>NW_028262290.1:7222500-7836428 GCF_047370975.1 Nipponia nippon | reverse complement strand
AAAAATAAGATCATGGGGATAAATTTAATCAAAATAATTGGAAAAACAAAAGTGAGAAAGCTAGGGGAAACAATAAAGAGAAAATTATGTTTCTTAACTGTAATATGAAACTTCCTATCAATGTGTCTCTCTTCCAACTTGTAAAGTTAATAATCAGAGCATGTGAAAAGACCTTGGTCATTTTGTCATGATCATTTTCTTTATATTGAGTAGTCAACAGCAAGTTTGAAGTCCTGAAGAACAGTTACATATCAGTGGACAGAACATGTTAATAACCACCCCCCACACACACATTCATCCAGTTCACAAAGAATGAAGACCTGCAGCTCCCAGGCACCAAGATAGCTCATCCATGATCCTAAAGAAGTAGGTGGCCATCTGTTCAGCTATGTTTTCCAGAACTGAGGAGTGTACTAGGGGGTATTTTCATCTATAAGATCTGGCCTGAGTTTAACAGCTTTACCAGACACGTGTCTTTTACACATTAGCTACGCGTGGTCCAACTGAGTCTATCATCTAACACAGAGCCCTGGAAAGTCCCACCAGCATAGTATGTGTGCTGAAGACAATTTCCCTATTGGACATTTTGCAAGACTATGCTAAAAAAGAAAGAACCGATTGCCTTAAAACCATATGGCCATAGATTGTCTCATTAAGAGACAGGGTGGGATTCACATAATTATCCTAGATATGTCCATGTGAACAAGTTACCATGGGCTCCCATGCTAGTCAAAGTTTAGAACATGGTTCATTGCTTCATAAAATTGATGTTGACATTTAGTCTAGTGAATCATGACCTAAATGCCATGGACTATCAACTGCATCTCCACTGAATATGGAAGCAGGTTCAACGTGGATTCGACATCATTGACAGCTGAACTTAGGTGAGGTGGAACCCACCGTAGGAATGGGATTTTGTTGCCAAAACAAAGGTGCCAATAGCACTTCTTTGAGATGTATCAGACCATCCCAGACATCTCATTCAGGTAACAGGTATGGGACAGGACTCTTGAGAGACCCAGATCCTTATGGAATTTCAGATAGAGATCAGGCAGGATATCTTAGGGCATTGTACATGGAAATCATTATCAACTAGAGTCCAACTCACTTATGGACCTGGTGTTGGAAACTCAATAGAACTGTCCATGTCAGGAGAGACAGCCCTTCTAGGAACTGTAGAGAGCAGAAATATAAAGTAAAAGAAGATTTTAACAATAGCCACTTTTACATATGTGAAAGAGATGATTGAAGACTTCTAAGGTGGCAGGTTGCTCTGAGTAAAAAGGCAATAAAATAAAGATGCCCCATACACAAGGACTAGCACATGGCTGTAACTGAAGAGAGAGGTGAGGAAGTAGAGGCAGCAAGTTTAGAGGAAGATGCTAATATTTGGTAGCAATTCTTCAATTTTTTTGCATGCTGTTGACCTCTGGTGATTTTCTTCTGCTTTGAGTCTTTGTTCCTTAGTTTCAGGTGTTCATTTTATGGTTAGTTATAGATTAAAAGCTTTTTATTTGTTTGCTTATATGCCAAAACCCCTGTTTTAAAAAGCAATATTTTCTTTTGCGTATATATAGAATACATTTTCTCAGTGAAATTTTCCTGCAAGTCAATGGCTTTTATATCGGAGGGAAAATAACATTTCCACAGTGCTTCAACCAAGATTGTGTATTATGATTCTGTAAGAGAGAGCAGAAAGAGAGACTATAAAGCTTGCAATAAAGATAGCATATGATTTGTCTTTTATAATGAATAGTTTGATCTCTTTTCTTTCTTCGTTGCCATGGTATAATTTTGTGACTTTATTTGTAAGTGCTTTATGTAGAATCCGTAGTCAGTAGATTTTTCTCAGGTTGGGATTTTTTTTTTTTTTAATCCCTACGTATTGCCAAAGTCTCCTCCTGTACCCAAATTTCAAGTTCAGCCATCACTGAGAATACTCACATCGGAGATTTTCAGAACTATCAATAGTTGGTAACACATCAGATGTTATCAAAAATCATTGTCTTCAGCATAGATCTTCATGCTGTTGCACTCAGTCTTTTAAAAGCATATGAACAATGAAGCATTGACCTCTTCAAACTCTCCCAAAAAATCACTGAAAGAGCTTATTGGAATCCTCAACAGGAAATTACCAAAGTTCTCCAGATAATATCCATGCATCTGCCTGCTCCTTTTTTTTCTTACCAAAAATGACAAAATTTCATGGCCCAGTAAATAAGAAAGCCCAGATCTATACACAAATCATTAGACCACTTAACTGCACTATAAAAATACTAATTTCTAAAAATGTGGAATGGCACCAAAGCAAAACATAAGAAATTAGCACCAAAGTATCCAGTAGCCTTGTGGTCGGCTCCTTGCCCGGAGTGTGGGTTCAAAGATCTCTGTAGGATAAAAGACTGAATTCACACCTCCCGTATCATAAATCAGTGCTGTGACCACACTAAAGTAGACATTGGCTGGGCTCCAGGTGTTTCTTCTGTAGGATCTCAGCTGTGCTCAGAAGAAAAAGCCTTTGAAAATCCCACTTCAGGGCTTCCTCTATAACTAAGGACCTGAGCAGCATGTGAATGTCAACAGGCAGAAATTAGATGCCTTGGGGATTATACAAGAGATGACTGTAGTCCTGAATGCTTGAAAAGGTAGGCTGGTGTTTTAAGACCACCTAGGCTTCAGTGGTTTATAAGGCTAGCATGGTTTAGGCAGACTGGATTTGAAAGACAGCAGTATGAAAAGGAGCGATGAGATTAGCATTGGTTCTAGCCAAAATTGCTACCCTGGAGGAGGTACTCACTCTCAGGCAGTGGCAGGCTGAAACCAAAGAGAGGCTGCTTCTTTGATTCTGCAACTGTGTCAGGGCATTAGAGTTGCCTGCCATCGCTATAGCTGCACGGAGAGCTCCGAGGATCTGCTCTTCCCCAGCTCCCAGGGCACAAAAAATCACAGGAACACAAAGGATCTCACTCCCCAGGGCTTTGCAGAAGATTGGCTGAAAACTGAAAGTTTGAAGCTGGAGACTGTTCTGACCAGTTGTCACAAAGCCCCACAGTGTAAATAAAGGGACAGTCATCATTCCTCCTGACAAGCAGTCTTCCTTACCAGATGTCAGATTTTAACAATGGTCACTATAGTCTGCAGGCAATCCGTCAACAAGATTCAAGGCAAAATCTTCATGCAGGCTTCTACAGGTTGTAGTCATAACTGTTTTTCATGATTTGAGGGTGACTGTAGTGGTTTTGTGTGACTATTATTTTTGCAGCCATTGACACTGTCTCTGTCCTGTGGCACGCTAATCCTAGAGCAGCACTTTGCAGTTTCAATGCCTGTTTGTGCAGCCACTGCAAGGTTTGAATTGTGAGTCCCCTTTCCTTTCTGCACAGCCCGTGATGTTAAATTTGTGATGTCTTTTTCTGGGAGGCTGCAAGAACACTCTGCCTGTCTCTTTCTCCGGAGTATTTCACACCAATGCTACAATTCATTCTGACTTCTTGTATGCTGAGAACTACATCAGCAACAGGACCTTTTTCACTTTGGTCTCTCTGATGAGACAACCATTAATTTGTCTATTTTGCTTTATGATTGTTATTCAACTTTTTGTTAAACAGATGTGATAATCATACTGACAGTGTAGTGACAGGATTACACAAGTTTGATTAGTACATAATGAAAATTGCCTGTAACATAAGTATTTTGCAATTATGTAAAAAGCACAATGCCATCTGGGTCCTGCTCATATTTCTCTCTTTTTTTTTTTTCTAATAAATGACAACTAGCAATAAAATTTCACTCTGTAGTAAAATGTGAAGTACAGCAACAAGAATTTATATAAAGCATTTTGTGTTTTCTCTGAGCATTTTAAGATTTAGAAATCAGTTCAGCAAATGTTTAGCCTGCTGAGTAGTCCTTATTCACAGAAGGAGCCATTGACTTTAATAGCGTGACCTATCTGATTAAAGATTGTTTGCAAGAGCCAAATGTTTCCAGATCTGGTAGAGAATGGGGAGGGATTGATTCAGGCTCCCGCAGAGTAATCATTTCCTACCTTTCCTTCATTCACCTGATCCGTGAAAGTATGGTAAATTGTAATGCTCCGGACAACAGTGTGTCACATCACTTCTATTGCTACTGCTATTTAGTGCCTGTGTACACCAAGGGTTTCTGAACAGTACATTCCACAGTGGGCATAAGATGGCAGCCAGGAGCCTGGCATCCGCTTGGCTCCTTCTCTTTGACCTCACAGTAACATCGCTTTGGACCACTGAAGCAGAGTTCTTGGTTTCTCACAGTAGACACTCAGAAATAAGGAGTGAAGACAACTAGCCTGTCAAAGAAAGACCCTTGAAAATGCTGATGTAAATGACCTGATGAGAATCCCAGTATAAGCCAATGAAGGAATGGGGATTACCAGTCAGGGTTAACTGGATCTCAAACTTTAGCTACATCCCCTGCAAGAAAAAGAAGTTTATCTAACTGCTTGTTAAAACAGTGGGGGGTGAGAGGAGGAAGGTAATTATCCTTCTATAAATGTTGAAAATTAGATAAGAATTTCTGATACAAGCGTCTGCTGGATTTGGGCTTTTATGTCTGCAGAATGGTATTCCTTAGGCACCAAAATACATAGTTAGAAAAGTTCTTGCAAGATTCATGTATCCATGCATGTATAATGAATTCAAACAAGAATTATATAAACCTCAACTAACTACTTTCATCTAAGTCTGAGAAGTCCTCTGTGCGTTCGCAGTTAAAATGCTGTTTGCGATTACTTTGACTGGATATAAAGAATGGCCTGTGTACATAAAGAAAAATAGCACACTGTTCCTCTACAGCTACAGAGAGAGCTGTGAAGAAGGACTCTTACTTTTCATGAGGACTAGATAAAGCATTCCTCTGAGTTGTTTGTGGTCCCCTGGTAATACAGTGTCTTCTTTATCCATTGGGAAGATGGCACTGAACGTAGGGCAAAGGGATGATGAGAGGTTATGGAAAAAGAAAGCCCCACCTCTGAGATGGATAGAAGTCAAGGGGGCAGGCCAGACGAAGATGCACTAAATGGCAAGGAAAGGTTTGTGTCAGTATACCTGGAGAACGGTTCATTTTCAAGTGAGGGGAAAGGGTAATGATTGGAATAAGCTGCACTCCAAAGCTTTGGCTTCAATATTATGATAAGTTTAAAAAAAAAAACTTGAGGAACGTTAGTTACATGAGGTAAGCAGAAAATGAGATAAAATGCTAAATAGTTTACCAAGGGTAGATAATGCTCAAATAATCAGATATCTCCCTTTGATAGCATACCTGATTACCCAGACAAAGGAAATGCAGTAGATGAAATCTGTCTGAATTTAACTAGGGCATTAGACATGGTGTCACATGGGAAAACACTAGTGAGGTAGAAAAATGGAAAATCAGTGTAACATCTGTAAAGTGGGAAGAGATTTAGCTAAGGGGAGCTGAAAACCAGCTGCACTCCAGCAGGGAGGTGTCAGGCTGAAGACAAGATATTAGGGAAGTTCTCCAGAGTTCCTTTTCAGAGTCATATTTTAATTACTGAACACAACATAAAAAGGCTATTGAAATTCTCCATTGACCTAAAGTTGGAATAAGCACAGATCAGGACTGCGTGGATTCAGAGGAGCTGTGGTTTGTTTGAGTCTTGCCACACTAGAAAGGTGGTGATACTCACTTGTACTGAATGCAGGGTCATGTACTACTGACTAATAACAAGAATTTGTGCTATAAACTGGGAATAAAGATGGAATCAGCTGGAAACCCTGGAAAGATGTAAATGGAAATTTCTTTTCAGCTGTTTTGCTCATCATTTCCTCTTAGAGAAGTACTCTCAGGGGGGCAGTGCAAGGAGGAGTAGGAAGGCATGTAGATATTTCCTACTCAGGCTTTTGCAGATGAGAGAAGAGCTGGAAGTCAAAGGAAGGGAACAAAGGTCATCTCGAACTGTCACTGCTGCTCTGAGCAGCTACATCACAGCAGATAAGAGAAATGGATTCTGCAAATGTGGGCAACAGAAACCAGCAGAAAACTATTCAAGCCTTCAAGGTTCCCTTTTCCCTGTGGTTGGGTGATGCCCTTTGTCAGCATTTGCTCTGTGCTGGGCATTCACTGCAGCACTTCAAGCTGTCAGTGCCCACCTTTGGTTTTGCTCACTCATTGAGTATCTCTGATTTGATGCCTCAGACCCTCTCTGCCACCTGAACAGCTACGATAAGTAGAGGCAAAATATTTGTTTTTTTAACTGTGTGCATCAAAATTACTTTCAGACTGTTTGAAAGCCTTTCTGCTGAAATCTTTTGCTGAAAGACATAAAGAAATCTTTCATTTAAATACTTGTAAGAGAACAGTTGTGTTTACAAAAAATCCATAGTCACACAAAGTGATTTTAAAAGCAGTGCTAGCCATTTCCAAAATAAACTGCAAAAGTTACAAAAACCCTGTGTTTGTCTCTTTTTTTAATTTCAGAGAAATTTTTAATAATAATTAAGATTTGTAACCTGTGTTTCTTAATTAATGTGAATTGACTAAACAAATGATATAGTTCTGGGACTATTTCCAGTTTGCAAATTGTTTAAGTCCTTACTAGTTTATGATAATTCTTGTGTATGAAATGTATGAATCCTGTGGAAAACAAAATACTAGCATTTGTTTAATTAAATCATTATCACTAAACACTTATCATCTGTTTAATGAAATTCAGAAATTCACAGATGGTTGTTCTCTTATACAGCAAATGCATGTTTAGCAGAAAGAATGTTTAGAAGTAAATATAGTAATAAGTATTATAAATCTGTCTTTTTTGCAATAAAACTCCAAACGTTTTTTTCAAACATAGATATGGACTATCAGCCCAGAGTAAGATTATTTATATGTTGTGAGGAGTCCTCTTTAAAATTAAAATAGGAAATAATCTGCTTTTTGAAATAACAGATTAATACAAACAAAAAAAGTGGAACGCTATCCTGATCCCGAGGCTAGCAACTATCCAGACTTCACCAATGTCCAGCCACTACGTGTGTAATAAACTTTGGTGAGGTTGATAATTATACTGAGGAATTATCCAGGGTTACAATGGCAATAATTTTTATTTCCTATCCAAAACTGGTATAAGTTTAGCCAGCCTTCATCACAAGTACATTTCTTCTGTTATGCAGAATACATAGTTTTGCAATTTTCTTCCTTCTGTAGATTTGGCCTGCCTGTAGGCATTTACCCCTCACTGCCTGATTTTGTTCTGCTCCGCTTTAGATGTTCTCAGTTATTTAACCGTTCCCATATGAAATTCTGGGTCTGCCTGAAGTCATGTCGTGTTGAACTGAAGCTGAGATGTTAAAGCATGTGATTTAGCTATACAGCATAGCCTCGCTCCTCTCCCACATCCACAGAAGTTCTGGGGATAGAGCCTGACAAAGTGTCTACAAAATCAAATTGCTTCTCAACATTTTGTCCTTCGATTTGTTCTTCCCATATACAAGGACAGCAAGCAAGAGAATAACTAATACAGGGAAGGAAGCTGGAAGGGAACATTTACTTATGGGGATTAAAATGATACAGCATAGTGACTTTGCAATCTGCACTTAAAAGTACCAGATGTCCCATAACAGTAATCCCCTTAATTTAAAGGAACACACGTACGATTTCTTTTTGTCCTGCTTTGCTCTTGTTAATAAATTCTGTGCTGCTGTCCTGCTGGAAAGGCCAAACTTTTCTGGCTATTTTCAGTTTGCGAACAATCTCAGCATAAAAACATACTGATCTCAAGTATGGCTTTATTCAAGAAATAAATGTCAGGTGAAAGCAACTGTTTTATTGAAAACTTGGCAAGAGCTGGCTGCATTAGACACGGAATTGCTTACACTGGCTGAAATTTTAATTCATTAAATATAGATTTCATCTTTTTCCATTTCACCACGTCGTGGAACTGGCAGAAAAGCTACATGTCAGAATATTCTTCCAAACAAGCTACATGTGAATGATTTCATAAATACATTACATACATCCAGGTTGAAAATTGGCCAACCTCCAGAGGTAACAGCCTGGAAGAGCTCACAACTTTCACAATCAGGTCAAAGAGCAGATTTCTAGGTGTCTGTTGCCGATCGTTCTGCTTGTCCATGGTTCAACTCTGTGGCAAAATCTGATCTCAGTTCAAGGCAAGGCTGACAGGATGAAAAAGGAAATCTGAGCAGAGAGGAAGAGATGGAATAAGTTATGTAAAAGATCCATCAGCCTTCAGCCCTGGTAAAAATGGGGCATATGATTAGTGCAGCCAGATTTTCTATTGCTTTGCTGTGGTGACTTTCTGTGGCTGGAAAAATTCCTGTTGGAGGCAGTGTAATTCCAGCTGCAGGATTGCCAGAGAGCAGGCAGGAGAAGTGAGAAACCCTAGAGTCCAGAGACAAACCTGACTGTGAATAGTTCTTCTCCTGCAGAGATGCTGAGGGAGTTGGGGCAGGGGCATGGACCACTTCTCCTTCCACTCTACAGGGCAGACCTGCTCGCTCAAAAGAGAAAAAAATGTTGCAGAAGCTGTGAGAAATATTATGATCAGTGGAAAAAAATATGATCCCTTTGGATTTCCCTTACTGAGGAATTTCTGCAGGATCAGTCCAAGCCAAAGTAGTATCAAGTGTATTTTCTGTCTCTGCTCAAGGACAGTGTAATTAGGGAATCAGAGATGAAAATGGCTGCCACACTAGTATCCCTGATATTTAGGGATAAATTTCACTTTCAGTCACAACAGTGAAACTGGAGAACTTGGCCCTGCAAAAAGTCTCCATTGAACCTCAAAGCTTAGGTAATTACTGGGCATTTTCCTTCCAAGTGCTTCTCTGCCACTTTGTGTTTCTCAGACTTGTATTATGGAAGAAGAAAAAAACTGAAGGGCATTTTCTCCCCTCTACTGCATGGTTAAATCTTTGAAAGCTTTCTATTTTCATCTAGCACAGATTCTTCTCAGACTTATCCCTGCCCACCCTCCAAGCAACAGCAAATCCAGATTATGTGTTAAAAACATGAATCGTTCAGTGCATATGCACATTATATTAAAAAGATTTTCTTTCCTGATGTCTCCCTTCAAATCTTGTCTTTTTTTACCCCCAGGAAACAAGACTATACTTTTATCCCTTCTTTATATTTTCTAAAGGCCCTCAACTTAGCTCTTTTAGCATTGCCATGCATTTAATTTAGTTAAGCAAATTTAGTTTGTATCAGTTTGTTTGCTGTTCCTGCCAATGTACTGAGCCTACTATTAGTTCACAGACTGTAGGAACAACACTGAGGATTTAATCTGGATGTACAGACAACAGAGGAATTTACAGCACTGGCAGACCCTTGTGTTTGTGCCGGACTATGAGCCATCAATCATTTCCAGAGGCTTTTGCCAAGAAGGTGAATGGCCAGATGTCTTATTTTGGTAAGTTTATAATTCTTTTTAAACAGGGCAATAATCTTTCTCCAGCAGACACAAACCTCCTCCAGAATCATCACCTCTAATTATGAAGCCCCTCATAGGACAGTTCATCGGCTTTCAAAATACCCACCGAGTTCAAGTGTCCCGCCTCCAGTAGTTTGAAACAGTAAGATTTAGTCGATGAGTACATTTATGGACTGAAGTTTACTCCATGAGTTTTGATTCAAGTCAAAAATCTAAATGTTTGCCTTGTAGAAATGTCTACATTTTGGAGTAGGTTTACATCATTAATCACAGTAACTTCAACTTACAAAGCGTTAGTTGGTTTCATTGTAACAGGAGACAGGAGACACTTCAGGGCAATATATTTTAGTAAGTCTGAAGACATGGGACCACTGAAAACTGTAGACACTCCCCACAAGCCCCCCACCACCCCAGGAAAACAGCATAGCCAGCTGCAGCAAAGACACTGTTGTAAATTATTTTTTTCTCATTTATTTTAAAATAACATGAAAAGAATGACACAAAACCCACAACATAAAAAAATGGAAAATTCCAACCCCAATTTTCAAAGTAGCTTTTCCCCAAAATTCAGATCCCCAGTATTTTAATTCCAAAATATTTTCCGCATGAGATTTTTTTTTTTGCAATTGATACAATTTCAGAAAAATTGCTTCAAATTACTTTGCAACAACAATAAGGAAAAAAAAAATTGAACATTTTCCAAACACCAGACCCTGCAACTAAGTACTCATTGAGCTTCCTCACTGGTCTTATTACAGCCCTGTGAATGAATGGAACTGTTTGATTCAGACACATGTTCTAGCAGAAGAAAAAGACATCTTCACTGCCCCATAAATCTTGTAATCTTAATACCAATTTTATTCTTACATGCATTCACAAGCAGCTACCATTGTCAGCAAGCAGAGCAATTTGTCCAGCAGAGAGCTGAGTCTAGCCTTTAGCCTAACTTGAATCTGCTTTCACACACCTCTGAATTGAAAAGCGATGCAAACACATCTGCTGTAACTGGGAGCAAGATGATGTAGCAAACAGTAAATATTTTTCTACACTTTGTGGCTGAAGTGCTGACATCACATAAATGTCAGGAGATAAAAATGGTAGTCAAGAGAGGAAAGAATGATATAAAAAGCAGATCTGCTGAAAGCATAGTCTTAAAAGTGTTGTCTGGATTCAACAGATAAATTAGTGTTAATTTTTCCCACATATTTTTCTCATTATATAAAAAGCAAGTGATAGCACAATATTGGCATCATTTGGTGAGTGATCTGATCAATGATGAGTGAGGCAACGAAGACTGGAGCTCATTGTTTGAGCTGTTGTATAGATTTACTGAAAAATAGAACAATAACAGCAAAAAGCATAATAGAAGAGGAGAAGAAAGGGTTAATTATGGGACATCCCTGAAGTGGAGTTTAGGTGGAGAGAAATAAAAGAGTTTTTGATAGATTCTAGTGAAGAACCAAGAACTGGATCTAGAGCTTCCAAATTCCCACCCATGTCACAGTCACTGGCTCACACCATCTTGTATAATACATAACAAACCTATGTTAGAAAAAAGATTTTGTGGATTTCTGCATACTGTGTACTCTAAAGAGCAGCTTGAAAGGAAGATGAATCATAGGCAATCAGTTGGCAACTTTGTCTCCTGTTTATTGAAGTGCATAGTTGGAAAGAGAAAACAACAAATTTAAGTTGGATGAGCTATAAAATTAGTATAGTCCTTTAATAACAGAAACTGTAAAACACCCGGAGTGTTAAGTTTTGACAAAGTATGTTTTTTGGACAATTGCTTTTATCTCCATTGAGTTAAACCCAAATGACTGACTGAGATGACTGAACAAGACTTGCTGGGCACTGGTGAAGCTTCTGGACACAGGGGTCCAGCACAAATGATTCATTCCCTTGTATGCACAAACTACTAATAATCTGTCAGTCATTTCAAACAAAAACAAAAACTTACTGAGTAATGTCATGCATTCAGGGCTTGGTTCATCTGTTTGTACATGTGTGCCTGCTCTTATAAAGTTATATTTACCATATATTTAATTACACCTCTATCCAGGTTTACACAAGTTTCTTGGTCTGTTACAGCTGTCGTTTTCAAAGTGGCTCCACATTTAGTTACAGACGGTGTTGTTGGATCACACTGAAATCTTCCTTTGGTGCTTTTTTAATTAGCAAATTGTACTGTGCTATGAAGACTGTGGAAGGACAATGATGTACTGCCACAGAAAACCTTTCCCTGTGCTTACTTTTTGAGCACCTCTTGTATATTTTTCCTTTTCAGTTCCTCAAGCATATCACCCCAAATGCAATCTAAAACATGACAGGATTTGTTCTTACATTCAATTGGCCTAATTTGATGAGTGTTTTTGCCAGGATTCTTGCGATAGGAATTAGATAACCTTTGTGTAGTGTAAAAGCCACAAGAAGGGAGGATTGCAAAAATAACAAAGCTTTTAACTGCAAGCTGAAAATAGAAACCACAGCACTTGACAATCTTTTGAGCAGAAGGGCTTTTTAAAAAAGAGCAGTTTGTACAGGGAGAACCAGAGGTCAAGTGACAAAGAACAGGTCTATGTTACAGGGAAAGCAACTGAAAAGTGAAGGTACTGCACTGCAAAACAAACAGTAAAGGTATCTGCTGACTTTACAAATTCTTCACCAGGGACTCTGCAGAGAAGTTACACTTTTTTTGCTTTTCTCTTTGTTTTTTGGGAAAAAAAGGAGCATATACATTTCAGAGCATTCCAGTATGCTGGTAGGCATATCCCACTATTTAAAATTATCTTTCATATGCCTCACTTATTTTCCTTATCATGATTCAGCAGAGTGCTTAAATATACAATGAATCCTTTTGCAATCAACTGAATGACATGCTTAAATTTTTGCAACTATTAAAACACCTAAGTGAAATGAGGCCTTAAACGAGATTTTGTATGTGACCAAGATAGGCCTTACATAGATATGCGAAGATGATATGTAATGGTCACATCAATTTCTGACATACTAATATACCCCCATAGATTTCAAAGAAGTCACATTGAGTTATGCTGCTAAAGACTTGTCTTGCTGTATATATCATATATATAAACTGTATTTTTGGTCTGTTAAATAAATATCATTTTTCAGATGAATGAAACACTACATCAGACACTATAATCTATGACAAGGTCCAGAACAGAAGGTTTTGAGGAAGCAAAGTTAATTTTTAAATTATCAGTAAGAAAATTTATACTTTTCCTTAATTTTTGAAGGGGTATGTGCAGTTCTTGTCACATGTTGTTAAACTGGAACATCTCATAGTTGAGAAATGCAATATTTCATCAAAGTGCAAAAGAAGCCAAGTAGGTATCAAGAAATAAAGATGACAATCAAAACAACTGTCTACAATGTCAAATTTGTGCTGTGCTCTGTTTAGCACAGAACCATTCTTGGTTGGTCCTATTATGAAAATTTATGAATAATAATAACTTAGAAACATAGAATCCTGGAACATCTTGGGTTGGTAAGGACCTTGGGATGTCTCCAGCTCAGCCTCCAGCAGCATCAGCTATGGGGTCAGTCCACATTGCTCAGGGTCCTGAAAACCTCCAAGGATGGAGATGGCATAACCTTGTTGATCGGGCAAGTGCTCCAACCTGACCATCTCAGTGGCCCTCCACTGAACTCCTTCCAGTTTGCTGATGTCTTTCTTTCACTGGAGGACCCAAATCTGGATACACTGTCCTAAACTTTTCCCAGAAGCCTCTGTTTCTTTACTTATAAAAGCTGAATGTTACTTTTTTTCCTTCACTGTCAGGGTGCCATGAGGGTAAACGGCTCCCTGAGGGCTGGCAGCTGGTAGCAGCGTGGGCAACCCATGGGGGTGGAAGGGCAGGGCATCACCAGCCAGAGCCTGTCCTACCACCCCTGGCCAGGAAGCAGGGCAGACTGGTGGACATTCAGGTACAGCCCCAGGTAACAGCATTAGGCATCTCTGAGGGGATGGAGATGGACAAGGCCAGACCAGGACATCAGCCCATGGTTCAGGGTTGGGGCCAAGCACATGCAGGGCTGCAACCCAGTGAAGCTATAGCTTGGGTGGGAACTGAAGACCAGAGGAGCAGTGCAAAGCAGCTTTTCTGGGTCAGAAGTCAGCCCTAGACATGGTCTCCCCACAGTCCTCCCCAGCAGATTCTCATCCAAGGGAAGGGGACACCCTTGGTTGAGCTGGTGCTGAGCTGGACCCCAGCTCTGGCACTCAGAGCTCCTGGCAGTGCCAACCAACTACTTCTCTTTAAGGACTCTTAGGTTGGGTTTTGTCAAAAGCCTAGTAAATTTATTGCTTAGAAGAATGGCTCTGAAGTCAAATGTACATAAAACAAGGTATCAATTTCCTACTGTCTTCCATCACAACTAGAAACTCTCAGACAAGAGAGCCAGGGTCCCATGGGAAGGTGAAACACACTTCTACTCAGTCCATTCTCCAACCTGATGGACAGTTTTTACACCCAGAAAATGTAATTTCAGTCTTATGAAACCTGAGGCAGCCTGCTTCCTTCTAGAAGCTGTACTGCTTACCACTTGTGAAGTTTGGAGCGCACACCATTGCTATTTTGGCTAGTTTTCCAGCAGAATGTGAACATACCCTTTGTTCATTCTGGAAGTTGAAGACCTGTCCATATCAACAATCTACTGTATATCCACAGTATTCTCCACATAAGGATGCCAAATAATAGTTGATGACACGCCACAGTGCACCTCTTGACATTTTTATCTCCAGATAGGGAGATTGTGACACCAGTTCATGTGATACAATTGTAGAAATGCAAGTGTAGAAGCAATAACAGACCCTCTAGGTCATTTGTCCTGGGAAATACACACCAGTAAGTCTGGCTTCCATCACTCATAAGATGGTTGAAGCTGTAACAAAGAGTAAGATCACTTTGTTCATGGATAAATACAATGTGTTGGATAAAAGTTGTCAGGGCTTATCTCAAGGGAAATCCTGTTCTACTAATCCAGTCACAGTTTTATGGGGATTCAGTAAGCATGTGGCTGATGGACATGCAGAACACATTATATATTTGGATTTTTAAAGATCTTTTTGATAAGATTCCATAACATTGTTAAAGAAACCAAGTTGCCAAGAAATAGCTAATCCAAGTTTTTGGACTGAAGCTGGTGAAATTGCAGGGTGTCACACTTTTCAGGAGTCAGCAGTGGGGGGTCCCTTGGACCCTTAAGGCAGTAATTCTTAAAAATAAGCAGAACATTTTTGGGGAAAATAGGACAGAATGAGACTGTGAGTATCCCCTCTAAACTTGGGAAAGTATATTAATACTCCAGTAATTTAGAAGACATTTCCTTGCTTCCTTCCCAGGCATTAGGAATTATCATGACCCTTACAGTTGTGAAGAGCTGATGAGTTAACTAACCACTTCTCCCTCTCGTATACCTTCTCACAGATGGCTGTTCAGGCTTGGAGACTGCCTTTTGGACATACCTCTCTGTTTCTCTTCAGGAAATTGCCGTTCAAGTGCTCTCCTATGTCTCTCATCTCTGGTCATAAATGAGCCCTGCATTGGACTCCTTCAATTAGGCTGCCAGTGTCAACACTCAAGTAATCTGAGGTCCTTACCACTGCATCAGCTAATACCCTCCTCATTGTCTCAGCTTCCCAGAGAAAAATCAATAATATAAAGAATCACATTAATGTCTTGCCCACAGATAAGCCCTTTGAGCAGAAAAATGGTTGTTTCTAGCTATTATGGAGTCTCTTATTCCAGCAGTACAGGCTGCCGTTACTCACCTCCTGCCCCGATATGACATGATTCTTTTGTTGTTTCCTTAGTGAACTGCCATCACAGATTCTTTATTATTATTTAACACAAATATCTCAAGAATTGGTATGCATAACAGGCAAACAGTGTCCAGCTCAGTAAGTTCCTCTTGCCCCACAAAGATTTCTTCCTACTTGGGTCATTGGTCTATCTGGATTTCTCATAAGCTTTTCTCTTCATCCATCAACTACCTCTTCATTCTCTGAAGATGTAAACTCCACGTCTTTCACCCCACATCTTCAGGTAAATTCTGAAGGAGAATACAATATGCATAGCACAGCCAGCATATACAGCTATTACAAACAAATATGAAATAGTCTTACTTAAGTCAACAGAACGAAAACCTCAAATGAAACTGTATTACCACAATTAGTAACACACTTAGATGAGAATTTATATTAAGTACAATGTGAAATATGGGTATCATAACAGCTGAGCTATCTCTATGTGTCTTTCAGGCTGATAAGTAATAACATGCGATTCAGAGACACAGATCCATACCCGTCATCCATCCTGACAATGCAAGCACAGATTTCTTTTTTGTTCAGTGTCTCATTGTATGTTTTTTGCTCTAGATAATTTTAGTCCTATAAGTTCTCTCTGATAGCTATTTACACCGTGCTTCTGCTGTTCAAAGTGACTGCGGAGCTCCATAAGCATTGCATGTCAGTGATTTTCATATCAAATAAGCTCAGTTTAAAATTTGAGGGGTTTTTCCTTTACTGCTTCCAGCTCTACAAAGTCAGGCTTGTGCCCATACTGTGATAACCAGAGCTGGGGTGTACCATAGCAAATGCCACATGGACATAACCACCAAGGACCTGGAGGCTGTGTTTCAGGACCATGCTTGCTCTAATGTGTACTTACACCCCCAGAGTTTCTGACTCTTGGAGCCATCTCCTCAACAGCCAGCTCTGGTATCTAACCCACTGAACACATGTGGTTCAGATGCTTTTTTATTCTTTGGTATCACTACTGGTAATAAAGGTGAGTCACATTTTTATCCATACTGTCTTCAGATTATGTCCCACTGTCTCCACATGATGCTAATTTCCATCCCTACAAGGACATTTTCTGCAGAGCAATTTTGTCTTGGTATAACTTCGGGGACAAGCAAATGGCAACAGGGTTATGGAAGTGTTATTGAATTGTTACTGCTGGCAATAAAGTGCCAGCAGAGAAAAGCACAGTTTGACTGCCATATTCCAAACTGAGTTACCAGCTCTGACAGCTAAGGAAAAGAAATGAGTACATATCTTTTTGCTGGTAAAGTGATCACATTTGACTCAAAACCCCTGAAACACTGTGCGTTTGGAATGATATGTTACAGTTTTTATAGTCACTAATCAGAGGAGAAACGTGGTTTGCTATAACTTCTTTTAATGCAGACATCTGGATGATATAAGCTAACTGTACCCACAAAATCTTACAAAACCTGAAATTCTGATCCCAAGTTTTGCAGTAACCATACATACCTACAATGGCTTGAGCTCCCTAATCTTTATTGCACGTGTAGTTCACCACTGTGGTAGAATAGTACACATTACAATCATCTGTTTTTCAGCACTGAAAATTTAAATAATGTTAACCTCTCTTTAGATTTGATGTAAATTTAACTTGCTTATATAGCAGACTCCAGTCTTTCCCTGGATAAATTCTGCATTCCTGTTCTGTCTTGACCTTTGAAAATCTTCCCCTTGACTACTAATCAAAACAGTCCATACATCAGAAATTCTTTCAGATCTCGCTGGAAGATTAATCATTCTGTATTCCAAAATATTCAGTTGAGGGTCTTTTAGCTAGTTAATTTCCCCAAATCACATTCGAATAGTGCCTGAGTAATAAAAATTGGCAGAAATGATTACTGGCAGTATCCTACATTTGCCATTGAAAAGGACACGAATACTTCCTCACCAAAGATATTCATTCCCCTAAGTGTACTTTTTTCTTCCTAAGCTAAATCCAGTAAGCGACTCCTATGCCTGGAAACTAATATATGACATTTAGATGTCTGATTGCCCCTAGGCAGAATCCAGAACTCTTTGCTGAGTGTCTGAACTCTGGGTATGAGACATAGAGAATAACATACCACAAAATGAGACTCAGGGCAGCTACTGTGCTCAGCAGAAAGCTGACAAGAGTATTTATGCTCAGAGTGCAGCCACCTAAGTGTTGTCAATAAAAAAACGTTGTTGGGATAACTCTGGACACAGCTGTAAAACAGTTTAAAAACACCTCTGCTCTGGCTCCTTACACAATCTAGTTTCTTTTCAGGAATACTGAGAATCCAAAGATAACCCAAATATAAGAGCAGACAGGTTTAAGAAAGGGCTGTCAAGCTATATCCACCAACTCTCCCAGAGTACGCTGGCAATTAGCACAGACACACTGTAAACCATTTGCCAAATTCAAGCCTTGACATACCCAAGAATATGGGGTGAAGGTGCATTTGTGTGTTTGCAGAGAGTGTTCATGCTGATCTCAAGTTCCTGCTCCTTCATCTGTTGTCTGATGGAAGGTAGAAAGGTGATTGGATAAGAAATAATCAAAAAGGGGGCTCTGGGATTTGCTGCTCTAAGGTGACGCACCCACTCGCACAGGGGCACACAGTTCCTGCGGTCATTATTCCATTTAGTTTAATTTCTCCTTTCTATTGCATTGGAAACATACGTGTTCAAGTGAAGGCTCTGAATTTAAGCAGAGGGAGCCAGGTCTTTAATAGCAGGGTCATTTAGGTGCTCATCCCCTAATCTCTGCATTTTGCCCCAGAAAGTTATTTTATTTTTAATTCCCCTGTATATCAAAGATTCATAACACAATTATGTTTATAATAATTCCTCCTTGGAAAGTACCAGCAGGGTTGTTCAAGATGAAAGACACTTTAGAAACCTATTAGTTCTTATTGTGATACCAGGATTTATCATTTACAAACTGTACAAAGAACAGTCTTAGTTGCTTTTCCTAACTTTATGTTTGTGCTCCCACTAACTGGTATCTCTCTTGGGATTCTTTGCCACCAGATGGGTGACCATATGGATAGGGACACTTGTTTATAAACCCTGTTATTTATGCACATACAAGGCTACCTAGGGAAAATAAACTTCCCCTAGATTTTATTAGGGAGACAGACATTAAAGTATTGCCATTCCAGAGTGGTAGGAATTACTTTTTTTCTTGTACCTTTTCAATAGAAACTAGAAAAAAGCTTGGGTATTGGTTGTGGGGTTTTTTAATAACTTCTTAAAGAAAGTGAGGACTTAAATCAGTAGTAAGGTAAAAAGCTATTAACTGTGCAACTGCATCAGGTTTTCTTCTCCAAAGAAGGAGCACACAATTGTAAAAGGGGAAAAAACGTGTCTGGCAACAAGACTGACTGATTAAGAGTAGTGGGGTTTACTATTGTAGAGAGCACCAGAAATATCAGCTGGAAAACTAGCAAATGAAACCTGCATTATAAGTCCCACCAAGCAGGAAAGGGGTCTGGATTTTGGTCTATTACATTAGTAAATGTTCAGAAAAAGTTTACTAGCTCTAAGTCGACAGTTAGCTGCATTCACACCAGTATAATTGAGATCAGACCCCGGCCTGGAAACTGTAGTAAAACTAATAATATTAGAATAACGCTTTAGGCTAATGATAATTTACAATACTTAATTTGCCGTTTCCCTAAAGCCGTTTACTCCACCAGAAAAATTAATTCACTGTTAGAACAACTTTTATATCCCATTGACTTCAGTGGACACTGGATAAACCTTTATGAGTTCACAGCCATTTTCAAAAGGAAATGAAGATAAATAGTAGCTAGTTTTAATATTGGTCAATTGAGACAGTACAAGTAAGGAATACTATGAACCAATTTATACCAAGTCATTTTTACATATTTCCTGTAAGTCAGTAAAAGAGTTTTTTCTTACATGAAGTTAATAATTGGGTTACTAACACATACAACAAATGCCATTGCACAGGGCCTTGCATTGAAAAGAAGTACAAAATGTTTTGCATGCTGTGTGTGACATCAATTCAGTACTGATCATAGAATCATACAATGGTTTGTGTTGGAAGGGACCTTAAGGATCATCTAGTTCCAACCCCCCCTGCCTTCCACTAGACCAGGTTGCTCAAAGACCCATCCAACCTGGCCTTCAACACTTCCAGGGATGGGGCATCCACAACTTCTCTGGGCAACCTCTTCCAGTGCCTCACCACCCTCATAGGGAAGAAGTTCTTCCATATATCGAATCTAAATCTACCCTCTTCCAGTTTAAAGCCATTACCCCTTGTCCTATCACTACATGCCCTTGTAAAAAGTTCCTCTCAAGCTTTCTTGTAGGCCCCCTTCAGCTACTGGAAGGCTGCTATAAGCTCTCCCTGGAGCCTTCTCTTCTCCATACTGAACAAGCCCAACTCTCTCAGCCTGTCCTCATAGGAGAGGTGTTCCAGCCCTCTGATCATCTTTGTGGCCCTCCTCTGGACTCACTCCAACACGTCCATGTCCTTCTTATGTTGGTGGCCCCAGAGCTGAATGCAGTACTCCAAGCAGGGTCTCACTGGAGCAGAGTAGAGGGGGAGAATTCCCTCCCTCGATGTGCTGGTCACGCTTCTTTTGATGCAGCCCAGGATACGGTTGGCTTTCTGGGCTACAAGCGTACATTGCTGAGTCATGTTGAGTTTCTCATCAACCAACAACCCCACGTCCTTCTCCTCAAGGCTGCTCTCAATCCATTCTCTGCCCAGCCTATATTTGTGCTTGGGATTGTCCTGACCCATCTGCAGGACCTTGCACTTGGCCTTTTTGAACTTCATGAGGTTCACATGAGCCTACTTCTCAAGCCTGTCAAGGTCCCTCTGGATGGCATCCCTTCCCTCCACCGTGTCAGCTGCACCACAGAGCTTGGTGTTGTAGGAAAACTTGCTGAGGGTGCACTCAATCTCACTGTCCATGTTACCTACAAAGATGTTAAACAGCGCCAGTCCCAATACCGACCCTGGAGGAACGCCACTTGTCACTGGTCTCCACTTGGACATCAAGCTGTTGACTGCAACTCTATGAGTGCAGCCATCCAGCCAATTCCTTGTCCACCGAGTGGTCCATCCATCAAATCCATGTCTCTCCAATTTAGAGACATGGATGTTGTGCAGGACAGCATCAAATGCTCTGCACAAGTCCAGATAGATGATGCCAGTTGCTCTTTCCTTATCCATCAATGCTGTAACTCCATCATAGAAGGCCACCAAATTTTTCAGGCACAATTTGCCCTTAGTGAATATACATCTCATGTGATACAGCAGATGAGTAAAACCTGCAAAACCATCAGCCCCTGCAACAAAACATCTATTCATATTTTTCTGTAAGCATTAAACATAGTCTGATGCCATTGTTGGACTGAAGGACTGAAACATGGCCAAGCGGTATAAGCAATGAAAGACAGAGTTCTCTCTGTTCCTAGCAGGACTGTTATGTTCATCCCTAGGCATCATTGTCCAACCTCGAAAGCCTCATCCAGTTTCTCCTAGCCCATGATCTTCCAGGCTGGGAATCCTACTGGGCCCTGCTGGGGGCCTGTTCACCTTCCCAGTTCATGGGTAAAGGGAAGAAAGAAAGAAAGGGTATCTGAGTCTCTTTGGGACATGAAGTCAAATGTGATCAGAGCCTGAAAGTGAATACAGGAACTGGGAAACACATCTCAGATTTGTTGGGTTTTTTTTGGTTTTGTTTTTTGTTTTCAGATATAGGTCAAAAAACTGCTTGATTTGTGTTTAGCCTCTACAGCCACTTAAAAGACAGGTTATAATGAAGTATAGCTTACATTTTTGAACTGTTGGTTTCAGCAACACAGCACGGCAGGGAGTTTTCACAAAGCAGCTCACCTTCAAAGCCCAGTATGCAGGAATGGCTTATTTCCTTTCTGAAGCCCTGTAAGGGAAATAACAAGACGGCGTGAAATGGGGGAAGTATTCCTTTGCACTGCAATTCTTTGCTTAATTTGTCTGAAATTCTGCCTTACTTTGATATGAATAGAGTTAACTCAGCTGTGAGGTTAAATTTAGGTAGAAGGTTTGCATTGGCACTTCTCCCCCTTCCCTGTAATCCCCCAGTAATACTGACAGCAAACATAGCAGCAGGTTGGCTACCCAAGTACCAATTTCTCACAAGTACTTGAAAGATCCACACTTTCAATGACAGGGTAGCACAGAAAGTGTTTTCTAAGGTCAAAGGTTTCTTCCTAATAGCCACATTAATGTAGCTTTCACATAGAATTTATGGCTACATCTATACAGTACATTAAACAGTGCCAGGGAACATTCCCGGACATGGGTATTCAGTTCTCTGCAATGCTAAATCATTCAGATGGTCCTTGGTGCTGTTTTGTCCCATGCCAACCAGCACTCCCCTAAACAATGTCCAAGCACGGTGTGGGAGTTAGCACAGGCCAGTGATCACTCCTAGGAGGAAGTTTGGTTGTAGCCACCCTGATTTGGAAGCTAGAAAGCTTCAGTAGTGTGGACACAAGACATTAGCTTCAGAGGCAGATGGCAGTCTTGGTTACTTTTGACTTGATAGAATAAACAGTCTATGATTTTGTTGCATGAAAATGTACATGCCAAGAAGGAGATGCTTACAAAGGGGTGAAATTTATAGCCATCATAGATCATAAAAATCACATTTCCATTGTAGTAGCCAGCAGTGCATGTTATTAAGGCAGTTTATGAAAATAGTGGATATAGGACATGAAGACAATTCCAGACAAGATGGATCCAACAGGTACAATGTACAGTGAGGGGGACTGAGCACTGATACAGGTTGCTCAGCGAGGTTGTGGAGTCTCCATCTCTAGGGATATTCAAAAGGTGTCTGGACATGGTTCTGGGCAACTGGCTCCAGGTGGCCCTGCTTGACCTCCAGAGGTCCCTTCCAACCTCAACCATTCTGTAATTCTGTGATTCTAATGAAGAAAAATAATTTTAAATTCTTCTGGTTTAATTCTGTCAAAGGCCACAAAGAAGATGAAGGGAAATGTCACTGCTTCTGGACTGTTTTGTAACAGAATTGATTGTCTTAGTGTGGCTGCATAAGGTTTAGGCAGCAGAGGGCTTGACCCTTGAAAATACTCTGCTCTTGGATGTGGTCCTATACTATAGTGTTCAGGAAAGTGGGAAAGAGACTGGTGAATAGGTGAGTTAAGAGAGTTGAACAAAGAAAAAAATATCTTTGCCACCTTGTAATGATAAAACCTCAAACCCTAGTACTGACTAACTCAAGCTGGAATGCAACTATTTCCTTTAAAGACAGAAAGTGTTTTTCACAAAAGGTGATGAATTGTCCAGCTTCTGCACAGAACAGGAAAAGCACAGGGAATAAAAAAGAAAACTTCTTTGTCATGGATTGACAAGCATGTTATTAAGGTTATTTATTCTGCATATATGCCTCCGGAACAAGTAAGCTGTCATCCTGTCATCTGAAACAAATGCAGAGGCCAACAATTAGGGTCACTAAGTGGACACCTGACCACTAGAAACAGGGCTGAGATCACTGCACTCACTTCTGACCACAGGCCGCAGGATAAAAGGTCCCATATCCCATTATTCATCAGGCTTATCAAGTCAGAAATATGACCACATCTGTGGTCCTATTTACTGAATATGCTTGAGCATTAAAGCACCAATAAATCAACTTTTAGGTAAAATCTGCAAGGGAAACATTTCAGATGTCTCTTTAAAATTTCACAGCTTGAAGAGAGTTATTGCCCCCTTACCTCTCACTTCTCAGAGGGTTAAAAGTTTGAAAGGCATGTCTATACCACCTCCTTCTCATATCAACTGCACCACATGTTATTCTCTCTAAATAACTTACGTTGTGGATTAGATTCATCAAACGTTTCTTGATAACTAAGTAGAAAGATTTTGATCCTGTTAGTAAAATATGTATTTCATCATTTTTAAGAAATCTGTAGTCATGGGTTTTTTTAAAAGTGCCCTTGGACACTGGTACAATTGATGGTAGTAGGGAGAGCAACAGTTCTTACCACTGAAAATGGGCCACAGCTTCACAGAGGTCACTGCTCATTAAATGACAGGTGTAAGAGGAATTTGAGCCAGATGAGGATGGAGACAGGGGAAAAGGTGTTGCCAAGTGAAACAGAAGTGGAAGGAGTAAATCCAACATGGGGCTGAGCTGATACCTACCACTGAAACAGCTCACGCAAAGCAGGTTTCTCCTTCTGGTCTTGAACTCACTGTGCATGCTCAGAATTGCCCTGGTTAATCAGATAGCTCTTTACCTCTTGCTCTCTACCTGGGCCGTGACAGGGTAAAAAGAGTAAGCAAAGTAGGTCCACAGTGTCCTGACAAGCCCATCTGGTCTGTTCAGGGTCACATAATGAGCATACCAACAGCTGTCTGGAAGCTGCAGATTATGTGTGTATTTTCAGCGCTACCTGATGGCACTACCAGCATTTTCTATACATCACATCATTTAGTACACTGCTCCCAGGCAGCAGACTATGCTAGCTGGGGAAGAGGATTCCTGTCCCTGTTGGTGGCTAGGATGATGTTTGAAAAGATAGGTGTAGCTCCTTTGAAACCACTGTGGCTGAGAAAGGCCTTGGTCCAGGGTCTCACTTTGTGGGTAAAAGCTTCTAACCACTCATCTTGAAGGTAAAGGAGTGACACTACCACTGCTTCTCATTCCTCTTTGAAAAGACAAGAGTCTTTTCATCATCACATGAGCTCTTTGAGAAAACAATTGTAGGGGCTTATCCTAAGGAGAGGACTTTGGGCTCTAGCTTTCAAATAGCTAGGTAAATCTGTCTGGAAGACCTTTGTTGAGACTTCTCATTTTTAGAAGAGAGTCAGAGTTGAAAATGCATCCACATGATTAGCAAATCCAATAGACTACATGGAGAGAGGTCAACCTGAGCTCTGAAAGGGTTGAATTGATCTAATAGCTCACGATAATCAGAGGGGTGGCCTACTTATGGTTATATGCTCTCATTGCATCTTGTATTCATGAGAGACTTTGCACTTACTAATCCAGGAGAAAACTGTTCCTCTTTCTTCCTAGGATACTTTTCTTTCTAGCATAAAGGAGGGAACAAGGAGAGAATAGAGGGGAACAAAACTATACCTCTGGCTCAGTTTAGCCTTTTTCACGGAAGTTCACCCTCAGAGTGCACATTCTTAACTTGCTTTCTCTGCCTAAATCTTCCTGTACACCAGATAGAACGCCAAACCTCTGAGATCTGGATGTGACCCTAGGCATCAGGGAACTCCACTTGTAGGTACTTAAGTCTTATATTGAATTAATTCAACAAGAGTCAATAGCCTACTGTTCAAAAAACCTCAAGGCCCAGTAACCACAGCTCAAACCACGGTCAACAAACCTGAGCTCTGTTGCACCTTCCTAACGACCCTCTGGTTGAGTTAAATTTTCTTCTTCTTCATTGCTCAAAGACAGTCAGCAGTATGGAGAAAGTGATATATCTTGACATTTGCAAAACATTTTGGAAATCTCACAAGAAATGGATATCTTGCTGTATAAGTGAAAACTATTCACGCCATTGTTTTAAAAATAGGCCTTTGTGTAAATCTGCAATAAGCAAATCTGTGCCTGACCTCATGAAAACAGGTATTATAATGGATAATTTAACACTCTAGAAGCTCAGATATTTACCATTTTTATTCTTGTTATTAATAATGTTTGCACAGTTATTAATCCAGGATCTTATTTACTTTTGTGTCATTAGGATTAAGTCAGACTGGAATTCCATTCTTTTGTACACATATTAAATGGTAGTCCGTGCTCTCATGAAGGTAATTCCTAATGGACAAGCCATAAAGGGTGAGCGTCTATGCCCTCACAAGTACACTGACTAATGGAAAAGACTGCAGAGCTGAATGAGATAAGGAAGTAGTAAGCAAAAGCGGAAGAGGGGATTTTGAAAATAACATATTATTTCAGTACTAGTCATCAATATGCATCATTTAGAGTTAATTTATAGTGTAATTGCAACTCCTCACTGACCTAAACATTATCAGATGGCAATATTATATAAATATTCATGTTATTGAAATGGATTACCATTATTATTCACAGCTATATTAATTTTTATAGTGGTCAAAATCCTTTTCATGCATGAGTAGCATACTAAAATTTTAGTTTTGATAGAAAGAGATCTGCTCCATCCATCCTAGCACAGTTCAGCTCCTGATTAATTTTCTGATTACTTAACCCTGAAGAAATATTCCTGCTAAACTGCCATTTTCTCTCCTCTAGTCACAATCTACATTTCAGAATAGCAGGACAAACACTGGGAGGTGTCAAACATTTATAATTTGACTTCAGTGAAAGTTACAGATGCTTGATACTTTTCAGGTCATGAACCAACATCTGCTTCTCTAGCTACTGAAACACTGATGCTGTCCACTGTAATTTGAGTTCGCTTTCAAATCATGGATTTGATTGTCAATTGCTGGAGTTAATGGCAGTCTTGCCATTCATCCCACATGGGCAAGAGAGAGCTACATGCAAAGAATAATAGAGATTTATTTCTCTTGATTGTATCGAGTATTCTGTGAGGGAACTAAGTAATAGTAAAACTGTATTTATAGAACAGATTTTATACACAAGTCATAAAAGTACTTTACAAATAGCATAGGTCTACACTTCATGTCCAGCTGCTCCAGCAATTGAGATAAACACTTATGGTAAGATTTGGTTAGCCTTTGCTCCAAGCTCAAGGCTCCAGGTAATCAACAAACTATTTGTTTACCAACAAAAATGAAGAAAACACTTTTGGAAATAACTATTTAGTTTATTTAGCCAATAAAACTAGCCACATAAACAACAAGTTTGGTTTTTATATTTTATACTTAAATGATCAGATTTCATTAAGCATTGGCATACAAATAAGATGAAAGATTTTCAAATAAGATGAAAATCTGAAAAAAGATAAATAAATAAAGGCATTATTCATATGCTGACATATGGCCATATATTTCTCTGCCTAAAGATTAGATGGTGTTTTTGAAGAGGGTCGCATGCATTTCAAATATTCACCTCTGAGGTCTATAGTATTTTTGATAAGTATTTTCCATGTAGAAATGCAGAGTTGTACTGATGTTTGAGCAAGGGTAAGACCTGCTGCACAGATGTTGTCCAGCTGATCTGTGTTTGCACAACAATTCTGAAATTTCCCAAATGGGCTGACCATCCAAGGAGTGGAGGCTGTGAGTCCTCCTGTGTCTGAAGAGACACTGAACGCGTTGCAGTTGCACAGAATTGCACAAAATCTTCTAACTCCACTCAAACTAAACTGTCAGGCAGAAAAAAGATGAGACTGAGAAAATGTCGACATATGGTAGCCATAAACCACTGGGCTCTGCAAAGCGGAGATGTGAAGCAGGAGAAGAAAGGTAAATTAAATGTCTTGCAAGATGTTGCAAACGAAAAATAATTCCATTAAAAGTTGAGCATTAAAGAAAACTCACCAGTGGGGTGACAATGACAGTGTACCACTGTCAAGATCTCCACAAGTTCACAGCTCTCTATTCATTGTATTTTCTGAAAGATTTTGATCTTGAGAGATCTTCGTCACTTATAAATGAACCAGTCATTAGTAGTCTTTTATGTATCTCCAGAGAGCTATCACAGCTCTCATTAACTGCTATATCTAAACAACTGAAATCACCTGTTCCAAAAGCATGTATTTTCAAGTCTGAATCTTTACCCGTTACCATGTCCTGCCTTACAGAAGCAGAATAAAGCCTGAATAAATTAAGGTAAACCACAAATCTTTCAGCACTGCCTCAGTTAGTGTTTAGGATGTATACAAGATATACTGAACTTAATATTTCAGTCTCAAAGACTTTCTCAAGGAAATGAGGAGAAAGTAAAGGACTATGACAAAATATTTCTTGTGAACTGACAGAACTGGGTTTTTTTTTCAACAATTGTTGATCTAATTTATATCATTCATTTGCTAGCTATGAATGTGATCATTTAGGTCAGAAAAGAAACCTGTAATAAGAAAGGTTTGAGGCAAAACCAATTTGGACAATTATTGACTCCTATCAAGAAAAGCAGCTGTGTCACTTGTTCTTTTTTGCCACAGCTTTCCAGAGTGAAAAAAAAATCCAGAAATGAGTTGTCACCTAATTCACAGCTTCCACCCTGCCCTTTGTATGGCTCTTTGTCTAAGACTGTGTAAAACCACCATATGTACTTAATCAATGAAATAATTTTGCTTCTGTCAGTCTTACTACTATCCTTTATTTTAGCTAGAAATGCAAAACATATCCATACTGAATTGGAGCAAAGGTCCATCTTGCTGAGTCCTGTCTCTGATAGTGGCCAGTAGCTGCTGTTTATAGAAAGGTATAAAATCAGATTAAGGATCCAATGGTATTTTCCCTCATCCACCCTACCAGCTTCCAGCAAAAATATAACGGCTTGCTTTGTACTCATCTTTTCACCCAATTCCTTCCCTTCCTGCTAACTTGAAGGATTTTATGAAGCACTATAACTACACAATCACTGTCCTCTTTTACGGGCACAGACAACATTTCCCCCCACCCCCCTCTTTTATTACATTTATAGTCTTTGCCTGACAAGATACTTTTATGGTGGTGGGAATGATTGCCTCACTCTTGATAAAGTCTCGAGTATCCCTTGGTGCTCCATATAACTTGTCACAATATTCTTAACTACAGCTCGTCGCGTATTCCTGAGCGACTGATGCTTGCTACCAACTCCCCTGATGTGCTTTCTGACACTATTAAAAAATATTCTTCTTTACAGCATCTCCCACACAGTGCTGTGCACCAGTTCTTTCCAATTTCTGCTCTTGGTTTCTTCACTTGTCTTGGACTTTTGCCTTTGGAGACAATGAAAATTTACACATTTGCCTTGCACTGTAACTACACAAACAATTTGAAGTAAAACATTGCCTTTGCTGCAGAGCATTTTTGTTGAGAGTTCTGTGTGTGTTCTTGTAAGGGGTATACCCTCAACATTTTTTTTTTTAATGTAACTGGAAGCCAGGCACGTTTACCTCAAAGTATCTTGTGGAGAGCAGCTTGCATTGTTACAAACTCCTGGCTTTTCTTTCAGCTCAGCCTCACTGCCTGGTTCATCTGCATTTCCAGCTCATAGAGGATTACATACGTACTTTCTGTACTGAAATGTGTGACCTAGAGGGAATAAAAGACAGAGCAATAGTATAGATTTGGTTCTTCTTCAGAGACCTAGAAGGGAAAGAATTATTGAAGATACTGTTAGGGCCCCTTGCTGAATCATCAAACTATTTTGCAGTGGTAATTGAGACAGTGTATAAATACTGCATAGATATCTCTTCAGGCCCTCTTCATAGAGCAGTTATATTCCATTACAGTGCTTGTCTTGTACAGGTTAATCTCTCAGAATAAAAGTGGAAAATACAGCAACAAAACAAGATGATATTTTCACTACTCAATAAACCTCTCTTCCCTTGTCTGTAAATAAACGATTCCCAGAGGCATCCCCTCCAGGGCTTCTGAAGACTCAAAAGGGCAAGGAAAGAAATTAAAAAATATCACAGCCTGCTCCGACACATTCATAGTATTTATTAAAAACAAACAAAACAGCATGTCAAAGACTGTTCTGCTTTATACTTCATGGAGCCTCACTGATTCACACGGTATGCAAGTTAAAACAGATTTGGACCCAATCTGAGTGTAGGAATACCCGCCTTCTACTCTCGTTGATTGAGGTAAAAGTGAAAACAACCTGCCAGTTGCCATGAAGCAGAAAAGCTCTTTCTTGAAAATGAGAATGGCAAATCAGGCTTGATGATCAAGACAAATCCAAAGTGCGAAAGGAGTAGAACAAGCTGCAATATCACCTCTTGTAATTTTTTGTACATCCCTTCCTTTCTTTTTTTCTTGTCCTGTGATTTTTTTTTAGTACCAGAACTATATCTACAGCAACTGAACAGCACCTGATATATTTTGGATACTATGATAGTGTAACTACCAGTGATAAAAATGCATTCTTGTTGCAGCTGCGCACATAGGAAAGTATTTCAACGCTCAGTGTTGGACTGATTTCACATTACAGGTTAAAAAAACCCAGATGTCTCTCCTAAGGGAAGTGAAGTCCTGCAGTATAATGGCTAGATTCCAGTACCAAGGTACTTAGTTAAATTGCATTTATTTATAATGTATTTAATGATGAACTGTCTGCCATTCTGTTTCGATACCTTTGTCCTTCACTTCCTTTCCCAAACTTGTATAGTGGTATTGCATATTTTGCCAGACAATTGTTTCTTGCCCAAGAAGTGGTCACATTTTCTTCATGGACCTTGTATTTCCTCTCAAAAAGCGTGTTTAAAGGAGTTCGTAAAACGCTTTGGGATCTTTGGGGGATGAAAGGCACTATATACATCTCTGTTATTACTATTAAAAGAGCACTGAGTGAGTTGTCTAGAGGCAACTCCAGTGTGTGGCTTGGTTCTTTATCGATAAATCATAGAAACCTGCATTACTGGTCTGCTTTACTGTATATGAAACAAGTGTTGGATGACACCTTGTATTTCATCAGCTGCTTTCCTGCAATTTCTCAAAGCAAGTAACACAATATATGGCCCACCTGCTGTGAGAACATCTGAAATACCACAGACAGTAAAAAGCCTTTGAGTAAAGTTCTACAGAGTCTTTTGTTGATATGAACTATAGCCCTTACTCAGTTTTCAGACAGTATCTCTAGTTTTTCATGGAAAAGACCTATTCTTACATCACCGTTCATTTTTTTTATGTGCGTGAGAATTTGATGAGAATATTTTTCAAAAAAATGTTCTTTTTTTCTTTTGTTTTAGGCTTCCAGGTTTTTTTAAATTCTCATTTAGGTCTGCACAAAGGATCAATCAGCCCATTATTACCTCATTGCTACCAAGTACAAATTTAGCTCCTGCAAGAGTCCTAACAAAGGACTAATCTTGTATCCTTCACTTATGTAAGTAAATTGTCAGATATTAGTGGAACTAATTACGAGAGCATTGCTTTCAGCTTTCATCAGGACTTCAAGGCCTGATTGAAGCATGGTCAATATACACCACTGTCTTCCAATAATATCTTTATTCCAGATGTTGATTTAAGAAGTAGTATCCTCTTTGAAGAGCGTGAAAGAACTTTAAAAGCATTAATTCTTGCAGTGACCTGGAAGAGGGCTACAGCCATCCTACAGACAGGTCAACTGAGTCACAGCAAGGCTAGGCAGTTCATCCGACACATCATTATCAGTGACTGAGCCACATTTTCCATAATCCACACAATTCTCATCATTAAATTCCACTTGATTCCCTACAAGCACTCTGTGCCTTTGATTTATACTCAATTCCTCTAGACTCACAAAGCAGCCACTAATTGTATTCTACATACACAGTGGAATGGGACCTTAAGGGACAGGTTTTTAGTAACTCTGATGACACCTTTCTAGTCAGTGCGGTGTAGCAGTATCCTATTTAAGATTGCTTTGTTTAATTATTTAAGAGCCATTATGGTAACTGGATATACTCTAACTGTAATTTATTAACCCATACACTTGAATTATCCAGGTCTCTACATACACTTCACAGAATTACAGAGGAACTAGAATAAGGTAATGGTATCAAAACACTACAGAATATTCCCTCTGCTGAGAAGTACAGAAGCTCTCTTCTCTCTCATAGCAAAGGGGTTCATAAGCTTTTTCAAACTATGCACTTAGACCATAAGAATAATTTTATACCAGCAGCAGTTCTTCATATAGACAGCATTAAGAAAAATGCATGCATTTCATATATCAGTATATGTGTATATATATATGTATAAGTAAATATTTACACATATATATGCATTCATAGCTATGTCTTCAATGTAATACTATAATTTGCTTCCCTTTTTTATGTAAAAAATGATACTGCATCCATCTGTTCATCCCTCTTTCTCTGCTCCTCTGAATATGTTGCTTCACACTCTGATCCTCGTCTCTTTTTCTACTCTTGTGCTTTCTTGTTGTCTATTCGTCTTGTCTAAGCTAGGTTGCCATATTAAATGGCTCCTTTCTCACTGGAAATACTCCTCGTTCCCCTGAATCCCTCTTCATCAGCATCCTCTGCATACACTGCCTGTCTGCCTCTTGCCTGCCTGCATGGGACATCTTTTTTTTCTCTGGAAAATGACAGCTCTGGGAGCAGCACCTTGAGAGTAGTTCTTCCTTGCTCCAATATAGTGTCTGTTCTTGCCATCAGCAGCTAGATTCTTTTCTTGCCATTCAGGCACTTTTACACATCTCGGAGCTGTCATTTGCAAAAAGAATAGAAACACATGGAGCAGCAGATGAAGAAAAAAATCTAGACTAAATCATGTGAGCAACCAGCTCCCTGAAAGCCATAGCAAGCACTCACAGACCACCTCAGTGTCATCAATTAATTTGGAACTGCTTAGAAAGGAAAACTTTTAGCACTCGAGATTCTTACTTATAGCAGTCTCTTCAACAGAGTATTGCTTTAGTTACAGCATGTATCTTTCTTAACCCAAGATGCTTACCAGAATTCTGCTGTGCTCCAGACAATACGTCATAAACATCATGAACGTGGAGAGCCATTATAGGTCCCGGATTCTGGGCTGCAGCATCCCTGTTGTTCAAATATACTGGCACAGGACAGAAAACTGATAACAGCAATTCTACAAAGCTTTTGAGCCAGGAGGAGAAAAGGATTGCAACCAAATACTGCCTTGCAGGCTCAGATGTTCTAAAGCAAAAAGGGGGAAAATTCATAATTTACCTGGACTAACCACTCTTGCAAAAAAAAGTAATTTGCTCTAAACTACGAGCTTGCCAAAAACTAAAAGTGAGGCACACATGCCTGAGAAAGATTATTAGAAGGTACAGAATGCTTTTGTGTGCAAACAGAATTGTGCAGTCACTAATGCACAACATCCCTCTTACACTTAACCTTTATGTGCTACCAAAGTACAGTGTCAAGATTGTCCTTCCAGCACATGTCTGTAACTGAAGACTTTTAATATCCTGCTTCTGTCTCCCTCAAAGACAAGTTATCAGGAACATAGAAAGATTTAACCGCTTATTAAACAGCGCTATCTTGTCAGGCAATATGTTCTTTTCTGCAGGGCACTAGTGAATTGAATGTGCAAGAGAGACAGTGTCTAACACCGAAAAAGTTGCTGCATGACAAGGATTGCTTCTCCTCTCCCAAGGAATTTGGCTAGCAAGGAAACCTCCTCGTGGCATATGAAACAAAGCAATCCTATGACAGGAAATAAGGCAATAGGGAATCACACAGATAAAGATGTAGAAAGACACTGGTGGACACGAATTATATAGCCTTTTTTTGTAAATGCTGCTTCAATAATAACAAGAAAACTTGGGACCTAGTTGCCTTGATTACCTGGCTCATGGTGAACCTGTCTCTCCCTTCCTCTTTTTCTGCAAAGTGGAGTTAGAAAAAACAACTCTTGCTGTCGTGTTTTACACCACCACTGCACAAACATGGCACACAGCAAGCCGAGTACAGAAAGTAGCTGAGAATCAGGCCTTGTGGCAGGCACTCGTATGCTTAAGAACATGAAATAAATATCATTATATAACTATGGGAATTTAACACCATGGGAAAGCTGTCATTGGGGAGGGCTCCAGTGAAAGAAAATGCAACAAATAGCTCTCCCATGGCAATATTAACACATCTTTATTGCATGGTATAGATGCACACATAAATACTTACATAGAGAGGTCAGAATGAGCCTGTATGCAGCTTTACTACCCCACAGCTTCAGCATATCGACACCTGCACTGTCCATGGAGACAAACCAGTGCAAACACTTCAGGACCCCTATATTTCCATGCCAGTAACTCCGACTTTCCACTGAGGCTGCTGATGATACAGATTCACACTAGCTCACATTTGTTTCCCGTCTTTAATGCTCTAAATCCATAATTACCAGTTGATGTATAGTCATGAGCCATATATACAAAAGTCACCAGCACTTCTGGGCTCTTCAGTTTCTGAAACCCAACATGAGACACGCCAACCAACCTACATCATCTCTACTTGCCTCTGCAAATCTCTGCTAATTGGAGGACGCAAGGGCTTGGTCATAGTCCTCTTGTTTTTCTTTTAGACAGAATTCCACCCAGAAAAAGAAGATGCAGCCAAGAATGTATGGATGCATGGCAGCCTTGAGTTTTAGGCTTCCATGCTTAAAATGGTTACCTAGAATCAGTAACTATTTTTAAAAATGTAGTCTGTAACTTTCACAGGGCCTGGAGCACCCAGTGCAGCTGCTCTCCCATGGCCAGATGAGATCCTGAGCACAGTCCTAAGGTGAGAAAGAAAAAAAAAAACACAGAGCAACCCCTCAAAACTATACCCCCAAACTGAAATACATTGTGGTTTCCACAGAAAACCAAAATATTAATATAAAAATGCAAAATTAACTATACAGCCATAATGTTAAATTTACACAATTAATTTAGTTTTCTTGTTTATTTCACCTTTAAAAAAGGGGGAATTGTTTTACATTCAGTAAAACAGACATTTAATTAGGCTCTGTAATTCACATATAATTGAATAAAATACTTGGAAAAGGGCATATCCATCTCAACTCATTTTATATCACTGTTTGAATTAATACAGCATGCCTCCATAAACAGCAGCTATAGCTTGACAAAATGGAAGTGTATTGTTTTTAAATGAAACATTAAAAACAAGGACATTTGCAAATTGTTGCACAATCAATCATTTACGCTCCTTTCCTCCTCCTCCCCACATTTAGTATGAAGGGAAACGGCTAGCAGAGACTTTTGTATCACCCTTTGTAAAGCCTTAAATTTCTCATCCAACATGTGCCAGGTAAAGCTGACAGCCTCTGAGACAAGCTCCTGGCAATGATCTGAAATACTGGGGGTTACAAAGAAAGTTCCGCTACACGCTAATCGTGTCCTGTGCATGTTCATAGCTATGTCTTATCTCACTATATACACATATATATGACACATATGTCTATAATTTGATCATGTTTTAAGATTTTTCAGCTGCTTAGTACATGAAGTGTTAAAAAAGAAGCCGGCTATGAATGTGACAGTGGGAGCTGCCAGAGAGAGTGCCCAAAACTTTAGAGAGGCTGACCTTTCTTTTAACAGTGACTTTCAGCTCTTGAAAACCTAGTGATCTCTCTGAGGTCTGAGTGATTCTGCAGTCTTTGTGCAGACAGGTCAAGTGGACCTGGGTGTTCTTGGAAAGCCATAAGCAACACAAAAGAGCTAATGCATATATTTAAGTTGAAGGATACAGGCTCATTAAATCATTTCTGCAAAAAGATGAGAAGTTGCTAGCAATTAGATTTCTCAGTATGCTGCAAAAGAAGTTGCTCTGGACCCAAATTCGACTTAAGGAATATAATGTTTTGTGAATCTTCCTAAATAATCTTGCCAAGCCAGAGTAAAAAAAAAAAAAAGCGTGTTGGGGTTTTCAGTCTGAATCTCAATTACTGCAACTGTACTAGAATAATCATATGAAAATGTCAGAAAAAAACCTCCCTCAAGTGCACATATGGATGTAGTGATGTCTTATCGTATACAAAAAAAGGAGTGTACTTACTTGTGTGCATTTAGCATTCAAAATACAAAAGAAACAACATGATTTATTTCAGCCAAAAACCAGCTTTAAAATGTAAAGGCATCAAGAATGAATGACCGAGGAAGCCACCGGGAGGCAGTAGCGTCACTTAGCAAGTACATGATCAAAGTCTTCCCTGCTGCTGCAGGCCCTCGACCAGACCAGGCAGCGGAACGGCGTTGTATGCAGGTCAACTTCCAAACAGGAACATCAAAGTACAGACAATATAGCACGTATAGATATTTAGAGGCTGATGCATTTGTACCTACATTGAATAGTATTGAAAGTATTTGCAATAAAAGTGATGTGCGAGTTTTGCTAGTTACCCAAGACTAAAGTGGTTTAGTTTGGGTTGGTTATTTTTTTGGTATAGCATCATCTATTTTTATCCTGAACAACCGTGGTACAACGAAAAAGAGAGCTATAATGAACAAATAAAACTTTTATGTGTTAATGAAAGAGCTTCTTTGTACATTAGAAATTAAGGAATATCTACAGAATTAATACTTATCTTTGAAAACTGCAAATTGCTATGCAAAAGAAGAAACTGAAAGTGGTGATTTAACATGACTTTCAGTTGACAAAAACCCTTAAATTTGTGTTTTATTCATTTTCAACTGTATCAACCCCCTTGATTATAACCTCACAAGAAGAAACAAAGCTATGTGGAGCACAGATGAAAATCAGAAACCACAGAAGCCAAGAGACATGCTGTTCTCATACTGTCTCTCATCAGAATAAAAGTCCACAAAATCCAACCTTTTTTTTCTTTCAGATTCACCTAAGTAAAATCTTTTTTTTTCATGTAATTAACAATTCTTTTCCAACTTGAAGAATATTGTAGGTCTTTTTCACCCCTGCATGCAATCATTCTGAAGGAACTTCATAAAATATTTGACTCTCACTTATATAGTATCACAGTCAGAGAAGGCTTTACTTAATATTTTTGTCTTATGCATTTATTATGTTATTGAAAACTGCTATAAAATTGGAAAAATACAGCATTATTTAGGATTTTTGTTATTTTATAATGAAAATAACATATGAAAACTGCTGTTTCAAATAAAGCTTTATGGTCTCTAATGGTCCATACGTTCGAGAGTTTAATTCCTGAAGCTGATCATGCATGTAACATTTTCCTTTTCTGCTGTTACCCACAATATTTCATATGCAGGATATTTGCCCTTTTTCGCCTGAAGATAGAAAGACACACACCCCTAATTATTGATAAATGTGTTATCATCTCCCTTGACTGCCCAAGAACAATTAACCCAGAATGATTCATTGATAGCATGAGGTATAGAAACACTTATAAAGAACCAAAGTGGACAATTTTAAGGTACGCTATACTTTGGGTTATTTAGCTCACTACACAGAATACACTGGGACAAACACAATAGACACCTTAACTGAAACTCCTCTTTAGTGAAGAGGTTTTAACGTTAAAGTGAGTCTAGTAGCTTAATCCCTGGGAATATCAGATGTTGCCTGGCATCTCCGTCTGTGCCAAGAGCATGTGCTCAGGCAGGTGGAAACATCTGGCTTTAATTTTGCTTCCATTCAAAGCTAGCAAAATGCAAATCAGCTCCGGGTTTGATAGCTGCGCTCCTGCGAGAGTGTGTCACCTGAGATGATGGATACGAGCAGAAACCTGAGCCAATGACATCAAATAGTTCTGCTTTTACCCTGCCATGCTGCAACATAGGCAGAGTTAGCCCAGGTCAGTATGTGGTGATGAAGATATGCCAGGGCACCAGAGAAATCTAGTTTGCTGCATGGGGTGCTAGCTGAAATCTAATCCGCTGCTCTGTCATAGCTTATCTTTGGACAATTTTCTGTGCTTTGGATCTTCATCTGCAAAAGATTAATTCTCTAATTATCACAGTATTGTACAGATAAATCAATTTATAACTGTCATGCACTTTGTTACTGTTGTAATGAGGCTCATATAAAATACTTCAGAGAGATCCTTAGAGCTGTCTTCTACGAAAGTGTAGTAAAGCTGGACAGGCAGCGCTTACATGCCTCAGGCATGAGACACCCAGCAGCTTCAGCAAGAGGAAAAAAATCTGTTCATTTGATGTATTTATTTATTTCTTACTGCTGGACAAAGGGAACAAAAAGCAATCATTTAGTCCTACTCCAGGTAGAGAGAAAAAAAAATGCAAAGTTCAACCAATATTCTGGCTGTTTGCTTCTACCTTTGTTAAAAACAACTCGTGAAATTACAAAGACAAGTTAAAGGTGGGACTCAGACCCACTTGTGATTCACACAGTCAGTGGTTACAAAGCAGCTCTGCCCCCACGCTGCTTATTGTCTAGAACATAAGAAGTGCTGAGAGCCTGAAAGAGTGCACTCATGAACTTGTGATGACACGGGTGTGTGTTTTCATTCCTTTATTAATGAGAGTTAATAATATTACAGAGAAAGTTCATTTTTAAAAGTTGCCATTTCCAACCTTGATGTCAGAGGTAACCTGCAGGTAGGAAGTAGTTTCACTGATGTTATTAAACAACTTAGTTTTTCACTTAGCCTCAGACTTCTGGTGTTACGGGCGACCAGAACAGGTTGCTTGAACCAGTTGCACCCAGTAGCTCATTAGAGAGCATATAGCAGATTATATTTCCAATGTGGTTCCTACAAATTAAGCCATCCAGGGGAGACAGTTCCAGAGAAATCTGGAATTTGACCATCTGAAACTCACCTACTTTCATTATTAGGAACATGAATTTGTGCAGGACTGAGTATTCTTGGTTCTTTTTTTCTTTTGCCCTAAAGAACCATATTGTTTCTACAAGTTGGTGGGAGTGGAAACCTATATACAACTGTTGATTGATTGTGAATTACAATCCTCTTGCAGCTGTACAGAGTAATAATCATAATTAATAACTTAGTAATATTCTGTACAATGTCATGACTTGGTAGAAGGTCTTTCATCTATAATTAATTATAATCCTTATTTTGGATAGATATTTTTTAAGAAATAGGAATGACAGCATTTGTCCTGATCTATTTAACTGCTAACATTAGTCTAATTTCATCCACAGTGAAATTTTGTTTCTGATTTGCACCAGTGAAAAGAAAATCAGATGCATGTGCTGGTTTGGCTGGGACAGAGTTAATATTTTCTTCATAGAAGTTAGTTTGGGGCTATGTTTTGGATTTGTGCTGAAAACAGTCTTGATAACACAGGGATGTTTTTGTTATTGCTGAGCAGTGCTTACACAGAGTCAAGGCCTTTTCTGCTTCTCACACCACCCTTCCAGCGAGTAGGCTGGGGGTACACAGGGATCTGGGAGGGGACACAGCCGGGACAGCTGACCCCAACTGACCAAAGGGATATTCCGTGCCATATGACGTCATGCTCAGCATATAAAGCTGGGGGAAGGAGAAGGAAGGGGGGGACGTTCAGAGTGATGGCGTTTGTCTTCCCAAGTAACCATTACGTGTGATGGAGCCCTGCTTTCCTGGAGATGGCTGAACACCTGCCTGCCGATGGGAAGCAGTGAGTGCATTCCTTGTTTTGCTTTGCTTGCATGCGCGGCTTTTGTTTTACCTATTAAGCTGTCTTTCTTTATCTCAGCCCATGAGTTTTCTTACTTTTACTCTTCCAATTCTCTCCTCCATCCCACCGGGGGGGATTGAGCAAGCAGCTGTGTGGTGCTTAGTTGCCGACTGGGGTTAAACCATGACACACATAATTCCTGAAAATTACCTTAAAACTAACTAAGCCTTTGCTTGCTTTTACCAAGGTACAGAAATATAATTTTTTCCATATAAAAATGAGAAAATATGCACTTACTTACCTTTACTGTCTGGAAGTTGCTGTCCATTTCCTCCATTTTGATAATGCAGTAGCTGTAGAGCTAAAAGATAGGCTCAGAAGATATTTGTTTTAAAATTTACTCTTTGGAGAGTTATTGGATTTATATGGTTTTTATGGAAAAGGGCAAAACAAAAACGGTGGTGAAAACTAGAATGCATAACTAGACCATGTACCTAGTTATGCACTATAAATCAAGCAGATGAGTATTTTTAACTGGTGAAAGGCAACACAAGAACAATGAAGAAATGTAGTTGTTTCAAAACCCTAATATGATGATATTCTGTTGTTCTGGAGACACTACAAATGCACATATATACAGAGGTTTATAGAGCTTTGCTTACTTCTCAAAGGGAATTGATAAATGGGGGGAGGCATCCCAAGGGGTTCCCTTAGTTTAACAAAAACAAAAGTACTTTTCAGTACATTGCTTTTTCCTCACGTCTTCCCTCAAATAAAATGAATTATGCACACAGATTGTTTATTGTCAGTTTTCATGCTGTGGAATTTCTGTTGTAATAACCAGGGCTCTGAAGACTTCTCTGTAAATGCTTTTCCTGTTTATTTATGTGTTTTTATCAATACAAATGCTTATCTCAACCCCAACATTTTATCCCCCCCCTCCCCAAAATAAAAGAGACATTATTAATTTGAAGATGCTGAGATACGGTGTAAGTTGCTGTCTCTCTGCATCTTTCCATCTGCAGAGCAAACAGTATAGGAAAGTTTACATTCCTGCAGAACTGATTGTGAGATTTTTTGCATTCCTTATATACTTAGAAAATGGATTCGCTAGGTTTTTAAGTTAATTTTATAACTAAATTAGTGGTAGGATTTAGGAATAGTCATGCACAATTAAAAAGAAAAGTGCATATAAAAAAACAACCTGAGGATATTTTTATGGTAACTCCATTCTGTACACAAATCTGGCAATTTTTTTTTTCAAGCAGGTGCAGTTCTGCCTTCTTCCCCCAATAGCCTCAAGCACGAACTCTGTCAGGATCCAGAAAATACGTAGAGCAATGCCTAACACTCAAGACATCGGGTCTGGAAGATGTCTTCTGAGAACGGTGGGGACACATACTCAAAAGAACAAATGCCGCCAAAATGCACTTGTAGCTTCTTTCTTTACAAGAACCCAGCTGCAGCAGTATCTATGATTATAGTAGCCCAGTAGTTGCAATACTCACCCAGAAACTCTTGAGAACTGACTTGTGTGCCTTGGGAAGATTCTCGCCTCTCAGAAAGCTACTTTAGTCAGTTAGTAGTTCACTCTTTCATATCCTTTCTCCTCCTGCCATATGAATCTTTCCTCCTTTTCAACACAGGGGAACACTTTGAATGTACCTACAGGCTACTATGCTTTGCATTCAGCAGTCAATGGATTTAAAAAAGAAACAATCTTGAGGGGAAGTCGAGACTCCAGGACTCCACACTCTTAAGTCAAGGCATTAGGCACTAGTGTAAAAGCATTTCTGATGAAGTGTTAAAACCAGTAGGATATTTTCTACAAGGAGGGCATCACAATGTTTTTAGCACAAGATTTTTGCCATTCTTTCAGATTAGGCATCTTCCCCCATGAACTGGTTTTGACTCCGGACTCTGAGGAGGCTGTGCAGCATCTCCCTTGCAGAACTGACTGTGGTGCCTAAACTAGCGGGGACACAAAAATTGGACTTTTCCCATGCTCAGAATTTTCCTCTGGTAACTGCTGAGGTACTAGCAATTCCTTAATGAATCTGACGGTCTTCAGATTGTCTCCCCAAGGGAATTAGTTCTCCCCACAGAATTGCATAGAAATCACATAGCTGGCTTTGGCTTCCATTTCTTGGGACCAGCCACCTAAAAAATAACCATTGCAAAAAATCACTGCAGTTCTTTATCCATCTGTCTTTAGTGGTGGTGTGAGGCAATTTTACTGTAAGTTGCTAGTACTGAAGGAGTCCAACTTCACTGAAGTATTGCCATAGAAAACAGCTAGGCAGAGAAGCTGTTCTTGGAGGATATCTTTGCTCACTGAAGCAGATTATAGTACTCCACAGACTTACAAAATCTAGAAAAAGTAAGAAGATGCAGAAGGCTCATTTTGGCTAAGGTTTCTGTGGTTCCCTGTCCCCATTATAAATGTGCTCATTAGAGGCCATCATAAGAGGTCTGCATATATGTTTGAAGTTAAACACCTGCATAACCTTTGGCACAATGGGATCGTAGCTATTACCAGTTATATTGGTAGTTATTTTCATCTGCTCTCATGCTAGCTTGTTTTCTGTATTTTAAAGAGGTTACCAAAGCACCATAATGTCGTTAAATATTGTCAGGACATGAAAAGCTTGGTGAAGAACTTCAATTCCTACAGAAAAAAAAAAAGAAAAACTAGGCAAAAGCTATATCAGCCCTTTGAATATTGAAATAATGTAATAAAAATCAGGATTTCAACTACTACTATTACGAAAAACCTATTGTAACAGATTTCAACAGATGATTTATTGCGTGTTGCTCACAGACCCTATTATGAAGCAAATAATGAAACCCAAACCAAACGGTCCTACATTATGCTCATAAAAAGCATCTGGTTTCTTTACTGAAAGAAATCAAAACTCAGGCTCTAAAACCACCAGAAAACCTAGACCAAACGTAGCACAAACAAGGTTATGGACCCTTATTACACCCTAACCTTCTCCTGCTACTGCCATGCTGTCTTTAACTGTAAGATACAGTTTTATCAAACACTACCAGCTCTTCATCCCCTTTTCCCAGTGTGTTAGTAAGCTTTAATTACCAAAATAATCCCTTGCAGTAGAACTACATTTCCCAGACTGTTTTGCAAAGCAGTTATTTTTCAATAGCTCTCAAAACCCATATAACAGGAAACCTTCTTCTTGAACCTTTGTCAGGGACTGGATTTTAAGACCCAGTTGAATCAGCCACTACAACTGGTATTGTAGAGTTGTTCTCAACTCAGGGTTTGCAGGTATTTGTAAACAAAGACAAAAGATTAATTTTTTATAGGGAGCTTATCTTGCCTCAGCTTACTCTACTGTTGCACCTGTGCACCATTGTACATTACAACTAATTTCCTTATAACAAAAGCTGAAGGGGGAACAAAATTTTCTAAGAATTCCCTCTCCACAGGACGTGTTAAATGACATGTAGCACAGGAAACATCTAGGGCTATATTGAGAGCTTCCATTTTGGGGGCCTTAAAAAATCTTGAAAACCACAAAGGATTTGTTAATACGAGATAATGTGAATTTTCACATTTTTAATGCATGTTAACATTTATTTGTTTCAAAATTTTAATGTTAAAGCCAATCCCCTTTTTGGTGGGTTGTTTCTAAGGCTCTGGAGGATCAGAAACGGATTAAGAATTCCAGGGCTGCTTCTTTCTCAGTTTGGATAAAGAAACATGTTACAAATATCACTAGTTGTGTGTGAGGCTTTAGGGTTTTGTGGTTTTTAAGGGTGGAGGTTGATGGCTTTTTTAAAATCAGGTCAGAAACTACTCCAGTAAAGACTCTTTGCTGTATCAGCAGATCTGGATGAAAGTAATCAGAATAAAATGATGTGTGGGCTTCTTTTCTTTAATAGAAACTCCAAAACAAAAACAAAAACAAAACAAAAAACCCTGAAAGAAAACAAAAGTTGAGAGCTCAGTGTAAGAAAAAGCTAGCTGCAATAAAGATTATATGAACACTAAATTAGCTTATAATTTATTCTTTTTTCTTCCTGTGTCTTATACGCTTTTGAAATTACATACTAAATGTAATGTCTTTGAAATGAATGTGTCGACTTAATTTTCTTATTTTTATTAAGAATAACTTACATAGTTGAATATTTTTCTTCTTTGGAAGGACACAAATATTAGTCCTCTCAATCTCAGGACAGTCATAGCAATGAAATGCCATAAGTCCAGATCTTTTAAGCTCCTTGATATGGATGAATCATCCTGTAACATTAGGGCCACAAATAGCCAGCAGACTTCAATTTCATACTTTAAGAAGAAAACAACTTACTTGTTTCTCAACTTACAGTGTTTGCTTTTCTCATCTGATACCAAATTCCTTTAAGTTTCCAATAGAAAAGAAAAATTAGACAAGCACACAGCTTTTGACTTCCTTTCAGTTTTTTTATTGAATTCAGATCTTTTGTCTTACCACTACTGTAGTAATAATACTCTCCACATCTATTTTCTGAGTCCTTTCCATTTGGAGCAATTTTGAGATTGAATATTGTTTTCTGAACTTCACCCATCCCATATTGCAGTGCCTAGCAATCTAACTAAAATGACTGAAGCATTAACATTTAAATTATGAAGATTTTATTCAGAATTTATTTTTCAAAAGCACATAATTTCTATGTTAACCTTTCACAAGTGTCCTCCTCTGGCCTTTACATTTAGTGAAACACAAAAGACCATTAATCTGCAGCAATTTTATTGCAGTAGGTTTTAAATAAAAAAATAGACTAGTCATTAACCTTTTCAGCTAAAAGGGGGTTAATTGGGAGATAGTATTGCTAGTACTATTTTCATAACTGTTGAAGACTGAAACGTTAGAAGAGTGGTGTGGAAAACACGTGGACTCTTTCATGTGCGTTTTACGCATTCCATATGTAAATAGATAATGGTAGTGTCAATTCAGCATTTTCTATGAGCCCTGAATTAACTTGAAAAAGAGTTCATACCATGGAAAATAGTATCGTGAAGGGTAAAGTTAAGTTTTTATCTTAAGTTTAATATAAGAAAGGGTAACTAGGCACTTGTGTAGAGACTTAGATTCTAAAAGCGTAACATATTCACATTCTTTAGGGTGGGTGAATATTAACAAACAAGATGCAGGATGCATTAAGAGCAGCCTGCATAACCTGAACAAGTGGGATAAACGTTATATACATTGTCTTACAGCTTTAGGGCAAAAGCTCAAGTCCTACAGTGAGCTCTGTACTGGTGCACTTGCATCCCATAATGCTTTACATCAAAGGAGATGTCTGTAGGTATAAGAAGAGGCCCTTACCGGAGGCATTGTATCCAATTTTCTGGCAAGGCAGTTCAGCAGATATTAGTGTCTCCTGGACTCTTTCCCTGGGCAAACTGTTGGATTAGATGACCTTGTGGGGTCTGTTCCACTCTGTTTTTCTTCGGTTCTGTATCACGCAGCTCACTGTAAGACTGTATCGTCAAGAAAGAAAATTCATGTTGATTTTTTTCCTGCATGAAGACGGCAACAGCATCTGCCAAAGGAATCTTTTATAAAGCTGCAGTTGACCACTGGCCTGTTGTGTTAAGGAAATGTGAATATTTGCATTTTCTTCCATATGAAAAAACAGCAAGACTTTAACACTGCTGTAGCTAAATACCATAAATCTTGAAATGAAAGCATATGTTTCTTTCACACATTCCCACTTTTATGTTTTAATTTGTCCCAGCCTACCTGAAGTGTTTTTACTCAAATTAGATCTGTTACTAGTATAAAATTATAGCTGTTCTATTTATGTGATATAAAAAAATGAAATAGAAATGTTATCTGGGTATACTTAGGATTGGATATTTTTAGGATTGCTTCCTAACTGCTGTGGAAATCTAATGCAATATAAAACATAAGAGATCACGTTATTATCCTTATAGCTATAATATAGGCCATCATGAAGCAAAAAAAAGAAGAATACAATAATGAATATTAAAAATCTAATTATTTGTGTCATTTAGAACATTGTATTTGTTTTATAATACAACCAAGAATATGGCACATTTGTGTAACACATTCTGTTTATTGAAAAACAAATACAAAATGAGATAATTTTAACTGCATATTCTATCATGTGAACAAAAGATCTGTGGCAAAACACCAGAAAAAAAAATCACAGTAATGAATGAAAAAATCAGTAGCTGAGAAACTTACAGCTAGGGACCCATTTGTTCTTTAGGATTGTTATGCTAATTTTCAGGACTTGCTGCAGCAGCAAAGTTGAGATTTAGGATGAATGCATCAATTACTAACTACTAATGCTATAAAGATATTCTTAGCCCCTCAAGGTAATTTAAAAGACCCATTCATATCCTAATTTTCAAGCATTGCACTTTTCCTTGAACTCTATAAGAGGTAAACTCTTCAAAAGTCAATAAAACTTAACAGTTTCCTTAAGAAAACAGAAGTGGTTTCCTTGGGAAGTATTATGTTCTAATTCTCCACTAATTTAAAAAAAAAATAAAATCTGTCTAGAGGCCTGTGAATAAGACACAGAGTTGAGGTATTAGCCCATTGATGTATTATTTTTACGGAAATGTGTGCTTGGATACATTTTAAGCCTTACTAAGCATTTCTTACCCAAGCTTACCTTCATGGCTGTTCACTGCCAAAATAAGACAGTGTATCAATAAAATGCAACCTATTGATTTTTAGTAACTTGTTTTTGACAAAAATATATTTCTCAGTTTAAGTCACAGATCTGCATTAAGTCAATATTCCAAATTATTAAGGAAAATTATTGGGTGAGGGAAGGAAACTACATTTAATTAAAATCTTTTAGCAGGAAAGCAAAGGCATATTTTTGTCTTAACATTTCATTTTATACTCTGATCTATAATGAAATAGTCCTGCTTCTTACTTTCCCTCATTTTGCTAAAACTTAATATGTGGACAGAAGTGCTGTGATATTTGTGAACATATGGTCAGGACTATTGTTTCCCAATTGAGTTCTAAATTAAAAATCTGAAACCGGATCATTCTCACCCACTGAATTCTCAGGCATACTTCGTAGAAACAGGTTATTTTTTTTTCCCAGTGACTTCTCTTTTTCTTCTCACAGCCACATTTCTTTTTACCATCCCCCAAAGCAACAGTTCTCTCAGCTCTTCTTATATTGCTCTATTCTGTGTTCTGTCTTGTTTCCACAACACATTTAGGACTCACAAATCTGGGACAACCTCTAGAATTGCTCTTTAAGTCTCAAAAGCCAGTCTCCTAATATACAACTGCCAGACTGTATTCCCAGAGTGCTTTCCCCTGGGATTTATTAGTGCTCAGATATTTTTTTAAAATGTAACTAGTTTTGATACTTTTGTAGATTTTTTTTCTTGTTACACCATAAAAATTCCAATACACTCTTTGCAATTATAACCATCCTTCTGGATTTTTTTTTTTTTTAAACGGGGCAGGTAAAACTGTTTTCATCTCTTAAGGTAAAATTTTGAAATTACCTAACCTCTTTAAACACTCATAAAACTGCACGCAGTAAAGAAGGCTGTAAGACCACTAACAAGATACCACCTTATAACTGTAAAACTAACATGAGGGGTTGTGACAACTGTTGTAGTAACTCTCTCTCCCCTTATCTCCATGTAATGCTACCTGATGCGCTGACCACTCAGCATTTAAACAATGCATGATACAAATATTGTTTTCCTCCTACAGTGAGACAATTAATTGGAGGAGGAATCTTGATAAACGGTTTTAATCAATGCTTCCATCCAGACTACTTTATCTTAAATAGAGAAATAAATATATGGCTATATATTTCATATATTTTTTATGGAATATATAATTATTACAAAGAACTCAAGATTACTGTTCTAATGCAGTATCATATTGCAGAGCAAGCACTTTAAATTTCAGTTCTTGTCTGATATAAAAGAAAACCTGAAAATGAAATCAGACTGTTACTGAAATGGAAATTACCTAGTCTATTTACTGTCTAAAGCAAGAAATGCTAAAGTTAAAGAGAAAATACTTAGTCTGCTTATTGCAAAAATTTAGAGAAAGTTAAGTTTAAGTAAGGAAACATTTTATTTCAAAATATAAGACCAAAACACAATGATTAGAAGTTCCATTAAAGCTGAATTTAAACTTATGTGACAGATTTAAAGACTGATTTTCTTGTGAGGCAAAATTCATAAATATAGTGTCTGACACAACTCTGCCTTGCCACCATAGGTACACTTTTTCTATTACTAGTAATTATCAATATATACACACCTGAAATCTTTTACAAAAAAATTGTTTTCCATGTATTTGCTACCTGCTTTGTGATATTACAAAATTAAACAATGAGATACATATGTAACACTTACATCAACATTTCAGTGTGGAGCTGGTATTGATAGGCGCCTTGAAAGCACTGGGCCTTAGAGAACAGAACTACTTTGTGTTAAAAGTGCAAATGACATTATTTGGAGCTAGACATAAAAACAAGCTAGCCTTTACAGCAATTGCTAGTGAGCTGAGTGAATCTCTGATGGCAACTGTTTGATGATTTTCTTTCTGTCCGTTATCTCTCTGCATCACAAAAGATACCAAGAACATAGGATACTGAGAACATTTTGATCTGCTTGATCCTTCCGTTGTAGGATATATGCTTGGCAGAGTGGGAGCACTTATAAAATCAGTGTTTCACGTACTGATTTGCCTGTATACTTTGAGCAGGAGCTGAGTCTTGCTGTCTTTCATGGCAAGTTCATCCTCTTTCATCTGTTACCTGTAGAAGGTGCAGAAGGAGCATGCTTCCATTCCTATACAGAAGATGAACGGGTTGGAGTGCTTTATGCTTTTTTTTCCAACAGTTCCTTTGGGAATCTCCTACAGCTGCTGCTTTGCTTTCTAATCTCACTTCAGATATGCAGACTCTTGAGCGTCACTTAGAAGCGTTATTATTTTTGTGTGTAGTTTGGTCTCGTCACAGTCTGCAAAGTTTTCATGAAGTATGCTCTGGCTAATTCTCGTAGAAGTAGCTGGTGCAGGTGAGCCCCTGGCCTAAAAACCCCCATCTTCCAGCATTTTAAACAAGAATTTTTTTCCAAAAGAAAAATTGACATTTTGCTGTTATCCCGCCTTAAGAGAAGCTTAAGAAATGCTTTTTATAAGACTGCTTCATGATTGCTGTGTCTGGGTTAACTTTGTTTAAAAGCAAATGCAATAAACTACCATCACCAAACAGCCTCTATTATATAATAATTTTAGTTTACCCTAGCTCTCTGAGGATCTGAGCAGTCTGAACAATGATATTTTCTGATATATTATCAGAAAAAAAGAAACCATCTACAGTTTTCGTGCAGAATAATGAAAGAAATGGGCCATGGGTAGATCAGAAAAGAAGTGTTGCAGAAAATAGTGGTATATAGAGGATATTAATGCAGCAGATGTCTTTCAGGGTTGGAGTAGATAATATTCTTCACCCTGAATAGCCACTCGTTCCACTAGGTAACAAGGAAAAAGGCAGGGTTATTTTCAAAGCCCAGGTATCCAGTAAACTCATACAAGCAGACAGGAAAACACAGATTATCATTCTGGATTGAGTTCTGTTTCTTTTTAAAGAAAACATCACCACACAAAGATAAATGTTGTGAGACACATCAAGGTCTTACTAAGACAACTGATAAGTTATGGCTGATGAGGCCTTGGTAGTTAGGAAAAACAATCTGTGAAAGACAGGCTTTAATGGGACTGAATATAAGAGAAAAAATTAGTAACAAACAATTTCACACTGGAAAAAGCTGTCCTAAGAACAAAAGAGAACATACATTAGCACACAACAGAATGTGCTAAAAGAGGTGCAACCAGGAGAAAGACAGGTATAACAAAGATAAAGGTGCAATGGATATGGCATCGCCCACGTTCAGAGCAATAAAAGAGGTATGTGGGAGGACCAGATGCATCAAGGTTTGTAATGCATGCTGACTGTCCAGCACTAGAGAAGACAGTCACAAAGTACACAAAGCAAACACCTTTTATAAGCATACTACGCAGGAAAATAGGAAAATAAAGAGCACACGATTTTGCAAAAGCTCCTAGCAGAGGAATTTAGCAATTGTGTAACATTCCTTTATCACTACAGTACAGGATCAAAAAAGGAGTAGTGAGAAAGTATTTATAACCAAATACGACACAAGAGAAAAAGAATATACAAAAAAAGTCTTTTCACCATGATAATATTGATATATTTTGCAGCATTAGAACTATATGAAGTGAGTATTAGCAAGTATATAAAGGAAAATGTCAAAATCTAGATTTTTAATAAATACATGTACAAAGTCAATACTGAGACAGAGAGCTTTAAAATCATTGCACCTTATTTAAAACAAAATTAGAAAAGACTATTTTAAACTTACAAAATACTTCAGAGCAGAGAAAATAAAGTGTGTCATGATGCCTACAGGCACATCATGTGATCGTATGTGCAGGCAGTTCCAGGACTATGTGCACTGTTACAATTGTCATTAGCAATAATGCCTAAAGGAAAGAATAAAGCCCTTTGGATCATGGCATAAATGAATATAATGATAAAAGGTGGTGAACTCACTGCAATGCATTGCCTCAATTACTGCACTAGAAACTGAAGAGACTGTTCTGATACAGTGTGTTAGCTTTTAAGACCTAAAAAGGACAATAAGGTGGAACGATAAAATTTACCTGCTACAGATGACGTAATTTTTTTGCTCTCCAGGTCTCATACATGCTACATACTGTGTGTTCTACCTGGATACCACGAGTTCAGGCCAGGCAGAGTATAGCAACCCACTTCTCACCTTTCTGAAAGATGGCGGTTCAAGAAAACACTTTTTATGATGACTGTTGCACAGGAGATTTTTAAGGAAGGTGCAATGATATACTACAAGGACTATTTGGAATTAGCCACTATTGATACTATACTAAAACAACAATAACAACAAAAGATTATGGCAAAATCCTAATGTCACAGGCAAAAGATAGAAGGAGATGCCATCTAAAATTCAATTATACTTGATGGAAAGCTGGTGTTAATCATTTTGGTTATGTCTAAGGAATAGAGATGTATCTAACTCTCCACAGCTAGTGCTTAAAGCAAGTAAAAATATTTTCTTCTTACAAGAGCTGAAGAACATAATGAAGATGATGACTAAGACTGGCAGAAATCTACAGCAATTGGGGAGGGAAAGATGAAAATGGTATTGGGATCACAGTCTGAATGATTTCACAGATTATGTTTTGCATAACATGAAAGATTTAGTCATTTACTTGTTCTGCTGTAGGATTTTAGCTCATTCAAGGAAACACACTGTAGGCCAATACATAACAAGGAGAAGTTAAGAGTAGCCCTTCATTAATGTAAAATCATGGCTATCAGAATAGTAGTCACTTGTGGATACTATAAATTTTTTTCCATCACACATGTGGGTACAAATGAACAGTAGAAACTAAACATAATCAGTTCAGATTCAACGAAAATCTTGATAAACCTTTGGCTATTTCAGTGCTGACTCTATAACACAATATAAAAAATACAAATGTACAACTTGAATGAGGCATATAATTGTTAAAAAAATCTTCTTTGCATATCTTTTGTACAACACAGAATGTGGTCCAACCCCCCTGCTCAAGCAGAGCCACCTAGAGCCAGTTGCCCAGGACCATGTCCAGATGGCTTTTGAACATCTTCAAGGAGGAAGACTCCACAACCTCCCTGGGCAACCTGTGCCAGTGGTCGGTCACTCTCACAGTAAAAAAAGTGTTTCCTGATGTTCAGAGGGAACCTCCTGCATTTCGGTTTGTGCCCTGATGCATCATGTCCTGTCACTGGGCAGCATTGAAATGAGCCTGGCCCCATCTTCTTTGCGCCCTCCCTTCAGGTATTTATAGACATGAATAAGATCCCCCTGAGCTTTCTCTTCTCCAGGCTGAACAGTCCCAGCTCTCTCAGCCCTTCCTCATAGGAGAGATGCACCAGACCCTTCATCATCTTCATGGCCCTTTGTTGAACTCTATCCAGTATGTCCGTGTCTGTCTGTCTTGTACTGGGGAGCTGGATACTGGATACTGGATACAGCTCTCCGGGTGTGGCCTCACCTGAATGAAGCAGAGGATAAGGATCAACCTGCCAGCAACACTCCTCCTAACGCAGCCCAGGACACCATTAGCCCTCTTTGCAGCAAGGGCATGCTGCTGGCTCATGTTCACCTTGGTGTCCACAAAGACTATCAGGTCCTTTTCTGCCAAGCTGTTTTTCAGCTGGGTGGCCCCCAGCACATCCTGCTGCCTGGGGTTATTCTTACCCGGGTGCAGGACTTTCCACTTCCTCTGATTGAAATTCATGAGGTTCCTGCAGCCCATTTCTGATATTTAATACCATAAAACAAGGTGTAAAACAAATGGAAGACTTGGATGAACAGGTGCATGTTTGCGGGAAGAAAGTATCTTGTATTAGGAAAAAAAAGGCATATAAATTATTTGCGACCGCATTTGTAGTCACTATATGAAAACAATATAACAAGTCCTTTAAAAGAAACAACCTCAACATAGCTGATAATGAAATAAGTTTCATTAGGGACAAAAATAGCCTAACCTTTGAACTATGGGGCAAAAGGTATAAAAGAGAAAGCCATGCATTTTTAGAAGAAAGCATCCACAGCTTTTGAAAACAGTTCATGATGGTTGTCTTGATATGAGAGTATACTCTTGGCTATTTTTTCATACTTTAACCCAAATGCAAGTATTAAAAAAAAAAAAAAAAGAAATGGCCACAGGAATATCGGAAAAAAGAGTGCAATGGTAATTTCCATGTCCCTAACAGAAATTGGCAAGTGATATATTGGAATACTAAGGAAGCCAGCACCTACTTAGCAACATGCTAATCAGAACTGTGGTGAGTCACGTCAAGGACATAGTCACTAGATGTGGTATTTGTGACAAACTATTTCCCAAAATAGATCCTGTTTCTATAGGTCTTCAGCTGTGTGCATTTTAATGAGCTGAAGTCTCAATTAAATAATGATTCCGTAACAGTCTGTTGTGGTCTGAGCTTTAAATCAGGAACCCAGAGGTAAATCAGAGGTGAGAACTACATTAGAGCAGTCTGCTCGATATGATCATTGAATAAATGGAATAACACTAGTCATACAAAATAAAAATATAAGTGAAAAGTAATTTAGGCAAAATTACTAATATTTAGGTGTACTTAGAATATTAGGAACAAAGACTTAAATGATGAAAACACTGCTTGCTATGCTGATGCAGCAAATAAGGAAAATGTGACTCCAGTAAGTTCTACAGAACCTACATACCAGAGAGAGGATGCAGCTCAGCTTCAGCCTCTTCACACGTAGTCCTCAGACATCCCGTTGGCTGCATCAAAAGGCAGAAGAAGTAAGAAAGTGAATCTCACCCATGAGAGTGAAGGTACTAACACATCCTAATGTTTCTATTGTGTATGAATATTAATTTTGGCATCTAAAATTTTTGCTTATAAATAGGCAGACACACCGTCCAGTCAGACAACAGGTGCTTTAAGGGAAGTAATGGACGTTACTCTGACACTGGTTCCTGATTGATGTTTATCCACCAAACTTCCTGAGACTACCACATGCATATAGACAGCAGAGTGGACATGTGTGAAAAAAGGTTAGTTTACTGTTGGAGAGTAGGGATAAACACATTTAAATTGTGAATTTTAAAAGTTTGGACTCAAGACTTTTAAACATTTGTGAATAGTAAAGCTAATACTGACTGGGCAGTTCCTTGATCAAGCTGCTTTTCAAGCTTTTTGTAGACTTCAGTAGCAAGAAAGCAATCAGTCCTTAAGAAGTTGGTGTTTCCTGCCTTTCCTGGAGAGTAAGAACTACTTTCAGCAGGCTTTTCCCAGCTAACCACATCCTAGGCTGCTTTCTATGGCCTGAGGCTCGTAATTTCCCATCCTTTCTGTCCTCCTTTTGTTTTATTACATCCTAGTGAATTTCGTTGGAGAAAACAGTATACTGCACTTGTTATGTGCAGGTTTGAGTTTGAACAATAGGGTAAAAAGTGGATAATTTTATAATTCCTGTATTATTATAGACCTGGTGAGAAACAAGTCTCCAGAAATCCAGTAAGTCTTTCTCTGTTGTAAGCCAGAGGGAATTGGTATAATTTGAGAAGAAATACTGTGGTTTCTTAAAACATCGAATGTTTATTTAATCAGTTACCAGGGAGAATATGACTCTTTCCAAGAAGGGTGCATTGTGCTTTACACCATTTGTAATAATATAGCTACCTTTGTGTCTGAGGTCTTGTATGCTGTAGAGGGACTTTAAATACGTTTCTGGCTTTACTGGCAAAGATAGGGATTATTTTGCTCCAGGTCATTTAATAAAGATTACACTCCTACATATTGTTCTGTGTCAAAGTTGCATGTGTCTGCCTGTTTCACAACAGATGGCTGCATTTCAGTAGTTTTACATAGAAGATGTATATGGAAGGTTGAAATAAAACATTCATAGTAATCTAACTTCTTCTAGTTGCTTGTATGTTTTAGTTGTATCCATCAAGCTTGATGCCATGCAGAACTTTTAAATCATAACTTTGTGAATGCGTTTCTGTTAGTCCTGGGTCAAGATTTATTTGGAACAGTTGTAGAGAGAATGTAAATCAAGTCTATTTCACACTGTAACATATCAGACATTGTTTTATGAGATATTCCAGTCTGTAAAATACGACAAGAAATAAGATACCTTAATATATGGTCCTTCTCTTTTAAGGGTGAAAGAGCACATGTAATTCTGAGAAGGGAGCCTTAACCTCTGCTTCCAAGCTTTGAGTGAGTGATTTCTCATGCTAGCCTTTTTTTCAGAGCTTTTTTCTCCCCATCTTGCAAGGATATGACTAAGATACATTGCAACCCTTTTTTTTTTGCATGAAATACAAAAGTAAACGTGTGATTATTCGATTCACAGAGGTAATATTTTCAGTCTTTTTTTAACTGTAGCTTAGCACTTAAAGTTTCTTATCAGCTTTTCCAGTAAATGTTGTTTAATAAAAAAACAACAGAGAGAGAGAGGAAAATGATACTCTGGCATTATGATTTTGGCTTCAGTGATTTAGTAATTTTCCTCTGTTTTGCCCTTGTGCTCTGTTACAGAGGAGAATAGTTGGTCTCGCTTCCTTTGGGCTTTTGTCACCAAAGATTCATTGATGAAACACCTAAGGTCTAATGAGGAAGCTATGTAAAGCCTCAAAGCTAAAGATCAAAGTGAATAATGATCTAATATACCAAGTGTATCCACTGAAAAAATAGGAAAATGGGCTTGAGCAAGGGCTCTTCAGCTTCCCTTCTCTTTCTTGTAAAATAGGCTGCTACTGAATCACAACCCGCTTACTTGTAATTCAGCGGAAATAAGATTTTCTGGCTAGTATTTATGAAGTGCTTTGTACAAAATGCTGGATAAATAGCGTACCGCTGTTTGGGGGAGAAAAAGAAGTTAACATCGCGGTTTTACTCCTTCTTTAAAAACAAATCTTGCCTTTCTTCGTTCCCCCTCCCCTTGAGATGTGGAAGGGAAGGTCGGGACGCTGCCCTGGCTCCCCCGAGCCCCTCTCGCACCCCGAGGAGCGGGTCCCCAGGAGCGGAGCGCGGCCGGCAGCAGGCGGGACGCCCCGGGCGGCTCCCTTCGCCCCTCGCCTCGCTACAGCTCTCCCTTCGGGCACTCCCGCCGGGCGCCGATGGGGCGCTCGTACGCCGAGGGGCTCCCGGAGGGGGACGGCACCAGCTTTCCTCTCAGGAGACAGTCCGCCGTGCGTTTTAACGGGAGACCGCGCTCCTCGCCTCCTCGCAGCCCCGCCCCCCGCCCCGCCGCCCGGCCCGCTCCCCGTCAGGAGCCGCTGTGGGAGCGTTACCTCAGCGCCGCACCCGCGCCCGGGCGGGGGAGGACAAGAGCAGCCACCAATCCGAAGCTGCGGCCCGCCCTTGACTGACAAGCCACGCCGCCCAATAGGAGCCGTCACCTGAGTAGGCGGGGCGACAGTGAAGGGGGCTGTACTATCACCGCCCGTTGGGAGGAGTCGGGGAGCCGGGCAGCGGCCCGGGGCGGGGCTCGGCGGGAAGAGGGCGGGGATTACGGACGGTTGGGGGCGTGGCCTCGGGAGGGGTATTTAAAGCTGGAGCGGAGGGGCTCGCCCGCTCAGTCGGTGCAGTGCTGCTGGAGGTGCGGATCTGCGCTCCGCGCCAGCCGCCTCACGGTCTCCCCTTTCTTCTTCGCGCGTGTGTGTGCCGGAGGTTGGGGGGCCCGTCCCGCCTGGGTCAGCGGCTCCCGGGGCGCGTCCCTCCCCCCCTTCCCTCCCCGCAACCCCGTGCGCCTCCGCAGAGGGATTTCTCGGTGCCCCTTGCCCGCTGTGGGGGGGCGTCCCCCCGGCCCGCGCCCCTTCCCTCCCCGCTCCCGGCCGGAGGCTTGCGGCGCTTCCCTCTGGATGCGTCCCCGCAGCCCCGGGCGGGAGGCGGCCAGGGGGAAGCGCTGCCTCCGAGGATTTACCGCCGCCTGGGACTCGGACCCGCGCCGCCGCCGGCCCCTTCTCTGCGGGGGCACTCGGCCCGCTGCAGCTCCAGGCCGCTGCCGCCGCCATGGACGAGAAGTATCTGCCCGAGCTGATGGCGGAGAAGGACTCGCTGGACCCGTCCTTCACCCACGCCCTGCGGCTGGTCAACCAAGGTGAGGGCCGGCGGCGCCGCTTCGTCCCGCCGGGGGGACGAGCGGTGGGGACGAGCCGGAGTTAGTGACGGCCGCCGAGGATGCTCAGTCGGGGGTTTACTCTTCGTCTTGCACCGCTTGGTGCTTGGGTTTTTTGTGTGTGCGTTCAGGCTGCCGGTGTTTACCGGCTCCTGCCTCCCTCCCTCCCCTTGCGAGGCTGCGGGGAGGAGCCGGGGGGCTCTGCCCAGCACGGCGGCCGCTGCCCGGGCAGCGCTTTGCCGGCCGCCCCGGCGGGCAGCGAGGCTTCGCGGGCTGCTCCTCTGGCAGGCAGAGCATCTCCCCCGAACCACAGCAAACGCTGCGCTGCCTTCCCGAATTCCTTCTTTCATAGGTGTGGGGTTTTTTTTTTGCAATAGCGAAGGCACGGTCGCTTGCTGCTTGAGTTATAAATTATTCCAAGTTGAATTGTGGTGTAGGACAGTTTGGGTCTTCGGTGCTCTGCTTGGGCTTCAAGTCGACTAAAATCCCCGAAGGTTTTTCTGTTTTTCCCTGCTGATGTGTTTCTGAACAGTAACTAGCTTATTGTTTATATATGTGTGAGCCCTTCTAAAAAGGAGCCTACAACCTATGTCCTTTTCTAGGAACTTTTGGCTCTGTAACTAAAATATTAAGGAACCAAGAATATGTTTTGGTGAATCTCTTAAAAACGCAAAGTGTGTTTTCTTTTGCAATTATATAACTCCAGATAATAAGTGATTCCTACCCCTTCTGCATCTGACATGTCAGATAATCCTTTAAAGTCCTAGCTCTTTGTTTGAATGTTACTATACTGAATAGAAAAGTAATGCTATGTAGTTTGCAGTATGATTTAATGTAAATTTGGAAATATTGCATAAGTGACAGGTGATCTCCAAGTACAGCTCTGGAGAGAAAAACACTTGATACAGTGCTTGGGATGGTCAAGTAAAATAAGTTAGGAACTGATTTTCTAATATAACTTAATGACAGCCAAAATGATTTTGGCTCCAATTGAAGTGATTACAAAGCTGTGCTAGTGTACTTTACTTCCTATAACAGGAAGAGGTCTAAATCAATGTGGCTTCTTTTAATGCATTGTTGTAGTTTTTGATGTGTAATAGACTGCGAATGCCCATCTGTAAATCAGAAGGAGAATCAACTATTGTCTGAAATATTCTGGAGTTAGGAGTAGCTGTCACAGTTTCAGCTGTGGAATGCATATGCCATGTGATTTGTAGCTGCATGTCCTTGGATGGTTGGTATTTTGCATATTTTTCCCAACTTTGTCAAAATACCACTGTTGATAGTGGGAGAAGGAGAATTATGTTAACAAATATATACTTGTATTATTTGCTGTAAATAAAAAAACTGGCTAAAATTTAGTATGATGGCTGAGAATTTAAGGCTGCAAATTAGTGAAGTTCCTCTCCAGCTAGTGAGGGAAGAATCTTTTTTGCATATGTAAATTATTTGAGGAAGTTACAGAAGTATGTGATTTACTATTTTACAAACAGCGTTTATGGAGGTAGATATGACTGTATGGCGGTTATAAAAATTGTGACTTTTTGGGACTATGATAGTTTTTTGATGTTCTCAGTGAGATGAGAAATTAGAGGACAAACTTCTGCCTGCTTTTATGATGTAATGCTTGGTATCTGCATGCTTGCTTTCGGCTCCAAAAATAAGTGATATTGTCAGTGAAAAAATGAATGTAGATGGACATGGATCCAATGTCTTTATTCTAGTATGTCTCTAGATTTTTTGCTTACTTTGAAAGTGAAGTCTTACATGAAATCTGAAGTATTTCATGTGTTAGAGATCCTTAAAAAGGATTAAGGAGTGTGACTGTCAACTGGTTAACTGTAGTTTAAAATGCAAATTTCTATAATATCCATGTAATATAGATATTTTAGGCAGTTGTAGACTCACCAAAGAACCAAATAAGGTGAAGTGATTGTATAATACAAGTAGGAAATGTAAGAGGAGATGTTTTACAAACCCATCCTGTCATGACACTAACTTTATCAGTGGCTGGGTTTTTTTTGACAATTTTAACAATTCTGTGCAGTTAAATGAAGGCAAATATTAGTGAAAATGTATATGTAATAGTGCTGGCTTGTACTTCATCAGGTCCACTCAATTCTTTCTATGATAGTTCAGTGAGCAGGCAAATGAAATGGCTTGTCTAATTTTGTTTAGCTTTTCAGTTTAGAATGAAGCATGTTTCTCAGTTTGGCTTCTTCCAGGTATGTGTGAGAATGTCTTAGCAAAGGTTTAAGTGCTTAAAATAACCAGCTTAATTATATAATAGCATTTTGATGCCTTAATAGTATTACATTTACTATCTGTATTTACTTAAACTGAAATCCTGTAGATCAGCCAACTTTCTTCAGAAACTCAAGATTGATTTGTAAGAATTGTATGGTTGAATTAGTAAATCCTTCCAAGATGCTGAAGGAAGAGACAAAAGAGCCAAATCACTAACAAATTTCTAACCATGTTGAAAACTGATTTCTAGGGAAAAGTCTTGTGTCTAGACTTCCAAAATCTGTTAATTGTAGTTCTCGAATGGAAGTGGACACATTTGCATATTATGCTTATAATTACAAATTATAATTTGGGTACACACAAATTACATAATTTTAAATGATGCAGGAAAAAAGTGGAGCTCGACATGCTTTGAGTTCCAGGGTAGCCTTTCAGTTGCAAAAGAACAGTGTGGTGATAACTAGGATGCTGCAAGAATACTTTCCTGGGCAGTATTATTAATCTGTATTTCAGAATTAAGAGGTGACAGCATCTCCTCTTGCCCTAACAAAACCTTGTTTTAAGCATTTTGAAAGCATTAAAATCAAAGATCAGTATTGTTCGTTGTTCCTACATGGTACATGGAAGTGTTGATTTTTTTTTCTTGTTGAAAACTCTGCTCAACTATTTGACGACTTGTCTCTTTGGGACACAAATATAAGTCCTATTGTTAAATTTTGCTTTAAGAAGTCATTGAAACATTCATCTGCTGCTTAAATTTTAGAACAGTAGGAATCTTTTGCAGGAGACTAGACTATATCCTTTGCTCTAATTAAGATGATTTACTTGTACACTTGAACATTAAGCCTTCCTAAGAAGGGGATATTTTTACCTGTAAGCCATTAACTGTGTTATAGATTGGAAGTTAGACTTATTTTGCATATGTAGTAAGGTGACCATGTTAATAGGATTAATTTGCAGCTTGTAACAGACAATGGGAACTGGAACATGATGTCCAATTATTATATTATTATAAGTTCTGTAATTGAAGAAGCTTGGGAAAGATGAGGTTCTGTGAAGAAGCAAGAGTTTAGTATGTGTGTATTTTTCCTATTTACAACTTGCAGGTCCTCATCGTTATGCAAAATCTGAAAAATATTTTTGTATGTGAAAGTGATACTTGTTCTGAAATTAGGTTACTTCTTTGTGTTTATCATTGCAAGGCACTGAGTAGCTTTACTTTTAACCTTTTTTGAGACCTTTGTTTTAAAGGCTGACTTTGTTTGCATTTATGGTTTATGTAAATGTTGATAAATGTGCAAGTGTGATGATTGTCATAACTTAGTTCACGAGTGATGCTGTAAAAATATTGAAAATCTGTAAGAAGAGGTACTTCATCTTCATTGTTGTCTTTTGCATCTATGTGTAGTATTGATTTATGACAAGCACTTTGTGAACGTTAGGTAAAGTATGTGAAACTGCAGATGGAAGAAGATAACTGTAAAAAAACCATGTTGATACTAGACATGTTTTGTAACAGTGGAGACATTAAAATGGATGCCTGGCACTTCTTTGATTTGTGTAATGTTAAATGTGTAGGTGGAGAGGACCCTGTAATCAAACTTAGGGCAGCTGAAATCCTTATGAGTACCAGTGCCATTGCTGAAAGACAGCTTTTAGTTCTGTAGGCTGTACCTGTGGAATTTTTCCTTACAAGCTCATTTTAGCTACTGTGAAATTTGAGGTAATGTCATAAATTGATGAGGCTTCCTTTAAATTGTCAACAAGATGATGTACAGGAATAACAAGCCTTCCTATCAGTAGATGTCTGTATGTGTTAGCTGTATATTGAATGACTTTACTGAGCCACGTGTCTAGTAGTGATCAGTAGCGGCTTGCTGATTTTTGTGTCAAATTTTGAGGAGGAGTTCAATAATCAAATAGACCAGTAGTTCCCTAAATACCAGGGAGAATGGAGTGTGAGGAAAAGCGTACTGACTTTCTGCATTGTGGAGGATAATAACCGTCTGAATTTTTTTTAGCAGGTAAGGGACAGCTTTGTAAAAATGTTTGAAGTAGGAACTTCTCAATTAAGGTTCCATAGATGTTAGTGATTTTTGAATAAATCTGTCTTGGTATGTAAGGGCTTCTGGGTGCTTAGCAAGGATTTTCTGTAATTTTTCACAAATAGAATTCTAATTTTTCATAATTGTAATATGTACCCAATTATATGTAGTGAAGTGACATACATATGTTGTGATAGAAATAATCAGTTTGCTACTGAATCATCCACTTTCCTCTGAGGACAGGTGTTTCATGGCATGGAACAGACGTGCATGATGCTGCTCGTTCCCAGTCCCTAATGCTGTTACATGTTCTCTGTTGCTGTATAACCTCAAACTCTCCTTCACTTCTTATCGTAGTCTCAATCATATGAGCAACACTTATTTCAAGTGTCCTGCGCTTGGAGGCTGGCAAAATACTTTACGAAGGTCATAGGTGTTTTGTAAAGCAAATATAGCTGAAGAAATCTGTGTTTTAAGATTACTTGGAGCATCCTATTAATTTGAATAAAATAGTTCTGTAATTTGCCCTTCAGACAAAGATTTTTTCAGACAGCAAGTCACTAAGTTGTCTTTCTTTAGAGGTTAACTAGGAAGAAGAAATTCTTCTGTTGTCTTTAGTAATCAGACTTCAAAACAACAGTCTATGAAAGTGTGCAGGGGGAATTGGTTATTTGGCAGTCTCCATGTGATGAGAAATTTAGTGACAGCAAGAGGAACAGATGTGGTGTGATGGTAGCACCATAAAGACAGGGAAGGCTGACTTCGGTTCTAGTTGTTTTCTTAAAACAGTGTGTAAAGTAATAAGATTGGGAGTGAAGAACAGGTATTTCAGAGGTTGCCCCTTGTCTCAGCTTTCCTTGCTCAGTAACACATCAGAACTTTGTTTTTGTAATGGTTGGCTCTTTGCTTTTACTGCAGTGAAACTGTATTGGCCAAATCATAGGACTTAACAGTTAGATTCAAATCTTGGTCTCTTAAAAGGCTGGGAAGTGATTTATCAGGTATTCCAGTCCTGCTAACAGGGCTGCTGTGAAATGCAGCTGAAGATAATCATACATACTTCACCCTAGGCTCAGCTGCTCTGAAGCATGACTCTAGCCTGCAGCCACTCACCGATGATCACATTTAGTCTAAAGCTGACTTCTAATTCACTTGCACACTTACTTTGGCAGTCAATGAGAGAGCTCGAATTTAAAGGTTTCAAATTTAAACTGACATGGTTTGTCACTTTCAATCCTTTTTGACACCAGCCATGCAAATTAAAACTAACCTTCTGAGTACTTATTTACTGGAGAAATCAGAAAGAAGGTCACACCACTGAATGGCTGCTCTTCTGGCCCATGGCTTGTTTGACTTAACTTGCATGTACTTAAGGTCTATGTATGTGACCTTTCTGCCCTCTGAGTTCCCCCCCCCGACTTCAAGTGTAGTTAAGAAACAAAATAATTTAGGATGCGCTTTGATTTGAAAGAATTGGATATCAGAGTTGAGTAGCCTCTGTAAAGTATTCAGTGTGGTACTGCATGACTTTTTAATTAGTATTTAGCAGTTTCAGTAAAAAGCATGCTTAAATGGATTAACTGGTAACTGACACACCTAATATTTTATGGTGAATTAACTGACTGTTCTTAGCTGAGCTCTGCAGGAATCTTGCAGGCTTGATGTTTACATTATTAATACTGTTTTTCAAATAGGAAATTTTAAGACAGGGCACTTACACTGGGCAAGTGGAGTATCTTGATAAAGTGGGGTTATATACCCCTGAGACCTGGGACGGCTCCCAGCTGTGCAATGGGAGCTGCATGGTAGGGGTGGTAGTAGTTCTGAGAATTACTTTAGAGCCTTATATTGCTAGCTAAGTGTGACTTCCAGGTACAACACTAGCTAGAAAATTAATATCTTTATGGCCTTAAGCTAAGGCCATGAGGGCATATGGGCTAGGGAATTTGATTTTCTTGTGACGTTCTAGGTACAGAAGTCCATGCGTCTTAATCTTTGATATCATGGAAAAAACACAATGCTTTGCAAGATTGAGAAGGTCCGTAGGCCTCCTGCTCAATCCTGTCTGATTGGTTTGCGAAGGTGATCATTAACCTGTAGTTTGAGTGCCTTACTACCTTCATGGTGGTAAATAAAGGTGTGAAGAGGCCCTTTAATCTGGTGATGAAAGGTCTGGCCAAAAAAGTGCAAATGAAAAAATTAAGCACAGTGCTTCAGCAATGGATGATGAACTCTTAAATCAAATACAAGAATTGGTAGATTTTGCATCTCTTGACATCTTTGATTCAAAATGAGATGCATTTCTGGACTTCTGATCTCTACTAAATTGTTATGCTCTTTACTGAACTGTTAATGACTTGGGATATACAGTGGATGTGGGCTGGCTATTTATGACAAAGAGCAAATTAAAGAGTAGCAACTGGAAGGGTGGAATGAAGAAACATTTTTAAGCTGAGAAAGCTGTATTTTTGGGTGTCTCAACAGCTGAGCAGTGCATGTGTTATTCTCTGTTTATCCTATCTCAAAATATTCCTTTGAACTCAACTTTGTCATATTTATCACTTATTGTTCTTTTGTGTTGTCTTTTTTATCCTTTTACCTTACTGTCAAGGTAAAATTAATAAGAAACTGGAAAGTTAAATGGATTTCCTTCCTTCCTATTCTCCATTTCCAGTTGCTGTTTTGCTGGCTGCCTTCCATTTCTTATTTTGATGTGTTTATCAGGCTTTTGGCTTCAGCTAGCAGCTCAACAGGAATAAAGTTGCAAGGCAGCAAACAAATGTCAGTTTAATTCTTGTAGTTGGTAAATCTTTCACTTTTTTGGCCTATATAGGTGTTCTTTTATAAGTCTTTATTTTGTAGGAAGAATTTCTTGACAAAATAATTGGAAACCTAAAAGATTAAAAATTATTTCGGTAAACCTATTGTTCTTGCACTTAATCCAAAAGAAAATTTGCTATAACAACTGCTGCTGTGTTGATCTTGGTATAATGTAGTGACAGTGAAAATCTGAAGTTGCAAATCCTTTCAGGATTTACTGATTTTTCTTCAATTTTATTAATCCATTTGGGTTGTACAAAAGGAATAGTTAGTAGGGGAAGATACCTTTTCGTGAACGAGACAAAGAATCTAGGAAGAAGTCAGAATTGCTGCTGCTGCTCTGACACAGAATACTGGTACATTTACTGAATGCTCAGAGTAGATGCATCTGTAGTCTCTTACTGCCTCTGATTATCCACTAACAGTATTCTGGAAAGCAGATGTGTTTGAAAGCAAAAGGTTTTAGATATTTTCAGCCAGTTTTTTCCTGCTGCTTTGGGATAATAATGATGTTTTTAAAAGATGTAGAAATGGAAGGACTGCTTTTAATGCAGTCATTTTTCCTTTCATGTGTCTCCTTTTCTGTTAACTGATAAGGGACAAAAGTTTTTTACTGGCTTCTTTTGAACTGTGTCCTAATTAACTAGAGGTTGCCAAATAGAGGTGGTGGGGAAGCACCAGTCCTGATGCATCTCTGGTCATCAGCCCAGTTTCTGCTGCCTGAGCTCCTTAACCCTCAAATACTGAGGATCTGATCTTTTTCATGTTGTCTTTCTCCTGCTACCAAGCATAAATGATGTGCTCCCTTGTACTCAGATTTGAGTGATGCAGCTCTATGGGGTAAACCAGTGAAGTAAAAAAAAAATCACCCTTTTCTCTTCTGCCCACCTCCAAGATAATGTTAAAGGATGGATTTTGCTTTTGTAAAAGTGAAAAGCACTAAGGTCCATCATGTCTTTTTCATGGCTTTTTGTTATGCATAACTACACTCTCTACCCCTCCCTGAGTTTGAAGGGAAACAGATTTTTCTATTCTAGACTTGCTTTCACACAGGTCGAGTACAGTGTTCTTGGTCCATTTGTACAGTCATGGAAATTCAGAAACCTGGAGTGGTTTGTCAGTTTACAAATTATCTGGCTGTTTCATGACTACTTCCAGCTTGCCTTTTTTATGATCAAGAAGCCCTAATTTCAAGGAAGGAGGAGCTGTGTGTCACAACTGAATTTGTTTGCCTTCCTTACAGGGATTCCCTGAAACTTTTATAGTAGGTGGAGTTTCTCAAAGTGAAACAAGTTTCTTACTAATGATTTGACTCAGTTCTTCCATTTAAATCCTGGCTGTGTGTGGAGGAGCTAATCTGCTTACCTTTCTGCTTCACAGCAGGTAGGTTGCAGTGATACCTTTAGCTCTAGTTAACTCTTGCTGCTTTTCTAGGTGGATCCTAATGATATCCTAGGCTGAGTAGACAGACTGCAGGGTGAAATGTGGCACCTTAGTCCTAGATCTTAAGACTGGAAAGGACTACTGTGGTCCGATTTGTCTTGTGTAGCACAAATTGGTCTTAAAGATTCTTTTCACTTATCGTACACCCTTGACCTTTTTATTACACCATGCATCCATGGTCTGGAAAAATGATTAGGTTTTTATTGGCCTACTGTATGAAAGCATACAAGAAAAGATTTATCATGTCTTTAAAGCTTACTGTATCGGTTCTTCAGACATGTTTTCTGCAGACATTTGAAGTCTTCACAGAAGCCTGTTAATATAATTTGAAACAAATGTTGGGAATGATAGAAGTGTAGCCATATAAAATGCTTGCGAGGGAATTAATGACCTTTTAAGATTTTTTTTACAGCTTTATTTTTTTCTGTGAATTTGAGGCTCTTGGGCAATTATTAAGTAGTAATATGAGCGCACTTTGGAAAGAGCAGAAGTGTTCCACAATGGGTTTTCTTGTAGGATACCTATACAGCATCTTCAATATAGTGATGCTGAAATTTTGAAGATGTAACTTCAGGTTTTCGGATGCCGTTTCTGTCAGGAAGCTCCACTCTATTAGCAGTAGGTCACTAAGTATTAGATAAATCATCATGCAGTTTTTAATTGTGCGTGGAGCTTTTCTTGAAGGGCTTCGTTTTGGCATTATTTAACGTACAGCGCAGGCTGCGTTTTCAGCGTGACGGCGCGGCCGCGTCACTGCAGCGCTGGCGCCGCGTCAGCAGGGGGAGCCGGCGCCCAGCCCAGCCGGCCCTGCCGCGGCTGCCGGGGCCGGCGGTCAGCGCCCCCCCGGGGAGCCGGGAGCTGCTTTCCCACGAGCGCTGGGTGCCGTCGGCGTTCGCTTGTCACGATAACTCCTGCAGGCAGACGTGTGCTGTCTGCTGCTTAAAGCACAGCTCCCTCCTGAAAGCTGGTGTTCGCTTAACTGAGGCTTCAGTGCTTAGAGAATCATTTTGTCAGTATTACTTCCGTGTTGCTTCACTATGTGAATATAAAAAGTTGATGCTCAAGGTATAAAGGCTTTAATTGGTAACTGGCCTGTTTGAATTTAGCATTGGTTGCGTCTTTCTGCTTGGCCACCTAACAGGTATTTGTCTTTACTGCTCATCCCTCAATCACAGGTATAGACTGAATGCTGTGGCTGTAAAAGAACTACCTTATCTTCAGGCACAGGGTTTCCAAATACAATTGAGATAAGGATGGGACCTGAAATAGCTTTGGCCTGTGCTGTTCTCTTGATGTGTGCTTTAACTAGTAAGACTGCTGTCAGTCAGTCCACTTTGATAAGTGTTGAATGAAGTTTTAAAAGAAATACTTTGCTAGACTTTTAAACTCTAAACTCCCAGAATATCCCATTATTATCAGCTGATTAAATGGAGAGTGCAGGGGAACTACCATAATGTTATTTATAAATCATTTGTTCATAGATGCACTTACAGAACTTACAAATCTCCTGAAATAATAGTCCTTGTTTGGAACAGTAAGTAATAGTTCACATAGTTCAATATAAGGTTAATTAAGAACGCTGATGTGCTTCATTATCACATAAGTGGCAAGTCACTGTCTGTGAGATCAGCTCTACGAAGAACCCTAGACAATTTATCCTTTTTAAATTAGTGCCCCTGATAGAAGAAAATGAATGTGATTTGCTTTCTTAACCAGTAGATCATAGTTTCTTTAGATTTCAATGGTATGCTGAGCATTCGGCTAACATAACGTACCTTCTGCTTCCGAGTAGCTTGTAGGTCCTCAAGGCACTGATCCCTGATTTTTGTCAATGTGCTCAAAGCAATGACCAAAGCTTTCAATGGCTGGCTGTTACGGCTTGCATGAAGATGATGCTGAGAAGTTAGCTGCTCTAGGCACTACCTAAAGTACTAAGCTTGCTGGATAGCTGCCTGCTTGGTCTTTCTGCTGGGGAAAACAGTGAAATAGATAGGAAAAACCGAAACAGAAGTACTTTTCTTTCCCACTTGGATGAAGTAGGATGTAAAACTGTATAGGTTTCATCCTGTACAGTCCTTTCAGAATCCTTTGCTTAACTTGATATAATTGTATTGGAGTAATACCTGGCTAGAGCTCAAACCTTGTTGTAGTGAGTAAATTTTTAGGGTAACTACTCATTATTCATAAGTCTGCAAATGGTGTTAATCATGTATGTATATCTTGTCAGCATTTGTGTGAGGTATTTTTGGACACTCATTTGGAAGGTTTTGGTGCTGTTATCAAAGTAGAGATTTGAAGCTTTTCTGCAGAGTAATCTGAAAAGAGCTGAGTGCAGAGAATACAGAAAGCAAACGTAGTCCCTTTATTCAGATTTGGCACCTCAAAACATGGCTGTGCATGCTTGTCAGTAATGGATGTCAAGCTGTGTTGTACTAAAACAAATGTTAGAGCATTATTTTCCCTTCATTTTATTGATGACTAATTAGCTATTTGAGCTGCATCAATTATAGTCAATCAGTTTTGGGTAATAACCCTTTTTCACCTTACAGTATTTCATTCTCAGGACAGCTATCCTGACATGGGAGAAATTTTTACATGTAACTAATTGAAATACTAAATCCTAACAGAATAGTGAATGCAATTTCAAGCTAGGCCATGAAATGAAGAAATAAGAGCAGATGGCCCCTTCAGAAAAATAGATTAAAGAGAATAGATGCTCCTGGACAGCTACATAGTTAATCCCTTGCTTCTTGTCGAGAGGTACTGCCAATAGATAGTTACTATGCAAGGGTAAAATAAAAGCTGTATGGATTTAATGAAAAAAAATGCTGTCCTCATTTCTGGCTCTTTTTGATAATTCAGTGTTATGTTCATGGTTTTGATACAGCTATAGTAAATTGGAATAGTAACCTGTTAAATTAGTTGTGTGTTGCTTCAGAAAGGGATATTAAAACAGAGCAATCCTGGGAATGTAGTTCCATTTATATTCAGCAAAGATTCATTGTAGTATTTCTGGTATGTTCTTGCTGTGTGAAACACTGATGGTTGTGTCTTTAAACCCTCATGTCAAATTTGGTAGAGGTATTTGTGCCTATATTTCTCCTGATGGCTGAGTGAGAGTTTAACTTCTCCCTTGTTAAATGTTCTTCCCAGATTTATTATTAGTGGATAGTCAGATCTTTTTCAGTTGAGTTAAGCACCTTTATTTCTCAGGTTTATGTGAAGTAGCACATTCCAGCATTTTAGGTAGTTATTCTGTTTGTAACTAGGTAAGTTATTGCTGCACTTGCTCTAAAATCAATGAATCAAGAAGGGGAAGTAAGATTGAAACTTAATATACACATGAACCATTCTTTAGGAAGGCTTATTCATGGGACCATAAGTACCCATGATGACTGTTTTGGTCTTTTGTTCTTCTCAAATGCACTTTTATCCTTTGTCTCTCTAGTAGCAAAGAGTGACAGAACAATGTGCCATATCAAGTGATTATTGCTGTCTCAGTTGTCCTTCATCCTTTGGGCACCCAGACCCTGAATTTCTTAGGCACCTGCATTTTTTAAAATGCATCCCCTTCGTCCTCTGCCACATCTAGAAGGTAACTTGGTGTTATAATTTTGGAAACTGGAGCATCAAAATTTCCTTTCCCATATAGAAGCAACTTAAACACCACTGAACCAAGCAGTAATGGCACCTCAGGTTCTGGGCTTGTGCACTTTTCTTATTGTTTCTTGGCAGACAGAAGTGATGCAGGAACAGAAACTTGAATATATGGGTTTATGAAGGCAGGTGGGGGACAGGCAGAGCAGGTGTCTGTGGTCAGTAGCAGCTTCTGCATTTTCCCAGTGCTACTCATATCTCAATGTGACCACTTCAGCTTTGGTTTTGGTGTCTCAGCTTGAATGTGGGTGTACTTCCCTGGCTGTGAATTGCTCTGCTGCACTTAAAGATGTCAGCTCTCTTGTGCATGTGACACTTCCTAGTAGTTGATTATTCCATTCAAAAATCTGTAGAAATGTACTGAAATCTGCTATTTAAACTATTAAATATAGGAATTGCTACCACAAGAAAATTCATAATGCACACAATCACTGGGAAAAAGTTGTGTTCAGTGAAAGCTGGGATTTTGAAATTAAAATTGAAGTTTCTAAAATTAATCACATAACTACATGAGATAATGTGGCTTCTGAAACCTCAGTAAAACTGAGGCATCATATTTTCTACGTCCACATAAGCACTTGATTTTAAACTGTCTTCAAAACAAATTTGTAAGACAACTGAATTTGCAATATCTTGGCTGCTGAGTACTGGCAGAGTGTCGTGCATGTATTCTGCTTCTTACAGCTGTAACATAACCATGTCTATTGGAAACAAACTTGACCTTGGGTTTTTAAAAACTTTTTACTGAAGAAAGATGCTTTTTTATAAGCAAATTCACTAACCTGAAATATGACTTATTCAGAAGGAACTGTTTAGTTTTACTGAAGCTAAACATGATGACACTTTCCTTAGATAAAAAATAACAATTCAGAGCTGTTTCCTATGGCAAGTGGAATGATACTACAAATGCTACTAAAACTGTAGTATATTTTCATTTTCTTTACAAGATATGTTTCAGCAAAAGCTTACTGGCATAAGTTGGTATTTATTTCAGAGATTTATGCAGGTATAAATTATGAAGGTCTGTTTCATTTTTTCTTAAACCTGGAAAATTGAGTAATGTTCTATTAGGTGAATGCTAGAAATACTGGTTTAAGAAAGTTTGCAGATGGCACCAAGTTGGGTGGGAGTGTTGATCTGCTGGAGGATAGGAAGGGCCTATAGAGGGATCTGGCCAGGCTGGATCGTTGGGCCAGGGCCAACTGTATGAGGTTCAACAAGGCTCAGTGCCGGGTCCTGCACTTGGGTCACAACAACCCCATGCAACGCTACAGGCTGGGGGAGGAGTGGCTGGAGAGCTGCCTGGCTGAAAAGGACCTGGAGGTGTTGGTTGACAGCCACCTGAACATGAGACATCAGTGTGCTCAGATGGCCAAGAGGGCCAATGGCATCCTGGCTTGTATCAGGAATAGTGTGGCCAGCAGGACCAGGGAGGTGATAGTGCCCCTGTATTTGGCACTGGTGAGGCCGCACCTCGAGTACTGTGTTCAGTTTTGGGCCCCTCACTACGAGAAGGACATCGAGGTGCTGGAGCGTGTCCGGAGAAGGGCAATGAAGCTGGTGAAGGGTCTGGAGCACAAGTCTTATGAGGAGCGGCTGAGGGAGCTGGGGTTGTTTAGCCTGGAGAAGAGGAGGCTGAGGGGAGACCTCATTGCTTTCTACAACTACCTGAAAGGAGGCTTTAGCGAGGTGCGGGTTGGTCTTGTCTCCCAAGTAACAAGCGATAGGATGAGAGGAATTGGCCTCAAGTTTTGCCGGGGGAGGTTTAGGTTGGATATTCGGAAAAACTTCTTCACCGAAAGGGTAGTCAGGCACTGGAACAGGCTGCCCAGGGAAGTGGTTCAGTCTCCATCCCTGGAGGTATTTAAAGAATGGATAGATGTGGTGCTTAGGGACACGGTTTAGTGGTGGACTTGGCAGTGCTAGGTTGATGCTTGGACTCTGATCTTAAGGGTCTTTTCCAACCTTAATGATTCTATCATTCTAAGAAAAAAAACTTTCTCCAACAGATGCCATAAGTTGGAAGATCCCTTTCCTCAGTGAAGGTGCTACAGGGATAAGCACATGGTCCTACAGAGAATAGGCTTATTGAAGACTTAGATCTCACTTCTTTCCTGGAGAAACTGGTCTGTTGGCAGAGATGCTAGTTCCTTGCCTTGTGATCTGCAGCTGGAATGAGTCCATGAGCTGGACTTTCAAGGTTTATCACACTTCTAGGGAAGTCTGATCTTGGTCTAAAATTCCATGAAGTGATTCAACTGATTTTATGAGAATAAATTTAATAGAATAATATTTGGAAACAATTCCATGTGGTAGCAATCTGCTTAATTCTGTGTAATATGTATCTTCATACACAGAAAAGATATTTGGGTTCACCTATTATTGAGCATGTGGAAGGGATAGTAATTAATATTTTCCTTCTGCTAGTTAAAAATTAACTTGGATGCTAAGAGTTTTTAACATTCAACTTACATTGAAGTTCATACATAAAATTTCCATGTGATTTTTTTATGTTGCACTTTCCCATACGGCAGTAAATGTACAAGCTGCCCTTGTATGTTTTTCCTGCCAAGCTATGTTACTCCAGCCAAGGACTGTAATGGATGACAAGTAATAAAATAGAAGTACTGCCTACAATAATTGTATCAAAAGTAGTGTTTTGTCTTTTGTCTGCTGGCAGTGGCAGTAATGACCTTCTGAAGGACTAGAGGTGTGTTAAAGTAATCCAGAGTGGTATGCTGGAATTAGTCCCCTTTCTTCTACATGCACCCACTAACCTCCACAGGTTTGTTTCATATATCTGTGGACCAGAATACACAAATGCTTTAGGATCTTTGGGTTGTTACCTTTTTCATAAGTATTCTGAGAGTGTCTTTCAAATTCTTGAGCTATGTTTTTGTTTTATGGATTAAAATACAACCCAACCACAATGAATGTGAAGGGACATAACACTTGTGGTTTCACGTTCTTTCTGTACAAGTTTACCTTTTCATGTATCTTACACACCAATAGTTTGTGCTTTAGTAAACAAAGTTACAGATGTGAAGTCTCACGAATCTTGGAGCAATTTACATCAAAGGACCAGGAAACTTGTGTTAGAATCAACAAGTTGAGAAACTGATGAAAAGTAGGTTGAGTCAACACAGGTATGCATGAAGGTTACTCCAGCATATACTGTTTTCAACAGGTAATCTTTTACAGGCACCAAAGTAGTGGTAGCATTCACTTTCCTAGTTCACTTGACCAGTGCAGTGTTACAGAATTTTTAGATTTTCTCAAGTTCTGTAGTAAGAGTGAGGTTACACTTGTTGAAAATGGTTATGTTGGATCCAGTGGGTATGAGTGTCCTAACGGTGTCTGGTTCTAGCTCTGAGTTTCACTGAATTCAGTGTAAGAATTTAGATGAATTACAGGTACTTGTGATAGCCTCATCTCTGTTCCTTTCCTTAACACTGTGAAGTATGAATAATAAGTTTTTATTGGACAGAAATCATCTTAGACAGCATGGTGTTCTGGGGAGCAGTGGGAAGAAATGTGTAACTTTGGAAAGAAGGTGTACACTTCAGCCATGCAGAGCAGAGTAATGGTGGGGCTATGGAGAAGGGGACAGTGGACATCTGTATACTGGATCTGTCCAAATGTGTTTCTCTGGACTGATTGAGCACCTGTAATCCTATGATGCAACAGAATTTTAGCATGGTTTCAGGTAACAAATCATGGCTTTCTGGGCTACAGTATTTCATTAGAAATAAATCTTGGGTTAGGGACAGAACTCATTAGAATTAGTATTCTTTAAAAATATCAAAGATGGAACAAATCTTTCCTTTAAATCCTTTCAAAACTCTTCTGCAAAACAGCAAGATACTTGTTTGATTTCTACTAAAACTTGCACCAGTGCGGAGTAGAGAGGAAGCATCACCACCCTCCAAGTGCTGGCAATGCTGTTCTAGTGTGGCCCAGGATGATGGTGGCCTTCACAAGCATACATTCCTGGCTAGTGTTCAGCTTGTTAGGACTCCCGGGTCCTTTTCTGCAAAGCTGTTCTCTAGCTATTTGGTTGCTGGTCCCTTCTGGTGCATGGGGTTATTCCTCCATAGGCACAGGACTTTGCACTTTCCTTTGAACTAAATGTATTCCTGTCTGCCTATTTCTCCAGCTAGTCAAGGTACCTCTGAGTGTCATCGTGAGCCTCTGGTGTTTGAACCACTTCTCCCAGTTTCCTATTATCTGTAAACTTGCTGAAGCTGCAGTCTGTCCCATCATCCAGGCTGCTGATGAACATGTTAAACAGTCTTGACCCTTGGAGCACCCCACTAGTGTCTGGCCCCCAGCTGCTCTGGTTGGATGCCACTAACCAAAACTCTTTGAGCCAGGCAGGTCAGCTTTCAGTTCACCTCGGTGTCCATTTCTCTAGCCTGTACCTCTTTGGTTTACATGAGGATGGTAGGGGATACAGTATCAAAAACCCTACTACAGGTGAGATGGACATCAGCTGCTTTTCTCTCATCTGTGGAGGTACTCATGTTGTTGATGCAGAGGTACTCATTGATGAAGGCTCTTAGTTTGGTATGGTGTGACTTCCCCATCATAAATCCATGCTGACTACTCACAATCACCTCGTCCTTCATATGCTTGGGAATGGTTTTCCAGGGTTGTTTACTGCATCACCTTCCAAGGGATCAAGGTGAGTCTTACCATTGTGTTGTTCCCCAATCCTCCTCCTTGCTCTTGAAGATAAGCTTTGCTTCAGTCATCAAGAATGTTCCCTATGACCATGACCTTTCAAAAAGAGTGGCTTGTCAATGACATCAGCCAGCTCCCTCAGTGCTTGTGGATGTTTTGTGGATGAAATATCTGGTTTAGTGATTATTTCAAGTAAATTCTGACTTATAGGTGTGAATTGTGTTTTATTAGGATTTATCAATAGGATATGACACATTACTGAATTAAGGGTGGCCAGAGTGTGAAGCTGTACCGTGGCCTTCTGTCGGTTGGGTTGGAGGGTGCTGGCAAAGCTCTAGAGTTGCTAAAAATGGTTTAGAGAAGTTGGGGGAGATAACCATAAGCAAGACAAAGTAGCGTTACATAAATCTTGCATAATGCTAGGTAAACAGTTGTATACTTGTGTAACTATCAATTACACAAAATATGGGGATGGAAGATACCGTACTAAGATGTGTTTTGGTAGTGCAGGTATCTTCCAGTATTAAATGTGGTTTGTTTGAATCTGTTGGCAGATTTTGACTGCACTGGCTTTGCCAGTGCCCTAAGAAGCTTTAAAAGTGGTCTTTAGTGCTGAAGTCTGTCTGCTTTAGGGTTCAATAACTGGATGTGCTATGGCTAGTGTTTCAACTTCACAATAGTTTAAAATGAGATATGTATATTAAGAGCTGTGGGTCGTATCCATTTTTTCAAATGAGATTTGAATTATGCTTTTCCTTCTTGTGAAAGTTATTAAAGGAATCACAGAAAGTTTATTGAATAGTGCTATGTGCATAATAAAGAATAAAGTATATAAGCCCTTCTTGATGACTCACTAAGATGACAAGTTAAATCTTGTGTAAGGGCTAGCTGATTGTGTTCTTATGTGTCAAATGAAAAAGATGGAACAGCTTTTTTAAGGGCTCTTGATACAAAATATTAACTTCATTTTGTCTAAGCCCTATGCCCAAGGAACATAAGATGATCTGTATGTTGGATTCCCTTCTGAAATAAGTCATGGATTTACATATGAAATCTGCATCCAAAGTAGCTTTATATCTATACTGCCAATTGTCATGTTTGCACATGCTGCTTTTTGAGGGAACTACTTTAATACTAACTCCTCCATTTTGTTCCTACCATAGTATCTAAACAGTTTAGAGGGCTTCCAGAGTTTTGCCTTTGGGGCTTGGGGGCTACTTGTGCTGTCATATGGAAGCAGAAAAAAAGTAATTGCAGTAAGAGTAGTGTTATCTATAGGCTATTGCTCAGTAGCTACAGTAGTAAATACAGGACAGCATGGGTCCATTTTTGGACACCTCCTTACAGGAAAAATCATAGATGTGTGAGGCTTTAAGAAACCTCTGAAGGTCTAATCTTCTGCTCAAAGCAGGACAAAAGCCAGTGCTTTTTCCAATATTTAGGCTGAAAGGTTAGGTGTTCCTGAAGCAGGGAGGAACAGGGAAGTCAAATGTTTTCATCCTGATAGGATGCAGCATCCAAGTTTGAAGTACTTGACTGTAGGATGTTGGGTACTGTTTTCCCACATATATATGTTGCCTTTGGAACTTTTTTACTTTTAAGTTATGGAGCAAATGAGTTGACATTTTTGCAGTTACTAGATTCCTGACTCTGTAATGTACAAGCATTCATATTTGAAGAAAATTGTCAACAGTAGGTAAATCATATAGGAAATTTTAGTACTTTGTTATAAAAGAGAAACTCTCTTCACAATGAGATAAATAGTAATTTTCAGTGGAGTAAGGTGGGTATATGGGACCGAAGCCTATATTTACATCATGTTTTTTCCTGAGCAAGACTGACTGAACATCTGTTAATATTGTAGATGTTACTTTTGACAGGTTCTACTGTGGTACTTTCTGCTTTATTGCTAATATTAATCAGTCTGAACAGATTTTATTGTAGGCATTTTTGATGTGAAGGTAATAGGTGTTCAATTAGTTTTGAATTGCTTAAATAAAAAGGCCTATTCAAAATATTTGTCATTGACTGAAATGTATTTTCAGATCAGTGCAGACAGTAGTACTTAGACAGTAAAACAGAACTTGCAATGCATGTGAATACAATTTAAATAAAGATTGGTTTAAGTCCTTCAACAGGGATATTATTATTAATTTGAGTATGCTGAATGTTGTAGACATTCTAGCAAGAACCACTCATTTTATTGTAAATTCAAATTAGATTCATTGTCAGTTCCTTCTACAAAATTAAGGTAGCATATAAAAGACAGTTATTCTGAATTCAACTATTGTAACAATGTGCATTTGTTGAAAAATTCCTGTTTCTTATGCACAGTTCATGCTCTTAATGTATTACTTTTTATGCCAGTTCAGGATTAGGACCTACTGTGGAGGCTAAATTTGTGATTTAAAAAGGCTTTTTTTAAAGTATCAAAATGATGGCTGAGGAGGATAGGTGGAGTTTTCTGAAGCTCATAGAAATGGGGATGGGTGCAGTAATAGAGCAGCTGTATTAAAAATTGAAAATTCTATTGCATTTTTGATTTGAGTCTTTTAGACCCACTCAGGATGGATCTAGATGTAGCCATTCCAGATATATTTAACTCCCTTATTTTAACATTTTTGAGGCTATTTTTGTTTTATGTGCTTGATTACTTTAGTTCTCTAATTTGCCTTTCATGAAGATGCACTAATTGGTATTTGTTGTGGAAAAAGGGGTATTTGCTTACATTACTCTTGTATCAGAAAATGTTTAGTTGCTGCTGTCTTAATTGTGTTTTTTTTTCTGAGGGATTGGGATGCTACATACAATTCAAACAGGGGAATTCTGCATCTCTTGTGAACATGTACACAGAAACTGCTTTAAAGCTAGCTAGGCTGCTAGACATCTTTTAAGATACTCAAAAGGAGGAGGCTAAGTTTACCTCTTCTGTTTAGTGCAAAAATTGGGAGTGTCATCCAGCTTCATACTGATCAAGAGGACAGGGAGAGTGAGTAGCAGTAGGTATTTTAGAGGCTGCCTTCAGGGAATCTGTGGGGTTTGTTTCAGAAAGCCTTTTGAAATGTATTAAGCCTTAGTGTGTTGATGATAGTTCAAGTTCATGTTGTGCAGTGCTATTTTCAGCTGAAAAATATTTTTTGGAGAGGTACTGTTTCAGATAACTTTTAATTGCCCTCTTAGTGGGGGAGGAAATAAAGGAGTCAGTGTAAGAGATGTATAATCTGAAGCCCAGTTGAGACCATTTTATTATGACAATAATGAGATTAAGCTGTCAACAACGTCATCAAAATTAGAACTATTGTTGGGTTCATCATCCTATGTTACTGCGCTTTGGATTTAGCAGAATAAGTAATGGAAGGACTGTGAGCATTAAATGAACATCCAGCATAGCAGACTTTCTATGACTTGGCTTCATTGCAAAAGTTCTAGCTGCCAGTATCTTCAGAATAGGTGTGCTTAAAATGTGCCTTCTGAGATACAAGTATGGATTTTGCATCAATGAAAATTTCCAAATAAGAAACAGTATAGAATGCTGGAGAATTTTACACATGGTATTAAAGTAATGTTTTAATCCCAAAGACTGTTTCAGAAGTACTTACTGATACTCTGAACTGGAAGGATTGTAGAAAGTTTGAGGAAACTGCACTGATATTGTCCATGTGTTTTCCTCCATTAAGGAAAAACTATTTTTGTTCTGAAATTCTGCTACAACTAACTTGGAGTCCCCCTCATCTGGAAGCTTGTATCCTATAAAAGCTTGTGTGTGTTCTTTATCAAATGCAAACTAATAAGCCAAAGTCTGTCTTTTGTAGTATCATCATTTTGATTTTTTTTCTCATGTGAAACCATAAGGACTCATACTGTCAGACCAGATATCCATCTAGCTCAGCGTTGTATCTCCAGCAATGGTCAATAGCAGAGTTTTTTTTCAAGTAGTAAAAGGACAGGGAAAGTATATAGGGATACTTCCACAGCCTTCAATTTGACTTAAGAGCTTTCTGAACTGGAGATGGTGTGTTTTTTCTAAGTCAGCTATGAAGTCTTCAGAATTTACTGAGAAATACTATTGTTATTGGGACATGCTTAAGTAGTTGTGTAACAGACTTGTTTGACTTGGTCTAAATTTTAATGTTTCTTTCTCCTAGCTACAAGCTAATAAAAATGGAATTGTCCAAATAAATCAAAATATACTGCTCCTGTTATACTGTTAGTAATTTCCCAAACCTCTTCAGTGTATTTCAGTCAAGCATTATTTAGGAGTATTTATTAAGGATAATGTTCTTAAATATTTTTGTTTTCAAAATCAATGTGGAAACTATTTCTAGTGAAATTGCAGTGCAGTTTTGCCATCCCCCTGTTTTCTGATCACTTGGATGTCCTAGAATTTAAGCCTTGGATTCTTCACTTGTTCTTCCATTTAAAATAGAAAAAAAAAGTATGAAATGATTTGGATTTAATAGTGTCTGATAAGACTTCTGAATTTAAGGAAAAATAGTAGTATGTTTCTTAACAATTTGCAGACAAGTTTACCTCGTTTCTGTTTCTCCTGATCTTGGATTTTGGAAACATTGTATTAAGGACAAATGCAGTAAGCATTTCTGGTCACTTTGAGTTTGACATTTGATCTTATATTGGTTATATTGATTTGCCACAGACAAATACAGAGCATCGCTTTGTTCTACATTAAACTCAAGTATTTATATTGGCTTAGAGGGAGCTGGAATCCTGGCTTGTAGTTCTGCCACAGGAAGATTAATTCTACCTAAAGATTAACGTGGAACAATTCTACTTTGTCATTATCTGATGTATCTAGCAACATTATTTGGTGAATTAACTGAGAAGTAATCATTGCTTAGATCTCTCTGCTATGATTAAATGTAAAGAAAAAAATCCATGCAGTTATTACTTTATCCAGTTAAATTCCTGGACTGTTGCATTAGCTGCATCCTTGGTCTGAGAACATGGGATTTTAATCTCTCGCATTACGGGAAGCTTTAATCACATGTTTTACTATTCGTGATCTAGGAAATACCATAGCTTCATATAGCTAAGCAGTACAGAATGTCATCTAAGGATTAGGAGAAGGCAAATCTTCCTATCCATTTGACCTTGAAAAATCTGATTGGATTTCCTGTGTGATTTGGCATGATTTTTCCCTAATTATCTAAAGCTTGATGTATGTGATAAGTACTGAATGAGCTGTGCAGATATGGGTAAAATTCTAATGCTAATTCTAATTGCTTAATTGTGGCATCTACAAAGAACATGTGAATTCCATTTTTACCTGGATTCAGCTGTTAAAATATGTTCCTCAGTGGCTATCAGCCTGTAGGCTGAGGGGTTTGGAGCTTTTTCTGAGCATGCTGCAACATAAAGGACACTTCAGAGGACAGTTGCTTTGATAGGGCTCCTCCAGAATGTTTACATTATTAGAATCCATATGAATCAAACTTCCTAGGGACTCACCAAGAAGATTTGAAAGTATAGCTGGGGAAAGCTTTTCTTTCAAGAAGCCTTCAGGTAGTCTTAGGGTAGTTCGGCTTTCTTAGTTCTTCAGTCACTGAACATTAACTTGAATGAATGCAACTGTATTTCCTGTTCTGTGCTAGTGAGGTGAAAACTTGCATGGAAAACTGGAGTTTCAGTTGTTGGGAAAGATGTTAGCATCTTCATTTCTATTGTGGTAAATGGGAATGGACTGGTATTCATTAAACAAACCTGCTAATGGTGCATGGATTTTTTCAGTAGTAAGAAATGTGCTGGTTTACTACTCCTGTTTTTCACTGAAGTACTTTCAAACTAAATTGTCTTTTAAAGTGTACCTAAAGGATGCTTTCTTCTATTTTTGATCGGTTTCTTTGCACTCAAGTCTTTGTTAGTCTCCTGTTGGCATAAGATCACATTCCCATTAAAACTTCAAGGTCTTGATAAATGTCATTAATTTCTACTGGTTAAATAGAATAGAAGGGTGTGTTTTGTTGTGAAAAACTAACAAGATATTTGAAGATTTGGGAGGACAAATGCTAGGTGTCCATAGAAGAACTTCTGTCGCAGTTCTGAAATTGGTTGGATGTTAGTATGTCCTGGGCTAACATCTTTAACACTGCAACTCAGTGTGCTGGACTCCAGTCCAGCAAAAACTTCAGGCAGTGCTTCATTTTTAGTCTCATTTTATGCTCATTTCCCCACCAATGAAATGAAATCTGCAATTTTTCATTAGCACACTGGGGAGTCAATATTTGGAGAGAATTATAATCAAGAATCAGTTTTGTATGTAGCTCTGGAACAAGTAGTCATGCAGCCTGGGTTTGAACTTCTAAATCCCATTCCTAATGCTGTCATTGGTATAACACTAATATCAGATTTTTGGGTGTGATTTATGTGCCTCAATTACATTCCTGAAATTTTGAAAGATTGATTTGACATTTGCTCATAAGTGCACTGTAGACAACTACCGTTAAAACTCTATACTTTGGTTATAATATAGAGGGATAAAATAGTCAAGTATTAAACTACACTGTATGTTTTTGAATTTAAACATGAATAAAGGTATCTAAGAAAAGTTTTTCCTTCTTGAGCTGTATAAAATGTAAATGCAGTATTAAGCTAAAGTTAGCATTTAAAATGCTTGCAATGCTAATTCAAAGTGCTACTAAGAACATGAGTATTAAAAAAGCCTGAAAAAGCCACACATTGTTTAACCCATTGACATATGTAACTAATTATATTAATTACACATTGTGCCATATAGAATCATAGAATTGTTTAGGTTGGAAAAGACCTTTAAGCAAGTCCAGCTGTTGGCCTAGCACTGCCAAGTCCACTGCTAAATCGTGTCCCTAAGCACTACATCTACCTATCTTTTAAACACCTTCAGGGATGGAGACTCGGCCACTTCCCTGGGCAGCCTGTTCCAGTGCCTGACTACCTGTTCAGTGAAGAAGTTTTTCCTAATATCCAACCTAAACTTCCCCTGGCGCAGTTTGAGGCCATTTCCTCTTGTCCTATTGCTTGTTACTTGGGAAAAGAGACTGACCTCTACCTCTCTACAACCTCCTTTCAGGTAGTTGTAGAGAGCGATAAGGTCTCCCCTCAGCCTCCTCTTCTCCAGGCTAAACAACTCCAGCTCCTTCAGCTGCTCCTTGTATGACTTGTGCTCTAGACCCTTCACCAGCTTTGTTGCCCTTCTTTGGAGGTATTATGACATACAGTATTAGTTTTAAAGTGTTTAATTTATACTGCCTTTGAAGATTCTCACCTTTTAGATTGCTGTATTAAACTGAGAAAATAACTAACTTTTTTCCTTTAACAGAAATTGAAAAATTCCAAAAAGGGGAAGGAAAGGAAGAAGAAAAGTACATTGATGTAGTCATCAATAAAAATATGAAGTTGGGACAAAAAGTTTTGATTCCAGTAAAACAATTCCCTAAGGTAAGCCCAATTTTCACACTTGATAAATAAGTGCTTATAAAAGATATTCCACTAATCTTAACTAGTTTGTTAATTTACATTTGAAACAGTATTAACAATCTCTACTATTGCTATTCTGCAGTCTGTTCTATAGAAGTTCTAAGGTAGGAATGGTTCTTGTTGGAATAAGTGTACAGGAAAGTGGTGCTGGTCACAAAAGTATGTTGAGAACAAATGCTGAATGAATCATATTTTCAGGATAGCAGGATCCTCCTCTTCAGAATAGCAAAAGGGATGAAATATATTTAAGTTGACTTGGGTGCCAGGCTTTGAAACTTTCTTATTGTAGGTAGAAGTGCAGCTTAAAATGCACCATTGAAGGAACTTACTGTGTAAACTTTTTCTTCTCATACTCTTAAGTTTTAGCTATTGTTAGTCTTGAATTAGTTAAATCTGCACTACTAAAGTATACGGTCTATTCTGGAGGGGTGGGGACTGTTTTGTTAATATCTTTGACCCATGAATTCTTAACACTTCTTTACTGCTGAGTATTATCCTGCACTAAAATATTGCTACCTAGAAGCATTTATTCAACATTTAATAGACTGTGGAACTTTATTCTTTTGGTCCCTTTTTAAATTTTAAGGTTAATGTTATAAAAATCAGATTGGTGTGTTTTTCATTTGTTTGAAATGGCTTTTTCTTCCTACTAGAAATTTTAAGACTGCTTCTGTTTCTGCTCATGCATGAAAGGAATTTCTTCATTCCCTCCTCATTTCTTTAGGAAGACTTTTTCTAAATTTTTTTCACACTATCAGCGTTTTCCTCACAGACTGTGCTGGGTAACTTGCAGGGATTGCTGTCCTGCCGTTCAAATTCCCATGAAATACTGCTTCTGTGAATTCAAGATACCACTTGTACGTGGGCACCTCTTTGGAGCTCTGGCTTAAGTCATCTTTACGACTGGGAAGAGCTATATAGAAACAGAAACAAAAGATGGGGAGGCAAAAGATAGGGGAAGCTTATATGGTCAGTGTTTGTAATCAGGATGTTTTTCTTATAGATGCTGAGATTTAGATACTTGAGCTCAAGGGGAGGAAAGGCAAAATGGATGTTAAAAAAGGAAACAGTGCCTTTTGAAAGATGCTTCTGCTACTTTACGTAGTGTCAACTTTCTTTAAAGGACTAAACACTGAAATTCTTATTTAAGATAGGTAGTAGGAAAGCCCTTGCCATCTTTTGAATGGGCAGGTATGCTCTGTGTGCTCAGTAGTTCTGGTCCATGGAGACAGTCTTTGATTGTCTGAGCTGGGATAAAGCCTGATATGTGCTATGGAAAGAAACCTGAATTTATATCCAGATAGAGCTTTGATGTAATCCTGTACGTGTCTGCTTAGACCATCAGGATCCAGGGGGCACAGATTACAACTACTGTGCAGAATAGACATGCAATTTGAGTTCCTGTGTCTCCACTAGGACTTTCTCCACAGAAAGCAGAATACTGGTATCTCTACTCACACAGATCTCCCTTCTGCCAGAGGAAATAAAATACTAGGTGTTCTCTATTTAAGAATATTTTTACCCCAGTACAGGGGGCCCCAATTTTTTAGACATTTCCATTTTATTACATAGAGATGGATATTTATTTTAAAGCTTACTCATGAAAGATTCCATATAGTCAAAAGTAATTAAAATTTCTCACTGTAGAGGAGTAGTCTGGGAGGTGAGTGTGAATTCAGGCTTATGACAGGTACTCTGGAATGTCTCTGAAAAACACCCACCCTAAACCACAAGCAGTCACTGCAGTTTAGTATCACTTGTTTACTAGGACCAGGCTTGTGGTTTTATTTCTGAGATCTAATAAATCTATATACGTTGTATGAAGTGACATGGCAAACAGTGTTATCCTGGCACACTGTAGTCTGCAGTGAGTGACATGAGTTTTGAATGGCTGTACACAGGGCAACAAAGTCTTTTTGTATGTTAATGTTTGCTCTAAAGACTAATCATCTTCCTGTTAAGTGTGTTCAGAGGAGGGCTCAGAAATTCGGGATGCTTTATCAAATCTTTTGGGGTAGATATGAAATTATTCCAGTCATCTTGGTTTCACTGAGCTGTATCTAGAGTGAATGCATTGTATATTCTGATTCTGCAGAACTTAAGCAGAAGGTATTACATGATACTTATAAAACCTGAAGTGATGCTTCACATAAATGCTTTATGCCTCTGTGCCATTCTTTTCTGTGCACATGTGCAGTTTTCTAGACCATTTTGCCTACAAGAGGTGTTAGTACAAATGTGTCATTTGTAGAAGATGCCAAGTGATAGTTCCTCAGAAAAATGGTTAAAAGATTTGATTCTGATTTATGAGCAATTTTATCCTTCCTCCTGATCAGGATTGGTGACAAATGCTTCAGAAGAATGAAACTTAGACTTAACTATGGAAGAAATCTGTGCAAAAAGTTCTTCTGCATGTCAATATTGAATTTAAAGCAGTTCTCGTAGCAATCTGGCATCTGTTTCCATATGCCTGCAGTCCACACTAATGCTGTTAGCTGTTGTGTAAGATCCTGAACAAAGATACCTCCAGTCTTTCAGGAGGTGTAGTCTTTTTGGTGTTAGTGTACCGAGAATCTGCTGTTTGATACTAAGTCACTACAATAATTGATTAAATCTGTCAAACTAGCATTGGGGTACCAGTTTGGTTTGAATCCAGCAAACTTGGGTATCCAGGAAGCGGTGAGGAAAAACTAAGTTTCAACTTTATGAATAAAATAGTGCTTCCCGAAATAAATGATCCTGCTTTTAAACAGGATCAAAAACCAAATTATTAATGTTATTAAATCCTTAACAGGGTTTAAGATCTGAAAATGACACTAACTACAAATATAAGTGATTTTGCTAGCAGAAACTCTTGCTTTGTTTATATTTGCCAATGATGACTCTGGCATGCAAAGATGCCTCTGCTGTTTAGGTATATTGATAGGATTAATGAAATATCAATCATCATTTTGTGATAAATGAGGTCTCTGGACCAAAACAGCCCATCAGTGCACTACCCCTGTTCAGACAGCTTGCTAGACCTGACACAGGGTTAACTAAGTTTCCTTTAAGTATTTCATTGCCCTTTCCCTCTTTAAAATTTCCCTCTAACTCTGACTCCTTGAATAAATCATAATGGCCTCAACATGGGTCAGGCAGTCCTAGCTCTGATCTGATCAACCTGGCATTGTAATGCCTGCTCACATTACTTGTCCTGTCAGATATATTTTCATGGCCTCATAGCTGGGTCCTGTGCAAATTCAGCCTCATTACCTTTGACAGCCCTGGAAGGTGACAGGTTAACTGCAGCAGAAAGCTATTCAACTGAAGTTCAGAAAAGCTGGGTTTCTACTGGAAAAGAATGTGGTAGACCTCAGATTCAAAAGTACGTATTTCACTTTTTTGGTCATCTTTGTTCTCTCTGAAAAAACTTTGAGTTACTGGTCTTCTGCTTAGTGTGCAAAGAGTTCAGTGTCTGATGTGCTTAACTTGCCTCGTACCTAACAGCTCCTGGTTGCTTCTGTGGTGCTATATATTTATATACTTTAGATGGGACCTTTTGCTTGCTCAAACCTTGGCAATGTTAACAGGCCTAATATCTCATACTAGAGCTAGTTGGCCTAAATGTTTTTTTATGTCTGGACCTTGATGGAAGGTGATAGAATAACCAAGACAGCCTGAATTTTGGCTGCTTTATGAAATAATTTGTCAAGATAACTAGTCCCAGCAGTTATGTTCAGTTTGTGCTTGAGGCTGGTGGTGTGGTTTAGCCCCAGTTGGCAACCAAGCACCACACAGCTGCCTGCTCACCCTCCCCACCCCCTGGTGGGATGGGGGAAAGAATCTGAAGAACACAAGAAAGAAAACTTGTGGGTTGAGATAAGAACAGTTTAATAATAGAAATAAAATAATAGTAATAAATTGTAATGAAAAGGAAAACAACAAGAGAGGAGCAAAACCCAAGAAAAACAAGTTATGTAGCTGCTCACCACCTGCTGGCTGACTGCCCAGCCAGTCCCTTAGCAGTGATCACTTCCCGCCTGGCCAACTCCCCCCTGTTTATATACTGAGCATGATGTCATATGGTATGGAACAGCCCTTTGGCCAGTTTGGGTCAGCTGTTCTGGCTGTGCTCCCTCCCAGCTTCTTGTGCATGTCCTCACTGGCAGAGTATGGGAAGCTGAAAAGTCCTTGACTTAGTGTAAACACTGTTTAGCAACAACTAAAACATCGGTGTGTTATCATTATTCTCATGCTAAATCCAAAACACAGCACTATACCAGCTACTAGAAGAAAATGAACTCTATCCCAGCTGAAACAAGGACAGTATCCACCCCTTATTCTATACCATCTGTGTCGTGCCCAGGTCCCGCACTTTCGAATACATTTCAATTAATCACCACCACTTTTCCTGTCTTTTGATATATACAAATAGATACCATTCCCTTGGTCTATGAACCATCCCTCTAAAATGTCTGAGTTCATTCACCTGTGACTTTGGGTTCCATTACAAGTGTCTTCCATACCAGAGAGGCTTTAACTGCTTAGCTTGTTTGATTGCAGTGCATGTTTCACATTCATGGATAACCTGTGCAATAGCGTCCATGGTCAAGTCCACCCCTCGATCACAAGCCCTTCTGTATGTTGCATCTCTTCCTTGATGGCCTGAGGTGTCATGGGCCACTGAGCTAGACATAATTCACCCTTATGTTGCCAGTCCAGATCCACTTGAGCCACTTCAATCTTAGCAGCCTGATCCACCTGCTGATTGTTTTGATGTTCTTCAGTGGCCTGACTCTTGGGTATGTGAGCATCTACATGATGTGCTTTTACAACCAGGTTCTCTATCTGGGCAGCAATATCTTTCCACAATGCGGCAGCCCAGATGGGTTTACCTCTGTGCTGCCAGTTGCTCTGCTCCCATTGCTGTAACCACCCCGACAGGGCATTTGCCACCATCCGTGAGTCAGTATAGAGATATACTGGCCGTTTTTCTCATTCAGCAATACCTAAAGCCAGCTGGATCGCTTTCACCTCTGCAAACTGATTTTATTCACCTTCTGCTTCAGCAGTTTGTGACTTGCCATATAGAACTCCACACAGCAGCCTTCCACCTCTCATGTTTCTCCACAAGATGACAGGATCCATCATTGAACAGGGCATATTGCTTCTCATTTTCTGGTAGTTTATTAAACAGTGGGGCGTCTTCAGCATGTGTCACCTCCTCCTCTGGCAATATTCTGAAATTTTTGCCTTCTGGCCAGTCCATGATCACTTCCAAGATTCCTGGGCGACTGGGGTTTCCTATTCGAGTCTGGTGTGTGATCAGTGTGACCCACTTACTCCACATAGTATCAGTTGCATGATGTGTAGAGGGGACCCTCGCTCTGAACATCCAGCCCAGCACTGGCAGTCAGGGTGCCAGGAGGAGCTGTGCTTCAGTGCCAGCCACTTCTGAAGCAGCTTCAATCCCTTCATATGCTGCCAATATCTTTTTTCAGTTGGAGTATAGCAGGTCTTGGATCCTCTGTATCCCTGACTTCAAAACCCTAAGGGTTGACCTTGAGTCTCCCCTGGTGCTTTCTGCCAGAGGCTCCAGGTATGGCCATCCTCCCTGGCTGCAGACTAGAGCACAGCAAACTGCAAAAAACACCTCTAGTCTTTAACACGTACAGCAAAAAAGAACATGCTGCAGATCAGATACTAATATTGAGAACAGATGAGTCAATATTGTGATCTGCAAATGTTAACAGATATAAATGCCTTAATATGCTCTGGTTAATCTGTTATCTCAAACCCTTCGTGCCCTACATTGGGTGCCAAAAGGGACTGTTGTGGTTTAACCCCAGTTGGCAACCAAGCACCACACAGCTGATCGCTCACCCTCCCTGCCCCCCTCAGTGGGATGGGGGGAGAGAATCTGAAGAACAAAAGAAAGAAAACTTATGGGTTAAGATAAGAACAGTTTAATAATTGAAATAAAATAATAATAATAAACTGTATTGCATATGGTATGGAACAGCCCTTTGGCCAGTCTGGGTCAGCTGTCCTGGCTGTGCTCCCTCCCAGCTTCTTGTGCACCTGGCAGAGTATGGGAAGCTGAGAAGTCCTTGACCAGTGTAAGCACTGCTTAGCAACAACTAAAACATCAGTGTTATCAACATTATTCTCATGCTAAATCCAAAACACAGCACTATACCAGCTACTAGGAAGAAAATAAACTCTACCCCAGCTGAAACCAGGGCAACTGGTTGCCCATTTGAATTAAGTTCTTCATTTGTGTTCTTTAGACTCCTGTACATGTTAAAAAACACCAGAATTAATGTCTTGATATGGTGACAGATAGTCTTACTTGGTAAGACAAAACCTTTGGTAAACTCGTCTATAGATTGCAGGTTCAGTTAAGCCTTTTCAAAATCCGATTGTATACAATTGTGTCATGAATTTTTGAGGTTGGTCCAGCTCTACAGATTCTTCTGAGAAGTCTGAATTGCTGTGATATGGAAATTAATCTGAGATATTTAGGTGAGACTTGAATATGCTTTGGTAGTGCTGTCTACAATCCTGTTGTAACTGGGACATGCTACAAGCAAGGATTAGAGAGGTTAGGGCTTTTATGAAACCTTACAGGAAAAGGGCCAGCTTTTTGAGGTAGGATTCAGTTCTAAATCAAGTTACCCATTCCTATAGGAATCCATGTGGATGCTGGATGTCTAAACTGCAGTTAGTGGAATGAGATCTTGTCAGCTTAGTCAATGGAGTTCAGGGTGATTTAATACACCTTGCTATTTGATCAGCTGAATACCTCAACTGACTCCAGGTTAAGTGTGAGAATGTGGCCCTTAAACCTGTAATTCTGTTGCATTTCATGCTTGAAAGTAATCTTGAAACTTGCACAGACTTAAAGGCGGAAGAAGTGAGCTGGCCATGGAAGGTCATGATGTGGTTGTCTTGGTGGAGGGACTCTCTGGATCTGTCTTAACACTGCTATGAAATGCCAGCCTGTCTGAAAGGGGTGTCATAGCTTAGATATGTACAAATGAGGCAGGAGGGAGTTATCCCTCTCCCACACATTCAATGAATATGCATCATGAAGTAGTTTAGTCTCAGAAATCTGATTTTGCTTTGACAGTTTAGTGAATTCAAGTGTTCTGAATTTGGAGGAAAAATAGCTTCCATGGATGATAAATGGAATGATGATGGCTTTCCATGAGACGGATCAAAACTATGGGAACAATTATTTCCGTTTTGTGACAGGCTACCATTTTAAAAATTGCTCATAGATCGACACTTAAATACTGGGTAAATCTCAGAAGTTGGTAAGAAATGGTCTGTGTTGTGTTCCCTGAAGTGATACTTTAAATATATATTCTCAAAAGTTACTGACTTATAGAACTGGTATCCATATAAGCATTTTAGCTCAGTATTTAAAGTGAAAATATCTATTTTAAAATGTCATTGTCATATACGATGTATCTGCAGTTGTTATGTAAAGTCATGGGGAGATTAACATTTTAATCACATGACTAATTAGAAAACGATTTTTCATTATATGTTAACTCTAAGGATTTCTTAAAATAGGAAGGAGAAAAATGTGGTTGTGTAACTATAAGTGACATGGAGGAACAAGCATCAAATGTAATACCAGGGATAACTTTTGAGCAACTTTATAGTAATTTACCAAGCTTTCTGTGAATAAATGTTTAAAGACCTGTTACTGTGTTGTGTGGAGAGTAGTTTGTAGTACAATGTAAATTCTTGAAGTATTTACCTTTGTCTAGAAACCTTATTTTCTTCAAATGAGTAAGAAAAAACTTGAAAATTTCTTGGTTTCAGGTCACTGCAAGGGAAAGTGTTCTGAATCTTAATTGAACTACTTTTATTTTTTTCTAGTGACCCTATCACAGAGGAACCATTGCAGAAAACTAATATGCCAAGAAAGCTTTCTATGGCTTTAATGACAATGGCTTGCTTAAAGCTTTACAGGAAACCATTTGGTCAAGCATTTATATTTTCACTAAGTATTTTAAGCTGGATGAACCATTCTCAGCAGACTTGTCTTGGTGGGGATAAACAAGGATTACTTTTTCTATTATATCCCCCTTTCTGTAATACACACATTTAAAAACTCAGTAGCACTGATGTTAATTCCTTTTTTGCTGAAATTCATATAGTAGATCAAATGCTTATGAAGAGAATGTCTCACTTGTATACTCCTTGTAGCTGTGTTCTTCAAAACTGTTTTCAGGGAATAGTTTCAAGCAGTGATCTGGTAAGGAAATAAATTTGTAGATAACTGTTGAAGTCAATTTTGATTTGGGGATTCTGAAGAAATGGGTATTAGGCAGTGATGTCCATAATCTCCATTGTACTATATCTGCAAAAATGCTTCTTAAAATAAGGATTTATGAATATCTAAAGAAACAATTTTCAAGCAAAAATCTGATTATTGATTTTTTTCTATTTCTATAAAACTTTTTTCTATTAAAAATGTATTTTAAATTGGAGATTTTGTAGTTATACAGCAGTTTAAGGAAACAAATACATGCCTTCAGTGTAGTTAACCAATACCTGTGGGGTAGTGGACACCGCAGCAAAGGGATAGAATTCCATATCTGAGGAATTTGAGAAGGGGCTGTTGCACTTAGAATCATAGAATCGTTAAGGTTGGAAAAGACCCTTGAGATTGAGTCCAACCATTAACCTAGCACTGCCAAGTCCATCACTATACCATGTCCTCAAGCACCATGTCTCTGTCCGTCAAATACCTCCAGGGATGGGGACTCAACCACTTCCCTGGGCAGCCTGTTCCAATGCTTGACCACCCTTTCGGTGAAGAAGTTTATCCTAATATCTAACCTAAACTTCCCATGGCGCAGCTTGAGGCCGTTTCCTCTTGTCCTATCACTTGTTACTAGGGAGAAGAGACCGACCCCCACCTCGCTAAAGCCTCCTTTCAGGTAGTTGTAGAGAGCCATAAGGTCTCCCCTCAGCCTCCTCTTCTCCAGGCTAAACAACCTCAGTTCCATTAGCCTCTCCTCATAAGACTTGTGCTCTAGACCCTTCACCAGCTTCATTGCCCTCCTCTGGACATGCTCCAGCACCTCGATGTCCTTCTCGTAGTGAGGGGCCCAAAACTGAACACAGTACTCAAGGTGCGGCCTCACCAGTGCCGAGGACGGGGGCACTATCACCTCCCTGGTTTTGCTGGCCACACTATTCCTGATACAAGCCAGGATGCCATTGGCCCTCTTGGCCACCTGAGCACACTGCTGGCTCATGTTCAGGCAGCTGTCAACCAACACCCCCAGGTCCTTTTCCACTGGGCAGCTCTCCAGCCCCTCCTCCCCAGGCCTGTAGCATTGCATGGGGTTGTTGTGACCCAAGTGCAGGACCTGGCACTGAGCCTTGTTGAACCTCATACAGTTGGCCCCGGCCCATTGATCCAGCCTGTCCAGGTCCCTCTGTAGGGCCTTCCTACCCTCCAGCAGATCGACACTTCCACCCAAGTGGGTGTCATCTGCAAACTTACTGAGGGTGCACTCAATCCCCTCATCCAGATCATCAATGAAGATGTTGAACAGGACCGGCCCCAACACTTTGTGGTGTGTGTTTAACCACAAAGTAAACCAGAGGTGTAGATATAGGGCGATGTCATTCCGGTGATCAGAGGCTTTGGGAAATAAGAACACCCTGTAAATCTTGTATCCTTTTGCTCAAACTAATGTATATTTGGTGATGCTTTGTAATGATGTAAGAGGGTTCCATTTATCACGGCTGGAGTGTTACTTGGCTTGAACTGTAGCTGGGAGAACAATTTTTCCAATCTTCTCTAATTGTCTCCTCCCAGGTCTGTTAATCTGAATCTTGATACTGCTTTTGCAAAGATGCCTTAAATATTTTGCTGTAACTTTGTTTGAGCTACCATATTTGGCATATTCTTCAGAGCTGGTCTAGAAGCAACTTTAAGTTGGGAACTTTCTTCTGTTTTATATGCCATCATCCATAAGATCCTGATTCTTACCCAAGACATTGGAAGCTGTCTTAATGTCTCGACAGTCCTTGATTTAACGTAGATGATTCATCCAGTGTAGAATAACGTTCATGGCTGGCTCTTCAGAGTTCAGCTATCCTGTAGAACTGTGAATATGGCAATAGCTTGCAGACCAGCTTGCACTGGAAAGCAGTGCAACTGCTTTTGTACAGTGTTAAGCTGAAGGTAGTGAACTTGAGGACAATTTTGGCTATTTATGGCAGTTCAGATATGATTGTGCTGTACTAGAGAAGAGTGAGTGAAGAGGGGAGTCTGGCATGTCTGATTCTGAGCCAGAACCTTCAATGTTCATCGTGTTTTTAAGCTGCACCTAGAGGTACTGTGCTTTCAAATCAGCAGAATTTCAGACTTGCAGCACCGGTTTCTCATGCTTCAGACTTGTCAAATCTAATATTTGGAGCCTCGTTGCACAGGAAAGAATAGTTCAGTGGATCTCAGGATACAGCTAATACATTTTCACGTTCATTAAATGTGTTGTCTAGAACATGTCATCTGTGGAGATGCTTGTATAGCTACCATAATGTCTAGCTTCAACACTAGAGATTTTTTGGTTTTGAGAAGATGACAGCTTTTGGTGGTATTAAAGTCTTGTAGGTCAAGTTTTAGATACAGACAACATATTAAACTATTTGGCTTTAATTAAAATAAACAATACAGCTTTGGAACACCCAAGTCTTCTCTCAGCACTGAAGCCTTCTAGTTATTTTGATTACATACAAGGTGGGTTTCACTTTTGTTGCAGATATACACTTCCATTTGTTATGATTTGTAGTTTGTATTTTAATTGCCAGGTAGTTGTTTGTTCCAGTTAGGAAGTGATAATCAGAGCTATGCATTGCATAGTTAAAATATTCAGATGAAATTTTACTCAATTTTTGACTGCAATTTAGGAGTAGGCAAGCATGTATTTAAGATTGCTGCTAGAAATTTAGACAGTATCAGACTGCAGGTCCTCAACATTCTGAAATAATTTCAACATACTTTACTGTAAATGGAAAATCTCTCATTTTAAATATATGCAGTGTTTATTTTTGATCCTAATAACTTACAAGGCTATTTCAAAGTAAACATAAGTAATCTTAAGTAATGCTTAAAAAATTGATGTGATATTCCACTATATGAAAGCTTTCATTTGAGCTTAGCTGTGAACTCTGTGTTCATAAGTAAAGATCCTTTATTTAAGGAAACTGTTGACAAGGAATTACTGGCTTCTGGAAATTCAGACTTGTTATGAATTGTTTCAATTTGTTTGCTTTCCGTGCAGTTATACCTCCAGAAATAATAATCAGAAGTCTAAGTTGGAAGGGACCTCTAGAGAACATCTGGTCCAACCTTCTGTTGAAATCGTGACTGTAAATTAGTTTACACGGGGCCCCATCAGTGGCCCTGAGTCCTGAATATTCTCAGCAAGGGAGATTTCTACTGTTTTGCTGGGCAACATATTTCTGATGAATGTTTTCCTTGACTGTATCTTAGGACCTATAAGGAAAAAAGGAATATACCTAATAAAACAAACTTAAAGAAATTGCCTGAGGATTTCTTGATTTGGCCTGATAATTTCAGAAAAGACTAGTTCATGCAAGGCCTTAAATTTAATAGCTTCTGTGGACTATAGTCATCCATAAGCAATTTGCTCAATTGTATGTTGGTTCTAACTCAGGTCTACATTGGGAATTGAACTTGCAAGTACACAACTAAAAGGAATAAAATTATATTTTCATATTTAGTAGGCTTTTAATGCTTGCATTTCTTTTTGTCTAAAGCTGAAGTAGGTGAACTGGAGCTGTAGACTTTCTGCATTGTAGGGTGCCTGCAGCTGGGACTTCTTTCCATCAGCACTTCTAATGTAGCAACAAAGGATTTTGAGTTCTACTACCCCATTGTCAAGTGTTTTCAAATTCCTCCAAAGGAATAAGGAGATCAAAGAAGCCCCTCTTGCCCCTTAAGTGACACAACAGTAGAGGAAGAGTCAAAGAACTTACAAACTGTTTCATAAATTTGAGGCCACAAACAAGTAGTTTAGGCCTATTTGCTCTTTATCATCACTATTTTACTTGCGCCTAAAACCATCTTTTTGTTAACATGATTGTGTCAGTTTATATTCCAACAGTGTGAATATCCTGGTTCTATACAGTTTCATTGGGGATAGTAAATATTCCTGAACTGAATAGAGTTCAGTTCTCTATTGCAGTATTTTGACAGGAGTTGTGGTGGGTTGACCTTTGCTGGCTGCCAGGTGCCCACCAAGCTGCTCTATCACTCCCCCTCAACAGGATGAGGGGAGAAAGTGAGATGAAAAACTTGTGGGTTGAGGTAAGGGCAGGGAGATCACTCACCAATTAGTCATGGGCAAAACAGACTTGACTTGGGGAAGATGAATTTATTGCCAATTAATTCTTACGGAAGGACAGTGAGAAGTAAAACAAAACTAAACACCTTTCTTACCTCACCCCCTTCTTTCTGGGCTGGGCTTCACTCCTGACTCTTCTACCTCCTTCCCCCAAGTGGCACAGGGGGATAGGGACTGGGGGTTGTGGTCAGCTCACACCACTTTCTCTGCTGCTCCTTCCTCCTCACACTCTTCCTCTGCTCCTGCCTGGGATTCCTCCCACAGGACAGTCGTTCACAAACTGCTCCAATGTCAGTCCTTCCCACGGGCTGCAGTTCAAGAACTGCTCCAGTGTCGGTCTCTTCCTGAAGGCCTGTACCCTGTGGAACAGACTTCTCCAGCCTGGGTCCCCCATGGGGTCACAAATCTTGCCAGAAAATCTGCTCCTGTGTGGGCTCGTCTCCACAGGCCACAGGTCCTGCAGTTTTTTTTACCCTTTCTTAAATATGTTATCACATAGGTGCTATGTTGCTGATGGGCTAAGCTTTGGGCAGTGGTGGGTCTGTCTTGGAGCTGGCTCTAGCCAACATGGGGACAGCTTCTGGCATCTTCTCACAGAAGGCACCCCTGCAGCCTCCTGCTACCAAAACCTTGCCATGAAAATCCAATACAGGAATAAATTATTACTTCCGGGAAGTGTTCGCAGCATTCCATATCAACTTCCAAGTGTAGTTTGTTTATCAGCATTTTTCGTGATTTTTTTCCCAACTAAAATAGTTGTCTACATACTTTAAGTGAATCCCGAGGTCTTCTCTGTAATTATCCTTCAAATTTTATATACCTTCCAAAATACAGTGCAATGATATATGAAAGTGGACTGCTGAAGGAGCTTTTCTCCCGGTACATGTGACTGGGAATATATGCCCTATGGAGCAGTGCTCATGAGAACTTTCACACCTCTGAGCTCTGCTAAGTCCAGTTTTGTGTCCTTGAAGGGACAATAGGCAGGTTCTCCCATCTTGTTTTCCTTTGTTGTGCATGGATTTTTGATAGATATTTTCTTTAGCCTGCTCTCTCTCTGAAGCACCTTCTGGTCTGAAAGAGCACCAGCTGTATGTTTTGGTGTTTTCTATGAATGGAAATGGTTGGCTTTTCCTTGTCTTCCTTTTTTTTTGGTGGCTCATCACTTTCTTCTCCCTCATTACCTTAATGGTGTAATGCCATGATTATGAACCCCAACTGGTTTTGCTAAACTTCAGTGATAATGGGGTAGTTGGGAAGATCTTGAGTGTTGATTCTGGTTTGGGATTGGATTTATATGCTTATGTTCTCTGGATTTAATTCCCTGTTTGTTTCTGTGTTTGTGTAGGGTATATTGTATGGGTTGCTGTATTACTTCATAAATCTTCAAAGGAAGATAAGGCAATTAAGATATTTTCTTTTTCTTCAGAGCTTTCGTTGGTTAGTATTATATCTGAGATTGCCGCCAGCTTTGTTTTTATGGTTTTATGTACCTGGTAACAATTGTTGAAAATTGAATTGCAGTTTGAGCACATCTGTTCTCAGTGTTGAGTGTGATGAACACAAAGTTCTCTACACTATTTGAGTTCTTTGAGTTCAGATACTTCTGTGTTTCTGTTGGCACCTGGTGGAGCTGCTGACATGCTGTTAACTGTCCTAATGACTTAATGACTTTGTAGTTTATGATCTAATGCTTGTTTACACCTAGAACAAAAAGTTGTTGCAGCAAAATATTCCATTTTGCTTGTTCGTTTATGCTTAAATATCCAATGATCTTAATGTTTTTTTCCTTGCAGTTCAACTTTGTGGGAAAACTTTTGGGTCCACGTGGCAATTCTTTAAAACGTTTACAGGAAGAAACACTGACAAAAATGTCTATTTTGGGAAAAGGTTCTATGAGGGACAAGACAAAGGTAAGACCTGGGTATACTAGTGGAGTGTTTGATACTTGGATTTTGTAACTTTTTCTTAAAATTTTTGGTGAGGTGAACAAACCCCATGTCAAAAATTGTGGAGCAAATAAAAAGTATAGGATATCCCCATATTAGTTAAATTCGGATGTCTCTTTTCTCTAAGGAGTCTGTTCTCACTTGAGTATTTTGAGGCTACCATGAGTTATACTTAGGCCCCCCCTCCAAATGATGGTCCTTGGGGATATAAGTGGGGTATTACCAGTGGCATGTTCTTGATTGATCTTGTACAGCTTGTAACAAGTAATGCCCAAGTGAACACGGCAGTGTGCTCACTTTTGAAGGAACCTGACTTCTAGATAGATGCAAACATTTTCACATAAAATAACACTTAACATTTAAATTTAATATAATTTAATAACACTTCTAGGCAAAGAGGAAAAATAGCTAATGAAAGGAGATAAAACACAACTGGAAAAAATTTCACAACTCTGAGGATGATTTATGCAGCTTAAGCAATTGACAAATTGCAATTGTTTCTATGGGAAGTATTTGGTTATAGTGGATGTATCCATTACAAGAGCCAAAGTACACAGCAGAAGAGAAACCTTTAGCTTGATAGGGGTATGTATTAATCAGTTTCACTCTTTACTGAAATAAATCTCTGGTTAAATTTGTAGCAGATAAGTGTACATCTGTGAGGAGATGTCACCTGTCTAAGATGCATTTCTTAATTGGAGCAATCCTAATGATACAAATTGAATATATTTCTTGCCAATCCTAATGATACAAATTGAATATATTTCTTGCCTGTGGCATACCATATAGGCCTCCAGTGAAATCTTTCTGTGGTTTCGTAATCTGAAACTTAAAAATACTGTGTGCTATAAAGACTGATAATGACATACATATGGAACAGTGACTTAGAGGGCTGGCTACTGAATTTCCTAAACTGTATTTTCTTTCAGCACACTTCTCCATCAGCAAAATATAAATTTTATGTGCTTTATAGAGTATTTATCTAGAACTTGATCAGAGCCCATAAATGACTTAGCTTTTGAGTTGTACAAAAAATAAACTCTTAATTCCTTCTTGAAAATATTTATTAAATATAACTTACAGAAATATAACTTATGTTTATAGAAATGTAGTAAAGGCTTGAAAATATGAAATAATAGATTTTTTAAATGAGAGCTGTTATGTAATACGTAATACAGGTAATGCAACTTAAATCTTAAAGTGCTACTCAACTAGTTATGAGAAACTACAAACTTGAAATACAACAGTTCAACTATAAAAAAACCCCCAAGAATATAAACTAAATTTGCTACTAAGCCAGAATGGCAAAGTGAGGCTGCAAATACTGTTTTAAATGACACTTGGTGGACTTCCTCAGTTCTTGTGGAACATGTCAAACTGACATTGTTTTGTTGCTGGATTACATGTTTATATATCAAAATATGATGTGTCATGGAGTAGGAAGGCCCCTGAGTTTTTTCTAATGGCTCTTCAGTGTAAAAAAAGTTTTTTTTACTAAAAGCAGAAGCTCAAGCTAAAAAGTTCAGATTCTAACTTGAATCTCAGAATCCTGGGGAAGAGTCTTAAAGGTTTACTTTTGAAGAATTTGAACTTCTCTTGTTTCCTTTGGTAATGGTGTAATTATCACTTTTTAGTACACCTGCTACCTAACCAGTTTTAAATGTATGATTACCTCTTTCCTAAAGAAAAGTGGCAGTAATCTCTGTAGACTTCTCTGACTAAGCCAAATTTTTAGATACTTTTTTTAGCTTTAAGAAATTCAGAGATTCATGGAAGAAAGCTAACTGATATGAAAGGCTGAAAAAATATAGCAAAGAACACCATTACCTTCTGCAAGTTTTATAGAGAAATGTAAAACAAGACACACAGGATTCTGTCTCACTTTAAATTCATTTAAATAATAAGACCTGGGTTTAAAAAGAGCACATTCAGGAAAGTGTTTTCACTGTGTCTTTGTTCCTTACTCATTGAAAACTTGAGTTCTAGAATCAATCTAGGGTTTGTTTCCATTTCTTTTGTCAACATCTGCAGAACCATTCTGTGCATCTACTTGCGATACGCAGTATATAAATTCAGTAATTCTTCTCTTCCTTTTACATGTTTAAGTTGTGGTGTCCCTTCAGCACTGGCTTTTCATGAGTCATTACTCAGCACAGAGATACCTTCTGTTCAGACTTTTATGTGTTTATGGGACAGTGAAAAAGTAAAAGGACCCATTTCAGAATTTCTCTATTGCATGACAAGATTGCTTTTATATTGCAAATATGAAGAAATAATAGTTGAATAAAGCCTCCCACCCCAGTCAGTTATTCCTGTATTATCAATAGTTTGAGACTGGTACAGGCCTTTCAACTGGAGTATTCTGAATGGTATTTAAAATCTGACAGAAGCCAAATTTCATTTAAGATAACATTGGTAGATTTGGAGATATTGGTAGTACCTAAAAAATGTACAACCTAAAGTAAAGATGAAAATGGACAGTACTACGAGCATATATTTTGATAAATACTGCTACTCAACTACTGATTTAAAGCAGTAGAGTTCTAGGGCTGGTATCTGTTTCTTGATAGCTTGACAAATAGGATGAAAGGCAACAGGGTCTGTAGGTGCAACAGAATACAGGGCAAAGTATATTAACTGTCCTCAGTAGGCGTATTGCCAGATGCCTTGTGCTGCTATGCATCATAAGCTGTGCTAGTACTCTGCTTTGTTCTGGACCATGAAGGGATGAAACAGAAGGTCACAAGGTACAAAGCAAATAGTGACCTTTCTTGTAAGGCTCCCAGAGTGCAGTACTGCAGGGATGTGTCTGTACTGAAAATGTAAGTTAGATCAGCTTGTCCAAGCTATGAACCATTTGGTGCAATACTTTGTGTGAGAAGATGGACATTTAAAGGACAGATTTTCTTTATTTAAAAAATCTAAAGGAAGTGGCTACCTTGCTGTCTTTTAAAGCTCCCTTGTTCCATATGTGCTTTACTTTCATCCTTTCAGCAGTTCTCAAAAATCTCCATTGCAGTCATGGAGAAAAAAGTTGTCTTGTTTTGGCCAGCCACGCAGCATCCACATGGACCAGGCGAGCCTAGCCAATGTGGGTGCTGTCAAGTAATGGAAGGCAGAGAGTTTGGTGGGAGCTAAAAATACTGTCAGTGAAGGATACTGGAATGGCAGCAAGCTGTGGCTTTTGTGTTGGTCATCATGGGGAATAAAAAAAACCATGAAATGCTTAATGTGTGCCCAAGGTTGGGAGATGTAGGCCACAGCGGATGAGCTCTTTCTCATTTGTGTGCTGTTAAGAGCTGTGGAGAATAATGTGGTGCTGAGTCATGTTACAGGATTGGGGAAAAAAAAAATTAATCAAAGTGTACTTTGCAAGTGAAATAAGAATAAAAGATAAAAGTAAAAACGTGCTTATGGGAATGATTTTAGAACAACCTGCACTGAAATATCTTGTATGTTTTGTTAAAATTGCTGATTGGAATCCTTTTTCATCAGACTATGCACACGAAATTGTGGTGTTTCTATTGCTTGTTGCTATTACCAAGCAAGCTGATTGATAACCACAGAAATGAATTTTCTTAATTCTTAATTCTCTGCACATCTAACTGCACAGTGATATTTTTCCCTTTAAAAAAAGGGACAGGGGATGCTTGATAGTATGTGCATACTAAAACCCAAGGTATATGGGGAACTCCACTGATTAAAACATCTAGCTTCCATATGTCTTGAATAACTGTGCTTAAGTATTTAAGTGAGAAAATTCCTATTAAAACTGTTTGAACTATAATGTTTATATTAGTTTACTTCCTATTTCTAAGACCTGTTATTTGTATTGACAAGATAATGGTTTTGCTGACAAAGTCTAATCCTGCTGACTCTGGCCTCTTTAATCTTGCTGTGGATGCTCTAAGAGTTAACTAGATTCTGTTGATTTCCTTTAAACATCCCCACAGTCACACGTGAAGTCTGACAAGAATGTTATTTATGAGAAGCAGAAATGGATTGGCATATACCTCAACCCATAATTAAGGGGTATGTGTTTGGGGAGACTTCAACTGTCATTGAAACTATGTAATTTTAGTAATCTAAAGGATGAAGTACTTACCTGGTGCTTGCTAAATACAATAAGCATCTTTTTTTAGATGCAGAACTGCTAAGAATTTGATACAATGTTATCTGGTAATACAATGAAATTATTTTTAATGGTGGCTTAGTCTCTTGGAATGCACCAGTCAAACACCCATGGTGGGGCAGGGAGCCTATCCGAGACTAACTAATGTCCTTTAGGCCTGAACGTTTTGCATGTGACTGCAAGTATTTGAGAGAACTGAGCTCTGTTCCACTACATTGAAATCATAGATTTTCAGTCGTGTCGAAGTGGGTTGGGTAACACAGAATAAGAGAGAAACTCTCTTCTGAAATAGCTAGTGAACTCTTTTTTTTTTCTCTAATGTCCTCCTCCCTTGTCTCATATGCTGAACTGTTAGTTTCATGTTCAAGTAGCACAGTTCTGTGAAGGATGTACTCATGGGGTAGAAATCCCAGTGAGAACAGCAAATAAATAAAAACTGTCTGAGGTGTGCAGTGATACTAAGAAGAGATTGAAATAATATTGGTAAAAGAATCTTGCACTTGTAGAATATTAGATCAAACCTATTTCTAAAGACTTTACTTTTGAGAAAAGAGGCTTCAAGTTCACTTATGTTTCTCAGTGTGTTCTGTGTGAAACTGGTACACTTGGGAAAACTCCTGGGAACGTTCTCCCGGGAACATTCTCCCATGTGCTACAGTTCCTGTATGTGAGCAGAAGCTGATAGGTCCTATTTTGTGTTACTAATCACTTAGTGTTGATAAGCAAGTTGATATTCTAATATTTTAGAAACATGATTGGTTTGAAGTGTATCAGAAAAGTATGTAATTTTATACTTTTTCAGTTGTTGACATCTGGACATGAGTAAACAGTATGTGCAAATGGCTCTGAAGCAACTTTAACACTTGCATTATAATATCTTTAAGAGGGTGGAAAAACCACAACTTCTTTCTTGTCTCCTAGGAGGAAGAGTTGAGAAAAAGTGGAGAGGCAAAGTACTTCCACCTAAATGATGACCTGCATGTTTTAATTGAAGTATTTGCTCCACCAGCAGAAGCATATGCCAGAATGGGACATGCATTGGAAGAAATCAAGAAGTTCCTCATCCCTGTTAGTATTTTAACTTTTTCATAAGAATTCTGGTAGTCTTGAGTGAGAAGATATCTCTAAAGCTAGCTTACTGTATGGCACTGGTCATTGAAAGAAGTGGTGATGTTTACAAATACTCTTCATTCTGATATAGGCAGTTATTGGGTGAATGCATAACTGTCCACATACACTCTTGCCTCATGATATGACCTGTAATAAAAAAGCAACTTATTCTTGCTTAACTGTTCATGTCCAAAGTATTTAAGGTTACAAATAATTGTAAAGATCTGTAAAATATGGAAAAATAACTTTGCTTAAGGTAAGGCTTTTCTGTGTTCTTGGTATACCTGAAGCATCAGCATAGGGTTCTGTTTCACTAAATGAATTTGAAGTTGTAGTATTGCTCCCACCCATAATACTGGTTTAGTGTTCAGTGTTAAGAATCAATATAATTCTATCTTGTAACTTTTTTTCTCACAAAGCTAGTGATACATGGTTTATACTTGTCTTCTGGTGTCTTCTTCAACTTGCGATGTATGGATGTATAAAATGGGATGTGATTTCCAGTATAGTATTAGCTCTTCAGTGAAGGTTCTTCTATTTTTATTGGTTATCAAATGACTGAATATAGAAAGCAAGGCATCCTCAAGGTGTATTGATTTCTGTTTATTTTTTACTGCTCAAAATGTTATCCAAGTGTTATTCTTGATTAGTGTCAGATCTTGTAAACATGGGTAGACCTAGCTAAGGAAACTTCACTAAGGTGTGTGTCTGAGCGACAGAAGCACATACATGGTTGAGAGTGTAGTCAGTGTAGCTGTGTTCAGGACCAGCTGGGGACATGTGTTGTATGGCTGGTACAGCCTGTTAGGAGTAGAACTGCCATCTGTACTCTAAGGTGAAGCAGCTGGTGCTGATGACCTGAAATACTACTGAATGTATTTTGGGGATTTTAGTTTGTGCTAACTCCAGTCTAGATCCATGAAACTAGGCCCCCAAGTGACTGGAGTTAATTGTGTGCTCCTTGAGTGTGTGTTCTGGCTTGGTTTTGTCCGAATGAAAGAGTTCATATGCCCCAATACTACTCCATGACATGAACTAAAGCATAGTAAGTAACGATCATCAGGAGGCATCCTGATGTGAAATAGCACACTAATGTGGATGCACCTTAAGACTGTTAAACCCCTTCCCAAAATGTTCTACGCATTATGTTCTGTTATAAAAAAGCAAGCACCACATCATAACTCAGTCTGCAGGTTCCAAATGGCTTTTGTCTTGATGTATGTGAAGAGGTAAATAAGCATACTACTGTTCAAACATCCTAACTGATTAGGGGATACTCAACAGAATATTTGTAGGAATGCTGGGCTGTCATAATACTGAAGGTTACTGTATTTACATGACTCATGATTTGATTGTGTGAAGAGATAAGGGAGAATTAAGTTCTTGGCTATTCTAGTGAGCAAACAGCTGTTTTCTTTTTAGATTAAAATATGCTCAATTTGATAAGTGCTTTTTGCATGCACTGGAAGTAAGGATATAGCTGATTCCCCTGCCCCCTTCATCAGAGATCTTATTTTTCTTCATTGAGCTTGATTCACCTAATGCCATAATAAATGAAGTAAGCTTATCAAAACCTAGTCATTACTGCTGCTAAGCCAGTAGAGTTACAGACTGATAATGGGCAATTTCATTCATTGGTTGTGTGCTTTTCAGTCTCATTTTTGATCACTGGATCTTTATTGTACTGAGCTGAACTGATGCTACATAATCTTTTCTGAACTGTGGGATCAAGCCAACACTGTCTTAATTTCCCTTTGGCTTTTCAAATGTAATCTTATCAGAATGGTTCTAAATGCCTTAATCTCCTCTCACCCCCCTTTCAGCAGCCACTCCAGGAAGCAATAAGGAGAAGCTTTGTCCTCTCCAAAACTACCATTTGGTTAACTGCTGCCAAATGCAACTTGATCTTTTTGTGAGGTGTTGTGGCTTTCTTAGCAAATTATCAGTTTTATTTCAGGTAAGAAGTCCTGCTACCAGTATATATGATTGATCAGAATTTGTATTCTCCTTACAATGTAAGCTAATGATATCTGCCAACAACTTTAGATGCTGATCCTAATTCATGAATATGGTCATTGTTCAGTTTTCAGATCAAGCCTGAATACCGAATCACAACCGGTGCTAGAATGTAGGATACAAAATACCTTGTAGTAGCTGACTATAGCAAAAATGCTTTAGCCTCTCCTCTCAGATCTTTAGAACCACGCACAAGTACCTTTGCATTCAGTTTCCTTTAAACTACTGATATAACTCAAACCAAGACATAAAACCTTCTGACTTGAGATTTTTTTTTTGGTTGTGCTTATGCTGCCTTGACTCTCACCTGTCTTCTGCAGGTAGAATTGTGGCTTCTGACTTCAAGTATTTTCTTTTGTCCTCCTTTTAAATTAGCCAGACCCTCTGATCAGCAGTCTGTTCAATGGTTAGATTGGTGGGTACTGTGCTTGATATTTATCCCAGAATTACTTCTCTTAGTTAAGACAAAAAGCCAGATACTTCCATCCTCACCTCCCCCTGGGTCCTGTATTATACTGTGATCACTGCAGGTTTGGCCAACAGGACTTTTCTTAGTTTATTTTGCTTAATTTTTGAGTAGTGGCAGTCATTCTTCTTCTTCTTAAAGACAGCTACAGCATTAATTAAGCTTTGCTGTTGGTTACCTGAGTTACTCATTTTCCTTGTCTTTAAAGCAAAGTATAAAAATATCTTTGAGAAAACAATCTGTAGCAGTCAATTTACAATGTGAGCCGAATTTACAAGTTTTTCCTGTAGTCTTGCTTTGCCTCCTGCATTTTCAGTTTGTAGGGGGTGGTGATGAAATAGCTTTTAATGGCATTTGGAAGAGCTGGTCAGCTTTAGAAACTCACACAGTTTTCTTAAAGCAAGCTGGGAAATAACTGTAAGGTATGTGTATAAAGGTGGCTGGACAGCTGATAACTATTGCTTACTGCCAGCATAAAGATCTGCTTGGGTGTTTTGCAAAACTGCATAGAGTTTTGCAGGGTTCTGTCCTAACATTAAATAGAAAATATTTTTACTAGTAGTTTGATAAATTGGAATAAGGTCTTAAGTTACAGATGATCCCAAGGAGAGCTGCTGCTGGTGCGTTGATCAGGGCTGGGTGAAAATCGCAGATAACATCTAAAAGAATGTTGCTTACTTGGGTCATGTAAATATGTAGGGAGAAAATCTCTTGCGTGTATCTTTGATGTAGTCATTCCTACAGAAGAAAACATCCTCCATCTTCACAGAAGACTGTAGTCAAAGTCAGGATGGGCAATATTTGTAAAATGAGAGTACATCCATCCACTTGAAATTAATCAGCAGCATTTCACTGAAATTAGAGTGTTGCCTCTGCCTAAACTGTAGAGGGGAGGAGTGCAGCCCAAAGGGTTTCTGTGTCCATCTTGTGTTCTAGGTGAGGAACAGACTGTCTCCTCAGTTTGACTTGTGTGCTGTTTTCCAGCAGCGGTTATTCATAAATTGACCGTCTGTTACTTTTAATTGAGGAATCAGTCTAATGGATTAACACTGCTGCTTATCATGGCTTCCTTGTACTGCCCCTTCACTCTGTATTGTCCTGCTGCCTCTGGCATATGTGATAAGGACCATACTTTCTGTGCCTTTGTGCAGTGTTAGTCCTTGGGTCACAAGTCCTTGTCTATGACTAAGGTTGCTGGTATGTCTAGTAGTATGCTGCAGGAAAATGAGAAATCATTAGGAAGAAAAGGGTCCCAACATGTACAGTGGCAACCTAAGCATGTCCAACCTAAGCATGTCTCTCAAATTAAATGATACTAATATCAAATGATGCTCTGAGGTATTTTTCTAGGAGCCCAATTCTGAGGAGGATGTCTTGTGGAGAAGTTATAAAGGGCATCTGATATATGCTATGTCAGAACTTTGGGACCTAAGTTTTATATTTGTGGTACAGTTTTAACAATTCATTAGCATTTTGTTTCAAGAGTGAAGTTTTGTTCCATACATACCTTGCATAGAACTTTGTATTTGTAGTTAGTTCTGGTCCAGCAACAAAGCACAAATATAAAGTGAGTTTCTGTACAGTGATTGCAATTGCCTGTTTCTATTCCCTGTGATGGTTTGGCTTTGTATTGGGCCCAAGCTGTTTTATAATTAAAACTGTTTCTCAAAAGCTTCAATTATGCAGTTTGACACAGTTGATGCAGTCTTTCAGAATTCACTATTCATCTTGTTTGCTGGTTGATTGCTGCTGCTAAGTAGAGGATGATCTCAGATGGCCAGTTCTGAGTTAAACTTCAGAGCCTACTCAAGACAGTTTGGACAAAATGCCTTTATAGTTCCACTTTTTTTGAATGCTCACTATCTTCAGAAATGGCATGTAAAGGAAGACTTTCTTATTTCTGTTTGTGGAAGCCTAGGGGAAGCAGAATTTTTCCAGGATAATTGAGATCTTTGAATTCATAGAAGTCTTAACCTCCTTTCAATGCAGAGTTCTGTTTCAGAGTTGTCTGCAAGGCTACCTCAGTCTTTTGGTAACTGCCTAGTGCATAAATGTAGAACTCGTATCTGCAATAAGAGATGCAGATCCTTTGTTTTGTAATTGAATTGTAAAATGGGTGATATTTGATACTCCTCCTTCAGAATGGGAGGATTTGCAGAAGATAAGAGCTGTTATATCAGAAGTATCACTTCATTCTTATTAAAGGACCTGTTAATATTTTGATGCTTAGTTTGTATGTATATGCCTTGAGTAAAACATTTATTTTTGATTCACCTTTACAGATGCATTCTTTGGCTCACTTTAAGTGGAGGAAAAATGCTAGAAAAATGTGTAGCTTGAGTTCATTTCTGTATCTATTTTATTCCTGTGTGATGTGCTAGTTTTGGAGGTTGGCTCAAGGTCTGTGAAAAGACTCCTATGTATTTGAGAAGTACCACATTAATTCCATGTAAATAACTTCAGCTTTCTTTTTTGCTAGACCTTGAGAGGATTTGTGCACAATAAGAAACAAGCCATGTGTCTTCAGGTTGTTTACTGTTGCATATTCTAGAATTGAGAATTTTGCAGCTCTTTGTATTAGATAATAGTGCACATGTGTACTGAATGAATTTATTTAACTCCTGATTTTAAAAATGTAGATGTCTGTAATCTATTCCTTCTTCATGAGGGGCTGTTCTCAACTCTTTACTGATTTGCAACACCAGGCAATGGGATTTTTACTGCTTTTAACACACTATCATTCTACAGCTGGAACTATAAACCAGATCTCAGCTCAGAATATGGGACCTTGATTTTTTTATTGCATTTTAACGTTGGCATTTTAAGTGGTGATGCTTGGAGGTAATATGCAATGGGATGAAAACTGTTCCTGAGCAAAGATTATAATTAATATGTAGAACTCTTTTAGAAACTTTTGACTAATATGCCTATAGCGTTATTCTGCATATTAAACTTTTTCAGTGGGATGCTCAACTTTTTGAGGAAACTTTCAGGATCAGTGTTTGATACTAACTTGGGGGTTGAACAGTTTGTTTTTTTTCTCACTCTGCCCCCCTGTTTTAGGACTACAATGATGAAATCAGACAGGCACAGCTTCAAGAGTTAACGTATTTAAATGGTGGTTCAGAAAATGCAGAAGTTCCAGTAGTTCGTGGAAAGCCATCTATTCGAGCAAGAGGAGTACCAGTTCCTGCTTTGGCCAGGTAAGTATCTCAGCTGTAGTGGAATTTCACTGGAATGTATGTATTTTAAGCTTCTCCCTTCAAACACAGCCCCCCCAGAGTACACAGTAAAATTCATGAAGGACTCCCAAAATATGAGCAAAACATAAGCGAAACAATCTTGATTCATTGAAGATAGTCTAGTTTAGACTGAATTACCAATGGTGTTGAAATCTGTCTGGAGCTCATGGCTTTGAAAAATCGGTAAATGTGTCTTACCTTGATTGACATACGAATTTCAGAGCGATTTCTCTAATTTATGGAATACACATATTCCCTTTTTACAGTATTACTAAGTTTTTGTAGTCATGATAAAATGTTATAGAAGCGCTTTGGAGGTAGAATTTGGATTTAGTCTCATCTGAGTGGCACTTAGTTCATAAAAAAGTGACTTTTGTTTGAGCCAGGAATAGGCAAGGCTACTGCTTTTGCTTTATTTTTCTTTGGCACAGGAGACATTTTATTTTTACTCTAGCATCCCCTATCTTCCTTGCAGCACTGAGATGACAGCTTCAACTCCTTTGAGTCCTGAAGTGTGAAAACAAACTAAATAAAGTGCATAACTGTTTCTGTTACAGTACAGAGAGATTGTGGCTGCAGCATCTTAGTGTAACTGTTTTCTACGGTGAACTATTTTCGTTCAGTTGTGGCTATGGCGCTTCTTAATGCGAGCTTGAAATTTACATTTAAGCTTTTAAAAATAATTTAAAATATTCTTAAGTGTTTTAACTCAGATTAAGCATGTTAGAAGAAAAAGCACTGAGGAATTATTCCATTTATACAGATCTGTTCAGTTATGTGTATCCTGTAATAATGATTGAAAATGCAATGCAGAATGAATCTTAATTTAGAGAACTTACAATTACTGTTGGTTGTGTCCTGTAAAAATATAATTATTTTCTCTGAATCAACAAATTTTTGTTCTTGTATAATATATCTATTCTGCTTTTCTTGATTTTAATGTTGTTCAGAGTAGTGGTAATTATATACCAAGGTTCACTTCTTTAACATGGTAATTAGCCATACAAAAGTGCTCACAAATTGGAGATCTCATTTGATTTTGGAGATTGGTTTTTTGCTAATTTTTTCTCATAGATGCCTGTAACAGCTCTGCTACAGATGCTCAGTACAGTGAGTACTGTACACACAGTTATATTTCATGTTTTCTTCAAATGTCCTTAAGCTAGCGTTTGATACAGAAATTAGTTATTGTTTGGTCTGATCTTATCACTAAAGTTTGATACCTAATTTCCACTACTAGTATCTAGCACATGCATGCGTAATTAACTCTTCATAGTCTGGAATTTCTAACATCACTAGATCCATCCTCTGGAATTTAGTAAATTCTTTTTTCAAACCTGCATTTTATACAAGACATACATGCTATTAGGTAGCTCACAAAATCCTTTGTAGTTCATCTTATTCGCCTACAACTATTGAAGTGTCTTCAGGGTAAATGTTATTAGTATTTGATTTGGAGTATTGACAGCTAAAAATTCTATTTGTCATCTTTTATATATGTTCTAAAGAAAACTGAAAGGTTGTTGGCTTGTTTGACTTGCCCTTACTTGTCTTAAACTCCAAGACTTCTTTCCCTCAAATTGAAGTGCTTCATTAGTGTAAAAGATTCCTTGAGTGAAATTTAACGTCATTGCTACAGAGATACAGCAGCCATTGCGTTAAAGATCTCAAACTCCGTTGCAATGCTCTGATTCTTTTTTAGAACAAATTTGTTTCAGTGACTAATACTTTTGTTGAAGGAAGGCTTTGTTAAAGACTTTGTCTTAGTATTAAATAAAACAGTTTTAATAGCAGGCATCCCTGAGATCCAGGAGAGGTTGAAGCAAAGCTTGAGAAGACTTGTAAAATGAAGTCTAAAACCTCGATCCTAACCTCTTTATAGTTTGTAGAATATTAAGATAACCTTGATATATGAAACATCCTGTGAGGATGCAATAACTGAGTGTGTTTAAGTTCCCAATTTTTTTTAAGCCTTTATTATTCCTGAATAGCTTCACTTAAACAGTACTAATTTATGCCTTTTTTTACTCCTTATCAGACATGTTGAAACTAGAGATAATGCATCTTATCAAGTGCCTTCTTTTAAGAAGACTTGTTATGTGTATGTTTAGCTCTATACCAAAATTTTACTTTGTCAAAAACAATAGATTTGTTGCGCTTGCATACAAAATTCTAGCTTGTGCACAGGTATTCCTGTATATGGTAAGTAATTTCCTAAGGGGTGTGGTTTGGGAACTCTTTTATTCTGCTATTTCTGGCTTGTTCTATATTTTCTTGACTGAATTTTTTATGACTCTAGAGCCAAGTAAGATTTTGGGGGTGAGTGGATGGAATTTGCTGTAGAAGGGTTGTGTGTGTTTTGAGCTTTATCTTTTAGGAATGTGCTTTTCTTATAATTGATCTTGGGCATATAGCTGCTTTCTTCTGCCCTCTTGTCCCCATTTTTTTTTCCTTCATCCTAAAACTGTTAAAAATGACCTTCAGATCTAATTGTGACGCTTCTATTTTCTGTGACACTTATGCTGAGCATTTATCCTCTTCAGGTAGTACCCGCCTCCTCTGCAACAAGAGGAGGGACATGAGAATCTTTGCCTGGTGAAAGTCTGGTTTTCATTCCTTTGTTTTTTTTGTAAACTGACATTGTTCTTAAATGGTTTTTGGATGTGACTATATAGAATGAAGGATCATACCAGTTACTTTTTAATTTATTGTTCTAGAAAGCTTAAGAGAATCCATGATGTTTAATGCAATGCTGTTATAGTGAGTAGCTAGAAGATGTACCTCTCTTGGAATCAGTGTTTCTTTAATGCATTTGAATTCCCATCTTGAATCAGTGCAGTATAAATGATACTACTGAAATGTGAATTGACACTTCTGATTAACTAAAGACTGCAAATAAGCATGTGTTAATGTACATGTTAATGTACACCTCTAAGGACATTTTGCAAATAAAGTAGCATTTCCTCTCTAAAACATCACATTCCTACTTTAAGAATAAACAAAAATAAGATTTAAGAATCACTCAATTCTGACTCAAACCAAGATATAATGGAAAAGTTAAATTCTAGAGGATGATGATAGTAAGTCTAAGAATATGGATAAATCTTTCTTGCTACCTTGGGGGTGGGGGGAGACACACCAAGTCATACCACTTATAGCTAAAAATCACTGTTAGAATCATAGAATGGTTTGGATTGGAAGGGATCTTTAAAGATCATCTAGTCCAACCCCCCTGCCATAGGCAGGGACATATTCCACTAGATCAGGTTGCTCAAAGCTCCATCCAACCTGACCTTGAACATTTCCAATGATGGGGCACCCACAGCTTCTCTGGGTAACCTCTTCGGGTATCTCACCACCCTCACTGTAGAGAATTTCTTCCTTATATCCAATCTAAAGCTGCCCTCTTTCAGTTTAAAACCATTGCCCCTTGTCCTGTGACTACAGGCCCTGGTAAAAAGTCTCTCTCCATCTTTCTTATAAGCAACCCCCCCCTTTAAGTATTGAAAGGCTGCAATAAGGCAGAGCTGGTTTGGTTCATGGCCCAGACTGAGAGGAATTGTATTTGAAAGAAGATATTTTGGTTTCACTAAGATGAGGGGATGAAAAAGTAATTTCTTATAAAGCCAACATGTAGGAATAGTCTAATTAAAGAAATACCATAATTCTGGTTTATGCTTGCATGAGATTATAGGGTTTTTTACTTTCCCATTTATTCTTTTTATTAATATTTCAGTGTATGCATGGCTGGGATCCCAATGATTGAATGACTGTCACTCTTATCTGGGGACAAATAAAACTGTTACAGAATCTGTAGGTTAGAATTTGCTGTCTTATGTCAGAAGGAATATGAGGTGATGTGGATCACTGCTGTAGTGTGTTCACAATTTCCATTTGTTCTTTGTTAGTCACCAGGTCAAATTTAAGTCATTCCTGTCATATGTCTGGAATCAACTGGTTTCTTTTTTGAAGAATAACTTTTTGTTGAGAACATGTCAGTAACGTACTGCAAAAGATTCTGTAGCACAAAAAATATTTGGCAAGCCAGTTCAGGATCCAGGACAAAGGCAGATATGTTCAGGGTGTTCTCTTTCTTAAGTCTTGTGATAAATCTCCCATTTTTCACAAAATCGAAACATGAACATACATATTACTGTATCCAAATAAAAATGTGAAATAAAACTTGCATAAGAGTGTTAACTTCAATGGTGACTCTCATTTTTAAAAAAAAAAGATGAAAAGGCAGGAATCATAGCTCTGAGTGGTATCTCAATATCAGTGTTAAATATTTTGGTGCTGACATTTTAAAATAACAGGTCTGTTATTTTTCAGATGTCTAATACAAAACCTGAACAAAAATATTTACTGTTTGAGGAACATTGACTGTAGTTGGCTGTGCTCAAAGAAAGATAATATCAACATCTGGTAACAAAATTTTAGATTCATTTATTGAACAGTTTGAATCCCTGCAGATATATGGAACTGTGAATGCTAAAATTAAATAATTCCAAGTGTTTCCTCATTGAATAATACAGTGTTAGGGAACTGATCCTAAATTTCACAAGTATTTTTATTTTAAAGCTATTCTTACATTTACTTCCCCTTCTGGAGGGGAGATATTGAAAAGGAGCTTCATATCACATACTCATTTAATTTTTGTTCTTGCACTAAAAGTGAAGGAAAGCTATGAACTGACTCTAGCTGTGATTTCATAATCAGAGTAATTTTACGAACTCAGTCATCCAGTGAAAAGAGAAACTTGAAATAAAAATCAGTGTAATACTAGAGAAGAACGTGATAAATGAAAACATAAGAAAGTAGACCTATTGCTTAGGGAAGCTGGAAGGGAGTATTGGCTAGACACTATGCCTGCTGTGGTCAAGGGCAATAATTTAGTTTCCTGGAAACAAATCCTAGAAACACTATGGGACTACTATAAAGTAGATAGGTCAAAAAATATTGCTAATAAAGGCCAAAGAGGAAGTGTTTAAGTAGTTTTCTATGGATGTATTTAAGTTGTATGAATTAGTAAAATACTATTTTAATGGCAATCAAGGGTTGGATTACTACCTGTGAACAAATGTTCAGAGTCCAACATAGTACAACGTGGTTCTGAGCGGTACTAGATTTTCTTTAAAACGTTTTTCCACACATTAAAATCTTTATTCAAACAGTGATTAATCAATTACAAAATGCAGTGCTTAAGTAATATTTGAACTGTACACTGTAAGGCAAACTTTTCAGTTTTCTATACATCCAAATTATCTTCAATAACCACTGTACTGTTTTACAAATCACACTAGCACATTCTAACACTTTTGTGAAAGGCCCATTCTCCCATTTTCTAATGTATTTATAACTTTATAGAAATGAAGTGCTCCACTCGTTATTCTTAATTTTTTCCTCTCATATACTACATTGCAAGTATAAATAATGAAGCCGTTACGGGAGGAAGGTTGTTTCCAACAGAAATAGTTTTCATGATATCTTCAAAGGATACTGTGACATGAGCTAAATTAGATTATTTCCCCCCACTATTCTGCTACACTGTTCAGTGTGTAATGAAAACAAAACATTTTAAATGAGTTACTGGGATTTGCTTTATTTAATCTCTAGTCCGTGGTACCCAGATTGAAAAAGACCTTTTTTCACTGCAGAGCCTACAAGTTAATGACATACCTAGGTGGTTAAATTAAGAATAATTTTACTCTCATAAATTACCTGTGCCTTTAATGGGGAAGGGTTAACTTTATTCATTGGATTCATCACTACCAGATTAATAAATTCAGGAAAATCAAAACCAAACTGATAATAAAGATGAATGGAGAAGTATTTCAAATTTTCTCATGTAGCCATAGTAATCTGTTTTAAGGCAGTAAAATGTTTCTTTGAGAGTAGGACTCAGTGGTCTCAAGTACATAGATGATTGCTTTGTTTTTAAAATGTGTCTGGAGGTGATGATAATAGCACCTGGCTGGAAGATGGGATTTACTGAGTATGTTTAAGTACTGACTATTTAACTACTGCAGTCTGTTTAGTATAAAATGCAGTTAATAGGTACTTAAGGAGCAGGGTTTCCCTCATCCAAGGAAATCTATGAGATTCTGGATAGCATACTGATGTAAGATTCAGAAGAGTAGAGGTTTTTTTGTACAAATGTAACAAAAAAACCTCAAACACTAGTGTCTCCTGTGATGCTTCAGTATTCATGTATTTGCAGTATCATTAATCTGAGGGATCACAAGCAAGGGCCTTTTTATGTCAGGTGTCCTGAAAATAAGGCATATAAACTCTGTTTCAGAGTACTTACACCATCAAAGTATACAAAAAGTTTGAAGACAGATGCATGGGGGTTCAGTGCCCATTTGTGTACATCATTAGCCTGAATATATTGGCAGTCTCAATACTGTAAAAGAGATACTAATGGGCACTGGGGTAAAGAGGACATTCAAAAGACTTCTGAAAGGGGATGAGATGTCACTGATGGTAGTGAGGAGGGAAAATAAAAGCAAAAAGACCCTTTTTGTGTTTCAGAATATAAGCAGGTAGTCAAGGCTGACATGGGCTGACAAATGAGTTTTGATAACATACAACTTTAAAGGTTTGGGGATAATGCTTTGTGGCCTATAGAAGTGGAAACAAAGGTCTTTCTTCTGTAACAAAGAAATAGTGCAAGGATTAAGATGGCTAACAGGCAAGGAAATGTATTGGGAGACTGATCAAATTTCAGATTCAGAAGCATTCTGATTGAGGGTTAATATAGCATAGTTTTCTTTATCAAAAGGAAAAGTTATTTCCAGTAGTTACACTGCTTATAGTGAAACCATGAATTATGTACTTGAACCAAAGTTGTGGATCAAGACTGTTTCATAGTTATTTGAACAAATGTGCCATAATTCTAATTAAATGGGAGTTTGGTATCTAGTCACTGATGCTCCAGAAAGTTTCAAAATCTACTTTTATAAACCCTCAATTAACATGAAACAATATCTGATTTTGGGAGAGGAGCCCTTCATTGTCTTAAAGTTTTGGTGTCACCTGAAATCTCCATGCCAAATAATGTTTCATGTAATTTGAAAAGAAAGGCTATTGTAGGTGGTTTTATGAAGAAAAATAGTCTGTAGGCTGCGTGCAAAGACAAGGAGAGCTGGTGGTATGTGAGTGAAGCTTTTACTTAAAAAGTAAAACAAAACCACTTCAACCTTAAACACCTGGAGAAATATGTAGATAATAAAGGAGTGAAATGGAAAACAAGAGTAGGCAAAATTGATCAGAATTGAGAGATGTGGAAGGATTAGCTAAAGCACAGATGGAAGGTGAGAATTGTACTAGATGTGCAGGGACTAAACTGCCCTAGGGCCATTACTTCTGCCCCTAATGGATAGACACGTCTGCTGCATAGAGATGAGTAGAGATGACTTGGAGTCATCAGCAATGTGGTGAGGGATGTCAAAGTCAAGAAGTGCTTCTATGAATACTTAAGTAGCAATAGGAAGACTAGGCAAAATGTGGGCCTACTGCTGAATGGTGCAGGGGCCTTGGTGATATAGGGCATGGAAAAGACTAGGGTAACTAATGACTTTTTGGGCTCAGTCTTTACTAGTAAGAGGGGCCTTCTGAAATCCAAGGACCCAAAGATGAGGGGGAAAGCATACCCTTGGTGGAAGAGGATCAGGTTAGAGAATAGCTAAGCAAACTGGACATATATAAATCCACGGGCTCTGATGGGATGCACTCATGAGTGCTGATGGAGCTGGTGGATGTCATTGTGAAGCCACTCTCAATCTTTGAAAAATTGTGAAGACTAGGAGAGGTGCCTGAGGACTGGAGGAAAGTAAATGTCACTCCTACCTTCAAAAATTACAAGGAGGACCTGGTGAACTATAGGCTGGTCAGCCTCACCTCAATCCCTGGGAAGGTGATGGAGCAACTAATCCTGGAAACCATTTCCAGGCACATAAATGATGAAGTTATCAGGAGTAGTAAACATGGATTCACAAAGGGGAAGTCATGCTTGATCAACATGATAGCATTCTATGATGAAGTGACTGGCCTGGTAGGTAAGGGAAGGGTGGTGTATATTGTCTGCTGTGACTTCAGGAAGGCTGTCTGCCATAAGAGCCTCATAGAGAAACTGTTGGTGTATGGGCTGGATGAGGAGACAGGTGGGTTGAAATTTGGCTGAATGGCTAGGCCCAAAGGGTGGTGATCAGTGGTACAAAGTCCAGCTGGAGGCCAGTAAGAAGCAGTGTATCCCAGGGGTCAGTACTGGGTCCTGTCATGTTTAACTTCATTAATGATCTGGATGATGGGGCAGAGTGTACTCTCAGCAAGTTTGCAGGTGACACTGAATTGGAAGTAGTGGGTGATATGCCATATGGTTGTGCCGCCATCCAGAGGGACCTCAACAGGCTGGAGAAATGGCCTGACAGGAACCCCATGAAGCTCAACAAGGGGAAGTGCAAAGTCCTGCAACCTGGAGAAGAACAACCCCATGCACCAATATATGCTGGAGGCCACCCAGCTGGAAAATAGCTTGGCAGAAAAGGACCTAGGTGGACACCAAGTTGAACACAAGCCAGTGATGTGCACTTGCTGCAGAGAAGACTAAGGGTATCTTGTGCTGTGTTAGTGTTGCTTTCAGGCTGAGGGAGGTGATCCTTCCCCTCTACTCATCAATGGTGAGACCACACCTGGAGTGCTGTATCCATTTCTAGGCTTCTCAGTACAAGAGGAACATGGGCATATACTGCAGAGAGTTCAGCAAAGGGCCACAAAGATGATGAAGGGTATGGAGCATCTCTCCTGTGAGAAAAGCCAAAGAGCTGGGACTGTTCAGCCTAGAGAAATGAAGGTGCTTTTTGGTGGTGCCCAGTGACAGGATGCTGGCACACATTGCCCAGAGAGGTTGTGGAGTCTCCATCCTTGGAGACATTCAAAAACCACCTAGACGTGGTCCTGGGCAACTGGTTCTAGGTGGCCCTACTTGAGCAGGAGGTGGGATCAGATGACCTCCAGCAGTCCCTTCAAACCTCAGCCATTCTGTCATTCAGTGATTGCATTTCATAGGAACAGTCATAGTGGCCCTGCCCTTAAGGCAATCTGCTTTAATAGTCTATCCCTACATGTTGATATCCCCTGATTCTTACATTGAGAACGACTGCTGAATAATTCTTTATGTACCTTAGAATCTCTCAGGTTGGAAGGGACCCAAAAGGATCGTCAAGTCCAACTCCTGCTCCTCGCAGGACTACCTAAAACCATATGACTGCACCATATGACTAAGAGCATTGTCCAGATGCTCCTTGAACTCTGACAGGCTTGGTGCTGTGACTGCTTACCTGGGGAGCCTGTTCCAGACACTGACCACCCTCTCAGTGAAGAACCTTTTCTTAATGTCCAGTCTGAACTTGCCCTGACACAAGCTTCATTCCATTTCCTCATGTCCTGTCACTGGTCACCAGAGAGGAGATCAGCACCTCCCCCGTGTCTACCCCGCCTTGAGTGAGTTGTAGACTGGGATGAGGTCATTCCTCAGCCTTCTCCATTCCTTTGTCTCTGTTGGATTCTATCATATAAGCCTCAGTTGTCATTTGTAATATGAAGTGCCTTAATCTACTTAATAGTTCCTTACATGTGAACTGTACTATACTGTTGGTCATCCTTGACATAGTTTGTGATACACTTCAAGTTCTTTTATGTTCTTTCCAAATTAGGAAACAGGACTGTGAATACACACAGTCAGGTAATGAAGTCTTCTGTGTTCTCTTATATTTTCTAAAACTGTATTTGTTTTTTTACTGTCCCAATCACTGGGCCAATCTTAATTATAAATATTCTATGGGTAGTAAAAGAAGAGAACCTGTTACTTTGCATAATGTTAGGATATATAAATTTATATATGTGTGTGTATTAACTCCGAAGCGTCCCCTCTTATATTTTGCCGCTTTGAATTTTTTTTGCCGTTTTCCTTTCCTTAGCATTCAGGTTGGGATTCAGCTACAGATTAAAGAGCTAGGCATCTGGACCCCTGTTGTAGTTTATAGAAAGATAGTGCAATTACTTTTACTTGCTCCTTTTGTTCTGTAATTTGTCTCTAAGACAGTTGGTGGTGCCATCCAACACATTCCTCATAAGGAAAGGCTCTACCATGAGAACCTTGTCCAGTCTGTCTTGATTGTGTAGCAAAAAACTTAATGTATACATATATACATATCTTACTGTTCTTCACTGGTGATTTGGCCTCACTCTGGCTGGTTTCCTGATTCCAGAATGTCTGAAGGATTTTTATTTTCTTTTAGGCTTTCTATGAATTCCCTAAATTATCTCTGACATGCTTTTCTGAGTATTTTACATTTTTTTATTAGCATTTGTCCTTTGAGGTTAGAGATGGGTTCAGCTTTTCAAGTGATACCTCTTTTAATACCTCTTCTTACCCTGCTGTTCTAGCCTTACTGAGCTCCTGTTGCCCTTCCTCAAGCTTTTTCTTTTTTGGCAGTTTTGACAGTTGTGTATTTGCTCTGACTTCCCATGGGATTTCTCTAAATGTCTTCCCATATTGTGTATATACATTTTACTCTTTTAATCTTCTTAAACATAATTTATATAGCTCCCCTTTTTCAAATTAAGCAATACCAGAACTGATATGTTGTTTTTGCAAAGGTATGCAAAGGTTCCTCTTCAACTGGTTCCTCAATATTTTGAGTCAGTCTCTGTTCATTGTTCATATCAATCAAACTTCTTTAGTTCCTGATAACTTCCTAATGAAATAACAATTTACGGTTTCTGAAAATTTGCCCTTAGCATCATACCCTGTGATGCTATTCTACGATTCTAAGCATGGCCAGGATTATTTTTATAATACTTGGATAAGGGAGATCATACTAGACAGTTGCCTAATCAAAACGTGTGGATGTGGTGCTTAGGGACGTGGTTTAGAGGTGGACCTGGCAGTTAAGTTAACGGTTGGACTCGGTGATCTCAGAGGTCTTTTCCAACCTTAATGATTCTGTGATTCTATATACCCTGATGTGACTCAAATCTGCATGGTGGTAATTGAACTCTCCTATTACTGGGTTTCCTATCTTTGCACCTTTCTAGTCTCCTCCAGCCTGGTGCAGTAACCATCTGAGTGGTGTAATACAGAACTATATGTCTCAGATTGTTTATTCTTCTACAGTAACTCTTAAAAAAAACCAACCAAACAAAACAAACAAACAAAAAAAACCCAAAACTGTAAATGGTCTCCTAATATAGCAGAAATATGATTTCCCACCCATCACCACTCCAATCTTATTAACTGTTTTTGAAATGCAGAAAAGACCTTCTCATCACATGGATCTGGTGTTCTAATTACTCTGAAAGAATAAATCTGTGCTGGCTCTAAAAATTGTACTTTTTTCCTCTCCCTCAAATGTTTTTTTTGATGTTTTTCAGCATGTCCCACTTACTGCTGCTTTCATTTGCACCCTGTCTGACTGATGCCATGAAGATTATGGCTAGTGATTCTTGAGTCTTTTTACTGACCTCTTTTTTTTTTTTTTACTTGGTATTGACTATTGTCTATGCCAATAGGTTCATTTCCCTTTCTTTGGCTTCACTTGGAAAGTGTCACATTTGCTATTTCTTTATATTACTTCAGCAGGCTGTGTCTGGGAACTTCACTGCTCACCCCTGCCCCCACTACAATGAAGTCAAATAAGCAGCTGGTACCCTGTCCTGAGGAGGCATTCTACAGATTAGCCAAAACCAAGTAATAAGCACAGTTTTAAATCACTTACTCTCTAGGCTTGTTTAAAATACTTTGTGACTGTGTTTTGATCAGTAATTAGAATTAATAAAAATCTATCCTGATTGTATCAAGTATTTACATTTTTGCATTCTTCATTTAGTGATGCGTTTTTTCAAATATTAATTATTTGTGATAAAATGATTATATTTTTTCTGATAAGTTTACCAATAAGAAATTGTATGACTTATTTGAAATGGGATAGGAAATCTTAATGCCAAATCTGGGTCTTACTTTATAATATTGTTTAAGTCGGAAATTTCTACTGAAATCAGGACAGAGTATTTTCACTTAGCTACTACTCTTGAGATTAATTAGATGATGGCTTGATAGGTAGAAAGGTAGTGTAGAGCTTGTGCTTGTTTTTCTTCTGTGTATCTGTTACAGTATACGATAAGGGTGTGACTTCCTCGGAACAAGTCTGTATGCCTACAGAGCAGTCATTTAAACTTATAGTCCGTGGGGTGAAATGTTCTCCTTTAAAAAGGAGATGTCTATTAGCAATGTTTTAGACATCCTGTTTAAAAGAGGATAAATGATGCAAATTTCTCACATATTGTACCTCTAAGTCTCTCCCTTTACTATAGGGAGGCGTGGGAGAATGCCACCTCTAAATGGATCAAATATTTTTGAAAATTGTTCCAGTTTAGGTCTCAGATTTTTCATCCATATGTTAAGTGTCCAAAGTAATGGAATACAAGTTAATGCTTATCATTCTTTCAGAACTTTAAAAACAAATATACTGTTATTTCTTGTTCTTAAATACATATAGAACATCAGGTTATATCCTATAATCACCCTGCACATTTATTACATGTCTGAATGTTTCCTGCTACAGCTGGAAAACTATTCTTTAGAACCAGAAGAAAATGTAATTTCTGACTCAATCTCTTACATGCAGTGTGATCTTTGGATTGCATTTAGAAGCTTACATAGGATCAGATGGGAGTTGTGATTCCTCTGTGCAGGGTTTGAGTACGATATAGCCTGACAGCTTCAAATTAACCTGTTATTCTATGATTGTAATTTCACATACCATAAGTCAAATTCTAGTGAAGCTGACTGATTCCAGCAAATTGGTTTGGGTGTCTATGTGTGTGCGAGAATGGCTCAAGCTAGTCAGAGGTTCATCATTGAATCACGTCTAGTTTGTATCTTTCTGCATTTATTGCATAATGTGTGTAATTGGATTAAAGCGTACAGAAAAATGACAAACTATAAACCTTTTAGACTTTTTCTGGCTGTAGCAAAGCAAAATTGTCATGATGTGGGGGAGGGAGCTGTTGAAAGGAAGGCCAAGGGTGTAGTATTTAATGGTAAGTGATCCATATATTCACAGGGGCCGTGGAGGAGTGCCTCCACCACCAGCAGGAGTACCAAGAGGGGCACCAGCACCCAGAGGAGTGCCTCCCAGTAGAGGACCAGTCAGTCGTAGCCGTGGACTTCTAGCACCCAGAGCAAGAGGAGTACCTCCACCTGCAGGCTACCGGCCCCTTCCACCACCTCCAGCACAGGAGACATATGGTGAATATGTAAGTTGAGCTGTTCACATACTGTGCATAAAGTGTGTTATTTTGGAGGGATGATCCTATCACTTCAGAACTCAGTAGGATCTCTTTAATTAGTACCTAATTAAGTCTTGCACCCAGAATCCATGGCAAATGTAGTCATCTCTTCTCACCTTTTCAGACTTGAACTGTTTCATATTAATAAAGACTTCAGGTTATATGTACTACCATAAAGGCATTTACAGTGCATTTGGCAAAATAGTTATATACCTCTTAAACATATTATATTAGATTCCTGTTTTACAAAAATCTGAAAAATCACATTGTCAGTAGATTTTTAATTCTCTGCTAAAACTGAGAATAATATTCTACTCTTCCTAAACCTATCTTTGTGGTCATATAACTGTTCAACGATTAGACAATTAAAATATTTTTATGAAAGCTTCAGAAATTATCCTAAAACTTTAACAATGTACAGTGTATCTCAATAAGCCATACATATTTACCTTGATTTTATTGTATTAAAAATTAAAAAAAAAAAATCAGAATACTCTATATTGTACATGACTGAAAATTATAAACAGTTATGAATTGTTGGGGTAAATTTAATTTAAACTGAACTTACAGAGCAGTGAAATAAAGAAAAAAGCTTATTAAATCAAAACTATTGTCATAAAAATGGATCTAGTCTTATAGAGAAATAACATTTTCAAGGACAATGCGTTTAATGTTTTATATATCTTAAAGCTTTTAGCATGCCCTCTTTATAGCCAAGTCTGTCTGGACCTTGTCTCTGTTGTTCAGACTGGCAAAAAAGGAATTCCTGAGCTCCAGGAAATGGTTTTGCCACTTAGACATTTTTTGCTCTTCTCTCAAGCTTTCTTCCACCTACCTTCTCCCTCTCTTCTTTCAGTCCCCCAGCCCCTCTAAATCAAATCTCAACCATTGTCCTTTTGATCAGAAACATAATTTTCTGTGTAACACTTACAGCTTCATGCAGAAAGAAGTTTAATGGTGTTAGTACAAACATTTATACACATACCTGAACAATTCAGAAGAAATTAATGCAGTTTATTAATGTTATGAGAACTATACTTGAACAATATATCTAAATGTCGCCTGGATATACCTCACTTGAATAGTCAAGGTCGATACTGCAAATAAGTGGTTATTTCACAATGCTTTCAAAGGAATTAGTCCTCATTACACAGCCTGTTTCCAGGGCATACACTGTAGAATGCATGGTGATGTGGTAGAAAATAAACTTCTCTGAGTAACTTCATATTTTATATATATATATATATGCTCTTTATAGCATGTGTTTATAGAAGTGGCATAGAAATAACAGCTGTTTGAATCAGTATGCTCATATATGCTTTACTTCTGAGAGAGAATAATTAGAAAATAGCGCTATAAAGAAAAATAGTGGTGTGCTAAATAACTTCTAAAAAGAATGTTCTCTAGAACTGGATCACTTATCTTCCAAACAAGGTATCTTAACTGGGATAGATATATTTAAAGCTGTAATTGATATAGCAATGCAAGCTGGTCCATTTTAAAATTACCTTATTTTCTGTGTCTCCTCTGTTAAAATGGAGATTCATTAGAATAAAGTTTTGCTAGGACATTAACCACTAGTGTATGGTATGTTAAATGCTAAATTTAATGGATGGTATTTTTTTTACTTGCCCATTTGTAGTACATTATAAAAATGCCTTAACTGTATCTTTTACAGGTTAAGTTAACGTGGCAGGAGTCATTACTACTATTTCTGTCCTTCCCTTACTAATTGCTTTTTAGCCATATCTAGTATTAAGTGCTGGTTTGCTAACCTGACTATCTGAGCAGGGTAAGGTGTCACTGTTTGAGAAGTGTCTGTAAAATATCAGCGAGATTGTGGGTATCATAAGAAGTTATTTTGAGCAGCGTCCAGTTTCAGAGCCTTGGAGACTGGGATATCCAGAGAGGTTACAGAGCAGCCTTTAGAACTTTTCTGTTGAGTATTGGAAAGCCTGCGAGGATTCATGAAGCTTTTCCCTTAGGCTTACAAGCCTCTGCTTTGTACTCATTAAAATAATGTGAAACTATGCAAGTTCAGAAAGAAGCAAACTGTATTCTGGATGGAAGCCAAATATCTCAAAGATGATGTAGGGCTTTCAGTACATCAAGTCCTTGCCCGTTTCCTCTGTGGTGTACTAAGTACACCTTGTGATAGAAAATGAGGCCATCATTGAGTCACAAACAGCATCTGCTTTCCTTCACTTCCTTTGGTAACTTTTTTTCTGTAGTCCCTGAGACCAATGAATCTAACACCTATGAGGAACTTACTCAGTTCTGCCTCCTGCCTATCCTAATCTCTCTCATTCCTCTTCTTGATTGTTTAAGAAGTTGTTTTTTAAAAGATAATACCAAAATAGGGAGTGGAATACCTACTTCATTCTGAAAAATTGGAAGGGTTAATTCTGGAGGCAGTATGTCACACAGGGAAAATCATGCTGCAGACAAAAAATAATTCACTTGAATTTAGGTGCATTTTAACACAGACTCAAGATCAACAGAACTAGGTGATCACTGCTGTCCCATACCTGGAGCCCATAGGGAAGTTGTCCAGAGCTTACCTGTTACAGAAAGCTCTACACAGAGGTAGGCTACTTCTGTTGTCCATCAGCTTTCTGGGATGTTTGTAACACTGACTCGGGATGCTTGATGTGGCCTTGTCTGCTGAAGTCGCACAACATATCAGACTAGTAGCAATATCTGCACGTTTTTTCAGTTCAATATAACTAGTTTTCCCATTCCACTGCTGCCAGTCTTGCTTATGTATCCGTCTCAGCCCCAGGACCCATTCCTCCTGGGACCTCACCGTATTGTTAGAACTATGATGAAGGTTTTGAAGACACCAAATGACAGTTCCTTATCATTTTCTGTGAACATTGTCTTTTTAATAGCTGTAGCATCAGCTTAGATGATAGCAGAAATTCGGGCCTCTACAGCCAGCCAGCTTTACAATCACTGTTCTAACCTCACTGCTCTGTTTGGTGTGATAAACTTTTTCTTTGAAAGCTAACGCGCCTGCCATTTTTGTCCTCAACCACTCAGGTCAGGAGAAAGCCTAGTATGACGTGTGAAGCATGACCAGGATTATTTTTATAATACTTGGATAAGGGAAATCATACTAGATGGTTGCTGGATTTATTGAAGCACTTAGAGATACTTTCAGGGACATTGTACTCTTAATTATGTGAGAATTTTTCTCATTGAACCAAACCGTATAATAGATAAAAATATTTTAATGTATTTTTAAGTTGACAATTTATTCCATTAAGATAAGAAATAGAAATTGTATTTAACTACTAGCTGGAGACTTTAAACTTTTCCATAATTTTCAATAAGTAGGAAATTAGTAACAGTATGCTAGCAATTCACTACTCTCTTTAATAGTGTCAATTCCTTAGCCAGTGTTCAGTCAAACATAGGTTAGTCCATAACTGTTCAGTCTCAGTTACTGTCTAGTAACAGTTGCTGCTCTCAGCCTCTTCCTGTTGTCCTCTTCCTACCAGCTTCAAACTTCAAGGCTTTTTCCAAGTTAGTAACACAGCAATGTGTCTGAAGCTTAAGATCAGATTTTTATTTTCATTTTACAAAGGTAAATATTTTGCAAATATTCTGTAAGTATTTCAGTTCTGTACTTTGTATGAATATATTTGTGATCATGCCATGTCAAGTCCCATTTTGGCTGCTTAAATGTGCAAAGCGAGATTTATCTGAGTTGATAATCAGATTTTTTTAGGCATTAAGAATTGGACTTTAAACATGGATTTAAAACCCATTGCTGTGGCAGTATGGAATGTCTGCACTGAAACATAAAACTTTGCAATCTACCAAGTTATGGCCAAGACTTGCTTCGACGCTATTTCAGAAAGCAATCAGATCTAAATGTTCCTCCCTAGTGTGTGTGGGGGGGGAAGTTGTGGCAGAGCTTCAGATCTGTTTCTGGCAGTTTTATTGATGTTTTCTTGTGTTCAGACAAAGGTTACCTCCGCGGCAGATTTTTCTAATGCAGTGACCACATGTATAATTTCTAGCAGTTAATGCTTCAATTAAAATGCTTGAATGAGATTGCTTTCTGTAATAAGAAATTGAATTAAGATGGACTGTCTACCAGTAAGAGACCTAGGGAGCCTTTCTAATGTTAAGTAAATTGTAACTTGAAAAAGAACATTATGAACTATTTCCAATTACGTGCAAAGATGTTTTTTTTAACTGAAACATACAGATACGGACTTAGAAGCGTGCACAGAAGACTTGAATACGAAAGGAATGCTGATAACAGACTTCAAAATCTACTTTTTAAAAAATCTACATTTAGTTATCTGATTATGGAAGATCCTAAAGCTTAGGGATTGCTAAGTTTTAAAAGTTTGTGGTTCCTGAAGCATACATTTCTGGATATTTCTGGAACTATGTTGCTTTTACTGGTGGACAAAGTGGTGCTTCAGACTTAATTCAGACTTAAGCTTGTAATTCTCATACTAAGTCTGTACTGTGAGACTATGCTCACACTATGTATACTAGAAGATACTACAATAGTATGAGACTGTGCTTAAACTGTTTGCCATGAGAAATGGGGAAGACCCAAAAGGCATTATGTAATATGCTGGCTAACAAGATCCTACCCAAACGATGAGCAGATGTGATGCTATATGTCTCTCCTTAATTTAAAGCTCAGTAGTTTCTCCAGTAGTAGAAGGCCCTTTGTTCAAATGCCTGTCTCAGATATTCTTACTCCCTTGTTTCTCTCTGGAGATGGTGTGCTCACCACCAGGATACTGGCTGTCCTAGCATACACAGTCAGGAGCAGTGGTTTCTGTCCTTCCAATTTTGCAAGAAATCCTTACGAATTTGTGGGAAGATTTAAGGGAATTTTGTTCTCAAGTGACACTTGGCTGGATGGCTAAGAACAGAAATCCATTTCATGATCCAGTGATTATTATAAAATATGCATATATGTATCCATTAGTGAAAGAAATGAACACAGTCTTACTCTTTGCAGGTGAGAGCCCATTGAGCTGAATAACCTATGGCCTGTTATTGAGTGCCCCTTCCTAGGAAGCTGGTGCAAATTCTTTTTTGATCTCCAGCATTAAGCTTAAATTCTGTATCTTCTCATTGAGATCATACTTAGTTTAGATTTGAGAAACTGAAAACTAGGATTAAAAAGCACACTGTGGAAACAATTTTTTGGTTCTATTGATACAATGTTGATTTTGCAGAGTAAACTTTTTAAAGCAGACTTTTCTCATTAACGTTCATTTGCTCGCTTACTGTTTGTTGTTGAAAAAGGAAAGATCTGTAAGAAAATAGAGAAAACTTTGTGTACAATATGAAAATCCCCAAGCTATTTACAAATGAATGCTTCTTGGAGTTGAGGTGGCAAAGTAAGGGCTAATCCAGATGACATAAGACTTTGAAAAGAATTTAAATTCTCCTGGGTTAGAGTTCAAGTGTAACTTCAGTGTCACTTTGCAAGAGTCATACCATGTTTTAATTTACTGTGGTCTTCTGAATATTGATTGTTTCCTAATAACATGAAAGATTTTAACCAAATTAATTCGAAATGTTTTTGTTTGCTTAGTTGTTTAGAGTCTAAAATTTTTTGTTTGTGTTCCTGGAAAAGGGTTTGAGGTAGCTTCATTCTTTAGGAACTAGAGAAATGATATTTTGTCCATTCTGTCTCTGTTAGCCTCTGTGGATAATGTTGTGGTTTCCACTTAGGTCTTATACCTTTTTTTAACCAACATATTTACTGAGTTGTGGCTTTTCAAAAATAAGACTACTTTTAAAGTCAGGGTGAATTCAGGTAAGACTTCTGGAAAGCAAATTCATAACAGCAAACCATTATTTTGTGGCTTTTTTTGCCGGTTACTACATTCTTTTTCATGCTAAATAGGACAAGCAAGAAGAAAAATGTAAAAAAAAAAAAATGGTTTAATGTTAAGTCCCTCAACTGTTTTGTTTCATTTTTAATCTTTTACATTTACCTTCTCTGGGGTTTTCAGGATGAGGTGGAGAAAGAATAGAAAATATTTTCATTTTCTTAGGAACTCGGGCAACTTTGGCTGTGGAAGCAGTGGAGTGTTTTTGGGGAAAGGCTGAAAAGCTTTTCCGCCTGCCTGTCTCGAAGCTGAAAGTTGACCTATGTGCATATAAAATATTTTCTCAAATTATTTAGAGTTTAAGCTGCTGATCTAAGGACCACTTTCTGACTTGATATCGAATGACCATGAGTTGTCCTCCTGATTCAGACACTGCTCCCTGCTGTTGTATATAGAAAACCAGAATTGTTTTGGCCTGATAGTAACTTGGTTTAAATGTTACTGCCTATATTCATTAGCAGCTCTTCGAGTTTTTTTTGAGGTGCATGAAAGACAATACACTAGTACGTGTCTCATTCCAGGAATACCTTATTTGTTCTGGTTGAATATGCGCTAGGTTCCTTCTAGATGAAAACAGATGAAAATCTACAAAATAAGAGCTTACAGTCTGTGCATGTTTGCTGCTAATGTCCTTAATGTTATCACTCAGACTTTAGATGGTAGTAGCAACCCATATGTATTTTGATTGCTGCATATTCGCTGTTGATTAAATGATGGGGGAGATGTTGTTTCCACATAACAAAATGGCTGTTCCTTCCCTTTACAATTCTAATTTGCCAAAAAAATACTTCATTGCACTGCACTGATGTTGTCTCATGTTCTTTCTTCAAGTTAATCTCTGCACAATTTTTTTCAATGTGATAGTTTTTATCTAAAAGGAAGACATTCCTCCAGTATTCTGTGATAAAGTACTGGTGTAAATATTAATTTCAGAGAATGATGAGGAAAAGAAACAGCAACCTTTTAGTTGTAGTGATAACAGCCTTAATTTTTTCCCTTGGATGGATTTCCTTAGTTCGGGAGTGCTGGAAAATTGATTTCTTATTGATTTAATGATTTTTTTTTTCCAGTGCTGCAAATGGCCTTTTTGTTAAAATGAACTTTTTACCCTCTTCTTTCTTCTTGTTTCTCTGTCTTGTTCTCTTTGAAACATAGTTGATTTTCCCTAAAGAGGGCCCAAACACTAGTCTGTCACTGTCACTGCCAGCAGATTATAATTTAAAGCCACCATTTCCTATTCCCCATGAATAAGGGTATGTTTAGAGTACTTATTATTAGAAAGAAACACTGATGAGCAAGGCTTAGCATGATTTGTAATGTTTTGGGTAGTGCAGAGGTTTTGGCAAAGATTGCTTTCATTGCTTTTATCATCTTTTGACCTGTGATAGTAACTTACTATTTAATGTGTTTGAAGGGTGCATATTTACACATTGCCTTTGGCTCTGTTCATGAAAAATTTCTGCACTTTGCACTGAACAATTACCGTGACCAGTGCTGCTCTTTGGATTTATACCAACTGCGGGCACTGTCATTGAAACAACTGCAGGCAGAAGCTCTCTTTAAGAGGAAATGTAATGTGATTCTGGCTTGTAGGCTGGTTTAATAAAGGAGTTATTAATCAGGTTTGAGATTTTACAGAGTAATTTCATATTCTTTTCAGAAGATCTGTCTTGTAATTCTAGCTGTTCTGTTACTTTGGGGGAAGATTCTTAAGACTGAAATTAACAGAAGCCAGGACAATCACTCTTGATACCTTCCTGGTTGATATTTCAAATGTTGTGTGGAAAATACCTGTGGTTTAAGAGGACTTTACTATTTTCAGCTCATTTTTCTTCTGCTTTTTTGTTGTAAGCACAAACTGTGCAGCACACTTGCCTTCTTTTGATCAGACTAAGTGTGATGAGAGTTAATATTCTAGGTTATCCTGAAAAGTAGAATAATGAATAACAGAAACAAAATTATCTAATTCATGGGATGAAAATATGATCTTCTTTGGGCTTTTGTTTTTTTGGAGTGGGAGAGGAAATATGGCTTAATCAGTAAACTCCTCCTGATTACCAAGTACCTTTAGGAAGAGCTATTTATAGACTTCTGTAATTGGAGTAGAGAAGTCCATTGTATTGCATTTGGTAGGTAGTAGGAACGCAAATGCTGTCATCCAAGTGAAGAAGAATAATGGCTTTAAGTAGAAAAATGAATGCTTTTATAAATACCTGAAACATGACAAAAAATGACCAGGAAAAATGCAATTCAAATATTCTTATGAAGTTGTAATTCTTCCTGTATTATACAGAAAGAAATCTGTATAGCAATGCTTGTCAGTGAATCTGCGAGGTACTTTAGTACAAGATATCTGTGCATATTTAAGTTCTGTCCTGTCAGTTTTCACTATATATGTGTAAAAATGATACTTGTTTTCATTTAAGTTAGCGTGATATTTTATAGTACTGAAACATGCCAGATGGCCAGGGATATTTCACCTAGATACTAAATAACGTTAAAGAAAACATTTATTGAAGGCACAAGAGGTCTGTGTTTCAGAAGGAAAATACTCCAGTAGTGTAGATTTAATCTAAAATGTAAAACATTCTGCCTTGGCCAACCTTGTTTGTAACCTCCTGAAAGAGAAAGTTTTCAAATACTGTATGACTAAGAGAAAATACTGTGTCAGATCTAATTCAGGGAAAGGTCTGAAACATACTTCAGCTGCCCCTGCCTAATTGCTACTTCAAGGGAATGGGGCACAGTAAACAAATGTTTTGGAATTTGAATCTCTTAACAGAACAAGCCATTGAGAGCAGCTCTTTAAACCTATTCTATTTTTGCAGCATGTTGCACATGAAGTCTGTCTTGGTTTTACTGTAAACTTTTGGTTTTATAAATGTAAATACGGCAATAAAAAGGAAGAATTGCTCTATTTAAGCAGATTATAGTAATTGCAACAGCACAGGTTGATTTTTTTTTTTTAATGCTCAGTGACATGAATCCCACATATAAACTACAAACCAGGTATCTTTCCATTCAAAGCTTGTAAGAGCCACCTTCAACAATATAAAATGCAGGACTTAATTTCTGCGGTAGTCAATTTATTAACACACAAAATGGTGAACAGTGAGTTCTGGCAAAATTTCTCTGGAAGAGAAATGCTAATACTGTAAACACTTAAGTTGTCGTCTTCTGCTGGACATCTTGTTAACATAAGGCTCTTCCTATTTCAAATTTACTTTGTTCCTTTGTCTGCAAGAAGTCATAGATACACCGTAACTTCAGAGTAGTCTGTTTTCCCCTTCTCTTTCATGATCAATTGTTAGTAAAATTGTTAACATAAATGTGAAGAACAGGACTGATTGCTTAAGAATTCTCCAATGATTCCTTAGTGGCAAAGCTTTCCTAACATGTTAAAAGATTAATTTCAGTCTTCTGCTTTCATTTGTTGTCACTGCTGGGTGTGCTCGGTTTGAAGTCTGGGTGTCCCTCTTGGGGATGGCTGGTTCACAGTTGGGAGATTCTATGAGAGAAGACCAAATGTCATGTAAATGTTCTGGAACAGAGCAAGTAAGTTGGCTCAGACAGCTTCTGCTGTTGATCAATGTCTGTATTGTTAACAGATGTCTGTGCATTGCATCAATAAGTAATAAAGTGCTTGTTCATGATAACTGCCAGGAGGCAATGGTTTTGTGGGTTTAGTGTGTGGCTTATCAAGAAAAATCCATATCCATATCAGATGGGCAAAGAAAATGCTAAGACTCTTGTTTTAATTTTGAGTTTCAGGACAGTGAATTACTGAAAGAGAAAACAATGCATTTCCTCTTCAAGTGGGTCTGTTTATCCATGGATCTCGTCTCAACAGACAATTGGAAGAATCCTCGTTTCTCCTTCCAGACCTATGAATAGGCTGTCACTCATTTGTGCCTGCAATTATTCATAGAAACCCTTCTACTAATCACTGCTGGGAAACAATCATGTTCACTGATCTGGTGGTGGTGAAGCAATATTGATGTGCAGATTGCTTGGTTTTCCATATAAGCAGTTTCAAATGACTGGAAAAATGCTAAAAACTCTCTTAGCAAATTCAGTTTCCTATCAGTTGTTTTGAGGATGTCATTGGCTTCTGCTATAGAAAGCTTTCCTTACAATGTCTAGAAAGCTGTCAGATTCCAATCATTGGAGGTGTTTTCTACTAGAGCTGGACAATCCATCATTTGTCATCCCTACCTAATTGGTACTGCTAGTAGGTTTTGTTTTCTGTCATTATTGAAAGATTCTTAAAGATTCCTTTTCCTGGTAAAGAGTTTGTTCTTTCATGAGACTTTATCCTTACGTTGCCAGGGTTTGATACACACTTATTCAGAAAACACCATAGGCATCAGATGATGCCTGATTTTCATTTCTCTGGGTCCCTATAGCTTCAAAGTGTCTTCTCATTGGGTCATTTTCATCTGGGAAAACTGATCAAGATACCCTTAAATATCTATTGAGGTCTTTGCCATATTTGGATAGGATTTGGACATGAGAATTTCCTAGGAAGCAGTATAAAGGAAGGGCTGTTTCTACTTTTCATGTGTTTAGCTCAGTTAAGTTTATTATTGGATGAGACAATAAATTGGTGATAGTTCTTTGGATTTCTATAGTGCATCCTTCTCTGGGAAAACACAGCATCATTGTCACTTTTTATCTTAAACATCTGCATGGCTTCTAGCTGAAGTTAGTGGTTTGTTCAACTTGGTATTTAAATCCAGTGCTATTTTGGGAAGAGTGTTACTACAGTGTATACTTAAATAGTGTGGATAATGGGGGAGGAGGAAGAAATCCTTACTGTTTCTTAATGGATGCTAAACTCCCACAAGTTGAAGAGTATACAGAGGGCATTCAAACAAGTAAAACTGTCATTCTTACTAGTCTTACCTCTAGAGAATTACTTCTGTAGTCTACGTAGAATATTGAATTTATTGTCCAGAAATAAGCCAGCTACCTAAGTCATCTGCACAATATTTATTCAGATGTTTTGATTCCTGAGGTGCTTCCCACAGCTTTCTTGAAGATCAATAGCTCATTCATCTCAAATTCAAGTACACGGAGGTATGAAGCATTTGTACTGTCTGCAAAGGCCAGTGTTAAGTAATAAAATCTTTTCAAAACACATTGCCATTAGTTCAAAATACCTTTAAAGTAATTAGTCTGTGTGTGACCTCCTAAATGGAAGTAGTCTCTATTAATTTCATTAAGATCTTGCCATTTCATGGTGTACATGTGTCATATATATATGCATTTCAGGAGAGTATTGTCTTTCATATTTAGCAGCAGGTTACTACGTTTCTGGAATATTATTATGGCTAATATTACCTTTCTTTTATATCCTTTCAGGAGTATGATGATGGTTATGGAACTGCTTATGATGAACAAAGCTATGATTCCTATGATAACAGCTACAGCACTCAAGCACAAAGGTGAGTCTCCAGATCTGCTGTAACTACATTTGAAATATACTACAGTCGGAAAGTTAGTTTTACTTAAAGATTTTTTTCAATTTCATCTTAAACAGCAAAAATGTTGTAAGAGACTTATTAGAAATAACCCCCAGTGTTGCTTGTCTCTAGTATCACATAACTATAAAAGTGAAGTTATTGAGTGGTTGAAAAGAGGCAGAAATGAGAACTTAACAGAGTTCTAGTGATGACAAATAATAACTCAAAGTTTTCAAAAGTTCAGGAAATTCAGGAAAATTTATTCAGTTTCATTTTGGGAGGGAGTAAGGGCAGGGAGAGGAGAAAAAAACTTTATAGAAGTTATTAAATTATCTGAAACACAGAGCTGATTGCATTTTCTTACTTAAACATGGTTATATTCCAGTATTTTACCTTTATTTGGCTGTAAAAAATAGTAGTACACAGTTTTACTCCTTTGTGGAATTGTCTTTGACAAATTTGAATCTCTTGCCATTTGTGTTCCTTCCCTCACTTCATTCTCAACAGTATTTTTAAGCACTTCTGATTTATTTCCTTAAAATTTTGCTTTCTTCAAAGGAGTTGCTATTTGAAAAGTCCATGAATTACAAGGAATACTAATGTGTCCCAATGACGGGGAAAAATGCTATGAAGTACAAACTACTTCTATTAGGTGGTAGTTTGAATTTAATGGCAAATATCACATGACACATTATTTAGCAGCTTGTCCGTTACATACTTCTAATGTGCATGTCTGGAAGGGGACCTTCTGTGCACCTTTTACTGAGTTATAATTTATTCTCACTCTTTTTCTCTTAGACCAAGCGCTCATAGGTCAGTAGTAGATCAGTAGTACATTTTGTAATGTTATTGACAATTTCTTGAGACTTTTATGGGAATAAACTTAAAATGATTGAAACAAAAATGTTGAGAAAATTGTAAAATAAAACTAAATAAAATGCTCTAGTTCTGCATTACTGCTTTGGTTATTTGGGGTGATTAGAGCTTCAAACCTTGCCCTGTTGGAAGAAGAAAACAGTAGGAAAGGGAGATATTGGTGGATATTGTGATGTTGATAAATACTGATTAGACTGTTTTACCTTCTGCTAAATATTTAAGACTTTTTTTTACAATGTAGCCTTATCTGAAATAGTACAGAACTGTTCACAGCAAAGTTGGGAACAAGCTGTTTACACCTGACATCTGCTCTGCCGTAGTATTGACTCACCCAACTTGTAAGCTATTGAAAATTGATAAAAATAATATGACTTAAGAAACCAGCAGTGTAGGACCTTCAAAATATGAGGCTCTGTAGGATGTTACATTTAGAGAGCAGCTGCTGGTAATGGATTTTTTTCCAAAAAGAAAATTACCAAAATAGTCCTCAACTTTTATGTTAGTAATTCTGTTCTGTTTTACTGCTGCTAGTGTTGGTAAATGGGTTTATTGCACACAAACATTTGGATTTCATTACAAAGTTATTTGCCTGAGCCAAAACTAAACATTACTTGGATTTGATATTTTTTTCCACGTTAAGAACGTTTTCACTAAGATTTTTTCCTTTGAACTAAAATTAGCAAAAAGCAAATCTCGCAAGAAATGAAATTGCTATTCTAAAGGACCAATACATAAGAATATATATAATATTCTTAGATATAATAGGTTATGCTTAGCCCAGTCTGGAAGGAGATACTTCATAAAATGATTGCTCTGCTGTGTATTTCACCTGTAGTTTCACGATACATATACTGCTAGATTTTGTTGAATTCATTATCTTCTGAATGATTACTTCATTTCCCCCCCTAATTTTATTAAGTGCTGCATGGTAAGAGAAAACAAGAAATTATTCACTTGTATGTTTCTCACGGGGTATCAACACTCGTTTTCTGGCATATTTTCTGGCTTGGCTTGACAAAAGATTTTTAGGATTGTATTGGCAGGCAAAAAGTAATAGCTATAAACAGCCATCTGAGATACCTAGAACAGCATTCCTATCTTTAATCTGATTATCAAATAGTAGCCCGTATTGCAAAATGTCATTTTGTAACCACTAAGAGATACTTATCATATTTAGGTGCATAACAATGTCCTTACATTGAAGGAAATTGGGGAAAAGTGTACTGTTTTCATAGTGGAGCCTTATATCATTCTTGGTGTTTTGCCCTCATAAAGCAATGGAAAGAAAATACATTTGCTCATAGAAGGCATTCACAGGTTTAACACGCATCATTTAGTGACTAGCATGTGCAAATAACTTTCCCTCTTTCCTTTTGTAAGTTGAAAGCAGTAATCTTAAAGTAATAGTATTTCTAGTATGTCTTCTGATATTAATTTCTCTAGAAGATAGTGATATTAACGATATGGTGCATTAAAGAAAAAATTTGAGAAATAGCTTGTAAACTGAAAAGATGGGTTTGCTCATTAAACTATTTGCAGTAGTTTTTCAGTATATGAACCCTCTTCCTGCACCTCATCAAAACTCGGTTAATGTTCACAAGTGTACTTTGCATGTACAACGTACGTGTGTGATTCAGTGGAGGCAGTTGAAATACTAATTTTGTTTTAGAAGTTTTTGCTTATTTTAGTGATTCCTCTGTTAAAGATGGAAATTCTCCTAATTTGACCATTCAGCATGACTCTCCTTTATTGCTTTTAATGTTGATGTTTCTAGTGTATTTCCCAGAAATGGCCAAATCTGAGATGTGGTAGGATGGGTGATATACAGTATGCTATTCTTCATATCTGAATATTTCCGTGTGCATTAAGGTAGTTGAGATTTTTGCATGCCTCTGCAAATAATTCTTCCTTTCTATAACCTAGCTGCTACCAAATCATGTGTGTTTAAAAGTTCAATGGCATTTTATTTGATGTTGTATGAGACTGTATCCGTGCTTGTGCTGGCAATCTGAAGCTTTAGTTAAAACCTGTCACAGCACTAATAAGGAGAGAAACATCAGCATTTTCTTCAAGTTCTCATCTATCTTAATGCCCTGTAATCCTCTAAAAAACAGTTTTCCTTTAAAATATTTTATTATCCACAGTTGTTTGTTCGTGCAACGAAGCCCCAAATAGTGCTTCAGGATGTCTTTTAAGAGAATTATTTTTTATGGTCAAAAAGACTTAAAAACTATCCCTTGGAGCTATACTGAGCTTGACTAGATATCTTAACTGATTTTTAGAAGAGATGTGACTATATGTGTAGTTTTTTGCAGAGGATTGTTAGATGATATTTTTCTAGTATAACCTGGGATGGTTAATCAACTGGGCTGTTCAGTATTGTTATAAAAAACCAAAGCAACCTAAAATTAATTTAACAAAATATTTCTCAATTTCTGAAAATCAGACTAGGAAATACTTAAAGCAGCCAAGACAGTTTTACCTTAATAGAGCATAATGAACACTGTCAAGAGCTATGATCATTTATGGTCGATACCCGATGCCTAGCTAAGGAGAGCAGCAAGACTAGGCTGAATGTCACTGTGTCTTGCAGATCAGATTTTACATTATGCAATCAGTAATTCCTTCATAAAATTTCTTCTATATATGTATGTAGTAGTTTAACATGTGTGGTTGTATGCCAAAAACCTTTTTGGGATCTTATGGTTGAACTTGAGTTATAAGTGTGAAACGCCGTGCTCGTGACTGCCAGCGCTGATTTTTTCTTATGTCAGATTTGTCAGCTCCACTCACTAGCGCATATGCGTGCTTACTTACACAACCAAGCTGACTCTTAAAGGACTTCTCCAAATCTGCCTAGACCTGTAATCCTTTACTTGGATTTATTGCAGAAAGTAGTGGGTGTTTTTAATGGCCTAATGTTAATGCTAGACCAATTTTATTATGAAAACTCAGGAGAATATTGTGGAGGAAGCAGGAGCACTTAGTTGGGTCTTTATTTAAATTTGTAGATCAATTTAAACGTTTTCAGCATGAAGAAAAATTCTGTTTATTTTAAATCTCTGAAATACGTTTCAAATTGAGCAAAAGTGGTTTTGTCCCTTAGTGGCTCCATACGTGATCTGCACAAGTGTTTGCGAAGACAATAATAGGGCAAAGGGAAATGGATGCTAATAAATCAATTGGCACTGTCAGTTCCCTGTTTAATGTTCTCTAGAATACGTAAGATTTATCACTGAGGAATTGTAGAATAATGGTGGTGTATGGAAACAAAGTCCACCAGGGAGATGTACTACATCATTCGGATTTAGCGCTGCCATCTGCTTAATAGCATTGAGATGACTACAGAGGTACTTATGATCAACCATTCAGAGCAGTGACAGATGCTGCAGAGAGTTAACATGCCAGAGAATGAGGTTTGTTACTAAAATTCAGATTATGTGACAAGGTTGCTGAGAAAGGGGGCTGGGTTTGTTACCTCTCCAACAGCATTAAAGGTTTACTGTGTGCTTTTAAGTTTACTATCAAGAGAGAATGGCTAACACAGTTACTGTAGTACAGAAAAATGTGGAGAACCCCATCTGTTTGCTTCATGGCACTCAGAAGTTTGAAATAACTTCTTTAGGCTTGTCTGCTAGTATTTAAAACTGGATACGACTTTTCCTGAAAAAAAAACCAAACCACCCTGCTTTTACCTAGTGTTATTGTTTGTTTGTTTGGTTTTTTTACCTACAACAGAGATCAGCAGTCTCAACTGTAAAAGGAATAGTTTGTATAACTGTATGCCTGTGTCTGTTTAGGGGCAAAAATAAGTCATTCATGTAGTACTGCAGTCATTTTGTGTTTAATTAGAACTTATAATTTAAAAGCTGGCTTAGGTCTTTAGTCTTGGTGATCTCACCTTTACTCCGTTGCAGGAGAAATTAATCTAAACACTGATATAAAGGGGAAATATTAGGACTTAAGGTAATTGCTGACACTGTCTACAGTTTTCTGCAATGTTTTCTGGTTTCTGCACTTACTAATGCTCTAGATTTCTCTTGGCAACAACCATTGTGCCATTGGCTTAAATGTAGTGTTTCTCAGTTGCTCTTCTTGCATATCTAACAATAATTGTTACCATGTCCAGTTATACCACAATGTGATACATTCAAATACCTGTAAGTTGCCTGTAGACCTTAGAGCCATCCAGTCAAGCTAATCTGAATTGAAGGAATTGGCAAATTCTCTTTAGTATACCTGTGTTTTGTTCAGTGCCTGTAGTTCATGAGTTTATTGGTTAATGTGTTGGGAAGTGAGAAGTACGTGCTGCAACTTTATTTTAAATTATTTATGTAAAAGCATGAAAAGATAACTGCCCATGTGGTAATTCCTAAGCATGTTAAAAACCCAGTGATATGAATGCCATGCAGGGAGGCCTTATTCTTTGCTGTTCGTTTCGATGATGATTGATTCCAGACATAAAATTTCTTTAAAGTAGGAAAGACTATGCAAAAAGACCCAGTGGTTTAAAAGGTTTGAGGAAATTTGTTTTGTAGCTTGTGGTAGTTACTTAAGAACTAAGTAACTGGATATCGGGTTGAAAAGAGGACTGAAAAAACCCACCTTGAAATCCAGCAGTGGCCATTGTTCAACAGGTGCCTAAATAATACAAATGAATTGGTTTGCTGAAATCCTTTAAAAGTCTAAATCCCTGATTTTGTGCCACTCCAGAAGCACCTTAGTTTTGAGAAGCTGATTCCTAGTATGTAGTTCTTCGTAAGACCTTCCCCATTTTCCACTAGAACTTAAATTTTCAGGTGTATTCCGAAACTGTGCTTGGTAGTCATACAAAAGATGACAACATTGTTGTTTATAAGAGGAGGATTTTCATGAAGAGCTGAGCGTATGGATTTGAAATTGGCTTATGGAGGTGTTGCTATTGGTATTTGAAAGTTAATTGCTAACATTTTGTTTGTGATGCTCAGTGTTTTAAATTTACATTGTTAAGTTTGTCAGCAATCATGAATTTCCAGGGTGTATAAATATGCATTATATGCAAAACAGTGTCTGTTACTGTAGCTTTTCAAGAAGTAATTCTCTGGATTTTAATGCTAGTAGCTGTTTGTATTTCATGCTCTGACTTACAAATCAAATCAATCCACATCCGTTTGATTTCTGGGGATAGTGCAAATGGCTAGTATTTTGCAGTTGTTGCTTATGAACACCTGGTATGTCCGAGCTTATTGGAGGTTATAATTCTGCACAAATAAAGCCTCAAAAGCATTAGCATAAACAATCTAATGTGTCTTTTAACTGAAAATCCCCGCCATGTGGTTTCCTGCTTAATTTTTACGCTCATATTATTGGAACAGATTATTTTCTGCAGTTTTCCAGACCTAGTTCTTCAGGTTGAGATAGGTCGTTTTCCTTTTTTGTTACCTGCTAAAATGTGACAAGATAAAATATTCAGAAGTATCTCAATAGCACAGATAGTTTTATTTGTGAGTCTAGCGTACATGCTTTTTTTTTAAATTGGTTTACAGAAATCTAGTCTGAAACCTCAGTAAACAGGAATGAGACTAAGGCAATGCAAGTGTAATGATGGAAAAAACTTATCTTTAAAGGAAAAAGTAGTCTTAACACAAATATACCACATACTGCACTCATAAAATTGGAAAAGGTTTTTAGAATCCGCGTCATATTGACATTAGTAGATTGGGTCGCTATTTGGGAAATGTTAGGATTACTTTTAATTTGTACTAATTATACTTAGTAAAATGATACAAAAAATAATTCTGGTTTTCTTCATGGCTTTGCTATTAAACTTAACTATGACTATGCCTCAATGTTTAGAAAACAAGTGAAAATGCATTTAAAAATAAATTGAGACCTGTTGGAGAAAACTTAGAGGTGTTATAGTAGTACAAAAAGTAGTAACATGAAATTTTCAATATTTGATGAATCCAAAAAAGGAATTATTTCATGAAATTAGATTATTCATCTCGCGTGATTGGTTTAATTTTACTTAGGTGATTGTACAGCATCTTAAACCGGGTGCTTGAATTACTGCAATATAATTATAAGAGGATGAGTATTTGGTAGCATTTAGGATTTTTGTGCTTGACTGATTACATAGGTGAAAACATGAGAAATGGATAGGTCAAATAAGATCTTTTAAGAAGTCCTTAATAGAAAGAAAAACTCATTAACAGTGACTATTTTTGAAACATTAAATGCTATATTGTAGTTATAGTAACTTGTAGAAATAGTCATAGTTTAAAAATAATTATATGACGGCTTCAATTTAATTACAGTATGTTTTCAAAAAAAAAAGGTACTTTAATCTTGGATGATGGAGGTAACGAAGGAGAGTATCCAGTTGCTAGGCCTCAGCAGGATGCTGCAGCAGCACTGCTAGATATATTGTCTCTGGAGACAGAACTTGGATAATCAGGCTTCCAAATCTTACAGATTAAAGTTATTCATTTAGAAATAACTTTCCAAATATCTTACATAATAAACTTTCTACCAGTTTCATTAAGAGATACCACGATAAGGAAGAGAGACTACATAGTCTTTCGATGACTAGAGAAAGGACATCATAAATTCATGCTTGCAGTAGACAGTGAAGAATATATATAAGGAAGATTTCTTTTCCGCGGTGTGGAGTGGAGGAGGAACTTCACTGGAAACTCACACTTTCTTGGAAGCCAATGTCTATTAGTTGAATGAGAGAGGCATGAGAAATCAGGCTTCATCAGTTCAGAACATATTTTTGTCACAGAACACATTTTTGTAGATGAAGATTTGACACTGTTTTGCTGGTTGGCAGTCAACATACTGTGTCTGCTTACTAGCAGTAACTGAAAATTGCAGTTTTTTCTCTTAGACTATCCTGTAGTATTTGGTTTGCTTTCAGGGGAAGAAAAATCTTACTACTTTCTGGTTGGTAAGGAAATACCTATTTAATTGGGCAACTTTAGAAAAGAGAGATGGTTGCAGGAAAACTTTAAATTGGTCTTATGTGTTTCTGCTACTTGTATTTTATTTTAGAAGAAATACTGAGACCTGTAAATTGTGCTTTTAAGCACAATTTTGGCGTCATTCAGTTGACAGATGATGAAAAGTACAGTTTAGTAACCATCAGAATTTGAGGTTTATTGTGGTGCAATTGTCAGGTGCAATGTCCTTGGAACATACATGTTAATAAAAGTAGTAGAGCCCACATAAGCCCAGCAAACAAGTCTTAGCAGTTAAGTGGATTGAATTATCTTTAACACAAGGGGAAGAGGTCTGCCTTATTGTACTTGGAGAGGCAAGGCTTGAACCCTGCATGTGTAAGGGGTATTAGAAAAGCACTGAAAAGATCTCAGACATGATAATACATTGCTTTTAAGTTCTGTCAGATGCTTATCATTATGCAGCCCTGAAAACAGTTAAATACAATCTCTTTAACCAAATATATTCCTTGATGGCATTTTTATTATTTTTGAATTGTAATCATAAAAATGGGATGGAATGATATTTTTTTCCCAAATGTTCTTCTATTTCAACTGATGAGTAAAGGTAGCAAATTTATAGGAAACTGATGAAAGTTGTACTATTCTTTCAATAAATTAGAAAGACAAAAAGGTATGATGTATATCTTGCTGAGTAGTATTTGTAATGACAGAATGGTGACATATCGTCTGTGCAGTTTTTGTGGAAGCTGACGTATTAGAGGCAGTATTGTCTTGTACTCCAATCTGTGAAAAGTAACGTCATCTTGATCTTTAACAACATCTTATGTAGGATGTTGTTAAGGGATTTCAAGAGGGATATCAAAAGGGATAACCAAGAATTAATGCAATAATACCCACAGCTCTTTGCAGTATAGCAATGGATAGTCTAAAGATTTTGACTGATACCTGTCAGATCTTCATTATTCTCTGCTGTTTCCAGTGTCCTGAGTAGTCTTGTCTGTCTGGAGGGAAAGGGAAAAAACACATCCTTTTCCAATGTTAATGTTCATGTTGGTTCACATCTCTGTTCTCCATTTAGCAGTTGGAACACATTTGGTACACGCCTGGATAGTTTAAGACTTCCAGTTTAGTTTCCTCTGATAGCAGTCTAGTTCACTTCCCCCCAAACTGCTTTGCAAACCAGAGAAATGTGATGTGGGGATGGCTGGGGCTTGGTTCTAATTCACAGGCCAAACCAAAATGCTGATGTTTACACAGCCTGAATTTTTAGGTTTTTTTTCTGCTGGTGCTTTCTTGTTTGATGTAATGAATTTGACATTTAGCATTTCTCATGTTTAGGAATGGATTGTTGCTGTATTCTATTCATAGTTTCAATGTAAAGCTATAGGTCCCTGCTGCTGCCGTTCCCAAAAGGAAGCCTTATTTGTGCTGTGTGCTTCAGTCACCTCTGCTACTTGCCATTTACCTTTTGTGTTTTGAGAGATAGGACATGAGAGTGGAGTTGAGGGGAAAAAAAGACTGAGTTCACAGACAGCAATAACTGGACATTTCAGATGGTAAAACTGTTAGCTTTAGGGAAATGTGTAGTGGTCTGCTAGAAATATGTAGATAGACATAGTTACGTGCCTGGTAGGTAGCGCCACAATGCAGATGCCTCTGAGGGCATTTCACTGTTCTACAGAAGTTAAATTTATTACAATCTCCACCATAAAAAGTAATTTCTAAATAGTGATAGCTAAGGGAATCCTTGAGGGGGCACTCTGGTCATCTTGTAGGATTATAGGAAATGATTTGCTATTTGTATTATCCATATGAGAGTACAATAGGATATTTAAGGAAGATTGCATCATTTTTTGTATTTTATAAAGCTTTCACATACAGGTCTTAGTTGTTTTCTGAGATCATTATGTTTTACTGACATAAACTGAGATGCAGGGATTGAGAGTATGTACGAAAAACTTCTGCTAAGAAGTGGCAGAACTGGGCATTAAATAAAAATCTATCTGCAAGATGCAAGAAAAAATGTGGGTCTCCTCTTGATATCGTGGTTTTATGCTGTAAGCTGGGTTACAGAATATGGTGTTCTGATGATTCACAGAAGCATTAAGAACAGATACTCCACTCCATGTTCAAGACAATTGTGGCTTCGCTACAGTGATTGTTGTCTTGACAATAACGTTTGGGACACTTTTCTTCCTTTTTACTGTTGACGGATGCCTTTTGATATAAGAAGCAGCTGAGTGTGGAGATCTGGTAGGAATGACAAAAAGAGGCTTGTCCATGTGGGAAAGTTCTGTTCGGATGTGATCATATCGTCAGGATCTGTCATATAAGGCCCCTTGCTAGAGAGATTCTCATTTGTTCTTTCTACTTTGCTGTTCTATGTGACCTCTGTGTAGAAGGACAAAGGTGACACGTGTGAAGCTAATCTTAACAGAAGAGGAACCCTTTGTGTTTCGAAGGGTTTTTTTGGTCGCTGTCTGAAACTGCCTTGGCTTCTGTCTACAGGGATCAGTCCCAAAGTAACTTATGATACCAATGTGCAAAAGAAAAAGCAGAATTTTTTTTTTTCATTTTTTCCATAGTAAGCGTTACTAGAAGCTGAACTGGTTGCAAAAGCTGTTTTTCATCACTGAAGAGCAAGAAATTTTCAGTTCACTCAGTGCTTAAACCCAGTAACCAGGCTTGTCAGTGCTTAAGTCTGGGCGTTTCCAGTAAACTAGAAGCTTTCAATCGGAGACCTTTTACTCTCCCCTTAGCAATCAGGCTCCCTGCCATACTACTTTTCTTTCAAACACAGGAATGGCATAATGGTGATTCTAACAGATGCCTCTATCAAATCTAAAGAGCCATGGCAATTGTATTCGTTAATCACAATATACTTTGACTACCTTTATGCATTTTTTTGAAATACTACAGAACACTTGCACTGTGTAGTTAACATGCCTGTTCTAGGATTGTCACAAAAATAGCTTAATGACCTATTCTGATATCTTCATGAGTGTTAGGTTGAAACTCTACTGTTCTGTTGGTATCTGTCCCAAGAGAATATTCCAACATCTAGACAGAATAAGCTAATAGTTAACATAGTATAAAAGGGAAGAGTTCCTTAAGAGTTAATCATCATGTGAAGAGCAGTTACTGTTATTTGGTTTTTCTATAAAGATTTGTTCTCCTATTATGGTTCATCAAGATATTTTCAGAAACAATCAGCTTAGCAGAAAAGCCTGAGAAATTCAGATCATATTCCACAAGACCTCTGAAGGCTTATGTTGAATACCTCTAAATTAAAGTGTTTTAAGACACATCTCACAGCACAGTCATTCTGGAAAAATGGCAGGAAGCTTCCCAGTCCTCTCTTTTACTAGATAAAAAGAAAAAATCCTCTAAGGCTTTACTTCATCAGTGATGCAGTGCAAAAATCTGAGGTTGCTCTTGTCTATCTCAGGCTGTTTCTTGAACAGAGAAAACAGGCACTTCCCCTGGCCTTGTTTAAACTACTTAAGCCTCACTTCACACTTCCTTTAAGCATTGTAGGATTAATGCCCAGCCCTCAGCAATTACAAGTGAGATACTTCTTAAATTTGTTGTTTGCTAATCCTTCTATACCATTAGGTCGTTCCAAGTTCTTATGTTGATGTGGAAAATCAAAGCTTTTTTTTTTTTCCCTCTCCATCTCTGTCTTCTCTCTTGTCAGCCCAAAGACATTGTGCTGGAATGGGAATACAAAAGAAGTTAAATATAACTAGATGTAAGCAAGGGCTCTGTATGTACAAAAGATCTGATTCACAGCTGATACTCCACTGTTGATTGCAGTTCTACTGTTTACTTGATGGTTAGGAAAATGCTTTAAACCTCTCCTGACTATGCCATGTAATGCAATTGTCCATCTACAAAGTAGACATCACAGAATTTTCAGGTACTGCCCCCATCTGCTGCTAGGGAGAAACGACTTGCAGACAGCTGGAGAAGTAAGGAAAAATTAAGAAAAAAAAATTGAAGAAAATGGCTTCAAGAAGACATTTCACATCTTAAAACCTATGAACTTAAAGCAGACTTGGTTTAGTCTTGCTGGGTTAAAAAGGAAGGGATCCATGGTATGTTTTTACCTTGTTCTGAAAGGAGGGAGGCGCATGAGGTGAAAAAGAAAAACACATTTTGTGTTTTTGTTTTCCTTTCTACAAGAGGAAATGAAAGGAATAGGAAGAAAAGGGTTTCCCTTCCAGAATAAATCCCTTAAAGGGAAATATAGAGTTTGAATAGTCTTCAGTCAGAATGCTGAGATACCAGAGAACATATATAAAAAAAGGTATAAATGTCAAGGATGCTTTTAAAACAAAAATTGACATCATACCTTCTGTCCAGAGGAAGAATTATTTAATATAGCTACTTAATTCCCCACAATAGAATTGACTTCCACTCTCTCAGCTAATGAGTTCAAATATACAGTTTACAAAAGTTTGATATTGCAGGTTCCTTTGACTAGGTTTCCTTTTAGTAGGTGATTGCTTTGAAGAAAATGTAGTTCTGTAAGCTGTAACTTCATATACAGTACTAGATTGTTCTGTAATTCCTCCCCAAAAAACTCAGATATCTTGGGTTTGGCTGCGAACTTCATGGGCTATTCAGACTGTTACAGGTGAAACAAAATAATCTTTTTAATGTTTTCTCTTTTACCCAGAACTCCATCTGTATGTGCCCTTTTCCTTGGGTCATAGTCTTTAAGTTGTCTTATCTGAAGTTTTGCATTTGTTTAACATACGGTTGAATTGAGAGAGTGCTGGCATTGTTCATAGAGCACAAATGAAAGTGGTCAGAGTAGAGAGTATTGAATTGGACTAGGCAACATTACTTCACATTATAACTTGCACTTTTTGGAAAGATTATTAATTTTGATGGGTCATGATATACTTTCAGTATAACTAAAAGATTTTTCCTCTCTGTGTATTCATTTTGCAATTTATATGCTGTAAAATGAGTCTTTTTTTGTTTAATAGATATTTTAGGTCTATGAAATGAAACTCTGCAAAAGTCATTCTGACAGGATTGACAGATGTGGGGATAGGGCTCAGCTGCTATAGGCTTCTAAACTTGATGACAGCCTTAAAATAAATATCAAGTACTGTGTGGAAGGATAGTTGAATGTCAGTTTTAAGTTGTCAAAATAAAGACTGTTTTATCACTGGCTGCTGCAGGGCAAAATTATGTTATTTCTTCTTTCAAACTTTGTCCTTGTTATTCTGGGGTCCTCATCGCATGGACTGACAAACCATAGATAACGTTTAGGTTGTATACAGCTACTTCTTTGTGGGTATTCATAGTGCGTTCTGGTTAAGGTTTTGTTTAGGAAGCCTTATACTAGCAATAACAGATACTCATCCACACTTTTTAGATATGCATTTGCACACACCAGAACTGTATTATTTCTGGCCTGGATTATTTTGTGGTATTTAAAACTTTTTAGTTAAGAAACAAAACAACAACAAAAACCCTAAACCACAAACAACCCAAACACAGCAAATGATCTTTATCTTGTGTCAGTTTAGAAGTGATTGTGATGTGTTATTTGTACATAAATGCTTTACCTGCTAATGCATGTTAAGGCTATAAATTGCCTTTTCTCTCTGGTTTTTCTTTTGTTAGCAATCAATCTAATGTTAGAAACATTTTGTCAATATTAGTAATTACTTGCTAGTGGACATATATTACAGTGATTTCCTTCTCACCGAGAACGTAATGACTTGGTAGCATCAGTTTGTATTTTCCAAATATCATCAGCCCTGGGTCTGGCTGGTTTAGAAAGAAAAAGAAAGAAATAATTAAGAGACTTGCTTTTGATGCCCTACAAACATGTCTAATAGACTTTTGTTCTGTCAGTTATATAAAAGACTATACATAGCTATACTTCTATGATATATGAAAGCATAATGGAAAAGTAGTATATACTAAGGGTTGTCCCTCAGTTTCCATTCAGTGGTCTTAATACAAATAGAAATGCCATTATGAAATGGAAGACTGTTTTAGGCCATGGTTATGGTATTCATGAATACTTTTGAATCCTAATGACTGCAGATTTCTGCTTTTAACTTTGAAGTTCCTGTTGTTCTTTCTTGTCTGCCTATTAAAATGATAGCATTTGCATATGTGTACATTTATCTTGTTTTGAAGACACTGGAACCTGTACACGTATAGAAACTATATAACCCTCTGTTGAACATGTTGCTTGTCCTTTGCATTTTTATCAGTGAATTTAAAGATGCAAAGACAAAATGCTAGGCAACAGTAGATAATGAAGTTTGTAAGACAAAGGAGTTAGGTTCAGTACCTATACCTCCTACTCTTCTTTTATTGGGACTCATAAGATCTTCAACCTTCCTGCCTATAAGTATAATTATAAATATAAAATTTGCACATCCATATTTAACACTGTGGACAAGGGGCTCAATGATGAAAAAAATCTTAAATGGAAGTAAATAGGGTTTATTTTCTCTTCTTATTAATGAACAAACAAGACCTAAGCTGCCATTGTCACATGAATGCTTACTTTTCTTACCTTAGGGTATGTCTACATCCTTCAAGCTTTCTTCTTTTCAAAGGTAGAATGTGTAATGATAAACATGACTCCTTAAAATGTAACTGCTTTGTTGTTGTTTCTTCTTCCTACTCCCCTCCTCCCGTACAGTGGAGCAGATTACTATGACTATGGCCATGGACTGAGTGAAGAAACATACGACTCTTATGGTGAGTAGCTTTATAAGCTGAATGACTATGGTAGTAGGCTCTTGAAAAAACATAATCAAAGAAGAATTTCCGTAAGGCAAGCTTCAGTTCTGCAGTGGGTAACAGCTGTTCAGGGATTCCTGCGCTGTCACAGAGCTCCTCATGTGGTTATTGAGAAAAATACTGAAGGAGGTTTTTGTGGTATGTTAGCTAACATAGTCATGTGAAAAATAAAATCTAAATCATGCTGCAAGTACCCTTTTCATGTCACATTCAAAGACATTTAAGGAAAAAAAATGGGGGCGTAGGACCTTTTTTCAGGAGCTGTTTGCAGCTGAAAGCAAATGCTTCCAGTGTGGCACAACTGGCATTGAAACTTGATACAAGGTAAGAATATGCTGAAGTTCTCAGCTGAATCAGGGCCTAATTGAGTGCATTTTAGACTTTTATGGTCTTTTTGTATTAGTTCATTTTCATGCATCAGTCTTGTGAAATCAAGCAGGGAGTCGTTATGTAAAGTTTATGAAAGTAGTTTAGGTAGCTAATAGACATGAGGGCAGTGGGTTACTCATGGAGACAAAACAATGTGTAATGAAGCAAAAAACATATGCTAGTGGTAAAGATCACATTTTTTTAAGCTAGAAGTGTGGTAGTGACAGGTTTAATTAAAGAAATCTGTTCCGGATTAGAAGCATAAAGCATGTTAAAAGGCACCTTTGCTTAAGGGATAAATGGTAAATCTCTGGCTAGAGATCAGAGAAATATAATCTAGATCACTCAAATCTCAAACATTTGAGGATTGTTAGTAACTAGTGTAAAAGAGTTGTGATTCTGGGTAATGGATGCTTCAGTGCTGTACTTAAAATTTTCCATGGTGTATTTCTTGAACTCCATTTGGAAGTGCTTCCTGCTGAAAACTGAAACGGCCTCAACTAAGTTGTTGTGATAAATGCACCTAATACGGAAGTTTGCTCAATGTCATCTGCTTAAACTAATTATTTTGCTTAAGAGGAAAGTCAGTTCATCAAAAGAAGAGGTTGCTTGAAATTCCTCTGTCCCCTAGCACTTTCAATTGGTCTTGGTAGATGTATAGCTTAAATCTTTATTTCAACATTAAAATAAACTGTTTGCCATTATAAGCCTGATATTTCTAAGACTATTTCATGAATGCAAAATTGATGGTGGGAGAAAAAATATATGAAACTGCTTAATGTAGATAGAGTTGACTGATGGGGAAAAATGTGGATTGCAGTATTTAAGGAGGAAAATATGGGGGTTTCATTGCTTTTGCATTTAAAATTGGTTTTCTGTTTATCAAAGCACAGCCACTCAGAATATTAAGTGATGTATTTACTCAAGTTAAGAGGAAAACTATAAATACCTTGAAGAATGATTATGGGTTACAGCCACTGAAGTTTTTGCACATACAAAAAAAGTCATACACTTTGTTTCTTAACTAGCTGACCCTCAAGTACATCCTTAATTGCAGAGTTAGATACTAATAATCATCCTTACAGTATGTAAAAAACATTAGGTGCCTTGGACTAAAATTCGTAAGACCTCATAGTGAGCAGATAGTTGCTGAGTGCTGGCCAGGAGGAAACAGTTTCCCAGGAAGTACCCAAACTTGTCCTCCTCTGAGAAGCTCAGGTGCCGATTCAGAGGATGTAGGAAGAATATCAGTATTTTTAGCATTCGAAGCCCTGACTGGCACCAAATTGAAACCTGATGAAAAGGTGACTGTTTACCCTACTGATTTGACCAATTGCTTCAAAATAAGCAAATATTCCCCTTAAACTGTAACCAAGGCTGCTTTTTACATTTAAACAGTTCTTTGCAATGGTGCTTAAAAGCTAGGATATTTTTAAACCTAACCCCTCAGCCAGCTGCCTTTACTGTTAGGCTAGGGTTCTTTTCCTTGCTTAATATAAGCCTTGCTTTCTGTGTGATGAAGAAGCACAAGAGGTTGCTTCTCCTGTATGTTATTCTGTTATCAGATTCCTGTGGAACTTGCCTGAGTTGAGTTTAATTCTTTCAGCCTTACACCAAATTTGAATTTGTTCCTTTTACCTCCTAGGCAAATGTTCTGACCACCTAGGTATGATATATAACCTAGGCTCTGCAGGCAACCACCTAAATTTTTAAAAGTAAAGTAGCTAGGATGAGACTTCTATGAGAGATAGTGAAGTTGGACCCTTGACTTATGGAATTCTTGTCACCTGATTTCAGATATCTACTGTTTGAGGAAGTTACCGTACCATTCCAAGTAGTACAGGGTTTCTTTGACTGTTACTTTTATTTTTTATTTTTTATTTTTTATTTTTTTTTAATTGACTAGAAAGACAGGTAAAGTGATGCCTACATTTTAGATTACCATACCTAGTCATTTGGATTCCACCCTTATTTTCTGATTGCATTGGGTTCACTTGGACATGTCTCTGCTTAAGGAAATTCTCCAAAAATAGATATGGAAGCACGTACACTGTTTTCGGCTGTGTTTGCTTTTTGGATTTTTTGTTTGTTTGTTTTTTCTCTCAGGGGCAGTACTCTGATTTGTTTACTTGATTAAAGTGTACCTAAGTACTGTTTCATTATAGTCTGCATTTGATCCTGTGTCTTCTCTTTTGTTGTAGATGTCTGGCGCAGTAGGTCTGATTCTCGTTTATTAAGACAATACTTTGCTACCTTTTGTTAATATTTATTACTACTAAAATGTGGTAGGATTATGAAGCATTAAATATAGCACAAGCTTTTCACAAACTTAGTTTGTTGTCAAAATTCAAACAGGCAACCTCCCTTGCCCTTTTAAATTTTTTTATAATCTGCCTTCCTATTTCTTGCATTTTAGAGGAAGTATATGTTTACAGTAAAGTTCAATATTACCCCTAGATTATTAGAAGCCACAGGTGTTTGTAGTGATACTTGAGGCTTTTCACTATTGGATTGCATATTTGAATTAATCCTAAATTGGTACTGATGTAAAGAAACTTATTTCTGAGGGTAGCTTATTTGCTTATACATAATTCATATCCTCCATTCATTTAATCCTAGCATAACTATTTGTAGGTCTGCTACTATAACTGGCATTTCTGTATTTTCAACAAGCAGGTCCAGCTGAATGCCAGAGCCCTAAATAGAGGCCATTAGCCTGTCACACTCCCTGCTGTTATGTGCTGAAAAAGCATTGTAGGGTAGCTCATATAGATGTGTTGTACCCAGATTTTATGGTTCAAGTATTAGACTTCGCTTTGTACGTCTTGGTTTCAGTAAATAAAATATCACAATCTAATTCTCAATTAAATAAGGAAAAAATAAGTACAGCATCTGAGAACATTGGAAGAGGTCTAACTAATATTTTCCCTTCTTGTAGGGCAAGAAGAATGGACCAACTCAAGACACAAGGCACCTTCTGCAAGGACAACAAAAGGAGTCTACAGAGACCAGCCATATGCCAGATACTGATTGTACTGTCTGATGTTGTGAAATATCCAATCTCCACCAGTCCTGTATACTGTTCAAAGTAATTTTTTCTATGAACAATCCCTTTTTATTAAATCAAAGCGCTTAAAAATCTGAATGGATGGACTGAACTTAAAATATTTTGTTGAAAGAACAACCTGGACATAAAGATATGTAAAACAAGGAACTTTGTTATTTCCAAACTGTATTTGAAAAAATAGGTGATCAAAAAAAATAACCTTTGATTAACTAGTGTTAAACAAAAAATAGGTTTACTAAATATGTTAGTCCATTCTTTTAACATAAGCGTAACCTTTTATTTTAAAGGTTTTCAACAATTTAGTTTTTAGTTTTTATTTTCAGCCATTTGCTAGTTTTTCTCTTTGCAAACATGCGTAAAAAGGGAAGCAAATTACAAATGCAAATAATGTGGTATTTTGTAACTCAAGTCTTGAAATGTTCTGTAGTGTTAAGCAAAGTTTTACCCTTGCTTGATACTAAATAAACTTTTGAAAGAAAATCAGTGTGTGTGAGATTAATTTTATGCTTTATCTTATAATAAAACTTCATAAATAGTAGTAAACAGGGAGAAATACGTTTAACAGTGATCAGCATAAAAGGCTCATATTAAACATTGCGCAACTTCTTTAAAAAAATGGTATAAACCTAAATGTATATATATATATATTCACAGTAGATAAATGCTGTTTAAAGTATCCAAATGGTATGGATCTGCTTGAGTGCCACATTAAATCAAAATATTTTTGTTAAAAATGGTTTAAAATAGCTAATGAATTTTCTGAAAAAGATGTGACTAGTTTTCATCTTGTTGAGCATTTTTTCACTAGTGCAACTTTGGAATTTTTATGAGAATTTTGGTACGTTAATGACCACCTCGCTCCGTGCTGGAAGCAATAAACACAAAGCTTTTAAAGACTTTCTGACTTGACTAATTGAGGTCGCTTTCGTCAGAGACAGAGGATGTGTAACCCTTAAAACGGTCTTCATTTGCAAAGGTAAATAAATCAAACAAGATTTTAATCTCAATTTATCTTAATATAACCAATAAAAACAGGGAGGCTACAACTTAGAAAGTTTCATTTTAGAATGTAGGAAAGACTTTAAGGACACCTAAATTCTCATTTTAAAACGTTTAATTTGTGTTAGTAATCTAAAAAGCCTTAGTTTAGCTAGTTAAATTTGGACAAACTATTCCCTATTAAACAACTGTAAAACCTCATAACCAATAGTTTGTAATATATTATTTTTCCATAAATTCTAGTAACTTAAACATTACAAATGTTATCTAAAGCTTTTTGTTAATCATTAAGTTTCTATTAATTATAGTTTGATTTACATTGTTTTCTTTAGTTTTTATTTGAAAGTCTTTGAAATTTAGTAAAAATATCTTTCTCTCTCTTGTCAGGAAACTCACCTCCTTGGACAGCCAAGAGAACAAAAACCTTAATCTTCTGATGCTTTGGTAGGTATCTTTATTCATCTGTGAAATTATTAGAGAAATAATGGAGCTTTTGATCAGGTCCTTAAATGTTTATACACAAGGCTTTAATTTATGTAATGATTACAGGTACTGAGCTGGAGGCCAGCGAAAATCATTGGCTATGTTCAGTTCCGGTGGGAAAAGTCATAGTTTTAAACTATAATTAAACAGAACATTAAACTCTCCCAGTGTGTGGACACTGTCCTCTGGCTGTTTGTTTATTGAAAGGTGTATGTAGCTTTGACATTTCAACCAGTTAAGTATTTCATTGGACAGAGGAAGGTGAAAGAAAATGAATGTAATTTTATTATGCTATTAGTGCTCAAATGGGAACTTAAAACTCTAGTCTGGTCAGCAAACACTTCTAAAATGTTTTTCCAAAGCTGAAGAAAGTATTTTGTAGAACGATTTTCTATGTCAAGCATTTCTGCACAAGGAGCAGACTGATTTTTGGCACAAAAGTAGGTGAACAAGTCCATTGAGAAACATTAGCTGAATAATAGCTAGCTCTACTGTTTCTGGTAAACTCAATATATTAAGTAAGAAATAACTTTTTAAGCTCAGATTGTGTATATTTCAAATAGAACAATTTTTTTCTTTATTTTCTACTTGGAATGGTAATTCTTCCTGCTAACCTCATGATCTCAGTGCCTTTAGTTGATGTGACTTAGATAAATAGAGCTCTATACTTTGTAATATTGCATATGTTGCTCTGCCTCTGTATACCACAGTAAATTTGAGACTCCTGTCACAGGCTAAAGGAACTTTTTGTACATACAAAATGGCTTTAGAACAATTTTGAGAGTATTTTGAAGATTTAAAGCAAAGGACCCTTTTAAGGTTAGGAGAGCTTGGAGAAGATTTCTGCCCTCTGGGGCTCAAAGGGCAAAGATTTGATACCAGCTGCTAGAACTGCTATGGCAAAACTGAGTATCTAAATATCTTTAAAAAAAATTTATAATGGAATTGGCTAAATGTCTATTTCTGTTCACATCTTAAATCACATAATATGATGAGTTACATAAGTCATAAGAAGTTTTCATTTGCGAATATGAAGTTTAACAATAACCATATACGATGAAACTTGATGGGTTGAAACTAAAATATCTAGTAGCAGGAATGGCTAGTAGATGAATAAGTGAATCGGAAGTGAATTCATCCTCCTGTAATATTTATCCAACTCTTTTTTTTAATGCCATCTTTCCTTACTGCCTCCTGTATGGAGGATGAATGTGTCAGCATACATTTGTGCCACTTTTCTGCTACTCTGCCCTGAAGTCCTATAAACCCTTAAATTGTTCCAGGTTCCCTTCTGGCGGGGGGGAAAAACTGTGTCACTGTCAAATCATGCAGAGGCTGTTTGGGTGTGCCATAGTGTGACAGATGTCATATGACTGGATGTTGCAGGTCACATGAGTAAATTAAAAGAAAATTCCCCTCCTGACCCATCGAATGGTCAGAAGTGATTTTCGGTTGTGTGCCAGATATGCTTGTGACAGAAGATGAAGTAGTCAGTGGCCATATGGTGCTCCAATTAAGTAGCTGTGGCCCACCTTGACAGAAAAGTTAACCATTTTAGTCCAATTTTATTCTTTTAATGAGCTGCAAGATTTAAATTGGATACATCTAAGAAAAAAGTCTGCATATATTAAGCATAATAGTGGTATGAATTTTAAATCCATTGTCGTCTTTCTTCCAATGCCCCACATTGATACACCTTATTTCTCCCAAAAAAATGTGTTCTCATACCTCTTAAAGTTGTATCAATTCTCACGTCCTATACATGTGTGTGCAATAAGCTACATCAGTTCAAACAGCTGGTATTAGATATTCTTGGAAACTGCGTATTCACAGTACAAAACTTCTCTTGACAGTTCCTGAAATAACATGCACTAGCATTGTGTTCTGCTATTGCATTTCTGTTTTGGTTTTGTTTTTTTCTTTGCAGTAATTTATGCAAAGAAATCCATTAGATTTTGGAGAGGGAAATATAATCTAAAAAGATCCCTATGTTTAAAAAAAAAAAAAATCAATGTAGAAGGCAGCCTTTCTTTCATTGTGACAAACTAGCCTAGGAGTGTTTATGCATTCTAGTAGGATTTTGTGTTCTGACACTGGTCAATTCCTGTGTGTTACTGGTCGAACAAGTAATGTTAATGATTATAATTAACCATATCATTAATTTGCCTTTATTGAACCTTTTTATTACATTTGCACTGAATTTCAATTATAGCAATGGTTTCCATAAATCTACACGCATTTATTATATGCATAATTGCCTGATCCCATTGCTTATAATCTGACAGTCTTCAGAGAATTCATAGTTGCTAGTCTCGGCATGTATACAAATAAATTATATTTTGCTCTTTTTCAGGAACTTCTGCCATGTTAATTACGGACTGCTTAGAGCATTGTACTTATCCGTGTGCCTAGACAACAATGAGAAAGGCTATGGAGTACGAAAACCCTGTTCTGTATTTCTTGTATTAAAGCCTTAAAGTGTATAATATTATACACTTTTTAAAATAATTGTATATTTAAACTCTTAATTGTTTAGTGATGCAACAATGTTTTACTTGGAGCTCAATAAAGAATTTTCATCTAAGTTCCTGTTACAAAGCAATAATGCAGCCTCATGTTCCTTTTAGTCATTCTTTTTAGCCTTATGCAGCAAGTGTAAGAGAGTGTGTGAAGTTTCATGACTAGAATCTAAATGTTTTTGGAAATAGCTTGTCTAATATATGAACAACATGGATAAGTAAAAATCAAGATTGGTGTTTTATGCTGAAGCTTTTCTTAATAGCTAACTGTAAACAGGTCTACTTAAAACAAGACTCTTGGGTAGAACTGATACTCCAACTTCCATTTCCTTCAGAAACCTGTATAACACGAAGGTGTTTTAATCCCTGTCAATTATACTATGCTGCTTATTCTCTTTCACTTGGTGTTTGATGCATAGAAATGTTTTCTCTAATATAGAGTCACAGGTTTTCTAGTAGTAGTCTTGGATGAGGCTTTTACACCTTGATAAATCTTGTAGCTAACAGTCAGGTTTCCTCAGTGCTTTCTCTGTTTTATATTAATTGTGATTGTGATAATTTGTAACAAATAAAATTCTGATAATTTAATTTCTTGTGGTCTTTTTCCTAAATACTGCTTGCAAAGTATGAGTGTCCCATTCCTCAGTTATGTTTCTGTCAGATGCACTTTTCTTCACTGAATCTCAAATTCATCCAAAGAAAAGCATAGTTTGGGTCTGTCTCATTTATTTTATTTTGAAAATAAGCAATATCACTCAATAGCTTCCCACCAAATGCCTCCTCTTCAACATGTATTCATAACTTCTAGTACTGTATACTGACTATTGAAGAATGGCTTTGAAATTTTATGGGGATGTGGAAAAAATTAAGATTTCCTGTTAACCCTGGCACTGATTAAAGTATCTTGAGTAAGATATAACTTTTAATAGAAGAAAAAAAAACTTGACAGTGTAAAATTCTGTATTTTTAACCTTCAAATATTTAAGGTGATTTTATCAGTTACTCTCACAATCTGGAAAGATTTTCCTTGCCATTATCTCTCACTGTGCTACAACTGCATTTCTGTAATGTTTTCTGCAGCAAGCAATAGTGGTTATTTAAATAAGTAAAAGCAAAATCCAAAAACCTTTGAATAAGTGCAAGAGATGCATAGTAATGGATTCCCTTCAGACTGACAGGCAGGAACCTCTGATGTGGAACAGCACCTACCATTTTAAATGCTAGCCAAGTATGAAAATTGTATATAGATACTGTGGGGGGAATTTAGATAAGCAGAATGCAATTTTGCTTGCTGTAATTTGGACCGGACATCAGGATTACCAACACAATCGCATTTGAGGAGTGGTGTGAACTATTTAATGAGTGAAGTATCAAGCCTTCCACTCTGGAGTCATGAACAACAGAGCTGCTTAGTGTCAATGCTAAAATATTTTGCTAGGGTGACTTGTTTTAATATGTAACTATCAAAGCTATCTAGCAAATCTGGTAATTTTTCTGAGATCTTGTCTGATTACTGAGTGGCCTAACACAGGAACTGTTAGGGTCCAGTCAAAGTGGGTTGACTGCAGACTATCCAGCTGTTTGTCTTGCAAGTACTTTGCTTGATTTCACTAAAGACTTAAGGACTGGCTGCTTCTGTGCTTTGAAGCCTGGACTTCATTTCTGCTGGTTTTTATTATCACTAGGTAGGGATTTATGTATTTGTGTGATTGTGTTCTGAATGAAATCTGGGTATCATTGGAATAGTTTTGTCACTCACTTCAAGACACCACGTATATATGTGCATCCTGCCTGTGCTGTCATTGATGACTTCAGCCTACAGTGTGGGACAGTCCTGATGCTCTGTTCTGTGATACCAGTTCTACATGACATTGCCTTAGTTAAAGGTTTTGAGCAAGGATATGAGCCTGCTGCTTCAAATGCATTGTCCAGTCTACATCACAGTCTTTCCAATAGTGTTTATCTTAATGTGGCGATGTTCCAATGTTTAGGTACATAATAAATGTGTGAAATAATATTCTATGACTGTATTAGAACAAACCTTGAGGTCACGTCTTTCTAAATGATGTTGCAGAGCGTACTTTTCAAGTTGGAACTTCTCATCCTTCTGGACAAAGGAACTGAAAATAATTTAAAGATCAAAATGCGAAGTTAAACCTGAAAAATATATATATAAAGATTGCTGGTAAATAGGATCAAATGTGCCCTTGAGTGGTTTTGATTCCATTTCCCCACACTTCATAGTCGTCTTTTTACTAATTTAGCATTATAGTTGGATTTTTGTAGCATGTTCACAATTGTGTGCTAAAAGGCCCAACTTACAGTAGAATCTCCAGGTTACCAATGGCCAAGAACGTCAGTACTGTTGCAGCTGAGTAAATGCACACCAAGAATCAGAATATCTTTAAGTTTATGAAAAAGATTAATTGGATGAAGAGGCTGAGAATTATTTTCACAAGCTCAGCAATTTTGTCCAAGACAGCTGCATTTGTTTAATGGGAAGAAAACCCCCTTTGGTAATGGAAATTATTGAAGGTATTTAGTGTTAAAGCACATATTGCTAAGATGATAAATGTTTGTGCAGCCTCTTCAATGAGATACTTCAATGAGTTTGCGGTGCATTGACCCTTGTCTTCAGGCAGGCTTTCTCTACGATTGCAAGTCAAGAGAACATCGCTGGCACACTTGGATTTTAAAAAATGCTTAGAAACTGTAGCCGAGGGCAGAGATAAAGCTGCTTTGCTGTGTAGTTCTTTTTTATGTTCCTCATTGGGAAAGTATTAAGAAAGTATGAGAAGTCGACATACCTAAAAAGAGCAAATTAGGGAACGGGTTTAATGGAAATGCTCACTTTTCAGTCAAAGATGTACTTAAATTATAAAATTAAAATAATTTAGATTTAATAAAGGCATATGACAAAAGTTCTTAGGATTCTTTATATCCAGTAATCAAAACAACTCATACTTTTTCAAGATAGAAAGCTACTGAGCTAGAATTCCTGACTAAACAAGGTTCTGCTCGTATTACCGTGAGAGAAAACAAATGTAAATCAGTCCTTGGAGTTGAGTTTCTGCCTTTGCAAAGCTAAACACTTACCCAGTTCTTTATGCCTAGAACCATTTGGTATAGCGGAGCTTAAATGATCTTATCTTTATATTCTTACTGATATTTAGAATCAAGAAGGAAAGTTTTCACCTGAAGTGAAATACTGGCCCCTTTGTGAAGATAAAGGGAAATTTTTTTTACTGACCTCCATAGACTTTTTTGTGTTGTAGTTGGTGGTTTTTTTTTTTGTTTCCTCCCTCTTATGCAAAACCTAGTGAAATTCTCCAAATTCTTACTCAAGCAGGAACCTATGAACTCATTCATTGTCTTCTACAGCAAAAGAGTAAGTGGTGACTTGCTATTGCTGTTGATCTGTTTGGGAAAGATCCTGATGCCCTAAACATCACATGAAGATGAAACACTTTTTATTCATTTGATAAATTGTCTTCTTTCTTCATTCTTCTATAAAGAGTTGGGGTTTCTTAATGTGGAGACAACTGTTTCTTGTGTGTTTCTTAGTGAGACAAAATATGCATACTCCATCTCACAGAATACACTACTCTTATTAAGGATATATTAAAAAAGAAGGAAAATACGTTTGTCTCTAATTCTTCTGATAATGCAATTACCTGCTCAAAAATCCATGGATGAAGATGCTCTTTCTTCAGATAGTAACAGACTGCTACAGCTTTACACTGCTGAACGTACATTCACGGACTTTGGGCTTTTACTAAATCATTTTGCAATGTTCATAACACAATATAAATACTTATTAGTTTAAAAATTCAGTAGACCATTCAGGATAGTTAATTACAGGCTTGAAAGCAAATGAGAAGACCAAGTATAATCTATGGTGAATGCTGCCTACATGCATATTGGAAGTCATCTAATGATGATGATCAGAATTATCCACATGTGAAAATTAACCTTATTCTATTTAGTATAAATTTCACTTTTTTTTACAGCACTTGAGGTTCTAACTTGAAATCGTTTGAATAGAAAATTCCCTTAGATATTTAAAATATTCCAGTAATGATTTTCTCATACAGCATATTAATAAGAAAAGCGCGTGTGGCTTTTTCATTATTCACTTGAAGACTGTATTATTGTTACATCAGAAACAGAGTCCCCCTAAGATTGACAGACTTAAGGAAATATAAGTCAAGAAAGCAGAGACGATCCTCAGGCAGTTACTCCTCTTGAAAGAGCTGCGGGATAAACGCATGAGGAATTGTGATAAAGTTTTGTGGTATGTTTTACAATGGCGATCATGAATCACATTTACTTTTTTATTACACTCATTACAGATTTGAAAAAATGAAAATGGAAAAAATAATAGAAGCATATGACACAAAAGGAAACTGGATGGGGGGCAGGGAAGATAGGTTGTTAAAAAGCAATCTAAATACTAAAAGACATTTTGGATTTCAAATTCTGGAACGGTGGGGGAAAGCCTCCATATTCCAGAGGGTATCTTCCCTGAGCTAGCCTGGGAAGCCATGCAATAGCTGCTAATCTTTAAAATATCATTCTTTTGGCATAGACTATTCTAACAATTAGTCCGTGGAGTTCACTCTTAATTAGATGTATTTAATGTTAGGAAGTTGAAGCGATGCATCCTAGGTCAGAGGGGTAAGAGAAACACAGGCCACAGGCACGTTCTATGATAACTACCTTTTTTTTTCCTACCTGTATCTAGCTAGTCTGGCATTAGAATCCCTCACATTATGAATAACTTCATTAATTTTTGGTGATATCCTTCAAAGGATAATTTTTGTAAATGCCACAATCAATACCCCTTTGAGAGGTCACTTTGTGTACTCCTGAATAATATTTATATGCATATGTACATAATTTAACGTATTTGGTGAGGGCTCTTCAGAAGAATAATTCAAAGGACAGAAGATGATATCTTGCTGTGAGAGACTTAAAAAGCTTGATTATGGTTTATAATTGCTTGCACAGGGAGAAAATAACAAGTACTAAATGACTCTTATCTAGTAGTGAAAAAAAGTAAGAACTAATGCTGGGTGTAAAAGCCCTGCAGTTTTAAATGAAAAATCAGGCTCCAATGAGAGTGATTAACTACAGCAGTAAGCTACGTACAGAAGAATGGGCTTTTGTTGATTTTCCTACATAGCAGACTAGATTAGAATCATAAAATCATTAAGGTTGGAAAAGACCCTTAAGATCATCAAGTCCAGCCATTAACCTAGCACTGACAAGTCCACCACTAAACCATGTCCCTAAGCACCACACCTACCCTTCTTTTAAACACCTCCAGGGATAGGGACTCAACCACTACCCTGGGCAGCCTGTTCCAGTGCCTGACTACCCTCTTGGTGAAGAAGTTTTTCCTAATACCCAACCTAAACTTCCCCTGGCACAGATTGAGGCCATTTCCTCTCATCCTATTGCTTGTTACTAGGGAAAAGAGACCAACCCCCACCTCTCTACAACCTCCTTTGAGGTAGCTGTAGAGAGCAATAAGGTCTCGCCTCAGCCTCCTCTTCTCCAGGCTAAACAACCCCAGTTCCCTCAGCCGCTCCTCATAAGACTTGTGCTCTAGACCCTTCACCAGCTTCGTTGCCCTCCTCTGGACACGCTCCAGCACCTCGATGTCCTTCTTGTAGTGAGGGGCCCAAAACTGAACACAGTACTCAAGGTGCGGCCTCACCAGTGCCGAGTACAGGGGCACTATCACCTCCCTGGTCCTGCTGGCCATGCTATTTCTGATGCAAGCCAGGATGCCATTGGCCCTCTTGGCCACCTGAGCACACTGCTGGCTCATGTTCAGGCAGCTGTCAACCAACACTCCCAGGTCTTTTTCTGCCAGGCAGCTCTCCAGCCACTCCTCCCCCAGCCTGTAGCGTTGCATGGGGTTGTTGTGACCCAAGTGCAGGACCCGGCACTTAGCCTTGTTGAATCTCACACAGTTGGCCCTGGCCCAACGATCCAGCCTGTCCAGGTCCCTCTGTAGGGCCTTCCTACCCTCCAGCAGATCGACACTTCTATCCAACTTGGTGTCATCTGCAAACCTAGTGAGGGTGCACTCAATCCCCTCATCCAGATCATCAATGAAGATGTTGAACAGGACCGGCCCCAGTACTGAGCCCTGGGGAACACCACTTGTGACCGGACGCCAACTGGATTTGACTCCATTCACCACCACTCTCTGGGCTCGGCCGTCCAGCCAGTTTTTAACCCAGCGTAGAGTGCACTTATCCAAGCTGTGAGCAGCCAGCTTCTCCAGGAGAATGCTGTGGGAGACACTGTCAAAGGCCTTACTAAAGTCCAAGTACACAACATCCACAGCCTTCCCCTCATCCACCAAGCGGGTCACCTTGTCATAGAAGGACACCAGGTTAATGAAACAGGATCTCCTTTTCATAAACCCATGCTCACTGAGCCTGATCCCTCGGTTGTCCCGCACGTGCCATATGATGGCACTCAAGATGATCTGTTCCATGACCTTTCCCTGCACCGAGGTCAGGCTGACAGGCCTGTAGTTCCCCGGATCCTCCTTCCAACCCTTCTTGTAGAGGGGCGTCACATTCGCTAACTTCCAGTCATCTGGGACCTCCCCGGTTGACCAGGACTGCTGATAAATGATGGAGAGTGGCTTGGCAAGCTCCTCTGCCAGCTCCCTCAGTAGACTGAATGATTTAATAACCGTGTCTGAACTTGAAAGTTGTGGATCCATGATTGTTGTATAATAATTATTACCATCACAAGAAAGTGCTGTTTTTTTCTGATTTGCAGGCTAATAGAGTAATCTATGAAGATTAAGATGATCAAAATACCTTTGATTAACAAGGATGAATTCTCCATGTCTGTATATATATTATATGTATGTTATGCATGTCTTGCTACCTTTACAAACAGTGAAAGCAATGGTAAGTTGATATTTACTGATACTAACACAACTCTTGTTCCTCATGCAAGCAACATTTAAAAATCCCGTATATTGCTGTGGTTAACTTGCAAATTATGCTTTTTGAAAAACAGCATCTACTTATTAAGTTAACAGAAGTCTCTAAATTTTGTTAAAGAAAAAAAACAGGCTGGATTTTTCAGTTCTGATTTATGTATCTACAAGTCAGATGACAAACTCTTGACTGGTTGCCCAGGCTCCCCTTATAGTCAACCAAGGGAAACAAGCTCAAAGGATAACTCATCTTTTTGACACAGAAGTACATTGAGATCAGGTGACTCACCCTCTGAAAGCTCCTGGCTCTTCCCCCTCAACTCATGTGGGTGATTAAACTTACTTGGATGTTTAAACCTTAGATGTCTGAAGTGAAGCGTGGTGAATCCCACTCATATTTCTGTTCCAAATCCAGCTTTGTTGATACCTTGAAAACAGCAGCAATTGATGGGGTCTGGAATAAATAGATACTTGGAGAAAACCACTGAAGACAGCTCTCATAGTAATGTGTGTGGAAGATGTGGTTTGCTATTCTAAATAGGTAGGAGAGGGTGAGAGGATGTGTATGTAACCATGTTGCTTACCTGCTGTCTGTCTGTCCTTCTCTCCGTCCTTCCTTCAGCAAAAGTTTTATGCTGTTTGTTGCAAGCAGAAAAGAAAGGCAGACTGTCTTTTGATTGCTTCTGCTCCGTACGTTTCTGTGACATAGCCTTTTTAGCATATGTATTTATCAGGATGTTTTCATACTTAGTGTTTGTTTCCAGAGCCTTCTGTTAAACATGGCTACATGTTTTTGTTTGTAAGCATCTTAAATCTAAGGATTAACTAGAATATTGGCTGAGAGGACTTGTACAAGAGGGAATTTATGGTTGTGTTGCAAATGTTAGTTGCTGCTTAAAGGAAAGATTTAAATGAGATTGGCTGAAGGAAAGTCTAGAGACTAGAAAATGAAGTTGAGTTTCTATGCATAAAAACTTAGAACAATAGGAAGAAAAAGATTTCCTATTTCAGTCTAGTGTCTAAAATATTAGTATCCAGCCCCTACTAATAACCATTAGATGCTACACAGAAGGAAAATAAAAACCTGCAGTGTATTTATCCGGTTATCCAGAGCTGTTTAAATAAGATTAGCTCTCCTTTGGAATATCTGCAGGAAATCTTTTAACTAGGAAACAGAAAATATGCAGCGTTTCTGCTAATGGAAATGTAAGACTTCATAATTCTGTGGATCTTAATGTTTAAGGAATTCACTAACTTTCAAACACTGTCGTGTTAAGGAAGAGGTGATGCATGTAGATTGTTTTGCACTATACAGAAGAAGAGCCAAAACAAGCCTGAAAGTTATCATTGGTGCGATATTCCTCAGAAACTCAAATTTTCCCAGAAAAACATTGGTTCGCAGTAAAACATGTATTGGTAACAGAGTTACTATTTAATTTTAAAATAAATTCTTTCAAAACTTTTTTTTAGAAGATGTATATTTTTAAAGCATGACTTTCTCTCAGGACATGCCTAGTGTTGCTAGGCCACTCAAAAGACAAGAGAAAATCAATTGGGAGGGAAAACAACAACAACAACAAAAAGTAGAGACAAGAATACTAGGACTATGACACAGAACTCTCAAACTGTAGTTCCCTGTATTAACATAGTCCTGGGCAACCTGCTCTAGGTGGCCCTGCTTGAGCAGGGTGGGGTGGATAAGATGACCTCAAGAGGTGCCTTCCAACCTCAACCATTCTGTGATTGTGTAACATAGTAATGCCACTGTGATGGAGGTCTACCTGAATAGAAGCCCTGTCCTGCAATGTATTAACTGTGTCCCCGTCACCCTTCCTCCTTGCCCGCAACTAGTCTCTACAGGGGTACATATGGTGCACTCCATCCTACTGCCCAGTATTGGCTCCAGTGTAGATCCCTGAGGCATGCTGCGAGGAACTGGCTGCCACCAAAACATCAAACCAGTGACCACAACCCTTGCAGTCCAGCTGTCCAATTATTTTTTTCAATATAGTCTAGTTTTCCAGTCACCTTGGAGTCCATCCAACCACTCTTTGTATCTCCAGAATGACTGCAAGTTTTCCGCTCTTGTCAAAGTACATGATGTTGACCGCTCTGTCCAAGTCTACCATGCCAGTCACCACAGAAGGCAACCAGGTTAGTCAGGCATGATTTGCCCTTGGTAAATTCATGTTGGCTGTTCCTAGTTACCTTCTTGTCCTTCACATGCATGGAAAGGTGCTTCTGGGTGGATTTGCTCCATAACCTTCTCAGAAACCAAGATTAGGCCAACCAGCCTGTAGTTCCCCAGATCCTCATGCTTGATGATGGACATGATATCAGGAATCAAGAACATTATTCTTTTGCTTTATATTTGATTTTATATATGCCGGGGGAAAAAAAAAAGTGGGATCAATCTTCCCCAAAATTTTTGTGTATTCTTCATTACCTATTACTAGGACTAGCTACTAGTTGAGAGGAACCTAAAACTAGAGAGGTCCTTCCTCCTTTCCCTCCCATAAAAATGCATGAAGGGGATGTTAAAAATATACTACATGCTTTCTTGTTGTTACTTTTTCTTCTCAAGTCAGTCATGGTAAAAAAGAGATGTTTACACGTCTTTTTTTCTCCCTTAGCCAACAGGCCTGGAACCATTACAACAGTTTTGTTCAGTGCGGTCTTGAAGGATGCTGTAAGAACCTATGAGCTTTTCAAAGGTACTTAAAGTGTCAGGGAGTGTAAACCCCTCCACTTCATAGCAAAGCTTATGTGTTTCAGGTATTTTGGACCCACATAATGATCTTAAGTCTGGACTGTGGTTGTTCTAGGTTCCTTTATAGACAGCTGTGACAGAAAGACATGGAAGAAAGGGAGAGACAGGCATGCCAGGTATGATTTGGCTAGCCTGAGGAACATGAAAGCACTCTTCTGCTATGCTAGAAGCCTCATTTGGTTACCTGAGGTTAACTGACACCTCCTTATTGACCCACATGAACGGTTTTTGAAATAATTGCAGTTGTTAATATAGTAACAGAATTTAGTAATGAATAAACACACTAAAGATTAAGTCTGTGCTCCCTCCACTGTCTTCTCTCTTATGGAAACACAGACTATAAGTGAGCTCATTATAAATAAGTTCCTGATGATCAGCATATGTTAGCAGGAAAGAGTTGACTTCCTTATGCTACCCCCCCACCAGACCCATTATTGTCATTCACTGACGATACCCTGTTCTGCTAATTCAAGTGGAGGATTGTGTAAGTGGGAATGCTGTTAATCAGATAGTGCTTGAGAAACAGTGCTACTTATTAATCATCCCTGCAGATCTTTTGTTCTATTACAGGTACATCTAGAGAGCAGGCAACATTTTCAATTATATGCAGGCACTTATTTTTCAAAGAGTTTCTTAGTATTAAAAAAAAAAAACACCACAAAAATCTAGTGAACGGAAATTTGTTATTTACTTTCTTTTGAGCACCTGCAGCATTTCACATCTAGTGGGCAGAACACAACACCACATTAGTTCTGTGAATGTATTGTTCCTACTAGCTCTGTGTAACAGGCTTTGAAATTTAAAAAGCCTCAGCTGTATTTTAGGACAGGCCTCCTGATTCATCTATATCTTTCAAAAGAACAATAGTCAGAATTTTAAGTACCTGGTCATAATATATTATAGTTTGATTAGGATGGAGCAAGCCTCAAAAGATTTACAGCTTTGATTTAGACAGCTACTCGCCCAAGTAAAAGTCGCCAGTCTTGAAGCAAATAGAGTTCAAAGTTTTGCCATTAGGGTCATATTTGCAAATCAGGGCTGCTATATTTATCCAAAAAGAGCAGATCTCTTAAGCTCATGGGTTGAGATGAAGATGGGGAGATCACTGTGGTGGGTAGACCTTGGCTGGCCACCAGGTGCCCACCAAGCCACTCTATCAATCCCCCTCTTCAACTGGACAGGGGGAGAAAATACAATGAAAGGCTCGTGGGTTGAGATGAGGACATGAAGATCACTCAGCAATTGCCATTACAGGCAAAAGAGACTCAACTTGGGGAAATTAATTTAATTTATTGATAATCAAAATCAGAGTAGGATAATGAGAAAGAAGAACAAATCTAAAAACACCTTCCCCACACCCGTCCCTTCTTCCTGGGCTCAACTTCATTCCCGACTTCTCTACCTCCTTCCCGCAAGCAGCACAGGGGGACAGGGAATGGGGGTTGTGGTCTGTTCATCACATGTCGTCTTTGCTGCTCCTTCGTCCTCACTCTCTTCCTCTGTTCTAGTGTGGGGTACGACCCATGGGAGACAGTCCTTCTCTGAAGGAAGCAGTGACCCTGTGAACATCCACCTGCTCTGGCATGGGGTCCTCCACGGGCTGCAGGGGAATCTCTGCTCTGGCGCCTGGAGCATCTCGTCCCCTTCCTTCTTCACTGACCTTGGTATCTGCAGGGCTGTTTCTCTCTCATTTTCTCACTCTTCCCTCCCAGCTGCTGCACAGCAGTTTTTTCCCCCTTCTTAAACATATTATCACAGATGCGCTACCACTGTCGCTGATGGGCTCAGACTTGGCCAGTGGCAGGTCTGTCTTGGAGCCGGCTGGCATTGTCTCTATTGGACATAGGGGAAGCTTCTAGCAGCTTCTCACAGAAGCCACGCCTGCAGCCTTCCTTCTGCTACCAAAACCTTGCCATGTAAACACAATACAATCACTCATCAATTATCATCACAGACAGAATGGACTTGACTTGAAGGAGATGAATTTAATTTATAGCCAATTAAAATAGATCTATGGGTGAGGGAAAAGGCAAATGAAAACACCACCTTCCTTCCACCCTCTTTCCCCTAGGCCCACCTTCACCCCTTCACTCCCGACGCCTCTCCCCTGAGGGGTGCAGGGGTGGGGATGGGGGTTGCGGTCAGTCCATCCCAGCCCCTCTCGCCCACTCCTCCCTCCTCACACCTCTCCCTGCTCCAGCGAGGGCCCTTCCCCAGGCTGCAGGCCTTCAGGGACAACCTGCTCCCGCCTGGGCTCTCCACGGCCGCAGCTCCTGCAGGAAAGATCCCCCTGCTGCGGCCTGGGGCCCTCCCCGGGCTGCAGGCTGGGGCTCTGCTCCAGCGGGGGCTCTCCAGGGCTGCAGGGGATCCCTGCTGGGGGCCTGCAGCCCCTCCTGCCCTCCTCCTCCTGCGGCCTTGGGCTGCCTCTGCTGCTGCTCCCTCCTTGGCTTCGTCCTCCTCTGCCTGGGCCGCCTTTGGCCCTTTCAGGGCAACCTGTTTTCCCCCCGGCAGCCCCAGCTTGGCTGAGGGTCTCAGCTGTGTCCTGCGGTGGGGCCTTTGGAGCCGGCTGGGACCGGCTGGGACCGGCTGTGTCTGGCACAGGGCAGCCCCAGCCTCTCCTCACAGAGGCCGCCCTGCAGCCCCACTGCCATTGCCTGGGCATGGACACCCTGTGTCATCATCTTAAACATATTTATAGTAGTCTCTATCTTTTGTTATCACTTTTCCAGTGATTTTCATTTTGTAACCTACAGTAGATAAGGTCTGTCAATTTCCAACATGGGAGAAAGAGTCAGGAGCAGAAGTCCCACGGCCTTCAGTGTAACCTTCTCCTGCTGGCCCTGTGAGTGCCCTGCCTGAGGGACCATCTATTATTTCTCAGTCCTCTGCAATAACTCTCTGAAATTATTTCTGATCACGAGTTCTTTTTACTTACCAGCATGCTGTGCTCCAGGATCAATACTGTATTGTTACGGTACCACTATGTTCATGCATAACACTATGCTGCAATAATATCTTGGGGATTAAATAAACTAAAAAAATGTAAGGTGTATTGACCTCTAGATGAGGTTTGTTTGGATAGGTCTCCCGCTTCCATCTCAGGTACCGATGTCTGATCAAGATATCTAGGTATTACTTACCACGCAGAGCTAGAGATGGCTAGTTTGAATGCCTCAGTACTGAGGCTGCCAGACCTTGGGTCCATACACAGCAGATGAGATGAGCAGATCTGACTCCCACGATGTTGCGATGGTGGTGGTGTTGTTGGTATAGATCAAGCCTCCAGTGGAACTCAAAAGCATCCTGTTTAACTGTGTCTAAATCGTTCACTTACTTACAGCCTAAATTTTGCATATGAAGGCCACTACTTGTTCTCCTGAAGAAGCCCGTTAGTGGCAGGGTGGCATACTCCTGCCATCCAAGCAGGTCAAGCAAAGGCTAGCTGTGCAAAACAGGCATCTCTGATGACTTAAAACCTATGGAAGGTAGTAACAGATCACCAGCCTCCTGCTGTAAGCAGCTATTTGTGAGCCTCACAGGAACTGCTTCAGTATTCCTTCTTTGCATGCCTTTTACATTTACCAATGCTTTAATTAGGTGTAGCAAAACTCCTTTATGTGCAAACCCATCACCACCTTGTAAGCCTCTAGCAAAGCTGGTTATTTGTCTTTTAGGTTTCCAGCAATTGCATTAATTTTTCACCTTGCACTTCCCCCTTTGAGAAGCAAGTGAACCATATTGCTAAGCCTTCTAACGTTCATCCAGAGCCAGGTATTTATGATCTCAGTTCAGGTCCCCATTGACTCCGTGGGTTGCACAGCTTTTGATTCATATTTGGATTGCTGCCTTTCCTGGTTTCTTTTTATTTTTGTTTTCATTTTTTTTCCTTCCCCTTTCTGGAAGCAGACCAAGTTATTAGCACCAGCAAACTCAGTCTGTAACCAAATGTTGCTCCTCAATGAAAATGTATCTGCCGTTATGAGACCAGAACAGCACTCTCAGCAGCAGTATCAGAGCAAAGGGCCCTGTAAGGTGGTGGTTGCCAGGCTTCAAATAAGATATCAAACTTCAAGCTTCGCCACAGAGGGGTGTTTAAAGGCCCTGTGGTATAGGAAGCCTAATTCCCATCTCTGTCCCAATAATCTGAATGGGTAATGACTGCACAGTTTGTCTAGCTAAGTTCCTGATGCCACTGTGCTTTCACGTGCAATTTTTCCTTTCCTGTCAAGTTCCTGTGTGGCATCGCTATGTGGTGTTACACAGCTGCTTCTCTCTACCCCAGAGATAGCTGCATTTCAGCAGAAGACAAAGCAATTGCTGTTCTTCAAGCATGTGAAATTCCCTGGGAGTAAAGAGCTCCTAATCTTCTGGTTTATTTGACTTTAAAATCTTTTTCAGACCTGTGCAGATTTAAGAGCCATGATTTGGATATTGGTAGGGATGTGTCCTTAAATTATTATATCCCTGCAGAGGACTAGTTCTTTTCACCTCCCTCCACCCAGAAAAATAATTTAGTGATCTCTTCTAGAAGAGACAGACTTTCAGGCTTACTAAAACAGACTAAATGTTTGCAATTAAATTTCAGTGTACTGGAGGTCATTTGTATTTGAAATTGAAAAAAAACAGCCTTAAGATTCTACCAGATGTGCTCTTATTGCCTGTTCTTGGGATGAGTTATATTTAATTTGAGTTTGTGTTTATTCCTGCTGTAGTTTTTCAGCTGACTTCCACAGTTTATATTAGAAGATCTGACCTAAGTGTTTTGGTAAAATTAGATAATAAGCAAGCAATCTATGATGCAAATGAGGTGTTAAAAAACCACTCAAAACACAACCAAACACCAAATATCTATTTTCTTAAGAAGAAAGATGCACCATCTTGACAACTTTACATAACACAGAATGAGGACAATGAAGAAGTGACCTTGATGCAGATAATTCATTCCAGATTAGCCATGTGTGGCAGGCAACTTTGCTTCTTCCTGTCGCAGAAAAAAATTGAGTCAGGAGCTGTTTCTGTTTTTTAGTATTATCCAAGCCAACTTAGAAAATTCGCCTCCAAAACACAAGGATGCTAATTTCCCAGACCCTTGGGATCAGTCTTTGTGTACATGCAGCTCACTGGAAAAAAACTCTTCACACAAAGGCTCTCTGTGCATATGAGATTCTCTTTCCTGCTCTGTAATCTCCATAGCCCCCTTCATCTTGGCAGCTTTCCTTTTTAAAAGTAAGGACTGCTGCAGGCAGGGGTTGGAAGTATCTCCCTAATGTGGAATAGGTATCTGACATGAGAGAAGGATTGTGTCTCATGAACAGAACAAGAGATGGTCATCACTGGCTTGGAGGATGAGGTGGAGCGCTTCCAGTGGACATCAAGTAATGAATCCAAATGAAGCATAGACATTTAAATAGGTTAATTTAAGTAGGTTAATTGAAAGTCATTAAATTTTATATGAGATCCTTTGATTCAGAGTTGAACAAGCCATAAGAAGTGGTGAAAGAAGGCATGAGTTTCTAATGTGCAGGTGTCTAACAAAGTTTCTTTTGGTTCTGGTTTGCAATGGTTGATTTCACAAACCTCAGTTTCATATCTGGAAATTGGCTACTAAAAGTCAATGAGATGAATGATGCCTGGTTTGGACACTGAGCGGCACTGGGGGTGAGAGTATTTTAGCTAGGAATATTTAACAGATCTTCCAGTGACAACCAAAGCCCATTGCTTTTAACCCTCAGCCCACTTCTATTATATTTCACACTTATCATGTTAAGTATGTTGCTATGGGACTTGCTATTTAATGTGTATTTCTGCAGTGTATTCACCTATGTGTAGAGAGGTATGTCCTGACTTTATGTTCTTTGGTCTGAAAAGTTTAAATGGTCATTCTAACTCTCATTTGAACCAACTGTAATTGCAGTTTGCTCATTAGTAACTGTAAAAGCAAACACTGGAGGCAAGGGTCACACCAAGCAAAGTGGTTCTGTGGATACAAACCAGTGGAGCGCAGTAGAAGATCTACATCTGATGGTTTTTTTCTTCATTTTCTGTGTATGTAATTGAGAGAAAAAAGTCCTTCTGACCTTTATAGGTGATAATCTGACATGTTAAGTTCTACTGCAAGAGTGCACCCTCAGTAAGTTTGCAGATGACACCAAGTTGGCCAGGAGTGTCGATCTGCTGGAGGGTAGAAAGGCCCTACAGGGGGACCTGGACAAGCTGGATCGATGGGCTGAGGCCAATTGTGTGAGGCTGAACAAGGCAAAGTCCCAGGTTCTGCACTTGGGTCACAACAACCCCATGCAATTCTACAGGCTAGGGGATGAGTGGCTGGAGAGCTGCCTGGCTGAAAAGGACCTGGGAGTGTTGGTCGACAGGCAGCTGAATATGAGCCAGCAGTGTGCTCAGGTGGCCAAGAAGGCAAATGGCATGCTGGCTTGCATCAGAAATAGTGTGGCCAGCAGGACCAGGGAGGTGATAGTGCCCCTGTACTCGGTACTGGTGAGGCCACATCTCAAATACTGTGTTCAGTTTTGGGCCCCTCACTACGAGAAGGACATCGAGGTGCTGGAGCGTATCCAAAGAAGGGCAATGAAGCTGGTGAAGAGTCTAGAGCACAAGTCTTAAAAGGAGCGGCTGAGGGAACTGAGGTTGTTTAGTTTGGAGAAGAGGAGGCTGAGGGGAGACCTTCTCACTCTTTACAACTACCTGAAAGGAGGTTGTAGAGAGGTGGGGGTCGGTCTCTTCTCCCAAGTAACAAGTGATAGAACAAGAGGAAATGGCCTCAAGCTGTGCCAGGGGAAGTTTAGGTTGGGGTATTAGGAAAAACTTCTTCACCGAAAGGGTAGTCAGGCACTGGAACAGGCTGCCCAGGGTAGTGGTTGAGTCCCCATCCCTGGAGGTATTTAAAAGATGGATAGACGTGGTGCTTGAGGACATGGTTTAGTGGTGGACTTGGCAGCTCTAGGTTAATGGCTGGACTTGATGATCCTAAAGGTCTTGTCCAACCTAAATGATTCTATGATTCTATAATTCTTAACTGTTAGCTAAACTACTGTGTTATGAATGCATTGAAGGCAGCACAAGAAATCCCATTCCTGCTACTAGTGCCCATAGCCATTCATCAGAGGAGGCTCATATGTCATTTCCCCTTCAAAAAAAGCAAATCCAACAATTCTTTCCAAAGCTGGATAAAAGGATCTCAAACCTTGTTTAAAAGGCCCTCCTTTTCCTTGTGTAAGCATTGTGTCAGCTCTTAGCAGTACTATTTTTACGAAATCATCACTGATTTTAAGGTTGAATTTTGCAGTCTCCAACTTTCAGTTCTTGTTATGCCAGTGTTAACAATGTCAAAATAAAGTTTAAGGTGTTTGCATGCAAGCCTATGAAATGAATTAGCCCAGATCTGTTACCAGGTGTTTTCATTTTGCACTAGAAAAGCATAGGTGATGTGAATGTTGCATTGTTTGACTAGTAGATACTCATCTAGAAGGTGGCACAGTGATATCTTTCCTAAAATTGCGTAGCATGTCACTTCACAAGTGCCAGAACTGACACAGCAGAGAAAGCTTTTCAAATGGAGTAAGGCTAGCAGAATCTGACCCTAACAGCACAAGCACTACAGGGAGAATAGCTATGAGGAGAATAAACTGTAGTGATAATACAGATGAAGGCTTTAGGGGGGAAAAAAAGCAAACAAAAAAAGAAAAAAAAACATCAAAACCCAAAGGGTTATTCAGATAAAAAGGTGTCCTGGTATTTAAAATTCTCTTCATTGTTCATTAGCTAGCATGTTCACAGAGCTGTCTGTGCAGACGAATGGATATACTGTGCTCCATCACAGAGAACAGCACGGGGGAAGAGGGAGCAGCTTCACTAGTCTAGTGGGACTGAGAGCTGTGCTTAGCAAAGCCAGCTCTTTTGGTCCTTTTAATAAAATGACAGTAATTTGACAGTAATAAACATTAGGCTGTCACTGTAATGTAGCAGTTTGCAAATAATGTTGACATTATCTTATGCTTCATGTCAGAATGTGGGTTCGCTTTATCACCTGATTAATGGAGAAATTGGATGAAATTCTTTAAATCTGACGAAAAGAAGCTTGGAATGCACTGGGAATGACTTGTCTTTTGTTTCCCTTTGTTCCTTTTAAGCCCTGGTAGTGCTTTTTCATCTCCTTTTTGTTTTTTTTTTTTCTCATTTTGAGCATTTTTTGCAAGGCTATGACAAGTTGAACATAAACGGTAATGTTGTCTAAACTACTAGAAGTGCCATTAAAGAAGTCCTAGAGTTTTTTTCTAGAACTACACAGTTCTGAAGTAGTGAAGGTTTGGTTTTTGGTGTGAGGTTTTTGGGTTTTGTTTTGTTTTGTTTTTTTTTAAAGTGCATTCATCATTAACTTCTGTCTGCCTACCATCACAGATTGTGGCTATTCCTACATACTAGTGATCTAATACAAATGATGATTAGCCTTCCAGAATTCATTTTAGGGCTGAGGAAATTACGAACACAGAAATTTGCCAATGCCATGCCAGGAACTTCCTCTGTTATTGCAGCCCATCGTTGTGAGCCAGGCAGTCTGTTGCAGCAGAGCCCTCTCAACCACGTCCTTCCAAATCTTACACTTCTCTTTCTTTTGGGATTTCCTAGAAATGCATCTGACTCTAACTAACAGGCACTGGGAAGATTTGGACTTTGCGTACATTTTATAACTGTATATGATCCAAATGCATTTCATGCCATTGAAGATGACAATCAGAAGCAGGCTATTGGACATGTATGCAAATGCCAAACAAAATTATCAGCTGGCTTCTTTTCAGAAGGGAAAGTATCACCATCTAGTATCCCCCTTCAGAGGTGTTTGAGGAAGCTGCTGGAAGTACATCTGACCTATAATGATTTCTGTGTGTGCTGGATGTGGAGAATGACAGATCTTCCCATCTGTCCATTCTCCCAGATGGGTCACACAAAGGGAGTATCCAGCACCAACGTATCCATTTCATAGGGTCAACAGGTATTCAGGTCAAATTATGACCTCAGGAGATCTCTGTTCCAACCTCCTTCTTAAAACTAGGTCAGCTATGGGATCCTGTAATATTGCCCAGAGTTTTATCCATTTGGGTCTTGAAAACCTCCAAGGATGAAGAAGGCACAATGTACCTGGGCAACCTGCTGCACTGCCTGGCTGTCCTCATGGGGAAAAAATTTCTTCTTATATCTAGTCTGAGACTTCCTGAGCTTGTTGTCTCTCGTCCTCCCACCATGCACCACTGTGAAAAGCCTGTCTCTGTCTTCTTGATGACCTTCCTATGAGTACTGGGGGCTGCTGAAAGGTCCCCCCAAAGCCACCTCTTCTCCAGGCTGAACAATGCTCATCCCTCAGCCTCTCCTCAGGGTGTTCCAGCCCTGATCACCTCAGTGGCCTCCACTGAACTTGTTCTAGTTTATTGATGTATTTTCTGTATTGAGCTAAAAACACTTAAACCCCTGTGGACCTGGAACCAAGTGCTCAGACCAGCTCTGTGAATGATAATAACTTGCCCTTTCCATCTTTGAATCCCATGGGCAAGCGGACGACATTATCTTGCTTTCTAGATGAGAGATGCAAACGTATTACCCAACTTGGACAGAGGTGGCATAGTCATTCAGTGGCAGAGTCATTATTATTACCTGGATCCTTAGTCCTTTTCCAGTTTTGCTGGACTGGACCTCAAAAATCCATCTGATTTTGCTGGCATGGAGTGGCAATTACGACTCAATTGGGAATGAGTGTCAGTAAGTACTCCCAAGAGGCACTTGACACTCTCTACAGGAAAACCAGCAGCCAATATTAAAAATCAATTAGCATTTCCACAGTGCAACCTTTGCCATACAATGTACAATGACCTTTACAGGCCAGAAAAGAGTCAGTTTAATGTACTATATAATGCCAGATGGTAATGTCTTTCCTCACTTAGGTGGCTTGTGATTAAACTCAATTTTCTCAGCCACCAATTGACCTTTATCCATCTCCCGTAATTTAGTGAATGGAAGTTGGTAAAAGCTAACAGGGTATATACATCATGTTGTGACAACTTCTCCTTATAACAAGATACAAGTGGGCAGTGAGGCACATCTGAGATGCAGTCATTTCAAGCAAATTTGGTATTTGTCCAGGTAAAGGAGAACTTGTTGAGATGCAACCAAGTTACTTTTGTGTCCATCAAGTCCTACGTGTACATATTCCATTCAGTGAGAGAGTGGTTATAACTAGTCCTCTTTTCACTGTCTGGCTGTGTTGGAGGTGTTCAGTAGATAAATATTTTCCATGTAATAGAAGAAGGATGAGACATTTCTCATACCCCAGCTAGTGTCCCCGTAAACATGGAGAGAATTTGCCTTCTTTCTCTACCTTTGGAGATCAGTCTGTATTCAAAGGACAGCTGGTAGTTGATACTGTGCAGAGCCATAGTGCAAGAAATGGCCTTTACACTAGTTGTTTACCTCCATGCTGATGCAGTGGCTTCCCATGATCCAGACATTTGCTAGCCCTAGAGGTCTAGCAGATAAGGATCTAAGGTCAGTAGTAAAATGAAGTGTCACAGTACAGTCTTTTCCTTCTCCCATGATCCAGTGCATGTGCTACCCCAAATAGTAGTGACAAGTAGATTACTTCAGCTAGTTTAACCCATTGGTAAATCCATGTCAGGAGGACGACTAGTTGATATATCTTTCTCAAATACATATATTTATATTTGCTCAACATCTTCAGTTCAACCTGAAGAGGGATATATCATGTACAATTACATTTCACTGGGAAAGTTTGAATCTTACAAGACCCCAGCATGTATGTGGCACACTTGCCTTTCCTGGTGAGGCATCCTAACAAAGTGTTTCTGTTTCTTGTAAATAACTACAATAATTCACAATAACTATGTCCAGGACACAGTCTCAGGATACCAGATCTTGAATTGCACCATCCTTGGAAACATTCAAGGACATACTGGATGGGGCTCTGAGCAACCTGATCTAGTTGAAGATGTCCCTGCCAATTGCAAGGGGGATGGACTAGATGACCTTTAAAGGTCCCTTCCATCCCAAAGCATTCTATGATTCTATGATTCTATGATTCTATGAAATCTGGTTTAAATGAAAGCTGATTTGAGCTCTCCCTGTGGAACAGGCCGTGGCTAACTCTGTGGTCCAGTAATGCAAACCCAGCATTCAAAGGGTATTTTTGAAATGAAACAGCACATCTTTGTAAACAACTGAGCATTTTGCTTCTTCAGCTTTTCACCATATTTCCCTTCTATTGAAATAGAAGTAAGGGAAGTGCTATTTCATCATGACCCATTCCTATGGGCTCTGCTTTTCTTCCCTTGCTCATCTTCACTCTGCTCTCAGTATCACAAGTGATGCCTGAAATTTCTTCCCTATTGCAACTGTCTTTTAGAGCTTTCCTTTGGCAAAGCTTTCCTTAAGATGGTTTTACTTTTTCTCCAGACCCCAAAGATGCCAGCACATGGCAACAAAACACCGCCACTGAATTACTGTCTCTTTTCATGGTAATTAGTTTAGACTTTTGGACTACATCTATCCTAGCTAATTGAATGGTGCCAGGGAAAGTTCCCAGGCACAGGAACTTGATCGCCTGTCCTGAATGGTTCCTGTTATGATTTTGGCCCCAGCCAGCTGGTAGTCTCCCAAATGCATCCTGGACACAGTTCGGGAATCAGCACAGACCAGGGACCATTCCCAGTTAGCAGTTTGGATGTGCCCACCCTGTTTCACAGGCCGGGAGAGTTTAACAGTACAGATATAGGCAAATCTGTGCCAAAAAATGATCCCAGACACATATAGCATAACTATCTAACCATATTGTAACCCAAAAACAGTGTCTGCCTTTCCCTCTTTACCTAAAAAGAACTCTGATTACTGTTAATTCTTAAAAAAAATTACGTGTTTTTTAACATGAGTAACACATAGCTTGGGAATCACTAGAACTATCATTTTCTGTGACAGCTGAATTGGTGCTGTTCATAAATGTGTATTACCTTCCAGCTATCGATTACGCAAATACATGCAAATATTGCCTGTATATGTTGGACCTGCTCCACAGATGAATCAGGACTCTGTGGTGGCAGTGCTCCACTGCCTAGGCAAATTGCTTGTTGCAGCAGTTAGAAGGTATATGATGAATAAGAAAGAGAATAGGGGGAGGGAAGGGAGGATTTGTTGCCTATATCATAGTTGAATACCAAACTGAAGAACTGGATACTATCCCTCCACCCAGTGCGGAACTCCCTAGAGATGCTCCACAAGATACTGGGGGCCAGTAGGTTAGCCTAAGGTGGAAACTTTTACGAAGTTGTTATGACACCTCAGAGAAGTGCCTGCTGTCTGTATCTGCAGGTTGTAGGCAAATACAGGCTGGGCCACACAAAGGCAACCATGACTCATTCTCTTCTTTACTAAAAAAGTGTGGAGGAGAAAGAGACAGAAATTATGTTTGTGAAACAATCATATATGGCTTTGTCTAGATTTATTTTCTAGGTATCCAAGTAGACTGTATCCTGTGGGATTTTCTGTCTAATCAGATGGCAGGTGTGTTCATGCAGAGACCTTTCCTTCTTTCAGAAGACCTAGAGAGGCAGTCCCCTTCCCCTGCTTACAGCTCCACATATTGCTTTTCTAGGTGACCGCATATTCACCCTTGAACAGTGATTGCTTGTGGTGAAAGCCTGCCTGTAATGTGCATCAACCATACTTTCCTACAGATGTTGTGGCCTTCACACCAAATGGAAATGTTGGCTTAAAATGATCTTAATCTGATTGCAAACTATCCTGGTTTCAGTGTACTGGCAGGAAATTTGCAGCAATACTTAGAATTTCAGTTAAAAATTGGGAAGATTCTGCAAATAATTCCATTTTCATGGAATGTGTAGTTCTGGATTAAAAGTTCTATTACATCAAATGAGGACCAATTTTTGTATCATTAAAAATGGAATAAAATTTTTGCTTTTCATTTCAACCAGCTATTAATATTAACACATTGTTAAAACAACCCTGTGCTCCAGAGATGTACAATTAAATGTCCCCAGAATGTAATATCAAGGATAGCAAGTCTTATTGATTAATTTCATGATACAGGTTACAATATTCACTTTAGAGAGCCACTCAATACTAGTTATCAAAATATATGCAGAGGAGAGGTGAAGGTTATGAAACTGTCTGGAGAACACAGCTAACAAAGTAAACTCTCTGCTATGAGTTCTGTGCATGACTTATTACTTCTAATAATGTAAATATGTGCATATTAGAGGCCCTATTGATCATGAGTAGCTACATTTCAAGTCAGAATTAACAAAGGTAGTAAGACAAACACAGAAAATAATAGCCCATTAATCTAGGTAGCAGAAGTGCACTGCGAAGCTTAGCGCCCGTTTGAAAGTCACTAGTAGAACAGAGTTTTATTCTACCCATATAGTAGCTACAGAGTAGAGGAGAAGGAAAAGTGGTATCTTTCTTATAGGTCTGAGACTGGTACCACAACAGATACTACTGCAAACCCACATATTTTCTTTCTGATGTTATTATTAATTTTCTCAGTGTCCTTAACATCTAACACATGCAGGTTTGTTTTCATTGATGTACAGTAACCTCCACTACAAGCGGTTTATTGAATGGAAGGCAAATAGAAGGATTCTCTCTCTGACACAAAGATGCTCTAAAACCACAGGCAATTTGATTAATCCTTCTCTGCTTCTGTTTTTCCTTTTATCACCTTTCCTTTGCATTAGAAACATTTATCTGGAATGGCTAATTACCTCCTCTTCTTCCAACTGATCTTGCCACCACAGCTGCAAGCTCTAATGCCTTATTACAATACAAGTGAGCAATAGCTCTTACATACCGAGAAAGAATTTAAGGTGAACTTCCATTTTGGTAGAAAGCAACCTCCTCCCTTAAGAACAAACAAATAAACAAACAACAAAAACATCCCTTCCCCCCAAAACTTAGCATCAGTTATTAATTTTTAAAGTTTCATGTTTATGAAACTGCACAGAAAAGTCAGACCATCTGGAAACTAAAATGTTTTGTATACATGGTAACTTTAGTCTAAACTACACCAATTTCACTGGATTTACATTGCTGCTTGCAGTTATTTGAGGTGACTGGGACAGTGAGGGAGGTGAACTGTGTCACCCAGGTGATGAATGTGGTGGAGGTCACTCAAGTTTCCTCCTGCCAGCTGAAATGAGAATCCCCTCCTTTCCACAGATGGATGTGGTCAGTCAGCCACTTGCAATTGTGGGCTGTTACACCCTCCCAATCACACCAGCTTGCACTGTCCATGAAGAATTAGAATTCTTTTCTTTATTGCTAAAGAGAAAAGAGAAGGAATCATGGTCTATAAAATGGAAATTAGCACACTGAGCTCTGTCACTGTGGTGACCATCTGTGTCTGGCAGGCTAGCAGATTCATTTATCTGGTGAAAACACATGATGCACTGAATTACAGGAGGGGAGAAGATGGAAACTTGAACCCACCTGAGCCCTGTAAAATTACTTTTCTCCATGATGTGGCAGGTTTGTCATCTTTTACAGTGACTTACGGGTGATAACAAACACCCTCTATGTAGAGTCTAGTCTAACTCTCCTATTGATTTTTCTCAGTCCTGTGTGCTTGTTTAATAAGAAAAATGTTGCTGAAAACTGAGTCTGATCATCTTAAAGATGTTATTTACTTTTTGAAAGGTGAGGTGGATTATGATTAATATGGTGAATAGCTAAAACCTAATAGAGTCAATGCTTCTTTATGTCTCACAGTGGTCCAGTCATGGTGCGGAGAAAAAAGTAATAGTCAAGCCTGAATTAAACACTCTCAGCTTTCATGTTTGTGCAAGGGATTTGGATTTATTTATTTATATCTATGTGTAGGGGCCCGTTCAATCACAGGAGCTAACATCAGACTACTGCACAGAATGGAGATGAGAAACTCAGCCATCTGCCAGGTACAACCTGCTTCCTCACTTCCCCTGCCCCTTTCCAGGGTCAGTCTCAGCACTGGTCTCCTCAAGCACCCCTCCCTTTTGATGATCAACTGAGTAACATGGTACATGTTTTCCTCTAAGAGACACTTTTTACAGGGCAGTGTAGTGAATGCATGACCGTTCCTCTAGTTTGTACTGGGAGGCTGTGTCAGGCATCAGCGTAGCCTGGGAGGAAGGGTACAAGTGAACCATGCCACCGTATACCTATCCCTATCTGTCTCTCCTCTCCTCTCCTCTCCTCTCCTCTCCTCTCCTCTCCTCTCCTCTCCTCTCCTCTCCTCTCCTCTCCTCTCCTCTCCTCTCCTCTCCTCTCCTCTCCTCTCCTCTCCTCTCCTTTCCTTCTTCCTTCCCTTTCTAACCAAAATCACATCCCATCAGAGCACCAAGACTCTCAGCAACTCCCTTAGGATGGGGCTAGCCACCCACCAAATATCGCTTGCCTCCCTCCACTGGAAATGGGGGATCATTTATCACAAGCCTGCAGAAGATACAGCTTCTCCTTGGCAGGTGAGGCAAGATGGATCCCAACCCATGAGTTCTGCCCTTCCTTGCTGGCTCTCAGAAGGGGCTCCAAGGCCCCCCATCAGCCATGAGCCTGTTGTGGGAGGTCTGTGTGGAGTTTTCCTGTAGAAGATACAGGAACAGGAGTTCTTCTTGCTATTGATTAGCAATAGATCAATATAAAAGTGTGTTAGGTAGCAGAGCTTTACTGGAACCGCAGTTGCTCCTAGTGCTGCTGACTCTCAAAGACAGAGCACTGTTCATTACACACTTCCTGAGCTCATCTTCCTTTCTCTTGAGATAACAACATACATTTGTCATGTTGTGCAGGAGCCTACAAACACCAGTGCTTGCTTTGATTTTCCTCTTGGCATTCCAGCTGGGCAGTGATATGTTGTCTTGTCATGCTGAACTACCACTTTGTTTTGATATTTTTTTACACCGTGACACAATATTTCCCAACATCTTACCTTGAAATTGGAGCTGGGCCTAAATGGATGGAAAAAACGTTGTTAAAACTTCCTTGTTAAAATGGAAAAATAAATAAAAATTAAAAATGAATAAGCCTTTATGTGTTACTACTCTTAAGGGAATTTATCTACAGTGTGGTTTGGTTTTAACTCATGAATTTAAACTGATGGTAGCTTTTTACACTGTCAAAATGTAAAAAATTAGTTACCAAAATTATTTTAATAAGCTATCTACTCAGTATAGTAAAATGTCTACCATGCTTCAAACAGGATTGGAAAGAAATTCAGTCAATCTAAAAGACCATTCAGTATTATTTTTTCTTATGGATGCTGGGAGGAAGCTGTGACGTGTTTTGTGAATTCTCACCAGCCATGTTTGGCTCTTCAGTCAGGACTCATTCTGCTGCAGGAAGCGAGCACAACTAAGTTAGTAACATACAGTGACACTGTGATGCAGTCGTGAAGCACAATGAAAACCCAAAATAACTCATGATCACTGGTCACCCCTCCCAGAGAACTGTGATCAAAAACATCGATTGCAGGGTTTTTTGTTCGTTTGTTTCTGTTATCTCTCTCTTTTGCTTTAACAAGAATAAAATACACATCAGAAACGTACCAATACAAAAATGGAACTGAGGAATATTTTAAGTAATTGAATCTATTGTTTTAATAAGTGGTGCTGTGAGCAGTGAAACATGCATGGTGGAGCCCTCACTGTTGTGGACTTTCATGTCAAGATAATTGTTCTCATTAAGCATGTTTCTATGAATGGAGAATTCACAATGTTACCCTCCCATGTGGATTCTCTGGTGCTTAAATTATAGTTGAGGTTCACCATTCCTTGGGGAAGAACTTGGGGTTTCCTTTATGTATTTCTGCAAAGCATGAAGAAATTTGGTAGTTTAAATTTAGGTTCCTTCCCCCAGTCTGAGAGCAGAAGAATTTCATCCACTTCCCTTCCCTACTCACTCTCTTCTTGCCCCAGTGACTCTCTCATCTTGCAAGCATTTCTCCCTTGACCTATCTGCTCCTTTATCTCACATATCTTCAAAGAAAAAAGAAGGAAAGCAAAAGATAAACCTGAAAAAAAACCCCTAATTGCCTTTTCAACTTCTGCCCCATGTTCTTCTCCTGCTCTGTCTACCGTCATTGTCTGAAATGTTTTCCTACAGATAATCTCACTGTTCTGTTGGTCTTAACTGTTCTGTGAATTATGTTCAAATTTAGGTCCTCATCTTTCCTAAACTATAGGCTTCTGCAGCCATTCTGTCATTCCTGCCCAGGTTTTGGTCAGCTTTTGTTCTGATAAGCAAGAAACTTCTCTGTCATATACAAGCTTGCCTTCCTCATATCCAGTGTCCAGAGGAGCCACAAAGATGATGAAGGGTTTAGAGGGGAAGCCGTACGAGGAGCGGCTGAAGTCACTTGGTCTGTTCAGCCTGGAGAAGAGGAGATGGAGGGGAGACCTCATCACAATCTATAGCTTCCTCAGACGGGGAAGAGGAGGGGCAGGCGCTGATCTCTTCTCCCTGGCAACCAATGATAGAACCTGAGGGAATGGCAGGAAGACATGCCAGGGGAGGTTTAGGTTGGACATTAGGAAAAGGTTCTTCACCCAGCGGGTGGTGGAGCACTGGAACAGGCTCCCCAGGGAGGTAGTCACAACGCTAAGCCTGACAATATTCAAGAAGCATTTGGACAACGCCCTCAGTCATATGGTGTGAATTTTGGGGTTGTCCTATGCAGGGACGGGAGTTGGACTCGATCCTTGTGGGTCTCTTTCAACTCAGGACATTCTATGATTCTATGATATCTGTGTAAGTCACTGCTGTCACGAGTGCTCTCCCAGGCTTCTACTTTGACCATGTTGCATGTCTCATGCCATCTATTGGCGCTTCCCTCAGGATTCCCCTTTCTTATTACAAGAAAACCAAAACAAAGCACCTCTTTGTCTTAACTGAACTTAACTGAACTATCCACCCACTCTTTCAATCAATATCACGTCAACCCCTTGCTCTGCTCCGCCCACAATGTGCCAGCTTCCACTTGTTGCCCTCTCCCTTACTGCCGTGCATTTCCCATAACAAATGGCAAAATACCCTCGAGTCCATCCTCGTCATGAACGCTACAAAAAACTGAACAACATTATGCAGACAACCCCTCTGCAGCCTGAATTTTTGCCTTTGTTTTCTTGGTTTCCCCACCTCTACCCAGATATTCAGTTTGAGCTCTACTGTGAGCAGTTTTGGGGTAGAGGACTTCTTTTTGTTGCCTATCAGTGCAGTATGTGGAACAACAGGATACTGGCCTATCACCCTGGTGAGGGTTTCCAAGGACTAACAAAGACAGCAATGAAGAAAAACTGATATCTGAGAAAAGTAGATACTACAGAAAAAAAAGTAGAAAAGATGTTTTGAACTTTATTCATATTTTCACCTGGAATCAATGACTTCTTATGTACTTTAAGGCTGGAAAGAATCACTTTCATGATCCATGTGTTATATCTTGAGGTGCAAAACTACAAATCTACAGTATAACTTCAACAAAAAATTCCCATTTTGACTGAAAATTTTCTCTTGGTAAAATATGCTAATGTTTCACAACCTCTTGCATTAAAATTTGGCTTCTTTTTTTTTCCAGTTTATGTTTTATGCTGTACCTTTTTCTTCTAGGTGAGAAAGACCACCTCTGGTGAGTATGCTACCGCCTGGCATTCAACTCTTGAGTTTCTGTTCCTAGTCCATTTGAATTACAAAAACTTGACTAAAAAGCAGATTTAAAATTCTATACAGATGTGGGTCTTGGTTTGTTGGTTTTGTCTGGGATTAAATTAATTTTCTTCATAGTAGCTAGTATGGTGCTGTGTTTTGTATTTGTGCTGAAAACAGTGTTGATAACACAGGGATGTTTTAGTCATTGCTGAGCAGTGCTTACACAGCATCAAGAGCTTTTCTGTTCCTCACACCACTTTGCCAGTGAGTAGGCTGGGGGTGCACAAGGAGTTGGGAGGGGACACAGCTGGGACAGCTGACCCCAACTGACCAAAGCGATATTCCATACCATATGATGTCATGCTCAGAAATAAAACTGGTGTGTGGAGGGAAGTTTGCCAGCACTTTTGTAACTTGTGCTTCTGGTTCTCTTGCCCATCCCACTGCAGGTATGAGTGAGTGGCTGTGTGGTGCTTAGCTGCCCACAGCGGTTAACTCACAACAATTTGTCCCCAAGGTAGGAAGATAGATGGCTTAGTCTGCATGGGGCACTTCTACCCCTTCTTCTTCTGCCAAGGTGCATGGGAACTATCAGATGGCAAACGACTGGTTCACTGGTGATCAGTGTGAGATTTTGCCTTTTGAGAAAACATCCATGAGTCTTCCATTTGTGTCTCAGTGCCAGAAATAAGAGTACCAGTTCCAGTAACCAAATCATCCAGGAGCTAGCAGTGTGGCAGCAGTAAGGTCTACAATTAAAAGGGTTAGGGAGACAGTGTTTCTGAAGGGCACTGAGCCTTACTGGAGCACCAATTACAAGGGACAACCCTGTAGCCAATAACACATTGTGATTCATATTTTGTGTATATTTTCATATAAATTAAAACTGTGGCCTCAAATTAATCCCCGTTCAGTGTCTCTATTTTCCTTAAACTTGTGTTAGGTGAAGGGGATCCAGTTTAGAAGGATTAATTTAGCTTTCTTTTTTTCTTTTTCTTTCTTGAACTTCATAGAGTATTTGTAGCCATTAAACAGAAAGAGAAATGAAGTGAGTGAGGATTTACAGCTGGGAATAATTAGGAGCAACTATGAAACACCTATGTTGGCTACCTGGTTGGAAAGCAGTCTGACTTCTCAGTGTGAGAAGTTTTTCCCCAAGTGTCCCAAATGTCACTTGGTATGGTCTTTCATTTTATATTTTAAGGTGTTTTGTTGTATGGTTTTAATTTCAGAACACTTAGCTTCAAACTGTATATACCATACACAGGAACCCAAACGACTGTTCCAGATAATTAAGGACAGAAGATAGTGGGGGCACGTGTGTTTCTCACTTGAACTCTTCCTCAAGCTTACTGATGCTCTCCCTACCATAACTCCCACATATGCGAGAAAATGCGTCGAAAATGTGAGAAAATGTGTCGAGATTCACAAGCCTTTTTCATTTGACCTTTGTTCTTTTTGTTATCAGATCCATTCAGCCAGTGCCTGTTCTTCTTTTCCCTCCCGCTGTCTGTCTGAATGGCTCATCTGTTGTATCCCTTCTGGCATTTGACTTCTGAGTTGTCTGGGCAGGGACTCTTTTGTTGTGATTTAACTTTATAGCATCTGGTCCTAAGGGACTCTGATCCCCAGTGATGGTCTTTCAGCATTCCTGCTTTCCAAGTGATTCTGTCTCATATAAAAGACAGCTCAGGAAGTACCTGAAAATATATTAAGCATATAGCAGAATGACACATCCCAAGAGAATCTGATTTAATCTTTGTTTTTACTGTATACTTTCTTGTTGAACAGTTCAAGTTAAGGACAAAGTGTCAGCCTAAATTTACCATCTTTGGTTATCTCATGTCACAGTCTTCAAGTTATTTTTATGCATTTTACTTAGATGCCACAAATAAAGGTCATTTCCTTCTTCTTAGAAGAAGTTTTATTGCTTTATTTTTAAGAGTGACCTTATTGCTAGTGAAGAGACAGATAGACAGGTAGCTCAGGAGTCCGGAATAGTTTATTCCAGAGTTTATCAATCAAGCACGATGTGCATGCCATTGATAGGGCACAAGCAAATGCAAAAGAAACAGGGCAGCTGCTCTTGGTGGCTTCTTCAAAGAGATATATCTGAGCTGAGGGGTAAGAACACATGCAGTTCTGTCTAAATACCTGCTTAGCCATTAACATCTGAGAGGATGGGTGAGAAGCAACTGGTGAGGAAGGATGAGGCAGGAAGCACTGAACTGGTGATGCAAGTGCAGATGGGGAAAGTATTGGGATGGAAGTGATGACTGTAGGTATGTGTTCATGAGGACATAGCTCTGGGTCCTAGATGGTGGGAGGCTTGGACACAGGCGTGAAGTTTTGCTCTAAGGGAAGGGAGTGAGGGTGTACTAATATTTAGGTGGAGAATATGGAGGGTTGACTCCTGTTACACATGTAAATTTTCCAGAACAGAGCTGAGAATGGACCTCCAGCTATGGTGACACCCAGACAAGCCAGATCTGAGAAGCCCTTGTTTATGTGAAATGTCCTTCCAGGTCATGGCACAAGCTGATTGGAGAGATTAAGGTGGGTTATTCCTGACTCTCTCTGTGTTAGCTTTATGGTGGTCCTTGTCTCTACCTTGCACAAGAGATGATGCTGTTACACAAGGACTTAGGAGGCAGCTGTTAATCTTCTTCTGTAACATGAAGGTGGCATTATGCTTATTTCGGAAAGGTAAACAGGAAGAGGGACAGCTGTCACTGGGAAACTGTAAGGCAATCTGGCATGAAAGCTGCGTCTTGCTCCTGCAGGAGGTGGCTCTGCAGAAGGGCCAGGAGGCTTGAAATAAGAGTGTGACAGAACATCTGAAATATTTAACACTAGACAACTTTCAAAATTAAAAGTAAAGTATATTAAAAAAATGCCATGAAGACACACAAAAAAACTGCTATTTTTAAGTACTTTTAGGGGTAAGTGAAATACAGGGAGTTTCATATAACAGGATTTTTCAGTGTTAAAACCAGAAGAGAATGAAATAAACATGTAATGTCAGAATTGTTAAAAAAAAAAAAAGTGTCGAAGAACCTGTCCAAGAATGACCTCTTCCATCTTGGTTTTTATTTTTCTTTGAAAGCCTTTTTTAAACAGCAGTTTTGAGACCATATTCCTTCCTCCCTCTATAATCAGAGTTAAATGCAAAAGGTTTTAAAGTTTGTTCTGCAATTGTTCAGTTCAGCCTCAGCACTGTATCTGTATATCCTGTAATGACTGTGGCACTGTGTAATATGTGAAGTACATTGAAAGCAAAGTAACCTGTAAGCCAAAGGGTTGGCTAGAGAAATCTGCACCAAGATTTTCCCTGTCCCACGGGTCACCATCTGTGTGCTTGGTGACAATTACAATGATTGCACCAGAAACACATCACTTGCTATTTGGTGCCTGCATCATTGGCAGGGAAATTTCCTCTTTATCTTTAAGGATCAGCCAGAATAGGGGGTTTTCTAGGAAAGGAAGAATCTTCACAAAGTGAAGTAAGGAGTTGTTTCCCATGTTATTACTTTTATGAGTGGAAAATAGTAGCAATGATAATACTTGCACTATAGTAAATTATACAAGATGTGGATCCTTTATAAAAAGGATCCTATGAACCCTTAAAAAAACCCCAAAACCAAACAGAACAGGTTTACTATGGAAGTAAAGAAAAAAACAGTCTTTTTCAAAATAATTATTCTGGAATCAAGTGACATAACCTGCTGAACTGAAGCCTGAAAAAAGTCAGTTTAGTATAAAAAGTGACACAATCCATACAGAGAAGTGTCACAATCAAATTTCTCTGCTCTGTACATAGGCACATTCAAATTTTTTCAACAAGATACAGTACAGGAGGTCCTGCAAAGCAGAACGTCTTTGCAATTTCCATGGCATCGAACCCAGAAGATTGATGATTTAAACAAGCTATCTAGATTTCCGAGTAGATATGTAATCAGAATGGAAATGCACTGGAAATTTTTTTATTCATGCTACACTGGATTTATCTCACCATAAAGACACTTTGCAATGTCCTTTTCTCAGGATCAGTGCTGAAATGTCATTCTAGCTAATGCTTTGCATAAAAAAGGGCATATTCTATGAAACGTGAAGCTGGCTCTCCTACCAGTTAAAAGAATTAGCCCTGATGGAGGATAAAACAATAAAGAATACAAAACTACATATTCTTGTCTTGGAAAAGTCAGTAGTGGCTTTTGCTTTGTGGGTGTGAAGAGGGGTGGGAGAAGCTATTTTAAATTACCTAATTAAACAAAAGGAAAATGGAATTGCTGGCATCAGCTGTGAGGCAAGGATGTTGTATATGGGCATTGCCCGCTACCCACAGTCCCTGAGAACTGTTGCCTGATAATGGCTACGAAGATGGTAAATTGTAATTGCTGCTGCTGATTGGAGAAAGATTGCAGCTGCAATTTGTTTGTGCTAAGATAACAACAACAACAACAATAATAATATTGCTTTTTTGCCTTATCTTACCCTTACCTGCCTGCTTGCAGTAGTTGTAGCTATTGTTTAAGTGAAGAAGTGATATCAATCAATACAACAAAAGTACTGTAAATTCCTACCTGGACACGCCTACATCAGTTTAAATCAAACTTATTTCACATTAAAGCAGCTAGGAATAATATCTAGTGAAATGCTAACACTGCTGTTTTACAGCACAGTAGAAGAGTCGATGCAGGTCTACATAGATTCAGCACAATCAGTTTATAGGTGTTGCCAGATGTGTACATGGGCTCACATCTGGGTAGCGTAAGATGGTAATGCCTTTTGGTTAAAAGTTGCTGCCCCTTTAGCTGAGATGTGTAATTCATTCTGTGAAACCTCCTGACTGTTACAGCACAGAATAAAAAATAAATAAATAAATACACCCCCACCTCCCATGGTTAAGTCCAGTCCACTTCATATTGAATAGAAATGGACCTGATAAGATAGTAATTGGAAATTAAGAAATGGCCACATCTGAGACCATGCGATGACACCTGCCTGGCTACATGCTTAACAAAATGATATCACGTTGCCTGTGTAACAAAGCTGGGTCAGCCTGCTCCCAGGTTTTGGATTAAGGAGTCTGGGTAGGGAATCTTTCACATAAGATCTGATATTTTGAAATTTTGTTTTACTGCTTCTCAGAGGAAAAATAACAATTGAGAATTATCTGTGAAAGGGTATTGAGCCCTGACTCTGGAGCTGATGAACAGGAGCTATGGAAACCCAGGAGACCCTGAGAGCACAGTGGGCTGCTAGCTAGCAGACAGGGAGTTTTGGCTCTTGAGGATCCAGGAAGCAGCTCTATGCTCTGATCTTGCCCTATCTGGCAGGTGAGTTGTCAAGAAACTGGGAATCATCAGAAACTTTAGTAACATGGTGGACGAGCAAGTGGACCGAAAGGTTTGAAATAGGCAAACTGGTAGGGTACACATGAGAAGCTTATAAAATTAACCATCCCCTCAAAATTGCACGATTCTGGCTAATCAGCAAACTCTGATTAGAAACAAAACTTCAGCCTTATTCTCATTACACTCTTTTTGGTCTATACGGCTACAGAAGCAAGGAAAAGGAGTTCTCCTTGTGTCTGGTCATTGCCAAAGAAATAATATTAAATACCGTTATCGCTCAGACTAGTGTCCTTGACGTTAATGGAATAAAGCATCCATTGGCTTTAATGGAAGTAAGTTCAGACTCCTCTGCAGTTTTCCAATTTCTATTCACTGCTTGTATCACCCACAGGAATTGCTAAAATGTTGCTAAGAGGTTAGATTAGCAGAAGGGAAATGGAGACACAGGAGATGAGATCCCATATGGGTGAGCTTGACTCACTAGAATACATAATCAAGTGTTTATCTGCTTTTGCTGGCTACAGAGCTATTCCTAAGTGTTTAAGATGTTCACCTAGGTCCTGATTAATCAAGGTAATCAACCATGATAAATCAATTAATCTATCAGATTTTCATTAATGGTGATATTAATAGAAAAGAGGCATTGAGGGCACAAGTCTGCCTGATATAATCCTAATTTGGCCACAGACATGTTTCAAACAACATCTTGCCCCCGAGAAGGTGCAAGAAATCCCACCACATCTTATTATGTACAAACTCTCAAAAAAGGGCTTTTGTCCTTCCCCCTAGAGACAATTATGGCTCTTTATTGACCATGAAGTTTTATGGCCTTTGTACTTTTATTCCCCACTGCTTTTGCATCCAGATTACAACCGAGTCTCAAGGGCATGTTGCCAGATCAACTGCAGGCAGTAGAATTTATTTTCCTTTAACGATAATAAGACAATATTTACATATATAGTAATATAATACAGGATACCAGAGTGCTCAATTCTGCATACCTGATTTTGAAGAAAAAAGGGGTGCCTGCGCAACTTGGTGGTATTTGTTACAGTCTTATGGGCACTGTCTACAGTCAGCTCCACCTCTGTTAGCTATGTTCAACTTTGATGATTGCCCACATTCTCCATGTATAAGATTAATTAGTTATCCCACAGAAGATTCCTGTTTTCTTTAATTTGGTAATACATCCGTCAATGTATTCTTTCTCTGAAATCCTCTGCATCTGTGAACTGTCTATTTTCAAATAACCTTTTTAACTGTGGATCATCCATCACCTCATATGTTACTTCAGATGCAGATTTAAGACCTGGTATCTTCCCTTTTTTTTTTCTTTTTTTCCCAGGTGTGGTTAAGGATAGCTTTAAGACACTCTTGGTCACATATATTTTCTTTAAATTTCCAAGATTTCTCAGCATCCCTAGAAATCCAAGTTACTCAGCCGTAGTTAAAGAATATGTTTGTATGTATATGTGTAACACTTCTATAATTACTTATCACTTCTATACATCTAATTACAACAATGTTGTTGGTATTTATCAAACTTCTTTAATAAAATTTGTTCATGACTCTTTGGGCTTCAACTTAGCACAAACAAAGATGATCTCCTTATCCCTTTCTTTTTATCTGGAGAGAAGCTCTCTGGTAGACTTTGCCGTCTTGTCTTACCTCCCCCTGCCCAGGGCAGAGGCTGACGGGGACAAGGGGCTGCTGATGGAGCCTCTGCACAGCAGTACCCGGGCTTCCATCTGCTCAAGGTTGTTGCTAAGGAACGTCTGCTGCAAATAACAGTGGCGCCTTCCCCCACCTGCTCCCACGCCAGCTCCAAGGGCTTCACTCTCTCTCTCCTTGACTCCACAGTCTGGGAAGCACCAGCTGCTGCTGCTGCAAGATTGTGTGGAAGGTTTTCTCTCGCTTTTTTATTTCTTTCCCTTCCCCCCCAATCACTCCTTAAATCCTTCAGAATTTAAGCACCTGCTGCCACCCTGAAGGCAGCCTTTTAGCACGCTCCCTCCCAACAATGTTAACGTCAATCATTACAGTTCTTTTTCCTTGGGCTCACTTCCTCACCTACTTTTCCTTGATTTGGTGTACTACATCATGATTCAGGCCTTCAGACCCTTATGGTTTGTGCATGGATTTACAGTGAAAGGGTGAGAATTCATGTAGCAAGTTCCCTTCCCTCCCATCTCCCTACACAAATGCATGAACTAGTTCCTTACAAGAGCTGTGATTTGGATCTCATAATTCATGTATGCTTGGAGGGAAATAAAAAAGCATGTGTCAGACTATCCTCATACTTTAATGATTACTCTGTTTGAATTAATTATACCCCTTTTGGTATTTTTTGCAAGGTCTGTGGCTGATGGTGTGAGATTTGATTTTATAAGAACAGAAAAGCCGACCACTCATATGATTATGAAATGATATACAGTTGAGCAAAGATTCTTTATCTCTACTGAGAGCTAAGAAAAAGTTCCTAGGCAGAGCACCCTACTATGAATAATCTTCTTATTTCTAATGTCACCCAGCCATGCAGACTTAAAGATAAGTACAGATGAACTAAGAGAGGCTGAACTTATTAAATGTAATGGAAATGGACTTTAAATTTGGTGAATCAAAATTTTGCATTAACTTTTTTCTTTAATACACTTAAATTGCCACCATAGCAGTTCCATTTTCCTCATCAAATTAGTTAAGTGGGAGATGAAGTGATGCAAGTTCTGATCTACCAAGGAATCACAGCCTCCAAGATGAAACAAGTGAAATATGGAAATAGCTGTTGCAAAGCCAGGCCTGGCGCCAGGGGGAAATGAAGGCTTTTATTCTTCAGAGATTCTTCTGAAAGGAAAGTTGTACCTCCAGTGAATACAGTGTAATCCACCATATTCTGACAATTCTTTCTGCATCAGGTCCTCCAGGACATTTTATTCCCTACTTTGGGCAGTGCAAAAAGGGACTTGGGGCATCCATCAGCTGGGAGAGGAAGCGGCTTGGAGGAAACATGATCTGCATCAGAGCCGTTACAGGAAACTTCCCATAGCTGATGATGCTTGATGCAGCTCATTGTATGAATGGTACTGCTGGCCTGGAGGGAGCGGGGAGGCTGGACACCTGCCTCTGAGGATTTCTGGGAAAGCTATGGCACAGCATGGTCTTTGTCTGCAAAGACCGTGGAAGGAGAGACTGCCCAATCTCTACGTGCCCCCCTGGCCAGGGCTGGGAAGGCTGCAGCCCTCCCTTGGATTTGATGGTCTTTGTAGCCATGACCGTGTCCAGAGATTCACCACTCATGAGCAGAACCACATGGAGTGAGGGGAAATATGGGATATCCATGGTTAGGAGGGATAACTCACCCTCCTGATCTCACACCTATCTGTGACATATACACACTTAGGAAAATTCTTCTGCTTTTTATATAAGGGTCATAGTACCTGAGCAGCAACAAAACAAACCAAATTGAACCACACAAAATCATTCCAACCAGACATGAACTGATAATATGCACTTTGCAACACTTGAAAATCAAATAATCATCTTCATAGGAGAGACTACATTAGGGGAATCACAAAGGTGTGTTGTTTTTTTCTTTCATTCGTATTTAATTTCCATTTCATTTTGAAAGCAAACATCAAAAAGCCCAAATCTTTACTCCTTTTTTTTTTTTTTTTTAGTAATTCCTCCATTGTAAATCTCCCCAATTAGCAAGACCGTGCAAATTTAAAATATTGTTGAAATCAGCAAAATTGTCGGAAAGTTTTGGCCTTCAATAAAAATGCTTCTCTATTTAAAATCAGTTTGGTCTCATCTATGCTGTCCAGAGTCATGATTCCATGAATAATAAAGTGTGTGAATAGCTTGCCTCTGGTTACTGTCCTCATGAGTCAGATGTCCTTATGTATTAGCAGGTTTGGGGGCTACAAACACTGTGATTCTTCTCTTAACTGAATCAATGGGAGTTCTGCTAGTAATTTCAGTGGGAATTGGATTTTTTAATGAAATGTTTCATATTTTTAGGGTATCTCCAAGTCTGCAGGAGGACTCTTTTCATCTTGGCTATAGGTTGAGCCCAGCTTTAGACTAGACAGGTGAAACAAGTCATCTCTTGAAGTACCTCCCTGAAGAAAGCTGATACTGTATAAAGTATCTCTGTTTAGCCACTAAAAAAGAGAAGCAACCCAAATTGAAGCATCTCTGTGAAAGAGTATGTCACAGGAGCACCCCATCTGGCCCCAAAGGGTTGAGACATAGATCCAAGGCTCTGGAGCATGCTGTGCAGAGATCTCCAGGCTGGTTTGTGTGGCCATTTTTGCATCCAGAGCAAGACAACAGCATTTGCGGTGCTGAGCCAAAGCAATTTGCTGCATTCGTATCTGCCCTGTGCCATGAGAGTGTGCTGTGGTCAGAGCTGCTTTGCAAGTCTCTGTCCTTCACCCTGTTGCATTGGGAAGACATGTGGTTCTTCATCACATTGGGGAGATGGTTTCCCTTCTTTCCTGTTTCGCTTACTGCAGCTTCTGTTATTTGATGTTTTCAGAGATGGGGGAATGGGGTGTTTGAGTTCTTTTTCATTTGTTCTTTATTTTCACTCTTTTTTCTTTAGGATGTATTGATATTGACATGGCAAAATGACTTATCTATTTAGTCTGTATGTTCATTAATTAAACTTCCAGGTGCCCAGAGACATTTGTGCCTGAGAAAAAAGGGAGTCCCAACCACTTACACAGGGAAATATGAAAACTACAGTTAAAATGTCAGTCTAGGTGGATGGTGAGGATTATTTGACCCTTCCAGCTCAGGCCCCACAGCAAACCAGGGCTGTGGCTTTTGTCTGTGGTTGCTCTCATCCCTCTTCCACTGTTGCAAGGATACAAAACAAAATAATTGTGTATTAAGGCTGCCAACTCCCTATTCCCCAACTAAATCCCCCTAATATTCGTGCTAAGGAACTGATTATAGGGTATGCTGTTGGTCGTTGGTTTATTCCCCTTTTTTTACCATCTGTCTGCTGTGAATACATCTGAAATCCCTGGCTTCACCAGCTAAAATGTACTCAGCTACTCAATTTTTTTTTCTCTTCTAATTATCCTTTTAATTTGCTTCTGCTCAGCTCCCACACCTCCTCCCCCTTACCAGATTGTTTATATTTTTCCAAAGAGCTTCTGAGAATTACTTATCCTGCTCTTTGCACCCTTTCCCTGCTCCTCATTCCAGAAATTGCTGTCTCTTGTCCCCACCCTTGCTGTGATCTTGCAGGAGTTTATGTGGATCACAACCTTCCTAACTGCTTCTGACAAATTGCCCCAAGGAGCAATAATCTATTATATTAAGAGTATTTTCCTGTTAGTCAGCCTCCCTATTCTGCATTAGCAAGTGGGATAGATTCCAGTGATTACAGAGAGGTTTGGTACAAACCAATAGTACTTTATTTCCGGAGATAGATACTTCATCCAATGACATCACCAAGCTACAGAAGCAGCTGCTAACCAAGATTTGACTCAAAACACGCCTGTTAAGTAATATTTGAGTGGCTGGAAAAGTGCAGCCTGGAAAGAAATCATGGGACCGATCCTGGGAACAGCATATCAGTGAAAGATATAGGAATAAAACTATCAGTCAGCTTCCCAGCCTTGGGGCTTGATCCAGGCATGGATGCAGACAGCTAGCACAAGGTCTAAGTGAGACTGATGTGTCTAGCTCCAAAATCACATTCCCACGACTCTTTTTCAGGCATCGTTCAAGAGTGGTGACATTTGAACTCTCCTGCCTCTTCAAATTTCCTCAGGCTCAGAACAGCCCGCTCTGAGCCCCTACCTCTTGTCTAAATGTAATCAGGAAGTAGGAATGAGGCAGCGCGAGGCCGATGTCTCCTGAGGAGCTCAGTGCAGTGTTTCAGATCTTACCTAACATACAGTGACAGAACTGGGTTCTTCAAGAATCTGTTGCTGGTGGATTTATGTAATAGCCAACTTCATAAACGCATTTATACATATCTATAAAAAGCATTTTTTGTAGTGTCTGCATATAAATTGCTATGAATTTCATGTAACATACATCATATACATAGAACACAATACATGTGAGGCACTCATAACAAATTGTATATAACAAATGTACTGTGTAATTGTATAAAAATATCAATATTTATATAATATAATAATATATGTTTTATACAATATAAAACCTGGGGGAAAAAAAAAAAAAAAAACCAAAACCAACAGTGATTGGAAGATCCATCAGTGAAACAGACCCTAGCCTGGGGTTCAAGTATTCAGTCTGTGTCTCCAGGTAAGATCTGTCCTGTCTGTGTTGGAAGGGCAGAAAAGGGAATATGGTAGTGCCAAACTCCAGTCCCCTGTCGAAGCTGAGCAACTATGCAGAGTTCAAGAGTTATTTGCCCAGACAGGGAGCATGTAAGTAGAGAACACCTTTGCCATCAAAGGGGTGGAGAAATCACTACTGGGAAATGGGGAGGGGGAGGGATGTAGTCTAGTTTTCAATTTTTCTTTTTTGGTAAATTTTTGCTGTATAAAATATGAAAGCATCCTCTGCTGTACATTCATGCTCCCAGGTTGTTGTTCTTGGGAACTAAGCCCCCATAGTACTTTGAACCCCCTCCACTCCTGAATCTACTGCATCAAGGGATTTCTTTTCTCCTTTTCTGAATACTGCTTCATTGTATCTGAAAGAATAACCATGAAATCAGCATATATGGGCTAACTAGCATGTTATATTTGTATAGGGATAGCAATGCTGGAGAACAGAAAAACTTGATGATAAAATATATTGATTTAAAAATGAGTTGGCTGAAGGTATGAAGAAAATTTTAATACTGCAGAGAAAAAAGAAGTAATAAGGAAAACACTAGGATAAGACATAATGGTGTTATAGACTGATGGCTCTAATAGTTCAGGTATTTGTCAAAAATAAACCTGGAAATAATATCCTCGATGCTATAAAGATGAAAGTAAAAAGCAAAACAAAACAGAAGCAGAGACAGTCCAAAATACATTGGATAGCTCTGGTAAATAGATCAAGAGATGTCTAAAGAAGACTTGAAGCTGGTATAAAACCGAAAGCAATAGAAGGACATTAAGTTTTGAGCTCTCGTTGCTCAAGACATGCATGCTAAAGTTGTTGGTTTTTACAATGCTGTCTAGCCTGGGTATTACTTTGAGATCACCTGCTAAACAGAAATTCCAGTCTTTCAAGGAGAATTTTTAATGTAGTGATTAGAATAGAGCAGAACAGAACAGAACAGAGCAGAACAGAACAGAACAGAACAGAACAGAATAGAATAGAATAGAATAGAATAGAATAGAATAGAATAGAATAGAATATAGTGATTAGATTTTGAATAGATAATCTAACCATATTGATCCCTGAGGAAAGCCAGTAGTAACTGGCTGCCAGTTGGACTTTGTACCAGTGATCATCACTCTTTTAGGCTGAAGGTCCTGCCAGCTTTCTGCCCACCTTAACATCCACTTATCCAGCCCAGAGCTTATCCATTTGGCTCTAAGAACACTATGAGGAGACCATGTTAAAGTCCTTGCTAAATTCAAGATATACAACATCGCTCTGGGTTGACCTTGGACTGTGGCTCAACACCCACCCAACTGGGCATTGCTCACTCCCCCTCCTCAACAGGACAGGGGGAAAAAATAGGATGGAAAAGCTCATGGGTCAAGATAAAGATGGGGAGATCACTTACCAGTTATCATCATGGGCAAAACAGACTGAACTTGGTGAAAATTAATTTAATATATAGCCAATTAAAATAGATCCATGGGTGAGAAAACAAGTGAATTAAAACAATGCCTCCTTCCCACCTCCTTTTCCCCATTCCCACCTTCACCCCTTCAATCCCGACCCCTCTCCCCCGAGGGGCACAGGGGTGGGGATGGGGGTTGCGGTCAGTCCATCCCAGCCCCTCTCAGCCACTCCTCCCTCCTCACACCTCTCCCTGCTCCAGCGAGGGCCCTTCCCCAGGCTGCAGGCCTTCAGGGACAACCTGCTCCCGCCTGGGCTCTCCACGGCCGCAGCTCCTGCAGGAAAGATCCCCCTGCTGCGGGCTGGGGCCCTCCCCGGGCTGCAGGCTGGGGCTCTGCTCCAGCGGGGGCTCTGCAGGGCTGCAGGGGATCCCTGCTGCGGGCCTGCAGCCCCTCCTGCCCTCCTCCTCCTGCGGCCTCGGGCTGCCTCTGCTGCTGCTCCCTCCTTGGCTTCCTCCTCCTCTGCCTGGGCCGCCTTTGGCCCTTTCGGCAACCTGTTTTCCCCCCCCCCCGGTGCCCCCAGCTTGGCTGAGGGTCTCAGCTGTGTCCTGCGGTGGGGCCCTTGGAGCCGGCTGGGACCGGCTGGGACCGGCTGTGTCCAGCATGGGGCAGCCCCAGCCTCTCCTCACAGAGGCTGCCCTGCAGCCCGGCTGCCAGCCCCTGGGCACAGAAACCCCATACAAACATCCACTTTTCTCCACTTGTCCACACAGCCAGTCTCATCATATAAGACCACCTGCTTCATCAGGCCTGATTTGCCTTCGGTAAATCCATGGTGGCTGTTTCCAATTACTTTCTTGTTCTTCACGTGGCTTGAAATAACTTCCAGGAAGATTTATGTCATGACTTTCCAGGGACTGTGGTTAGGATGACAAGCCTGTAGTTCCCCTGAATCCTTTTTATTGCCTTTCCTTGAAGATGGAGTGATGTCTGCATTCTTCTAGGCATCAGGAACCTCCCCCAACATACATGGCCTTTCAAAGAAAATGATGAGTGGCTTGGCAATATCAGCCAGCTCTCAGCACCCTAATTTGTGTACCCTGTGATCCCATGAATTTGAACGTGTTCAGTTGACTTAAGTGCTCCTTAACCACCTCTTCCTCTGGAGTGGTCAATGCTGCTTTCCCACAGTCTGCTAGTAGGATCAGGGAACTAGGAGGCCAGAAACAGACCTTCTGAGTGAACATTGCAGAGCAGAAATGGAACATTACCTTTCAAGTCCAGCTACCTCACATCCAAATATTTCATTTTTATCAAACTGATTCAAATTATTACAGTTCAGAGATATTTTACATTGAATGGTGTCTACCTAAGCTGTCGTGGTGGCTCATGGGAAGAGTAGTCTGGAGGTTTCCTCTCTTCCTCAGGTCCTCATATGTATTTCCTTTCGCAGGAGGCAATATGTGGTTTCCTTGATTGTTGAATTGTCCCAATGATTCATTTTTTGAAGAGGAAGTTTTACTCTTTGAAAAATGAAAATTCGTTTGGTTTAGTCTTTCTAAAAACCCCCAAAATTATGCAGAAAGGACACAACTTTTTCAAACAGTTGTCTTTCATCAAAAAAATAGACAAATAAAAGTAGATCAATTCTCACTGGTGGTGTTTCCACTGTCCCTTATGTTCAAGCTCAGGGCTTTTCTCTGAAGTTAGCCCCACTCTTGTGAAAGTGGAGTGGTGCAACAAAGACCTTGTTCTTGGTTAACCAACTGGATACAAAAGACCACAGGAGTTCTTGCAACTGACAGGATGACAGACTGACCTGAGAAAAAGAATGGAGGACAGAAGAAAGACCCCAGACCTGCATCTCTTACATGAACAATGAAAGGCAGCTGAGGGGGAGAGATAAGCAAGATGCCAGCTGTACAGTGATGCAGATTTTATTATAGTACAGGTACTGACCCTGAATCCTCCTGCCAGCCATGGATGCTGTAGTATTGGCTGTGCGGTCAGGTTTTCAGCAGAGCAAGGACCCTGACTGCACAGTTGATCAAATGGGCCATCAATCAAGTGATTCACATTGTGTACTTAAACCTCCTGCTCAAAGTCAGGTTATAATTCATACAGCTGACAACCTCCCAAAGCAGATGCCTTAAACTTAAGGCAAGAACTGCAAAAGGAGGTAAAGCAGCTGAAAAATAAAATCTCCAGTTACTAAAAATAAACATCAGAACCCCTTCTCCTGACCTCCTCCAAATGGACATCTCATAAAGTCATAGAAATTAGTTTTTTTAGCTCACTGGGGATTACACTTTTATAGCAATGCAAGGAGGAACATTAAAAGATTACTGGAGTAGGAAATTGCTGACCATGCAAAGAGTGGGCAGTGAACATGGCTTTAAAAGCGATAGGACTAGCCTAGTGTGAAAGACAGGCATTGTTTCCTTGTGTGACTCTCTGCACCAACTAAATGCCACAGGGCTGGCTGGCTTCAAGCTGGAGCTTGATTCAGTTGCCTACAAACAGGTTTCCAGTGCCACCTGAGACGGCTCGAAGTGTCTGAACAACTGCACAAGGAAGTCCAAATTGAGACAGTACTTTCACAGACTGACGGTCTTCAAGACCAGCTGCTAGAAGACAGATGGGAGACTCTAGGATACCTCAGATGGCACTTTCATGATCAGATATAGTAGACTTCTATAGTACAGATTGGTCAAGTCAACTCAGGTGATTCCTACCTGTTTGAGTCTTTGCACCACCAGTGTTAAGCTGCCCGCCATTCCCCTTCCTCTAGTAGTCCATGCCTAGCAAAGAGGGGAAGCCTTTAATGCAACACTAGTCTTGTGCATAGAGGATCTGCTGCTACATTGGTTTAAACAAATTTAGTTTAATGAAAGAGGGAAGGAAATTACAGTAGTGCTGTAATTTAGATTCTGGAGGGTAATCCTTCTCTGTGGCACAGACTTTGCATGTAAGTCATTGCAGTGTTTCTGTGCTCACCTCCTGTGTACAAAATTGGCATAACCGCATTTTCCCTACTTTATGAAAGCGACCTGAGGTAGGATGCATTAAACAAGAGGAGGAGCTCTGATGATACCCAAAAGAAGGTATGCCACAGCGATGGGGCTGATGTGCAATAATAGCATGGTTATTGTCAGGTCTGCTGTATAAGTCTTAAAAGGAATCCAGTTATTATGAATAACTGTATAGCTAATATTCAGACAGCTCCCTAATGTTGCACTCAGCAGGAACAAGGAAATAATGGCTTGCTGGAAACAGCTTTTTACTTTCTTAAAAGACAATGGGCCTAAATGTTTTCTCCAGAGATCCCTGTTTTCCAAGTTGCAAATCTTGTTTTGCTGGAGCTGATGTGCTAGAGCACCTTAAAAAATATGAACAGACTATATTAAGACCTCTGCAAAAGTGGCAGGAGCCTTATGGTAGCAGCTTTTTAGAGAGACACCCCGATGTATATCAGTCTAGCAGAAGAAAGTGGAAGAATTTGGTCTTTATATCGCTAAGAGTGAGCACAAGGGGAGAATTAGATATCAGGATGCTGGTTTTAATTGTTATCTATATTTTAAATCAAATTTACATAAGTTGTTTATCTGCTGACATCATTACCATGGACAGTACAGAACTGTAATGTCAGAGTGTAAGACAGACCTCATAAATTGGTCCTAACTGCTACCCCTAGGAATATACATCAGCCCATGGTCAGACTGTAGAAAATCTGTTACATAGTATAGGATATACACTGCACCCCAAATACTGTGTGCAGTTTTGAGCGCCTCACTATAAGAAGGACATCAGACTATTAGAGTGTGTCCAGAGGAGGGCAACCAAGATCGTAAGAGGCTTCAAGGACAAGACTTACGACGAGTGCCTGAGGTCACTTGGCTTGTTCAGCTTGGAGAAGACAAGGCTGAGGGGTGACCTCATGGCAGTCTACAACTTCCTCAAGGGGGGCAGATGAGGGGGAGGTGCTGATCTCCTCTCTCTGGTGACCAGCGATAGGACACATGGAAATGGAATGAAGCTGCATCAAGGGAAGTTCAGACTGGACATTAGGAAAAGGTTCTTCACTGAGAGGGTGGTCGGTCTCTGGAACAGGCTCCCCAGGGAAGTTGTCATGGCACCAAGCCTGTCAGAGTTCAAGGAGATTCTGGGCAATGCTCATAGTCATATGGTTTAGGTTTATGTAGTCCTCTGAGGAGCAAGGAGTTGGACTCGATGATCCTTATGGGTCCCTTCCAACTCGAGATGTTCTAGGATTCTATGATTCTAGGATTCTAAGAAATCTTCATTGCTTGATTAGACAGAAGATATGGTCTATAATTGTAGTACACTGTATATTTCTGAAAATGTTCTCCCTTCTTTCCTCTCCTTCTGCTGAGCCTCCAAATTTTTGGAATAAAATTTTGTGCTGTCCAAATCCTATCAAGGGCCATTTTTGTGTCTTTCTAAAGCTGAAGCTACTCTGGAAGCTGATGAAGCAGAGATTTGTAACTGGAACATTGTTCAAAATTTTGTCCAGTAGTTGGGGACATAGCATAGTCCTGCTCCTGTGACATAGCATAGTCCAGGGATATCCAAGGATACCTTTATTCCTTTCTCAGAAGTCTCCCTTCCTCATGGGATTCCTCTCTGCTACCATGATTGTAAAGGGGAAGTCTTAGGATTGGGTTTGTCCTTGGAGATCCCATGTCTTGCCTTTGGTCCCTGAAGGATGTCTTGAAGGTCTTTGTTTTGGTTCTCTGGTCAGCCACAGACTTTCTTTTTGACTTTGGGCAGATGGCATCATCTCTCTTAAATACCAGTTTTTCATTTATAAAATGAGGCTATGTGAGGAGTAAGCAAACTTTCCATGGATGAATGCCAGAATGTGTTTTTCTTTCTGAAAATGAACTTTAAACAAGACAATGGAAACTTGACAGGCATGGGATGATACTGCCTTTCAGACAGGGTCTGCATTTTCTTGCTGTTAGGAGTTCCCAGATCTTGTGTCCCATGAGGACCAGGAGCTGGAAGACACTGCACTTCACAAATGGCTCCTGCCTTGTCTGCCCTAATGTCCTGCTACTGCTCAACACCCCAGTCTTCTTGTGTGACCTCTGGGACATCCTTCTCAGCCATGCTGGAATACCTGATGCCTGTATTCCTATGGTAGCACTGGGGAAATGCATAAATAAATACATAGGAAAGAGAGAAAAGGACATTTGCTCCCTTGAGGACTTTTACGCAAGGGAAAACAAGACAAAAATTTCAGTGGCTCACCTAGCATCGTATTCTGCTCCTATACAAGGTATGTATAATATATTAGGACTGCGTATCTGTTTAATATGATGGCAGCTACCACTTCCAAAATGCAGCTTACTTCTAAGTATTGGTGGTCATATCAAATCCTATCACTATGTCAACACTGGCTTGCAAACTGTCATGAAGTATTGAAAGCCGGTAAAAAACAGAACCTATCAAAATTGGCTGTCAGTAAAATCGGGGGAGAAAAGAAAATGCATGTCGGCAAAGACTTTACAATAATTTAAGAGAAAGAAAAAGAGAAATTTTTCCTTTATTTTGTTTTAAGTTCCTGGGCTAAATGCATATTTTAGTATATAATTTGGATTTATGGGCTTTTTAATAGTTTGTACGATAGATTTGCCACAAACCAGCCATTCAGCGTACCATCATAAAGACAGGTGGGAATCCAAAATTGCTTTAAGAACATAATTTTCTGAGATGGAGGAGTATTTTTAATGTGATAACTGTATTTATTGTGCTTTCATTGTCTGAAGTTTTATTAAGAAAAAAGGTGGGAGAGAGAGTGAAAAACAAAATGCAAATTTCCCCCCTAGTAAATGGGTTTTGTTGTTGCCGTTTGCTTCTCTAGGCTAGGATCTTCTCTCCTGCTTCTGTAAGTAGATCAGTGAAACTCAATGGAGAAGCACAGATGTAAAGTCAGTGAAGATCTTTTCTGTACTATGTTATGTGCTGATCCTCCCTCCCACCACCTTTTCTTATAGAAGACCCAAGAATTTAAAGAAAAATCTGAATGCTGTACAGCAATAATTATATTTTGCTTTTGCATACCTCTTTCCTTTCAAGATCTTACAGTCCTTTCTGTGGCAGTCTCCATTTTATGACAGGACAGATGTCATAGAGAGATCAAGGGTTTTTTTCAGAAATGCCTAGAGGATCTGAGAACAAAATTTCTATGGAAAGTGCACTGGTCATTCATCTCTTGTGTTATTAAGTATTACAAGTAATTTTTGAAGACAGTTTTGTCTCCCAGATGTGAGTGCTAAGAAGCCCTTCTTTTCTTTCACAAGGAAATCTTTTACGGCTGTCAAAATTAGGTGGCACCATTCCTAGAATGGGGCATATTACAACTGCCTTAAGGATGCATTTCAAAATTCAAGCCAGGTGAAATATGGAAGGCCACATCTCTACTAGCACACTGGCCTTGGAGAGAGGTTGCACATTGCAAATTACATATATGTGGCTAAATTCCCTTCTCCAAAACACATGTCTGCATCCAAACTGCCCCCTGAGAACAATTCCCTGGACCAGCCTGACCATTGCCTGGAAAAGTGTAGGACAGTCTGCAGACAAATAAAAGTACTTGTTACAGACAATGCTGGGGGCCTGGTCCTGTGCTGTTCTAGTCCTGTTTGTTTCATTAATCAGGATGTAGCCAAAGGGACAGATTGGGAAGTAGGAGCACAAATGGGAGTCAAATTGATTCGAATTTCATCTGCCCTGCTAAAATGCCAAGAAACCCACTGAGCACTGACCAGGCACCTCGTGTATAAATAGACAGTGAAAAACTAGAAACTATTTTCAGCTAGCAGAGAATTTTTACCTTAACTGCCAGGGAAAGACACTGATGGAAGATGAAGATATATTGGGAGAAGAAGGAAAGTTCAGTGCTTGTGTGTAGCTGAAACCTCTCCATCATGAGAAACGCTGCAGTATGTAAGAAAAACAAGGCAGTGCCAGGCTTAGAGCAACTGTAGATCCTCTGCTTCAGCTATGTTGTAGTAATCTAGAGATCTCAGATCAAAGCCAGACCTGCTGTAAATCCTTGGAGCTAGCACATGTCTGTTGCTCCACAGCAAAACAGAAAACTAGAGAACGTGCTCAGGGGGATAAAATAACTTATTCAAGGTCCAAACCCAAGTCACTAGGAGAGTAAGAAAAATAATTCTGATCTCCTGCTTCCAGATAACCATGTTGCTTGCTAGCTTTATGCATAGCAATAGCGTGCTGTTAGAGGGAGATCAAATCTCAGTGCGAAACAAAAGCTTCTGAAAGTACAATCTTTCTTTCCCTGTTCAGGCAGGGGCCAAGCTGCTAAAACTTGGAAAGAAAAAGCTTAAAAAAATTCCCCAAATCACATTTTCGAAGATTCCCATACTTCCACCTGTGCCACATAGAGGCTACAGGTGTGTATTCTGGAGAAACTGAATTTGGCTCATAGTTACCCAATCAGTCTATTTGTGTCTGCATTGTGCAGTTCTAGGTCAGTTTTACTCATTTTTAGTACCGATTTTATGTTGGCTTACATCTAAATTGAAGGAACTTCACTTAGCTCTTCTAAACTCTTTTGGATAGTCTAAAAAAATATGTGTCTCTTTTTCTCTTAGCCTGATCCTGCCTGGCTGTGTAACTATGGGTTTCTTGTGTATGTGCTGTCTTAGTTTTCAAAAAGCATTGTCTCTTTTGTGCTGATGGTGAAGTCATCTCAGAAGGTGAACACACAGATAGTCTCAGGTGGGATATTCTGGAGTTCGCTTGTATACACACCTAAAATATCTTTTCAAACTCAATCTACTTTCCTGTCAGTTGCAGCATCCCCCCCTACCCCCAATTCCCAACCTCAGTGTCCTAATTTCCTCCCTGACTGATTGCATGAGTCTTTTTTCCTTCTGCTGCTGTTGTTACTGTTGTTGTTACCCTTGTTATTTGGGGAAGTGTTCTGCAGCTCAGTTAAGCATCCTGAAGCCAAAGAAAAATGTGTTAGAAAGTCACAACAATTGGGAGGGATTCAGTGGGGACATCTGCTGACAATCCTGTTAGGTCAACAGCTCATGGTGTTGACAGCCTGATAGTCCTAAAACTTAGAAAACTACAATACTGGAAAGCTGACAACTTCTGCTGTCAGCAATCTGAGGGTCACTTGTCATAGCAAATGCCCGCACAACTCCTGATCAGTCAGGGTAAAAACTGCGCCTGGAAGGTACTGAATACCTTCACCTGCTGCTATGTGAAATGCAAACTGAAAATGATCAGCCTGCAGGTGGACTGGGCCTGGATTTTCTTATGAGACCACATCTGCAGTGCTGTGTGCAGTGCTGGACTCCCCATTGCAAGAAAGACATTGCAAACTGCAGGGAGTTCAGCAGAGGGCCACTGAGATGACTGGGGCTGGAGCACTTGTCCGGTGAGCAGAGGCTGGGGGAGCTACATTGTTCAGCCTGGGAAGAGAAGGCTGAGAGGACATCTTATTGTCTTCTTAAATTACTGAATAGGAGAGTATAAAGAATATGGAGCCAGATTATTCTTGGGGATGGACAGTGAGAGGCCTGCGGATGGCACATATTATGACTGGTTATTAGGAAAAAGTTCTTCACCATGAAGGTGTTCAAATATTGGAACAGGGGCCCAGAGAGGTTGTGAAATCTCACCTTGGTAAATTAAAAAATCAGATGGATGATGTGTTGAGCAACCTGATTTTAGCTGGCCTTTCTTTGAGCAAGGCATTGGACCAGATGACCTCCAGATGTCCTTTCCAATTGCCCTGTGACTCTGTTCACCAGGAAGAATTGTTATTCCAGAGAAGATCTAATAAAAACCTTGGCCACTGACATATTTGTACAAAGGTAAAAAGCAAAAAGCTTTGGAAAGACTTAATGGCTAAAGCTAGTGATCAGTTAGTGGAAGCCATTAACAAACAAATGTTCTATGGACAAGAAAAGGAAACAAAAATTTACCAATTTTAACCAAAAATACAAAGTTTTTAACTCTTTTTGAAAGAACAAAAGGCTTTCAGGAGACTCAAAATAGCCCATTGTCCTGGTTTTGGCTGGGATAGAGTTAACTTTTTTTTCCTCCTAGTAGCTGGTATAGTGCTGTGTTTTGGATTTAGTATGAGAATAACGTGATAACACACTGATGTTTTAGTTGTTACTAAGTAGTGCTTACACTATTCAAGGACTTTTCAGCTTCTCATGCTCTGCCAGTGAGAAGCTGGTAGGGGGTACAGCCAGGACAGCTGACCCAGACTGGCCAAAGGGCTATTCCATACCATATGACGTCATGCTCAGTATATAAGCTGGGGGAGTTGGCTGGGGGGGAACCGCTGCTCAGGGACAGGCTGGGCATCAGTTGGCGGGTGGTGAGCAATTACAATGTGCATCACTTATTTTATATATTCTTTTATTATTATTATTATTATTATTATTATTATTATTATTATTATCCTTTCCCCTTTCTTTTCTGTCCTATTAAACTGTCTTTATCTTAACCCATGAATTTTACTTTTTTTTTTTTTTCCTGATTCTCTCCCTCATCCCATGGGGGAGTGAGCGAAAAGCTGTGTGGTGTTAACTGCCTGCCAGGTTAAACCACAACACCCATGTTGATGAATAAATAAGTTCATTGAAAACTTTTATTTCCAAAATTATCAAAGTGAGATTATTTGACTTTTTACATTTTAAAATGTGAACTGTGACTTGGAACTCAGTTTTTCAGTCTTCAGAGAGAAACTATTTCAGTTCCATTTTTCCATCTTTGTCTAATCCATAATGGCAGAAATAATCTGTAAATACTATAAACCAGAAGAAAACTTTCTTTATCACACATTAGTTGTCTAGAGAGTGTTTGCAGGAATTTCTGAAGCAGGCAGCACCAAAAACTTTTAGGGTTGTACTGGGTGAACCAGTAGAGCAAGACAAGTGTACACTTAACCAGTAGAGCCATGCCCTTCCCTATAATCAAAAGGTGGTGTTGCCTCTTTGTTCCACTTTCGATTGCAGCCAATTATTAACTTCTGAATTTCCAGCCTTAGAGTGAAATTAGTCAAGTTTATCCTCTGCCAGAAGGTCACATTCAAAGCAAGCTCAGCTATTTTTGTGTACAAAATGCATATTAGGTAAAAACACTGCGTCCCTTTTAGCCATCCTCTCTTCCTTCTGCCATCATTTATTCTTATCCAAACTTTTTGATTTAATCTGCATGTGTGGACAATTGAATAACTCTTAGATTGAAGCTGGATGGTTTTGTTTACATTTTATTGTCCTTCCTCCATTAAGCTAAGGACAATCTGATTCTATTTATGCTGCCTCTGAGCTTTTGCTTTTCAGTTTTTGCTGGAATATACTTCTGATCCATGCGTGGCAATTGGGGTGGTTTAGATTTCAGAATGGACTGCTCCCAGCAGAGTCCTAAAAACTCCTCAGGGCCCAACTATTTGTAACATCTATCACTTGTTCGTGAGGTGGCAAATGCAGGACCTCAACTACTCCATGGGGCAGATTACCTTGGAATGGCTGAACAATGACTGCAGATGGGTCTGCCTTTATTAACAGATGCAAATGGGATCACTTTTACAATTTGCAATAAAATGTCTATTACAGAACACCGCAGCACCTACTTTTTTTGGTGTGTTGGCATGATCGTGTCCCCTTCCTGTGCAGGGACATCAGGGTCTCTTTATGGCTGCCACTGGAAGTACTGTAAAATCTCAAACCAGCTGTTCCATCTGGAGGGACAGGGCAAAAAAAATCCAGTTAAGTAACATGTCAGGACTGTAAAGGGCATGTCAGACTTGAGAGACAGTCATTGGACTGGGAATGCTTCACAAAAAGCTCCTGCTTTTGAGGATTTCAAAGTATCTTTGGAGTCAGTCCAAGTGCTCACCCTAACAGCCCGATAGTGCCTTGCTACCAGAACTTCATTAAAAAAGCTGGGGTGGGAAATCCTTCCTACATGGGACTCAGCAAGTCACTAAAAGGAAGAAGGACCTGCCTTCCTCAGGCTGCACCAGCTGAAGGTCTGATGAAAAGCTGCATGAAGCGTGGACTGAGGCTGCAGGAGCTGTCTTACTGTTTTGAGTTACTTCTTTGGATGAACAAAGCATGCCCAGTTGCAAGCTCAGCTGCCTGTAAGCGTAGCTCATCTGTATGTTTGGGCATCTGGGGGGGTGTGTGTGTATGTATACACACACACAGAGAAAGGCAGAAGGAGAATTCATGTTGGAATACCTGAAATGCTGGTAGAAATCAGAAAGGTAGTGTGTATAAGGGGTATTAGCCACACTGTCACTGGAATCTAAAGCAATCTCAGACCAAAAGGTCATACTGGTTCTAAAGATATTAAATACCTTCTAGCATGAGTGGCTGCTCCTGCAGATGCTTCTTGTTTCCTAACTTTGGTGAAAAGGAAAATGATGCAGTAAAGAACAATTCTTTCCTGCAGTAAGAAAAATAACTCTCCCAAAGAAAATAGGGCCATGCTTCCATTCAGACTGCTTAATGACATAAGATAATGTTCAAATTCAGATCAATGATCCTTGGTCTGAATCAGGCAGAAAAAGACATTACCCTTGATGTTTCACCCTGTATAATTGTGCAGCCAAATCATTTATGTACTAGTATTGTGGTTTAACCAGGACAACTAGCCACTGGAGTAGAGCTAACATTGGGTCTCAGAGATGTTTTTAACCATCTCTGCTGTGAGCTGCCACCTTCCAGCGGTGAGGCTTGCCTGGTGGTATGCTGACTCTGAAAGAGCAGCACTGTGTCCCCATCCACTGATCCAAAGCTCTGACCTCTGTGTAGTGCAATGGGGATGGCACCAACACCTTTTTTTTTTTTGGTGAACTGTTTTATATAAAATGCTTACCCCTGTATACATTCGGAGCATATGAAGTCACTGTGGTTACTCTCTTGACTAAATAGTTTTAGGTAAGCATAGTAAAAGAAAACCTCTCGATATTGGACTCTTACTAAGGAGTGATAGTGCAGTCTCAGGGCCTTTCCTTACCTGGAATCACTATGGAACATCCTATGAGGCAGTCTGATTCTTGACTTCACTTTTAAGGATTTCTTAGAAGCACAAGCATTTTCTGTTTGTCCTGCTTGCATATTAGTAACCAAAAAATCCATGTAGGAAATCAATGTGAATTACGGTTGTTAACTCCCAGATATTATAAAGGGAATGAAGAGAATGCAGTGAGCTGGGTAGCTTAATTGTATATCTTTCAGAGTGTTTGAAAAATATGGGCTTACTTGCTATACTTATTGCCTTTGTTATCCAGTACAATTTGTAACTAGAAATATACGCGAGTCAATTAAGGTTTTGAAGAAAAGTTTTCTTTTCTTTTCCAAACGAAAGTGTCATATATCATGCAATATCAACTCCAGTGTTAGACTAGCAGAAATTTACTGCACCATGTTCCCGCAGTGAAAATCTGCAGCTAGATTAATGTTCCTTTAGCTGGCATTAAATCAATTTCATACATATGCTCGTATTTTCACCAGAGTGACATTCTGCAATAGCTGATGTTTTGTAGGAGCAGTAAAGAAAAAAACTCAGCAGATTTTGTTCAAGCTTCATATATATATATATATGCATATATATATACACAGGTGAACAACACATTTCATGCATCACTTGCTTCAAAAAAGTCTTGAGGTTTCAAAGTTAGCCAACTTGCTTCATGTTTTTCATGGCATATACACTGCTTATTATCAGTGCACCTTCACACAGCTGAGAAACATCTAGAATTACATTTATTTAATCTGGATAGAATTGAAATTTTCTTTTTTTTCCCAGTTTATTGAAATTGTTCTTGTTATACAACTTACACTTCAGCAATTTAAATATGGGGATAAAACTTTCACATGTCTTCCTACCTAATGCTCACCACACTCTAGCTGATTTCATCAAGGCTGGTTCTCAGTAGATTAATGAGATAACAGCACTCTCCATGACAAGGCACGCAAACTTCCCAAGGAGGTTCTGCCTGTCTGTGGGAGTTTGTTCCCTGGGCTCAGAAGACCTGGCTGACCAGGGCAAAGCAATCTCCTGGGCAGGACTCTAAAAAGGTCATTTTTCCTGAATGCTCCTTCTGAAGACAGGACATTGAGGAGAGCAGTAGTCAGTTTACTCAGGCTGTCCTCATGGAGTAGCCACCACAGCCATGGAAGCAAAGACAGTGTCTCACCTTCCTCCCCCATTATTTATCTGACAGTCACTTGGGGTATGAGGAGTGGTTTGTGCAGCAGTGACATCACCATGACATCACCATGACATCACTGGTGAACAAGTCACAGAAATCTTCTCTTCTCTTTTCTCTTCCCTTTTCCCTTTTCCCTTTTCTCTTCCCTTTTCCCTTTTCCCTTTTCCCTTTTCTCTTCCCTCTTCTCTTCTCTTCTCTTCTCTTCTCTTCTCTTCTCTTCTCTTCTCTTCTCTTCTCTTCTCTTCTCTTCTCTTCTCTTCTCTTCTCTTCTCTTCTCTTCTCTTCTCTTCTCTTCTCTTCTCCTCTCCTCTCCTCTCCTCTCCTCTCCTCTCCTCTCCTCTCCTCTCCTCTCCTCTCCCTTCCCTTCCCTTCCCTTCCTTCCCTTCCCTTCCCTTCCCTTCCCTTCCCTTCCCTTCCCTTCCCTTCCCTTCCCTTCCCTTCCTTCCCTTCCCTTCCCTTCCCTTCCCTTCCCTTCCCTTCCCTTCCCTTCCCTTCCCTTCCCTTCCCTTCCCTTCCCTTCCCTTCCCTTCCCTTCCCTTCCCTTCCCTTCCCTTCCCTTCCCTTCCTTCCTTCCCTTCCCTTCCCTTCCCTTCCCTTCCCTTCCCTTCCCTTCCCTTCCCTTCCCTTCCCTTCCCTTCCCTTCCCTTCCCTTCCCTTCCCTTCCCTTCCCTTCCCTTCCCTTCCTCTTCTGTAGGTAGAACCATACCAGTTGCTTTGGTAGTCAACAGCCATAGCTGCCCCTTTTGTGTTGAACTTGTGTCTCACCTGCTGCTTGATATGACCACAGGAAATATGAATCCTCAGGGAAAAGAACCTTTCTGTATAAGCATCTCACTTAGAGGATCTGATCTGAAAAAGTCGACCTCATTTTCTTCTCACCTTAGTAAAGGAGGCATAGGTCTAATGGGTGGAGAAACCACTGCAAGTGAAAGGAGAATCAAGCCCAAGATTTGTGAGTAGCTCTACTGTGAATTTGCAGTTCAGGTATTTATTGGGATTTAAAGATTTACAGACATTCAAGTACAGGTATATTCTGCGCTGAAACATGCATGGATGTAGAAATAATGTAGCAAACACAGCCTATATATAGGGATATCTCTAAATATGCCTAGGGAAAAAAAATATTCCTTTTCCAGCAATACTGAGGTATAATGAAGAACCTGTGAAGGACTGTGAGGTCTCTCAGAGTGACAGTCAATGGCAAGTGCTGATCTTTTGAAGGCCACCCTCAGGGTGCAAATGAGCTGATCTAGCCTTTTTGTTGTACGATCTCCATCCTGTAGTATCTAAGCACCTCATAGACATCGCCAGCTCTCAGTCAGATGGAAAACACTCATTGTATTTTACAGCAGAGGGAACTGAAATATAGGGAAGATGAGCAGCAAAATTCTTAATTGGCATTAATATCCAGGGGTCCAGGTGATCAGCCACAACCCTGAGGTGTTTTGACTTTTCTTATGTATCTAAATTTTATGGCAGAAGGAGTCTAGTCTGGGGAAGCAGCTCTTCCCACACATCAAAAATTGGTGGATAATATTTCCTCAGGATGCTGCTTGTCACTGATATGTTACTTGTGGCATCTTTCTGCAAGTAACTAGGGTCATGAATAAAGTCTATCACTAAGCTGGGTAACAAAATTGAGCTGCCTGAAGAGCTGCCTGAATGCCTGTTTTGCATCTAGTTTTCTATCTTTCTATGTCTTTTTAGCTATGTTGGTTAATATCAGCTCAAACTCAGTCCCTGTGTTTCTTAGTGGCATCCAGATATGATGTCATCCTCTTATTTTCTATCAAGGAGGGATTCAATTTAATTCTCTGCAAGGCTTCATATGTATTTTGTGACTTATTTCTTAACCCTTTGTCCTGTCATGATGAGTACCTTTTTTCAGCACAGTATACAGTTAACATTTAATTACCGGAAAGAGAGAGGTTTGGGTTTTTTCTGACATTTGAAGCAGCAAAATTATAAATTAATACCTGGGTCAAGAAGAAACCGACCCATTAAGCATTTATTGTTGCAAATTGCTTGAATGACTCACTTTCAGCTTTGGTCAGCAGTGTTGAGTGGAAAGAGAGCCCTCTTACATATGCATTCATTATGGAAAATCAAAATGAGAATCAACAGAGGCATTACGAGTATGATTCCTTTTTAATACATACATCTGGGTGTTTGCTTCCTGCTGTTCCCCCCACCCCCCACCCCCCCCCTTATTATTTAATTTTCAATGCAAGGCGAACTATGCACTAGCAAAATCATAAATGAAAAGCTGACTGCAAAAATCCTCGAAGATTTGACAGCCTTGGAAGACAGCTGATTTTTAAATGTCTGCCAGCAGCACACATGGAACAGCCAGTGCATTGGCTCATATACCTCCACCTGCTTTATTGTTCTTAGGAAGGATTTTCACAGTTTCCACGTAGGGGACTGTTTCTCTAAACCTAAAGATAAGCTGCACAAGAATTTTATTTCATAAATTTCTGTTTTGGAATATGTGCAATGTGTTGTATCTATCGATTCTTTAGCTCTGCTGTGCTTTGAGGTTTTATGGTGTAAGAATACGGGAAAATAAATTTTGAGCATTATATTAGTTTAAGGTTTTGTTCTTCAAGTGTTCAATTTTTTATTTTCCGTGCTACTTCTTGGGGTTTTTTTGTTTATATATGCATACACGCGCATACCCATACACATGCTTCCTCTATCATCTCAATTGCCTATCCTGCCTCTTTTATAAATCACTTTTTAAAATTTCTGACTATTCTCTGTGTCGTATTTAATTTAATCCAATATTTATAACCATGGTAAAATGAACAATCACCCAGTGCTTTTCTGTGCATGGTTTGAAGCAGTTTTCATAAATAAAGATTTAATAAAAAACAGGTTTCATTTTTTACATTCTAATTAAAAATTAAGAGGGAAAAAAAAAGAAGAGCAATAAAAATGCACTGAATTCTTCTCTTAGTGGCATGCACTAACCTGATTGGATTCACTGGATTTACTCTAATTTAAAATGTGCGTAAGGGGAAAAAGCAGAGCTTGGAATAACCATCTATGAAACGGTGAGCTAGCAGCAATAACAAGGTAGTAATTAAAGAGTGCCTCTAGCGCACTCTTTCAAAGAAGCTCATATACCTTTGCTCACTCTCCAAGAGCGCTACTTGAAAATTCATTAAACACAAAGCTTAGAATTTAGCAAGGCAACCAACAGCTAAGCAGAGACCAGGGAAATATTTGCCACTGTTGAATTACCGCAGCTCAGCTAATAGTAGTGGGTTGTGGTGTCTTGGCCGTGGTAACCACTCATCCTTTGCTGCAGCATCAGGGTCTTCGTTACACACTTCCCTACCACTACTCTACACCGTTGTGTGGCCTGTATTGGGGGCTGGGGAAATTTAATCCAATGTGGATTTCTAATCCACAAAAAGCTTACTCTCACCCTCTGGAGACAAGTGTGACTGAAATGACATGGTGCAAACTGGGGACTTTCCACTGTCAAAGCTCAAATTCTAGTTGTTGGGCAGAGGGACTTCTCATAAGCAAGGTAGAAAATGCACAAGGAGATGGACCAATCGAGTGTAGTGGGGAAATCCTTATCCTCACTATGGGAAAGACTCTGAAAAGGGTCACTGAGCCATCCTCACCTTTTATTCTTCATTGTCTCTTGCCTTAGATGAGATAGGAGGCTGGATGGGGCACAGACACCACCACGTGCTTCCTGCAAGTAACTTTTTGTGCCCCAGTTGGGCCATTTCAGTATTTTGTTCTCTTTGACCAAACACAAACTGAAATGAATTCCTATCCTCTAGAACAGAATACGTTTTGTGGGGTTTTCAGAGAAGCAGCATGTCCCTATGGCATTCAATTGCAAAGCTCCAATTGACTTTTCTCGAACCAGGTTTTCACCCCTGAGTTTCCAAACAGATTGAATCCGAGTGCATGGGACTGCTCTCTGCATTATTATTATTATGGGGCAATCAAGGGTAAACATGTGTAATAACACCTGAGAGGTGTTCAAGATTGTTTAAAAATACATAATCCTTTCCTTTTCCAGGACAACAAGAAAGGCATAACCAAAAAAACCCAAACCTTAAACTTATTTTCACCTTGAAACTTGTCTGGTGTTGAGCGGGTTTGGGTGTATCTGAGAAAACCAAGGTTCACTGCTTCTCTGGAAGGAACAGATGAGTTTAAAATGATGTTTGAATCCAATCCCTGTACTGTGGACTGTACCCTAGGAAACACCTTACAAGTCAGTGTGGCTTGTTTGAACCTGAAAGGGTTACTTCAATGTCTGGAACTGCCATTTGTCCAGTTCTAAGAAAATCTTTCCCTAGTGGGAGTAAACCCCCACAATTATCACAGTGGAAGAAAATGTATAACAGTGAGGGGACAGGGCTATCTCACATTTTAAAAACCACAGTGTTCCTTATGGGACAGCACATCACATATGGAGGTGAAACACTTTTGATCTGCTAAATGCTTAAAAGTGGAAGTCTTTGTCCTAAGGGAGAGAAAGAACTCTCTTATAAATTAAAACATTCTCATTTGGATTATTAAATAGTTTCTCAGTGGGAAAAGAATAAAATTAGAAACAGTACTTTTAGTGTGAAAATTGTGGGGGTTTTATGAAACTGCTTTCTTTTTGGAACAATGAAAAAGGCTTGCCATGTTTTTTACTAGATCTTGTAAAACCATTCATGCTTAGTCCTCAAAGGTCTTTGCAAATATTACCTAGGTGTTGAAATGCTGCACGTGAGGGAGACAGGCAGTATTTGGACAGACGGAATGGAGTATCAGAGGGGGAGCCTGGGGCCTGTGTAGCTCAAAGTGACTGGCAGCTTGGAGGTTATGTGTTAGTTCTAAAACCATTAAGGCTGTGAGGCTAAACCACTTCCGAGAATGGCATTGAAGTCACTTATTCTTTTAATGTTTTTGGAAATGGTGCTCATAATTTTGCAAGACAGCTTTACCTGGATAAGAACAGGAGACAGCCAGAGACTGGATGCAACTTAAAGCTTTTTCCTCAGTTAATTATTGTTAAAATGAAGGATTACAAAAAGGAAGTGAGAATATAACCCTCCAAAGAGCATATTGGTTTATGCTTTATATACCTACATATACTGACATTTATTATTTTCTGTTGCAAGCAAGTAATAATAAACCTGTGTCTGGCTTCATAAAGTGTATGAATTTGCAAATATGTCTGTATCAATATGTAGCAATACACAGTTGGCTAGCATTTGTTTGCATCTAGCTGTATTTCCGCAGAGCTAATCTCATCTCCTATCTAATATAAAACTGTCAGATTGTCTGTTACGCTAGGAGACCATTTATATTTCCACTTGTGCGTAGTTAAATCATGGTTTGCAAGCAGCTTTTTAAGTCTAACTCATTCGTCTGTGTATACATATGTCTGTCTCTGTCTTTCTTTAGTTCTTTGGATTAACCAATACTGTGTTGGGAACTGCCCAAGAAAATGTGGGCGCTCAGCATCAGAGCTCTTCTTTCACTAAACTATTTTCTTTCAGACATATGCAGACATGGAGAGGTTAAGAGATAAAGTTTCTTGTTTGCTATAGACTCAGTGCAGTATACCTTATGCTGACTCTGAAAAAGTTTCTAATAAAGCCTTGTGGGATTAGGAAAGGGGGCTAAAAAATTAGTCTGATTATATCAGAATCAATTAAATGTGCTATAATCCTCATTCTCTGATGATGATAGACTTTTAACATAAATGAGTTTCCCTGCACTGCAGTTTAAAATGAATTTCAAGAGCTTTCAGAAAGTAAGGCCACAGAATTACAGCCTTTCTCTGACTCCTAAACAACATGAAAAAGTATGATATGAGGAAAAAAAACTGGACATATTATCAAAGTCATCATTTTAACACTTTTATCATAGTATAAACAACTGCTCAGGTTTCTGAATATTCACTGGTCTATATTTCTCTCCCTTTTTCGCATTCTTCAATTTAGGTCAGCCTTTCAAAGCAAAGTTAGTCATTCTTCTCAGAGGCAGAGCACTATTTAACTTGCCTTTTCACAAGCAGCTCGAGGTGTTTCATTGTTGTCTGGAATGTGACAGTACAATCCTCCTCTAACAACAAAAAAATTTCTTCTAGAACAAACCGCAAATTCTAAAGATCTAATCAGAAAGAAAAAAATAAATAATTTAAAAAAGGGAAACATTCAAAGCTCAGCTAGCAGAGACATGCAACTTTGCTGCCTATAAATTATATGTCAGTGAAGGGGGTTTCAAACCTATGCAAGATTTTCTTCCTTCTCAATGTAATATTTCTGTAAAAAGAAACCTCCCATACATATTAGTGTGTCTGTCGAGTGTAGGCTTAGTGACGCTTCTGCAGAAGCAAGGTGGCAGCAGACATCTCAGACTGGAGGTGCAGCCAATTTCATCCAGCAAGTGGAAAGATGGCAGACCTTTAAAAGTGGATTTCTCTCACCTGTAAAACAATCTCTTTTTTGCTTATTAAATGATAATACTGATAATAATACACACCAAATCCTAATCCTGCTGAAGCCTATGGAATTTTTTCCATTAATCCCACTGGCAGTGAGTGGAGCTCTAGTGTTGCTTAAAGAATAGCTTGTGGGGAAAAAGTGGGGTTTTTTTGTTTTTTCTTTTTTTTTTTTTGCCTTCTTCTTTTTTGTATGAATTGGCTCGGATTTGCCCTTACTAAGACAGTAGCAATGATGAGCCCCAGGAGAATAGGTCTCTGTAAGATACAGTCCCTTCTTCATGGTAAAGATAAGCATAGCTGCAGTTTGCTCCACTGATAGAACGGGTGATAATATGTCCCTTATTGATCTGTTTGGCCCAATAAATGGCCCTGAGCCCACTGGGCACAGCCTGAGCATCCCTGTGTTCATCCTTTAATAAGAAAATGCTGGGACACAAAGAGTTGGGTTGCATTTTCCTCCATGGAGAGCTCTGCCTTATTACAGCTAAATTTGGAAAGCTTTGGCCCTGACAACAGCAGATGAAACCTGTTGGTCCTTGCAAAATGTGTCTTCCCCATAACCATGTGTGTGTGTGTATTTCCTATTATCTATAATAAAGGTTATGCATTGAGAGCAGATGCTACTTAACCAATAACTGTCTCATACTATTACATCTGGATTTATTTAAATGCTGTTTTCTTCCCATACAATGTGAGCATTAGAGTGCAGATTTCCACAACAAACCATTGAGAAAATTCTCAGTGCTGCTGACCATCATAGTGCAAGGATGCATTTCAGACCCATAAGGCTGACTTTTTTTTTCTGAAGCTGACTTCACTGGTGTCAAACAAAGGCTTGAACCACAAAAAAGTTAGTGTTCTACTTAAAACAAAACTGCAGTTCAAAATCATCTTGGATATAAGAAGGTGCACCTCAGCGTTAGACATGCATTTGGCCTGTCTTGCGCACGGGTGGTTTTTTGACCAGAGTTAATAAAAAGGCAGAGGTTGGAGAAAGACAAAAAATAATCTGTGAGAAGTTTGCTCTTGGGGTGAAAGTAAAATTTGGTGTGAGCTGGGTTCTCTTGCTTCTCCATTAGCAGTCAGTGTCCTGAAGTATAACAAAGCTCACTTTCCAGCTGAGGTCAGTCAGGGCAACAGGTTAGAAAAACCTCTGTGAGAACTCAGGGAAAAGTAATGGGAAATGCTGCATGCCATAAAAAAGGCAAAGAAAGAAAGAGAAAGACAGAGAAGGGAGAGTGTGGGGGAAGAAAACCAATAAGAAAACACATTTGCTGTGCAAGAGTAGCCTGGCACAGAGAGCTGAATTGAGTCAGGGTAAGGTAGTGATTTTCTTATCGCACACATTTTTCATCTCAGTCCTCATCTCTCCCTACAAACAAAGGCAAATGGATAGGCTCTGTCTACATAGTACAGGATTTTGCATTTCTCCTAGAGCAGTGACTGTACATCTAGAAACTCAGGATGTCCCTAGGATGTCTCTTTTGGAGGTTCATGCCTTCTTTTCTTGAGCCTGTGGAACTACTTCTTGATCTGCTGCAGGCAGAAGGAGCTAGATCTTTCTAAAAGCACTTCTGAATAATTAAAAACCTTCCTCCTATGCAACAGAACAGTCTTCTGGTCACATTTAGCCCAGGGTATACAATGCCATCAAACTCACTTTGCAAAATGCCCTTGTTGCTGGTTCTCCACTCTCTAGTGAGGAGGTTTCAGGTAATGTCAGCTAATGCAGAATGGAGAGCTGTCTTTTTTTTCTTTACCACTGAGTCCTGGGTTTTCTCCCTACTCCAAGGGGCAAATGGATAGCCAGAAATAAAGACAGCAACCTCCAAAATGCCCCATTCTGTGTATTTATCTGAATATATAAAACTCTGACTCGTTCACTAGGCAGAAAACCTAAACACTGAACTCTAATGGCCACATTTCCTAATTAGAAGGCACTCAGAAATCCAAGTCTTTATTTCCATAAAGGTAACAGCACAGTTGTACAGATACATTCACATACTTCTTGGGAGAACCTCTGTGCTGCATGAGTGGTGTGGTAGTCCTTAGAGGACTACTTGGGACAGCACAATCAGGATTTACTAGTATCTACCCAATGCACATGTGTCGAATACAATCCTCCTGTTTCATAGCCAGATTCTTTTTTCTCTCTAAAGTGACCAGGAGTCAGCTTTGAGGGGGAACCCAGTCTATATGAATCTATAAGGAAATACCTTAAAACATGTGGTCAGTCTCTGGCTTTATAGCAATTCAAGTTAATTCGGTGAGAGTTGTCAGTAAAAATCCGTATTTATCCATGCAGTTCCTTTTTGCAGGGTGCAAATGTGTGGCTGAGTTAGACCTATACATTTTTAAGCAGCTAGTTTTAATCATGTGACTCACTGACTTTTTTGCATAAAACATTTTTTTCCTGAATATATATGATGTGCTGTGAAGGGTAAGCACATGTCAGTGGTTAAATTTACTGAACACTCCAGAGCAACAGAAGAAATGACCTTACTGGCTGGGTCTTCAGGTGAGTGAAGGAATGTTGCTCTGATGTTTCTGTCTGGTGTTTCAACCTTACAGGGCCGTTTTTTGCAGCGCAGATGTCTGACCAGCCCTCCAAAGGCCGAGGTGAGCAATTCCACAGAGGAAGCAAGTCAGGCATTCACGAGATGAAGAGGTGTTGAATTCACAATTCTTCTGTTTGCTTTTCTAACCCAAACCCAGACTTAACAGATGGGTCTTGAGGTCTGTTCCATGACCTCCCATGCTGTCACTGAGATTGGAAATCTCCACTGCAATTACTAGCAAGTTCCTTTGTCATCTGTTATGAACGTTGACTCCCTGGGGAGAGCAGCGTAGCCAAGAAACTGAGTAAGGCTGACATTGTGGCACTGAGCTAACAAGATGGACCCAAAATGTTACCCTTTATTTTGGGGTGGATAATTTATTTATTTATTTTTTTAAAATTGCCTTTCCTGGTCCTTCTCAACTTTAAGCAATTAGCATGGTAACAACATGCTTAAAGGCTAACAATATACTGCAGGGAGAAAGGCCAATTATAACAACAAAAAAAAAAAAAAAGGAGGAAAAAGGAAAGGGAGGAGGTAGGTCTGCTTTGCTATGAACCCATCAGTAAATTGTGCAAAATGCAGGATGCTGCAAGCCCCAGAAAGATTCCAGCAGCAGCCCCTGATCTAAAGCTGAGTGGCTCTATCTCCATTTCTGCAATTGCAGTCTTTGCTTCGGTTACATTATTCCTCCTCAGCCTGACTATGTTTTTCTATATTTCCCCTGTCTATTTTCTGAAGAGGCAATTGTTGTGAATGGTGGAGAAGGTTGAGTGCCTAACTGAAATAAAAGAAAATTAGTTTTTAAGGAGAGTAAATTGGATAGAATAGGACCCGTAAGGATAACAAGCTGGCGATAATTCAGTGTAGTCTTCCTGTTCTGCTCCTGTTTATTAAATATTCTTATTGACTTCTGCTTCTCAGCACTCTATGTTCTGTAGTGTACTAAATTACAGTAACTGAATATTCTGTCTACATATGCTGACTGGTCATTTGAGAGATGAGTGTACTTAAGACAGAAATGCTTTCCTTTAGTTCTTACATCTTTGAAATGCCTATTATAAAATGTACATCTGTAAGAAGGCACTTCTCCCCGCCAAATGAGATTTAATGCTGAAAAAGCTACAGTGCTAAATAAAATAATAAACTTTAAGCAGGAACCTTCTCTATGACTCACAGTTCTCTTTCCTAGCCACTGCTAGAATTGTGAGTATGGATTAATGCCCATGCCTCCATACTCAACCCCGCCCCCCTCCAATAAAAGAAGTCCTACCACACAAATGTTCCAGAAAGCTTGGCTTCCCCTTGTTGCGACCTAAAAATGGTGGTGGACTTTCTTGGGATTTACAAATTTTGGTCTGTCTTGCTTAGGGAACAAGATGCTCTGAATGTCAGCCTCTTTTGGCAATGAAGTGTAAATTACACAAGGCCAAGGAATGCTCTAAAGCACAAGCATGTATTTATCCATAACTTTTAACTGCTATTACTCTCTCTAGAATAGCTTTGACAGGTGCATCTGAAAGTCTTTTGGATGATGCCTGGACATGGCATGGGGAATAGCAGAAGGCAGTGACTGCTCTCAGTCTCAGGAACTTGCAGGCTCGTGAAATATTTGGGAATGAAAATAGTCACATTTGTGAACTTTAAGTGCCTCCAAATATGGATGGAAGAAGTACATTGCTTTAGAACATATTTAAAAATGTAATGTATAAATATAAATTCTATCCCTTGATGTCCTCATATTATAAGACTGCCTTTATTTTATAGTTATTATAGTTATTATATAGTTTTATATTATATAGTGATTGAGATTTCTCCTTGCTTCTCCTGCAAGACCAATCCTTGTCTTCCATTTGCTGAACTAAATTTAAGTGCTCTGTCTTGCTTAGCTGTCTCTGCAGCAGAAGATAAACTTGCATCCAAAAGGGAATTCAACATCTACAAATTCAACATGCATTAAGTAATTTGGAGGCAGCAAACAGCAGCTGTTCAGAAAACATTCAGCTTGATGCCATTGATCTCTCTTTTCCATTTGGAGTACCAGTCTTTTAAACCAAATAACCCCATTGAACTGGGGCCCAGGGCCCCACACCTCTCACAAAAGCTAGGAGAATTTCTTTTGCCTTAGAAAATCATAAAGCGTATACAGTCTTTTACTGGGGAGGAACATATTTTTCCAGTAGGAAATAGTTGGTTTGTTATCTGTTTTCATCCACTTCATATAAAATTGCATGCAAGTATGGGTAAGTGTACCTGTCTAATTACTGTAAGATATGGTGCCTAGCCAAGTACCTGAGCTCTGGTACCTCAACTTAGAGAAATGGTTGGGAGTAGAAAAAATAATTCTATTCCCTCTCTATACATACAAGCTTTAAGTTTTATACCTCTGGGATTCTCTAAAACAATTAAGGCCACGTAAGTGTTTTGCTTTACTTTTCCCATGTGCAAACACATTTAATTTGTTTGGTATATTTAAGACAATAGGCTTGGGATTTTTCTCAGCCTTCTCAGTTTAAGGCATCCCTCAGCTCCACCCTGTAGTCTTCAGAAAAACAGTAGATGTTACTTCCCATGTTTGCATGAGAAGAATAATTTTGAATTATGAACCAAACCTGTCAGGCTCAGGTCTTTCTCAGGATGGAATTCACACCATGTACTATGTCTATTTTATCATTCTGACATGGGAGAAAAAAGGAAATGAAGGGAATAGAAGTGACCCAGGTGACAATAATAATTTAGGCACAGTGGATTTCTTCCCTGTTTTTTTTCAAGATTCAGGATTTCAAGACTAGTTGTCTCTTGTTTCCTTCTTGTGAGTCACAGGGATTAGATCTTGAAGAGTTTTTCTGAGTCATTCTTTCAAGTCTGCTATTGCAGAAAACCTCACCATCTAACCTCTAATTTAATAAATTCACAGAGAACTCAAAGATATGTAAGCACCTTGGAAAGTTTTGATTTTCCTTTCAAGATCCAAATATCTTGAAAAAACAAATCTAAAGAACATGGGTTCTGACCACATAGTTGACCTTGGTTTAAGTTGGACCAGATGACCTCCATAAGTCCCTTTCCTGAATTATCCTGTGTTCTTATCATCCCAGCATAAATGGAATTCCATTGGGTTTTCACAGCTCATGATCCTTCTGGAGAGAACTGGAAATTTGATAAGATCATCACTTTTGCTAAACTCCCTAACAGCTATTATTTTGTTATACCATGTTCATTTCACTGAGGTGCTTCAGCTTCCTGTGTTTATGACCAAAAATGATTCAATGCAGAAGATCTATAGAGATGCCAGTGGTTGGAACAGAAAGAGGCAAGGAGTAGTAAAAATCTACAAGAGAAGAGGATGGTGAAGTAGTAAAAATCAGCAAGAGAAGAGGATGGTGAAGCAAAAATGATTTTTTATTTCCTTTATTACCATCACAACTCGTTCTTTGTCCTATGTTCATTACTAAAATTGAAAATTCCAGAGCACTAGATCCATAGCACAGGGAATAAGTGGAAAGACTTCCATTGACTTCAGTATATTCTTGACTTTAGCACATTCTGGATTTGTACAGCAGGAAGGAAGCACTTATGCTGGCAGGAATTCATCCCATCACCAAGTCTGCTAATGGTTTGTTAAGTGCAACACTGTGCGGGCCAGTTGACCTTTGTGCCTCCTTGTCCCCCCTGCCAAGGCAGAAGCCACGCCAAGCAAAGCATAACAAAGGCAGAGAAGGTTAAATACTTGTCTGAAGACTGTAGGCTCTGAGAGGCCCCACGGTCAAAGGGTAGAGTGTACTGAAGAATAATCTGCTTATTAGATCATGTCTCCAGTATCAGCAGGATGTCTGACCAGGGCCTCTAAGCTTCTGTTCCTTTTCCTGTGCCTCTTCTCTACCTATCTCCCAGTGAAGAAGGCAGATTGATCTTACTGTCATGGTCCGAGTCTTATTTTTGAAGATTTTTACATGTTGGCAGAAGAAAGGAGGGCAAAGGGCTAAGATCAGTTTTGTTATGGGAGGCAGTCAGCTCTTCTATTTGTGCTAAAGAGAGACAGAATAACTATTATGGGACTCTTCAGCAGGGCTTATTAGCTTACTCTTGGCCACTCAGAGCAAGCACATCTACCTGACATATGTTTTGCAGATATCATTGGAAACCCACCTCCAAGTCTGCTCTTAGGTCTATATAACTAGGCATTGCTCTCAGTGTAAGGAACGGGGTGAAACCATAGCCCTTCCTATTCTTGTGATGTATTACTTATGTGGTGAGGGTGGATTGCAGCGAGCTTTAAAAAACCTGCTCTGCCCATGCCTTTGCTTAATTAACAAACTAAACACAGTGATAGATGAAGTAGAGAGAGCCAAGGAAGGACTACTGCATATTGCAAAACCCTGACACAAGTCAGCAGGAGTACAGATATCTGCACAGCAGAAGTCCTGCAAAGACTGAGAGCATTTAGACTTGGATTTCTAGGAAATAAAGCTTTATCTCATAACCCTCTCTCTGTGTTTCCTCGACTTCAGGCTGTGCAGTTATTTCCTAATCAAGATGCAGTAACTTAAGTAGCTATCATGCAAAGATGTGGGTGGAAAAGATCCTCTCTTGAATTTCTGCTTCTTTAACATTTCTTCTGTGAAAGCAAGTAACAGCAAGTATTACATTTCAATGTCATTATTAATGTAGTGATACCGATGTAATCACTGATGTGATTACAGTGCACTGTGCACCAAAGACAGACTCTTCTTAGTGAGACTATAGCCTGTTACAGCAGTAACCTGTTCCTGACAGCTGGTGAAAGAAAGAGGACAAAAAAAGGCAAGGATGACATTTCTCTTGATACACCTTCCTAAATCCCAGGAACCAGCATTTCAGGTACTCCTCTATCTTAGCATTAGATCTGTATATATATGTTTAATAGCTGTTGATGAACTTTGTTTCTAAGAATCTGTCAAATCACATTTTGGCATTTCTGAAATTGTGTTTCAATGTGTTTCACTATGTCCTTGGGCATTATATGAAAATATAAATCCTTTTGATGTTTGCCAAATACCTGCTTCATAATTTCCCTTGTGTTTCTACTCTCCCTTACCTTAGGTTGTGAGAAATAATGCATGATCATTGCCTATTTCCTTTCTCCAGGATTTTCGAAACTTATTGGTATTCTATCTCCCCCCTCTTCTCTTTTCCAGACAAACACATCATCTTCTGTTTAACATCTGTCTGTATAGAAGGCAGCCCGTCTCTTTGGTTATTCTTTTTCCATTTTTGTATTTCTTCTAGTTCTAGTACATCCTTTTTGTGATGTAGGGATGAGAATTGCATGCAGTATATAAGATAAAGGAATATTAATGTTTTCTAGATTAGCATGACGATGCTTTCTGTTTTTTTCTCTGTGCCCTTTCCTGTAACTTCTCCTGTTTTACTTGTCTTTCTGTCTGCTCTTGAGCACTGAGAAGGCATTTTCAAGAAGGGCAACAGTGAGTCTGTGTTATGAGGAATCTGTGTTTTACTTGATTCTATCAAAACAGTATTTTTTAATCTACATGTGGAAATAAAAAGGCCTCTCTCATAAGGCTTTTGTACAAAGGCATAGGTAGAGGTAGACAGTGCTAACAGAATATGGACTGAAGGGTGGGTTATGAGGTCTTACTGGATAGACTCCTTCCTGGACTTGAGAAGAGATTTTTGGTTGAGAGGGCTGCAGGTCCTCATTGAGTGGGGTTCCACAGCAAATCTTACGTTCCTCAGGTGTGGACATCTCTAATAAAACCCCAGTTTTGAGAGACAGGTAGTATGGCTAAGGCAGAACCTCCTACTAAGTCCTTTTACATATGGCTGCAGCAACAAGATATAACACTGCTATCTCAGTTGTACATGGGAAGCCAAAAATAGTTAAAAGAATAAATAAAATAAAAAAAGGAAAAAAAAGAGAACACAGGACTTTTCTTTCAAAGTGGTTGTGTTTCAGAAAGTTGTTTGCCTTCAGGTTATGGCTAATCTTGGATTGGAGCTCATGGCACCTGTTCAAGATGCCAGGACAGAGGGTGTTTTTCAGAGAAGGATGAAGCTGTCCTTTATCAATAACTCCAGCGCATTCAGTATAAACAAGCTTCTTCCATCTGTGCAGCATCCTGTCATTGCCGAACAATGCTGAAAGGAAAATCCTACGCCCCGCTTACTTCCTGCTCTTGACATATGAAGCTCCAAGAGATTGAAGGCAGCACATGGTTGAAGAGAAAGAAAAGGAATGAGGTAACGGCCAAGCATAGCACAACTCTCCCATTTTGCTGACTCCTCCAGAGATGACAGAATAGATAGACCTGAGGGTGACTCTGTGAAAGCCACGATGCTATGAATTTTAGGTATTATGTTTTGCTGTGGTTAAATCACCAGGGGGAAAGAATGGCAGGTGGGAGTCTTTTGTTTCCCAGTCCCAGAACCCCACATTGATGAACAAAAGCAACATACTCATTTTACAAGTAGTGGATCTGAGATGCCAAGGTGAGGAAAGCCAGCTTTGTGCTTCCTGTGAACATGCAAGCTGAGCATTCCAACTTGGAGTGAGAAAGGGAAAGACAGACAACTGATATTTGTGGACCTGAATGAACTGGTCCTAAATTAGTAACAAGAACTACAATGGAAGAAAACTCTGCATTACAGCAAGTGAGAGGAGTAGTCCTGTCTTATTCCTGCTACCACTAACAAAAGTTATCTCACTGGCTCCGTTGACCCCTGCCCTCACTGAAGATAAGCTATTATAAAGATGTAGTTACTGCTTTTCCTCTTGCACTCTGAAGCACTTGTTTTTTGAGGTTCTGGCAAGATTGAGGTAAAGCCTGATTTCCCCAACCTGTCGTACTGGCACCATTAGACATTGTGATGAAACACTGATATGTTTTTCACAAAAGAAGAAAAAAAAGTGCTTCATAGCCCAGCATTTGGATCCATACCCATGTAGTCAGGCCCTCTGCCACACTATCTGGAGCAGAGACAGGCATCTCAGACCCACACATTGCAGGCTATCACTCACTCAATTCCTCATTCTTTCTTTTGCAGAAAAAGAAAAACAAAAAACCAAATCCATTTCAGGAGATCTAGGAGAGCCTTTCTTCATGCAAGTGGCAGTAAAAGCAGCACATTCCCATGAAAAGTCAGCCTTTCCAATTCCCACCTCCAAATAATTTTCAACTCCCACAGACTCACTAGCAAACAGAGGTTGTTTAGCCCTTCACATGACCAAAGGCAACATACCTAATGGATGCAGTGAGGCTTGGCACAGAAGACCAATCTCTCCAGGCAAATGGCAGTAAACTCGCTGGCCTTTTGTAGTCCTGTTCTTGCTGACAAGATAAACAGTTCACCGCACTGCTAATCAGGAGCATCAGCAACAGTAAACTGTTTTGGCCAGTTTTTCATTCCCCAGACCAATAGTTAATGACATACATGGTACCCAGACGAAAGCGGTGTTTTAGAGTTATGTAGAGTGCCTTGTTAGTGTCTAGTTAATGGGGAGAGATATACACTGAAGCCCCTGTGTAATAATTCCTCCCCACATTAGAAAAGCATTCAGACTAAAAGGGGTATTTGAATTGAGCTGTGGCACTCTTCTGGAAGTTTTGAGTTTTAAAAATAACACTTCTTTCTTTCCTGAGAAACAACTAGCATATGCATGTAACCAGCTGCAGCCTCAAGGTTGTGGCTCCACAGCTAGCCCACATCCAGTTGTCTCCAATAGGAGGTAATTGCCTGATGAAGCCAAGAATGATTGAAGCCTAAAAGTACTTAAGGTCAGGGAAGAGACACCTTTAACAGACCTCTCCTCAGAAATTCCTAATCTTACCTCAGCTGGGAGGGTAGTTTTGTTTTTAATCTCTCCCCAGACATTGTACAGGAAACTCAGGTGCTTAATTCATGGTGGCAATTTGGCTGAGAGCCTACTAAGACTTAGGTGTTGAGAAGCTGCCCTTCTTGCCTTCCTCTGAAAGTCTTTTACAACCTCTTCCTATTTTAGGGTCACAGCAACTGATGATCTTTGGTTATCTCTGTCTGTAATACCTCCTGAAATAAAGTATTCTCATTTTACAGATAAAGAGTTGACAACCAGAGCCTCTAAAGACTGAGGAGCCGAGTGGTTCGGCAAAAGCATCTGATGAAAGGAAATATCCAACCAATAGTTCCCCTCTTCTCTCTGCTCCCTGTGGCATCCCATCTTAATAGCTCAAGGCATTGGCCCCTTCTGTTAAACATGAGGAAATCTTTTGCATAACAGAAAGTTAAATTCTGGTCTCCTCAACCAATCTATAACACTTATGTAGGTGATTATCCACTTATTTGCATCAGTATAAGTGTATATCTTGATGGCAGTGGAGCTATATGTGGGTAATGTAGACATGAGTGACAGAAGTTAGGCCCACAGTTTTTTAAGTCTTCTAAATAGATGAACAAGAACAGCAACAACAATCCCTCCTCCCCCTTTTTTTTATGTTGTCTCATAGTAAAAGTAACACCTGTTAGAAGTGTCAGTTCTGACTGACGAATTCAGTTTTGGGTCTTACATGGCATCAGGTAACCCCTGTTGAAGAAATCAGTACTATTGCCAACAAAAATTATGAATATCATATGGAGAATATGGTTAATAGTAATATTAACAATAATAGTAAAACCAACAACAATATTAATAGCATCTTCAGTTTTAGTAAGGGACAAATAAACCTCAAGTTGACACAGAATGTAGGGCAAAGGAAATTCTACCCTACATTTTGCTGATGGTAGTATATCACTGTAGGAGGTGCTAAGTCTGGCACCTGGTCTGGTGTCTGAAAATATAGAAAAGAACATGCATCAGAATCTGCCCTCATTAAAAGCCATGTTACTTCTCTGACTTCAGCAAAAGCAGAATATTGGTTTCTAAAAGCAGATTTTAGCCTCACAGATGACTCTGATCATATACTTATACAGTACTATAAATTGCTAATGGGCTTGTGGATTCTGTGAAGCAGGAAGGAATTGGTTGGAAAAGTGCTGTTTTCAAAAGAGCTTTTGAAAGAGGAGAGAAGGGAACATAATAAGGAGTCTTGCAGAAATCCAAGGTCATGGGCAGGGAGCAGAACTTCAGGGCAGGAAATTAGGAGAGAAAGTTAGAAGGGTGAAAAGTGGTGACAGGCAGAGGAGGAGTTAAAATGATGGTGGAAATGAAAAGGATGTCACAAAATGTTAATCATGTGGCAGGTACTTCAGATGTCCATAGCTCTATGTCTAAACCACCTTGCCTGTGCTCCTTGCATGATGCTTAGCTGGGACCATCTCTCTGTATTTGTACAGACTTCAGCATAATAGGCGTCTGCTCTCTGTTCTCTTAGATCTCCAGGCATCATAATCACACAACTAATTAACAGCAGTAATAAATGATACTGCATTGCCTGTTAACCCTGTGCATTTATTTTTCTGTGGGTTGCATTAAAAAGAACAAAAATTTTAAAAAAAAGAAAGATTAATAATCCTCAGTCAGAATGAAACTCTGGAGAGATGACACCATCTGGATGATTAGTACTTGTTTCATTTGCACGTTGAACTCAGTACTCTTCCGGCACTAATTATTGCATACCCTTTCCTTATACCATGACTTCTGGGGCTGTGTGTGTGATATAAATAGCAGACTAATGACATGCCGCATGTTGCTCAGGAGACCTCGTGTTAGTTTATAGCATTTCTCTGATTATTACTTTTTTAATAGAGAGAATATAAAATACTGATCTCACAAGCGAGACATGAGAGCCTTAATTTGTTCACATTTTTCTAAGAGCCAGTGCATGATGAAATATTTATATGTTCCTCTCTGACTGCAGCATTTTGAATGTGCTGGGTTGTTTATTGTTGTCATTAAGAACTGATGGGGAAAGAAGTGCTGGAGCATCCTGCAGCAGGATAGCCATGTCAAGTGTGAAAGTAAAACAAGCATAACGAAAGCAAACATAACTACCTATGGTGCTAAGGGCCTGACCTATCCCATACAGGTAGAGAATTTAATAATTGTCAATTGATGGAACATTTGTAGGGGAAGTCACAGAGTCAAACACTGTTCTTAATGTCTGAAAGGCAAGGCAAACATAAGGTCATTAAAATGGCATGTAATGCCAACTAAAATAATGAGGTTTGTCATCTTATGGGGGTGTAACATAAACTGTCTAGAATGGCCAAGAGAGGAAGCAGAGCCCTAGATTGACACAGAACTTTTGGAGAGAGGGATGCCATCTGAAATACGAACACTGCTGATGAGATGTCCATCCTTGGTTAATCTAAATGGTGACACGTTAGCCTCCTGAAGTTTCACCTTGACCTGTACCTTTCTGGCTGTAAATTTACAATGTACAAAAATCAGTAAGTGATGATAAGCACAGTGAGGTTTGGTGTAGCATTTCCACTGTCATGATGACATTTTGGTAGGTTAACTCATCCGCCTAGGGGTGAGTTAATAAATGTTGATTTTTATTCACTCCTTGTTTGTATTGGGCCTAGCAAAGACTTCTTTCTCCCTGTACAAAGTGTGGGTTTAGTAAAGGTTTTAAGAACAGTGTCTTGGCATGTAAACAAGTGTGTATTCTAGCTTAAAGACCAGACTGATAATCAGAAGAAGACTGAAGACAATATCTGCTGATGATCTTTGCTGTAATTCACTTGCTTAACTGTTGTCTGCCCAACTCAGCCCCCACTCTCTGCTCAGATCCCAGCTCAGTGCCCTTCTGCTGTATGTCTGCAACTTTCCACAAATACACATTTGAACCATGGAGAAGTTCAGCAACAATCTTGAAAATCTCTGTTCCTGACTTATAGCTAGAAACTTCCAGTCTATCCTTGCTTTGCTATTGCTCACAAGTAGTGGGACAACCTTGGAAGGAGAAACTGTTAGTCTGTAGGATGATTGCCAGCAGAGATCTGCAAGAGAATCTGAAATACACCTTGACATTGTGCTCAGGAGACATAGACAGCACTGAATAGGTGCTAGGGAATAAAAGAAAGAGGCAGCTTACAGATTTTGAACTGCTAAATATTAGGGCAGGAATATTAGGCAAATATTAGTTGTCAGTCTTTCCTGATTGATCAGTCTTCAAATTATCCAAACTCTATCTTGAAAATTTAAGCCTACTGAAACCAGGTTTAATTTTCTTAGCTATCTTTTGTAGTTCATTGACCCTCAGAGGGCTGCAGCCCAGTTTGAAATATAGTATTGAACATATGCCATTGGAGACATTCTAGGTTTGGGTTAAGGTGGAGTTGGAATTTAGGGAGTCCATGGGGACTGAAAATACTCTGTTAGAGTAAAGGTGATACGTTCCTCTTTCCCATCCACTGTGCTGTCTCCCCACTGACCTTGCTCTGTCAGAGCCCAGAAAATGAAAGGACTATTACTCTTTTCTACACTTCTTGGGATTTCCAGTCTTTTACCTCTACTTGAGCCTTCACATCCACAAAGTCTAAGGACCAAGAGTGAGACAAGGAGAGGGAAGGCTCTTTACAACCTTCTCTTACCTTCTTGCGCACCCATGCAGTGCTAGCTGCAATCTTGGCCCGCTGTGATTCATGAACTATCTAATTCTCTTTTTAAAACTGTCTCTTAAATCAAATAATTTTGTTTCATTGCCTCCTGCTGCATGAAGGTCAAAGCCTAGTCGTGCATACTTCACTGATTCCTTATAACAGTGCCCTCTTCAAGATCGGTTTCATTCGCCATGTGTCGATGGTTTCCACTCCCGTCTTCATATAATTACAGGAAGGTGACATGAACAACCACTCTTGACCTGCGTAAATGTCTGAAATTATCTCTGGATTTCTACAAGTAATTAAGATTAGAGCTTGTTGTTCATGTAAAAGGCTTTCTCTGTTTTTTTTTTTTTTTTCCCCTAAAGAAACATTAGGTCTCATGGCTTAGATTTTAGAGCTGGGCATGGAAATGTTGAATATCTCAGATACAATGAATTTGAGAATAAATGCTTCCACTTCTTTTTTACAAATTAGTTTATCCTCTAACAAAAGACAAACAAAGAATCAAAACAACAAAGAATAGCTAATATTAGAAAGAAACTGAAATAAGTCTTTTAAAATAAGGAAAATCATATGGGCTAATACCTATACAGCACACTCAGGGGAAAAATGCAAGTAATTATAATATTATCTCTCTATTCAGAATATAGGATTTTATAGACTTCACAATGCACGTAAAAAGCCACATGTTCCATTATATTTACAATGCTCCACTTTTATTGCATACAGTGAAAAAATATGATACAAAATGGAATGGAAAGTTCTCTAGCCCAGTTTTATTTGACTTGGTCTGATTTGTTATTGTAAATAGCCAAAAATGTCACAGGAGATAATTCCAAAGGTAAATGTGTGGGCATTGTGCAAAATGTGCTGGTAAAAATTCTACAGTTTTCATCTTAAAGAAGTGACATATCAAAATATAAAGCACTGTAGTGAATAATACTAGGAAGTGACATTATAATTTGAGCTGGCTGACCACAAACACTCAGGTTTGATCTTCTTGTATTAGGCAAATTCTAAGGCCATAGGTGAGCATGGCCTGATTCACATATACTTTTCCAACACCTACAGTTTTAGCTGTCTCGGGGGGCAATACAGGCAACCTGATGGTCAGAATGGTAATGTAACTGCCTAAATACAGATGGAGAGGATGTTATATACATGGTCAGATGCAGACAGATCCTGCCCAAGGCCTCAACAGGAAAAGCCTGTATTAAAAAGCTAGTAGTCCAGTGCTGTGTCCAGCTAATACTTTTTTTTTCCTTCCCTCAACAGCTCAAAGGACAATATTATGAGAACTTGGATATGGGGCTTTTGAGTTAAATACAGATTGCTTGTGTCTGGCCATCACGAAGTATAGACATCCATGCTAATATTTGTGCTCAGGGCACAAATGCCATTAGGTGCTTTCCTATAGGTGTTATAGGTCAAGAACCTTAGTCTTCACTCAACGTGTTGCTTCTCTTACTGTATACGTTAACATACCATTTTAAACCAGTTTGCTGTGAATTTCTTCACACCCTGAAGAAGAATGGCTTTGTACACCAAAAAAGACCTCCACTGAGGTAAGGTGGAGCAGCATTACTTGGGGAAGCTGTGGGCTTTCCTAGAACAATGACATAGTGTTTCTCCTGCCCTGGAACTAATTTGGTTTTGCTGGAGGATATGGCAAAACTTCCCTTGATTTAAATGAGTCAGAATTAAGGTCTTGGAAAAAAGAAAAGATTCTACTCTCATTTGTAGGTTTTTGCTTGTGCTTATATTTCAAATAATATGCAAATCCAAGTACTATGTCATGACATAACATATATTATATGATACTTTAATAAATATAATACATTATAATGCATAATCTACATTACAATTACATATATTCATAATAATCTAATAATATAACAAATATGGTATAATACAATAAAATATAATACATTTAAAGGATTATAATACATCACAACATATATTGGAACACATGTAACACAATCCCATGGCAGACTTCATAATTTCAAAATATCTCTTTTCTGATTGCCATCAAGTGAATGTATGATCAAGAGTTGATGGGAGTGTAGGGTGAGAGCTAAGAGATGAGGATGTTGTTACTAAAATGTATTAAATTTTAGCAGCAGAAAAATCAAATATCATGGCCAAATATCAAGAAAGCACCCCAATGTATCTTTGGAGGAACGCAAAACAGGAAATGTCCTTTTTTCTCTGACTTGCTAATACCATCTGCCTGAATGCCTTTGGCAGGAGAACAGCCTCCGAAGGAAAGTGCTGGGACAATTAAGACTAGACTGGACAAAATCCAAGGAACAATTCCGTATTGAAAAAGTGATGGACGAGGATATTTAAAAGGCCTTTTCGTTCTCTATCTATGTGCTATTTAGTGGCTTTGGATCTCATCTTTAAAGCTTAATATTTAATACTGAAATATTTTGAAAAGTGTCATAGAAACAGTATGGCCTTCACATCTTACTGCTCAAAACAGGATAGAAAAATAGCTAGCTCAGCCTACTGATGCTTTTTCAGGATCTTCTTCTCTCTGTTTACACTAAGGGAGCGGGAAGGAGGAGCAGCCCTGCTAGGTGTGCTTGTGCCTGTATTACAAGCCCAGCCTGGGCCAGGTAGAGGTCTTTGACCCCATGACACTCCTGACTGACTCTTGGTTCCTAATGATAACAGAAGCTTGCAGAGGAGTGGAAACTTACGAAAGAAGAAGAGTTGTAGATTTGGTAGGAGGAAGAGCGAGGAAATGAAGGATCTTATGGCAGGGAATTTATGTAAATAAAACAATAAAAATTCACATTATATGCAAAGTGGTACATTGCATTGTATGTATAGTGTCTCCAGTTTTCTCAGCTTACTGCCTTGACAGCTGTGAAAGAGAAAGAAGGAGCATGGCCTGTCAAGTGTATTAGCTGATGTGCACATCCAATTCTGGGCAGGATCTGCTTGCACACACAAGACTTGGCTCCAGACAATGCTGTCACTCTTCAATCATGTGTCATGTTTCTGTTAATCTTCCAAACAGGCAACATCAGGATATCCAGCTTTCCTGCCCTCCAATATTTTACACACAGGCTTCTTAAGCACACTGTAAATGCAGGAAAGAAGAGCAGAGAAACTCTTAAAATCACTGCTTCAAGTATATTTTCTTTCTGAAGGAGCAAGCAAATAATTTCCTGATTTTTTGGGAATTAACTACAAGTGGTCACCAATCTCAACATTTTCTTGAAAAATGTGACGTTGAATATGCAGCAAGAATCTGTGCTGGAGGGCAGCTTTGTTTGTTTCTATCTGCAAGAACTGGGCAGCACAGGGAAGGTCCCCCTCCCACTTTCAGCCATGGTTATGCCATCCAGTCCAAAAGACAAGAGCAGAGAATAGGGTTGGGAGTGGCAGGGATTTATCTTAGACTAATTGTTCCACAATTGATTTATGCCAGTGATCAGCGCAGCAAGTTCTCACTCACTCACAGCAACCTACACACTTGGATAACCCTGACAAACCTTCAATACAATGCACAATCTTTTCCAAAAGTATTAACTTACTGATTTGGAAGCATTTCCTTTGTTTGGTTGTTTTTTTCTTTTTTTTCCCTCCATACCATTTAAATCTCTTCACTCTTCACAGAAAATGCTGTCTCTGAAAATGATGATTGAGTTGTTCTTTATTTACTGAAGATCTTATTATTTATCCCAGTGTCAAGCTTTCTTAACAGTGAAATCATGTTTAAGAGGTGAGGAAGATTTAGTGGCTTTTGAGTATCTCACAGCTTTCTTAGCTTCAGTGCTGAGACTCTGAACAAAGATCAGAACTAGGGAAACCAGCAACAGGATTTCTCTGACTTGGGTAAGAATTTTGCAGAGTGCGTCAATGTTGACCAAATTTCTGCAGTCAGTTGAGCACGTTTGCTACTGACTTCAATGGGAGTTGGGCTGAGTAAAGGCAAAGCACTGTGGTAACTCCACTCACAGGGCAATCAAACTGTTACTGAATCTGATGTGAAAGACTCGGGAGTAGACAGACAGAGACCACATGTACCACATCCAGCAGCTCATTCCATGTAGCTCAGTAAACAACCTTCAGCTGGTAACAGATGCTCTTTAAGTCTCTTGAGGTGGCATTTTAAGACACTCTAGCCTGATGTTTTTCAAGATGTTTTCTCTTAATCAATAGTACCTGCCTGTTCCAACAATTGGGTTTTTTTGAATAGGAGCCCGTTCTGTTTTCACAGTAAAAACAAATGTACAATAGCATGGTGAGCTGCTTACATCCCAGGTGAATGCTGAGAGGAACGCAATGAGATCTAAGGATCCAATACAAAGCAGAGAAGGCTTAGTTGAAAGGATGTCCTGACCCAGGCAACATAAAGAGAAAACTGACATTAAAAGGTTCTAAGAGGATAAGTGTCTATGGTGATCATTACCGGTGAATATAGCTATCCTAATTTCATTGCCTTCTGAATTATTTTCAGAGCATTGCATTTCTCTCTGCAGTTCTCTCCTTTGTCCTCTCTTCCTGCTGCTTTCATCTTTTTGATGCTAGTGTGATTGGCAAAAGAAGGAGGAGGGTTGAGACTAGCTGAGGCTGAGCAGCAGAAAATACCTGGGAGGGAAAAAGACTTTTCAGATCTGAAGCCGTCCAGATGCTTTCAGTGCAGTATTTACCACAGCTGCCTTTTTGCTTGAGAACGCTAGTAAACTGTACCAGTGCAGGAGTTGTGGTCCTTCTTTGAAACACTTGGGAATATTTCTTTTGTCTCTAGATGCTTCAGTTTTCACTCTGATAGTTTAACACATATGGTAGTCCAACCTCAAAAAGCTAAGTAGAAAATATTTTTTCCAGATAAATACACACCAGAAATTGGTGATTCCTATTTTGTATTAGAGAAAGGAAAAGAGATTCTTAAAAGAAGAGATGGGCAAAATTCTACACATCAGCGATTTTGACATTTCATTTTCCCAACATTTTTGGGTTGGTGGTTCTTGCTGACCTCTGAGTGCTACTGCCTGATCTAATTTCTTCCGAAGAATAACTAGTAATAGCAGAGACCTAATAGGAAACATAAAAAGTCCAAAACCCCAAACCAAAAAAACCCCTTGACATCTAACCACTGAACAATAAATTGAGCTAATCATTTAAAGAGACTAATTTTAAAGAGGCTACATATTAAAGAGAAATAAAGAGGTTCATTATGTGTCAGTAGGAATATTAAGCGTCTGTGACCCAGGAAAAGAAAAAGAGAGATTGAATTTGACATCTGAGTGAAAATCCTTGGAATAAAAACAATTAGGGCATTAATGTAAAAGGATTCAGCATTTTTTAATGTAATTGACCTTTGAAGACCTATGAATCTCTTTTACTTTTTTTTAAGACTGCAAAGCATCTCTAAGAGTCCATTTGGGAACATGACAATTTAGAAAATGGAAAATGCATTCCTTAGCCTGAGTTTAGTGCAGTTGCAGCCTCCCAGCATTCCCCTGCGATAACATTTCAGTGCTCCTGCTTTTCTGTTTCCCAAACTCAGACAGTTACATCCTTAGCTACGTCTAGGAACCCTGGGTGTTTGTGCATCATTATGCTGCCTGCTTCGCTCCTTCCCACCCCCAAATTGGATTAGGTCCATCATCCTTAAAGGCAAGGGATAGAACATGAATCATCCGTTGTACTAACTTTGAGAAAACTGTTAAGTGCTGCAGAGTTTCAGAAGCAGCTTTTAATATATCCAGCAGATCATCCTCAGATGCAGCCTGATGTAATGGTTTCCATGGACGGTAAGTGTGCTAATGAAACCATTGATAATGAATAACAAGATCCTAGTAGCACAGAGGGTCTGGGCAGAGGGTGTCGATCCTGGTGACAACTATTTATAAAGCTTCATTGATGCAAATGTAGCAAAGCATAAGGATGGATGCAAGTCCCTGATGACTTCTCTGAAAGTTTCTTAGTGTGCTTTAATGTTAACGTATAACTTAGTGCCATTCGGTCATCAAAAGGACTGGGTTCAATTTCTTATGAGAGACTTACTGGAACAAATAAAATAATTTCAGTTCCAGTCATTATCCCAAGATGTGGCCAATATTTCTCATCTAGAAAGCAGTCAGTCTATGGCTTGAAAATGAACAGGACTTCACCATAGTGGAAAAGGGACTGCAAAGTCAGAAGGGCAAATTATTGCTTAAGAAATATCATGAGAGATTGCTATTGCCAAGGGATCCCAGCAGCAGTCAAGGACTCATTTCTCTTCTTTTGTTCATGAGTATCCGCTGGAGGGGCAGAGCAGCCTCCACTTTTTCCCCTTGAGCATTCCTATTCAAAGACTTGTAATTAAACAGATTTCATTCAAGCTAATTACAAATAGAAGATCCTAATGTCTTTATCGACATTTTCTCTTAGTCCACCCCGCTTACTGTTTTTTCCTTACCCATTTTTCACCTTGACTCTTTCGTTCAAGGTGCTAGCTCCTCTTGACACTCAGCCAAGTGTCCATCTGACCTTTTAATATTCCAGGTATACTTACTCTGCATTGTACAGAGTACTGTACAGGACAGACAGCTGAGCTACCTTTCCATGAGCTCATTTGAATGTTTGGGACAGCATAGTATAATGCACTGCATAAAGCACATGAACCATCCCTTTTTCACAACTCCTACTTGCTGTATGTTTTTCCACCAATTACATCTCCAATTAATTTAGTTAGGTTTGAACCACCTTCCTCTGTCTTTCTTTCTGTGTGTAAGACACCAACTTTCTCACATCATCTGGCCATGTACAATGGGTCAAATTCTGTCTTTGACACTGTTTCCATTTTATATAACAAGGTTGGAGACTGTAGGGCTTAGTGAAAAGTTAGCCTTAGCAACAATGCCTGGTGGGACAGGGTGTAGCAGTAGTGAAATTATAGTGTTGTGAAGAATTAAGGCTTACTGGGCATCCACAGGTCTGGAGTGACTTTGGATAGCCTGTGAGGACATCTAGGGGAACAGTCAAAGAACTGATGTCTGTTTTGGACTAAAAAGCTTGTCTGGAAGATTCTGTTACTCAGCTAGTCCAAGCTAGAAATCGTTAATAAGACTGTTGATTGAGGTTAGGTAGTTTCTGCTCTGAGGAATGAAGGTGTTAAAGCTCTCTACCCTGAAGGAGAAAAAAAATTGCCAGTCATTCTTTAAACTTTTCAGTGAGCAAGAGGATAATGAATTGATACATATATATGTGCTACCAGGAAGAGGAAGTAAGGTAGTTGCTCCACCATGTCTTATTTTAAACTTAGTATACTGTTATATGCATGATGGCAGTATGTCAATATTTGGGAAATGTTTCTATGAATAAATGCAGTGCATTAGACTGCAGCAGGGTCTCCTGGAGGAATTGCTGAAAACATTGCATCTTGAGACCACAACTTGCAAACCACACTAGACATAACCCTCCATGATATATTAAAAAGACAGATGTAGTAGTAATGAGGGAGAAGAAAATATGGTTCAGTGAGGTCTTTAGCTTAATTTCTAAGCAGTAAAAATGAGAACTTTGTTCTAATGTAAGAGCTAAAAGAACAGGAACTGGATCAGACTGTAAGGTACTGTTTCCCCCTTAAAAAAAAAAAAAAAAAAAGAGAGAGAAAAAAAGAAAAAAAGATAATTAATTTCCTTCCAGGGAAATGACAAATTGTTTCAGTACATTCGATATGAATAATTCACAAATAACCTTATTCACATAAGTGAGAGGATTCATATTGTGCAGTCCTATTCATATAAGCAATGGAGCCAGTTTAGCCGAAAGTAATTAGCTAAGGGTGCTTTGGAAGTCTATATAAGTGCCAAAGAATAAATCTGAATCACTTGAATTCTGATGTAGTTCCTCAAGTTCAGGAAATGTATCTCCTCTTTGTTTGAAGCTGATGCCTCTGTTAAGTTGCTGTGGTCAAAAGTAATGATTTTTTTTTTCAAGAAAGAAGAAAATATTTAACAATGGTAGAAAGTCTCACACTTATTTTCTAATCTGATGAATATAAATGTTTTTTATAAGACTGAAATCTCTGAAGATTGACTGTATTTCAAAATAAGATTTTTTTAGATTCTCTCGGAGAGCTTTTGCTTGCATCCACATAACAGAAAGAAGATTTTAGTAGGATAACTTAGGAACTGAAAGACAATGCATAAATGTTTTGATATCTTAAAACCCTATGGAACAACTGTTCCAAAGGGAACTCATGTTATTTGTGAGTCTCACTGTTCCTTCTCTTTCCACATCTTTGGGATCATACATAATATATTTTCAGGAACAAAAAAAGAGACACCAACAAAAAACCCCAGGAATCTGGGACTGAAAGAAATGAGTCCTCAAAGACTGTCAAAATAAAAATACTAGTGATATGCTGACTCACAAGATTCACAATAGGCTTATGGGGAAAGTAATATAGAATTTTATGTTTGTGTTAAATTATACAATATTTTAATACAATTTTAACACGAGTTATCTAAGGAATTATGCTGTCACACTTAATAATTCAAATAAACTCAGTGGATGAAACAAGAAGTGTCATATCAATGAAAAGGGCTATATTTTTTATACATAAATGTGGGAATAGTTCATTTTAGATAAGGGTATGAACTTCTTCCATGTTGGTGGAACTGATTTTACTTACTATAAACAGTATGTGTAAAAGAAAAAAAAATTCTCTGAATTGTCAGGGAAAGAAAAATTTATTTTTTTCACATTGTGTGTAGGTAGGTGAAACCCCACACAACTTCTAGCCATTTGCTGCTATGTGTATTGAGTATCTCCAGGATCCAGACAACTTACACACTTTTTTTTAAACTGCGGCAATGAAATTATTCATAATGACAAAGAAGGGAACTGACCCAGTTTACCTGAAATGAGATTCCCCTCCTTCCCCCAACAATAGCTGACACCAGCAAGTTTCACTTCAACTGGGGTTAAAGCAGTTTTTTCAAACAGAAGAACAAACTTACAGAAATAACCATTGCAAATGGGAAACAGGCATTTGTAAGCAAATGGCAAGCTTGCTTTTTTAAAGCTGATGTTCTGAAGCTGATTGCGCTCCTCAGTTATTTATATCTAAATGTCTCCACTCTTTAATCGTGTCCATTTATATTTCAAGTGGCCTAGATACACGATGCTGGTGTTACATGGCTGCTCCACACGCATCGTAATTGAATTACTGGAACGAAATACAGGCAGGCGTTATGACTTCTGATGTTATATAGTTATTGCAGCCTAATAAGGTCAGCGGAGATTAATTGTGAAATCAGGGACTGTTCCATTTGAGGAGGAATATACCCCAGATGACAAGAATAAAGCACTGACCCATATCACTTTTCAAAGATAAGGCTGTTTTACCCTCGTGCACTCCCTTATTTTATGCAAATGAAGCTAAAGCAAAGATGTGTTGTCCAGCACGGCACTGGCTGGTGCTGACTTGGGATCACAAGAGTTGGGAAATGGCAATTTCCCAGTCTCTTTTGCTGACCTGTAGATCGTAAGAGCTTGCTGGGAAACAGTTCAGCATTTTGGGGAGAAGATTTTTGTTCTTTCACCTCAGGTTGGATAAAGCATCTTTGGAAACCCTTCGTATGCAGCTCTGGGGAGGAAGGAAGTAGGAGCCTGTGATGTGGTTAGTCCATGGTTAAAATATTCACTGGTAACAGGGAAAATGTTAGACTGGGACAGAGAATCAAGGTTTCCTTCAGCTGCAGAGATCACAGAGGGCCTAATCATCAGCATATTGGATGCTATAAAGTACGTTTTCTCTCACTGGGAATTTTACCCTGAACACAAAAAATCTTTTCTGATTAAAATTCAGTTGACACATTTCGTCATGAAGTGGTTCGTTTAAGACAGAGTATCATATTCTAAGGAGAACAATTTCATTAAAAAGACTTAGCCAGATCTCTGCATCTCTGACAGTAATCAGAGCAGTAATCTTGCAACCTTTACAAAAATAGCTCCACAACAGGCAGATGTGGGATCATCTGTTTCCTCCATCCCCTGCTGTGTCCTCTTTCTAAAAAGTTACAGTCAGGAATATAATACAGTAGTCCCTCACTGCCAGTCCTACGTTCAGGGCATTATTCAATTTGAATGACTTACAGCATTTGCATTTGCATCCATATTCTAGAAAATATAAGGATTCCTTTCGTGACCTCTGCTCTCCTAGAAATACTCTTCCTAAGGTAGCTCCAAGGAGCATACCTGGTGTATCCACAGTTTTTCCAGACAGCTGGCTTTCTGTGCCCCGTCTGGTCTCCCAATTTACAATATTCTCTTTCACTCCCACAGGTTTTACTCAATCAGTTTGTTTTCCTGTTATTTCAATTCAGAAATATATGTTTTCTTAAGTAACATAAATTGCCTTAATGATCATCTTGTTTGAGAACAAATATCAGCCTATGACTTACTCAGAGGCAACTGAGTTGTGGATTTACTTTATTTATTTATTTATTTTAATTGGGGTGGTAGGAGGTTGTTTCACTGGCAGATACAATCTGTAACTTTTCTTTCTACACTGATTATCTTGATGGTCATATGCATGACTCTAATGTGTGCATGGTATCCATTCTGATAAATGAATAGGCATTACAGCATGAAATAGGGCATCTCACAATCTGAATGGCATTCTGATGGCAAACAGGGCAAAAGAAAATGAATCTGATGTATAATTTCTTGTTTTATTTGGTTGATATCACATTTTTAACTTCAGTAAAATTCCTACCAGCTACTGAGGGAGATAAGTAAAAAGATAATAATACATGCTTGTGCTCTCTCCTGTAGGAAATTTTGTGAAAGCTTAACAGAGGTTGGTCACATGGCAACTTGTTGGGTATAAAAGGCTGCACAGAAATTGAGTTTATAAGGACTAAGAGATAAGGCCATGTTTCTGTAGCTTGTAAGTGCAGGTGACACACCTCTCAATTGACAGGTCTGGGAGTCCCCAAGCTCTATAATGAATAATGTGTGACATGAATTGCCACTAAGATATAGCGGAGAAGTGCTGAGATCACAACATGATGGAGTCTCCTGCTGATGCAGCTCACCCTCAAGCTCACCTTGGGGAAATGCTTTGAAATGGTAGCTGAATAACAAGGAAGCTAGTTCTTTGTATGTCAGTGGTGTTTCAGACACTGACTTAGCAACATTTAGAGTTGTTTCTTTGCTCAAACTTTTATATTCCACTAAGAGAGGACTACTGAGGAAAACAACACCTTCAAATGGTCGTTGTCCTTTTTCAGCTTTATTTTCCAAGGAGAAAGCAATTGCTATTTTTCCTTGAACCCAAGGCTCTAGAAACATCACTCTGTCATAATGACCTAGAAAAAAATTGTCTTGTTCACATGAATTGCTGGATCATTGTTCTCAAAGGTTCAAAAATCAGTTCTTAATTTACCACAGTGTTGTGGAAAGATATTGACAAAAGGTAAAAAAAACATGATAGAAAAAAAAAAAAAAAGATGAGCTTCAAAGTCTTTCAGAATATTTTACATTTACCTTTACATATATGTTACAATTTTCAGAATAAACATCTTAGGACAATATTGGGCAATACAAAATACTTATGCAGATTTTTTAGGTTAATTTTTAGAAGTAATGCTATAAATTCTGGCAATTCATATCCAAGAAGAGAAGACTAAACCCCATGAATTTAAACTGCTTTAATAATGTCATGAAATACACTTGTTCCCTATTTATACATATTTAGGATGTCTATAAGGAAACTTTTCCTTTCAGGAAATTATAAGATCAGGTTCCTACATTCATTGAGGGACTGTTGAAGTTGGCTCAAAGAGTATAGGAAGAGCTGAATACAGCTGTTGACACTTTATCTTGCCTTATTACTATCCAAAGTGCAAGTATGGTTCATTAAGCATCTACTGTTATCCCAATTCATTCAAGCTTGGAAACCTAACAAGGGAATAGAATATGCATTAAAAGGGCTGATAGACATAAATTCCCTTGCAAAATTTAAGGTAGGCCGATAAGGATTCTACATCCCAACTTTTTCTTCTCTCTCTCATTTTGAAGAAGGCCGATTTAATTTAAATGATTTCTGTGGAGACAAAGGTATGGAAAATTGATGCAAGCACATGTTTTAAGAAATTCATAAACCCAAGAAAATCTAACTTCCAAATTTAATCTGTTCTATGGACTGTGAACTTTTTTGAAGTTAAGTCTGACTAATATATTTTTCACTCTATGTATATTGCAACAGTATTTGTTTGCACTGTGACTCCCTCTCTCCCAGTGAAAAACACATGCTTTTTATGTTTGTGTGCACACTTTGTCCCCTTTTGCTTACGGAGTGGACTACTGACAGGCTAATCCTCTGACGATTATGTCACACACCAGGCTTTCTCCATGCTTTCTGCCTCCAAGGGCCAGTGTAAACAAATTGAGACTCTTTACACAACCTGTATTTACGAACAGCATTGCAACTCAAGATAAGAAATAAGGAAGAGGTCAGGCAACTGCGATGCCTCCCTTCATCTTCTCGAATCCTTTGTCCACACTTTTGTTCATCTTCCCCATCTCCTTTGCCCCTGTGACACATCTCCGTCTCGTTGCTTGGTAACCTACCAGCACTGCTGTGTGCGCTGGCATCAACTGCTCCCTGCTCCCCAGTCTAAAATCGGATGAGATTTTCTTCTTTCTGCTTCTGACAAAGAAATCAAATTCTGAGTAAACGTTGAAAGCTCTGTTAGAGGGTAAGTTCTCAATTAAGAAGAAGAAACAGAGAAAGATACACCTCTAGAAACAGCTGATTAACAACATGGGACTTCTATATGTCAATTATTTCAGATAGTTGAGAAAACTCAGCTATTGAGGGGAAAAAAAGGTAAAAATAAAATAAAAAGAAAATAAAATAAGGATTGAGAGTAAAAGAAATTGTTTATTACTTGCATAACACCAGCGGCTAAAGATCCAGCTGGGTATGAATCTCTAATAAGTTAGCTATTACACAACAAAAATAAAGCAAATCTTAACCTGGAGAGGCAGCAGTCTAAAAAGATTGGCTGAATGTTTAAGTATCAGGATGTCATCTTGCCACAGGACGCTATATCTCCCTTTCCCTTTTCCAAAATAAACTGGCAGCTTCTGATGCATGTTATGCTTGCTGTTAGTATTCATATTATTATAGAAAATTATAGATGAGTATATTTCTTTCGAGGACAGCATTTAAATCGCATATTTAACAGGAAAATGGCAGGATTGAGACACCTGCAGGTGGAAGTGAGATTTTAAGTCTCTGAGGAACTGAGTGTTGAAATTGGATATTTTAACAGAGTGGGATGCTTCCAGATATCAATCAGATCCAGCTAGGAGAGAAAGCATAGTTTTGGACTGAGCTGTGTCCTGCAGTGGGGATGTTGGAGCTGGCTGGAATCAGCTATATCCAGCATAGGGTGGCCCCTGGCCTCTTCCCACACAGGCCACCTCTGCAGACCCCCACTGCCAGCACCTGGGCATGGACACTGAAGACATTGACCTACAGGAGGGTCAATACCTACAGGCAGAGGAGGCTGCACAAGGATGTTTCACATAGCATTAGACACTTATACCTCAGCAGCTAAATTGTGCTTCTAGAATTGGATCTATTTTCAGAGTAGGACAACTGAATTTTGGCACTGGTGTATACAATTCTGCATACTCTATCTAGGGCTCCATGCTCTCATTATAGTCAATAGAGACCTGGTAAATGGAGCCCATCTTTCAGCTGACCAGGCAGTAGGTGCTTATTTTAGATAAGTTGAATTGCACTCTAGGCTCCATTGGCTATATTGACTACAGGCATGATTCAGTAGCGCAGGTATGTGCCCAGGAACATCTCACAAGATTTAAGCTATCCTCCCTCACCTCCAGCTGTGACTCTAAAAAGGTCTGGATCTCTTTATCACAATTTGTCACAGTTGCCAACTGCATGGAGACGCCTTAAATAATTTACAAGTTTTTAGATAGCAGTATATATGTATATTGGAATCTAGATTGTGATGATGTCTAATGGGAACTTGGATATCTAGAACAAATGTAGGAATTGCATATAGAAGCGTAAGTTCAACGGAATCAATCTGGAAAAGAATTGTATTCTCATTTTTTTGTCTGTTTCTTAAGGATTTTTTTTCCTCAGAACCTGCATCCTGTAAATTACATTTGTACAATGAAATCGTAGGGACACTTGAAATCTTAGAGTCCAACTTAAAGAGTAAGAAGGCACCCTGCAGGATTTCTGGGGCCTAAATCTGGGAGAATTCAGTAGTAATTTAGTAGTAAAGGAAGGGGAGAATGACTAATGTCCCAGTAATGAGAATGAAATCTCTGTAGTGAGACGGATCTGTACATATATCTGTCATATACCTTCTTTTAAGTGCAAACTAAAACCAAACCTCCACTCCTTCAACAGATATTCAACAGATCTTACAGTTTGCTCTCAGCAAGTCATGCTGCTGCTTAGCCATCTCAAAAGTGAGATATAGAGAAGCTGATGAGAGCTCTGGGGGACTGTCAGTGAGCGAAAGACCAAGTCATTTGTATTCCCTTCCTTGGTCACTAAGGAGTTGTACCTTTATTGCCCTCATAATTTTCTTACACTTCATAGACTGTTTTAAGGATAATTTATTGGTTGTTTTGTTTTGGTTTGGTTTTTTTTCCCTGTCCTCTTTCTTCCTTTATTTTGTGAAAAACACACACATGCAAACACAAAAGGTGGACAAGACTTTTATTTCTCATAAAATAATAATAAACTAAAGAAACACAAGGGAGAGGGGAAAGAAAAAGGACAAACAATATTCTTTTTGTTGTCTTTCGGTTAAAAGCATTGACAACAACTTCACCTAAGGAAAGTTGTATTTTACAGAGCACCTGTCTAAACACCATATGTTTATAAACTTTCTCTTTCTAAGTTTCTGTATTTTTCTAAAAAAGAAGCTTTGATTGTTTCAAACTGTTCCTGTATCTCATGACACTAATTCTAGGTGGCACCGTGTGAATGGCATTAAAGGTGAAGAAGGACCAAAAGATGCAAGAGTATAAAAACCATCCCCTTTCTTTCAGAGAAATGAAGTGAATCATATCTCATCAATTATTCCTCTGTGGGATTTTTGGCCTGAGTAGAAAAGACCTCCTTTTTGGAACATATGGGTGAGTCAAACTGCAATAGGAAGAAAACACATGTCTCAGTAATTTAGTTTCAATTGCTCATTTATATCAATAAAAAAATACTGTAAACAATGTAGGGGTTTTTTTTAGCAATGCACCAGAATAGCTGTAGATGTCTGCATGAATATAGAATGGGATCTGTCTGATATATCTCATTTATGCTTTTATGATTTTGCAAGGAACAACACAAGTCTTATTAGATTCTTCTGCATTAACTTAATGGGGTAAACCAAAATCCCAACATCTTTCTTCCCCAACAAAATCTGATGTATAAGGATAAAGTCACTCTCACTGCAGACTGCAATGGGATAAGAATAAATTGCAGCACATATTACCCTCCCAAATTCCCTGCCATATTTAACAAGTTCCATACTAACAAAACCAAGCATTAATATGGTCTGACAAGCTGATGGGAAAGAAATTATATAGCCGCAAATGACATCATGAGTATCTCCATTCTCTGCAACTCTGATAGTATTCTACTTAACCAAACTAATTCTACAATAAAATCCAAAACAATTAAATATTTCTCTTCTTCTAAAGACAGTTTACTTGGCTGAAAAATGGAAGAAAGAAGTAAACTTGTGATGTTTCTGGAAGATATTTGAAAACCAAAGAGGAGTTAATTATTTTATTCTGTACATACTGAGAATGGCATAAATTAATTAATTATGATTTAAAAGACCAGACATGTTCCTTCTAAGCTCATTGGCAAAAATCCCCAAAGACATAAAAACTGACTGTACTGGTTCAGAAAACTATCTAGTCCTCCATTTTGTTTCAACTGCAGCTGAAAATGGATGTGTAGGAGCAAGTACGAGCAGACCAAGCAATTGTGGTGCTTCCATCCTCAGCCTCTATTTAGCCTATTCAGTAATCCTTAATGGATCCTTCCTCTATTTGTCCAATCTCCCTTTAAACCAGTGGTTCCACTGTGTTGCATCCATTGAGATCCTTTCTCAAGGAGTTTCACAGGTCTACAACCTGTTGTGTGAAGAACCAAATCCTCCTTTGTTCCTTTTGAACTGGGCTTTTACTTGCTTCATGTGATTGCCTCTAGTTCTTATACTGAAGACAAGTCAAAAGTTGCTCCCTGTCCATTTGCTTCATGCCATTCATGTCTTTGTAGACCTCTACCATAACCCCTTTAAAAGACCTCTCTTCCAAGCAGAAGAATTTCAGGCTACTAGAGGAATAGTTATGCCACCATTTCTTGTGAGAAAGCTCTTCCATGTCTTTGATCACACTTGTTGCTTTCCCTGATACTTTTGCCCTTCTAATATACCTTTTGAATGAGGGGACAGAAACTGCACACTGTATCTGAGTTGCGGATTAACTATGAATTCACCAAAGGACCACTATGAGTACTATTGTGGATTCATTCATAGCATCAGGCCTGTTGAACGCCGTATTAAGATCTTCATCTTTCCAAACTTTTCTTTAATGTGGAAATTCTGGTTTAGTGATGGGAGTTTTATCAATGACATTAATGTTTTTTTTGTGTGCCACCTTGAATTTATTTGGTTTGGGAATGATATCTGTGTATATATAAAAGGATGGGAACGGGAGTGGTGGTTAATGAGGATGTGTTGGATAGCGTGAGACCTGAGCATGACATAAATGGTGTGAAATAAGGGCTGGAAATTGTACTGATTTTGGCAGGGATAGAGTTAATTTTCTTCATAGTAGCTTGACTAGTGCTGTGTTTTGCATTTGTGTTGGAAACACTGTTGATAACACACCAATGTTTTAGTCATTGCTGAGCAGTGCTTACACAGCATCAAGGCCTTTTCTGCTTCTCACACCACCCCACCAGCGAGTAGGCTGGGGGTGCACAAGGAGTTGGGAGGGGGGACAGCTGGGACAGCTGACCCTAACTGACCAAAGGGATATTCCATACAATATGATGTCATGCTCAGCAATAAAAGCTGGGGGAAGGAGGCGGGGAAAACATTTGGAGTGACGGTGTTTGTCTTCCCAAGTAACTGTTACATGTGATGAAGCCCTGCTTTCCTGGAGATGGCTGAACACCTGCCTGCCGATGGGAAGCAGTGAATGAATTCCTTATTTTGTTTTGCTTGCATGTGCAGTTTTTCCTTTACCTATTAAATTGTCCTTATCTCAACTCACAAGTTTTCTGACTTTTACCCTTCCGATTATCTCCCCCATCCCACTGCAGGGGAGTGAATGAGCAGCTGTGTAGCATTTTGCTGCTGACTGGGGTTAAACCACAACAATCACTATGCCAGACAAGGAGTGTCCCCCTCTCTCAGATGATTCATGATTGCGGTGGGAATTTCACAGGGTAGGCTGCTGGTTTGCTTCTGTCTAAATAATCTCTATAATTACAGGTATAAGGGTAGCCACTCTATGAAACATATTTTGTAGGGTTTTGGGGTTGTTGAGGGTATGTCAAACTGATAATCTTACCATGGGATAACCCATCAAGTCTTCTCCTCATGCAAAGTTACTTGCCTTCAGTTAGTTTTCCCTTTCTGAGGGGTAGTTCTAAAATGCCAACAAAACTGGTTTGACAATTTTCCAATCATGCTTGAATCTGTAAGAGCTCATGATTTCCAGATGCAGTCAGATTAAGGATGTGTTGATGAGAGCATCCAAATTCCTAGCAGTCATTTCAACAGTAAGTAAGCATAGTCCTTATTTTTTCCCCATGAATGGAGTATTAAGCTAAGAAAATGAATGTTATCTCCCCTGTCCATTTTTCTCTTTCTTTTTACTTCCTTGAATTCATGCACTGAATTTTTTCAAGTCTCCAATTTTCATAGAGTCATACAATCATTTAGGTTGGAAAAGACTTATAAGATCAGCAAGTCCAACTGTTAACCTAGCACTGACAAGTCCACCAATAAACCACATCCCTAAGCACCACACCTACCCATCTTTTAAATACCTCCAGGGATGGAGACTCAACCACTTCCCTGGGCAGCCTGTTCCAATGCCTGACTACTCTTTCGGTGAAGAAATATTTCCTAATATCTAATCTAAACCTGCCCTGGTGCAACTTGAGGCCATTTCGTCTTGTCCTATCACTCACTACTTGGGAGAAGAAATCGACCCCCACCTTGCTACAACCTCCTTTCAGGTAGTTGTAGAGGGCAATAAGGTCTCCCCTCAGCCTCCTCTTCTCCAGGCTAAACAACCCCAGCTCTCTCAGCCGCTCCTCGTAAGACTTGTGCTCTAGGCCCTTCACCAGAGTCATTGCCCTCCTCTGGACACGCTCCAGCACCTCAATGTCCTTCTTGTGGTGAGGGGCCCAAAACTGAACACAGTATTCAAGGTGCAGTCTCACCAGTGCAGGTGGTCCTAGTAAATAACTTCCCCAGTCCTGCTGGCCACACTATTTCTGATACAAGCCAGGATGCTATTGGCCTTCTTGGCCACCTGGGCACACTGCTGGCTCATGTTCTGGCTGCTGTTGACCAACACCCCCAGGTCCTTTTCCGCCTACCCCACTACCTCTCCTTCCTTGCCTATCCCTTCTGAAGAGTTTATAGTCATCCATTGCTGCACTTCAGTTGTGCGAGTCATGCCACCATGTTTCCATGATAGCAATTATGTCATAGTTTTCCTGCTGCACAATGGATTCCAGCTCCTCTTGTTTGTTGCCCATGCTGTGTACATTGGTGTAGATGCACTTCAACTGGGCTATTGATCCCGCCACCTTTCTGGGGGGAGAAACCCTAATTCTTATGTGATCATTCTCAAGCACTTCCGCTGTTTCTAACACATCCATAACTCTTGTGTCTTTGCTGCTGCATGGCTCTCCATCCTCTGCCTCCACTTAGATGGCACACCAAAGGACCTCACTAGCACACTATTTTTTTGATCCAGGCTGCAAGTTTAACAGTATGCCCTTCAAGTATTTTCTATGTTCTTCTGAACTATCAAATACATGAAACTGCTCTGTGTCCTTTTAAATCACTTGTCTCAGAATATTCATATTTCATTAATTATACCTTCTGTAGTGAATAAAAGGATATTTACGTGAGTTTGTTATAACTCGTTGCTTTAATTTGTATTTTTTCTCCTTCTGTAAGGTATAACTCCATAGTTCCTGCATGATTGCCTCTTTGTCTATCTGCACAAAAGAAAACAACAGAAAAACAGGTGGCAAAAAGCATTTTTAGGTTCTGAGATACCAGATTTGCTATACAAAAAGATACATTTCATAGAGGTATGAAGATATATGATAAAGCATAATAGAATCATAGTGACATATGTTCCACTGCTTTCTGTGTTGAATTCACAGTGCTGATTTTCTAGTACAATTCTTGAGCAAAAATAAGTAAATGAGTACTTTTACCCATTCACTAGAAGAAAGAACAAAATACCATTAAAGTTGGGCCTGCTCCTAGAATGTAGAAGTTAATAACCAGGGAAGTTATTTTCTGTGTTTTTAGGTACAAAAAGTAGTTCCTTTTCCTGAGCCTGTTTCTTATGACCACCACCATGGCATTGTGCTAAATGCTGTTCATCACGAAATCAATCTCCCTTCTCTTCATCAAAAGCCAGTTTTGAGCTTTTCTGGGTAATGCAGGTGTTACATTGCACACTGTGATCACCCGAAGGGAGGGCAGCGTTTGCCAACAGTTGTCGCAAGACAATAGCTAAAATGCTGAAGTCTTTTTCTATATTTGGAAGAGGAAATTGAGTATTTCCAGTCAAGTAAGGGTAACACAGACTTTTTAGTGTGACTGCTGCATTAATGATAACAGGATTCTAAAAATGGGCTTTATATCCTCACAACTAAATCCTCACCTGACATTAGTCAGCAGAACATCATTGCCTCTGGAGCAATAACACACATTGGATAAGGATTTGATTCATAGATCTTTCTTTTTCAGCCTTTGATTAGACTTTCTCCTTTCATTGTTCAACTTCTTCTTCCTTCCCACCTACATATGCTTCCCCTATATGAAAAAACAAACCCTTAAATATTCTAGCCACAATTCCAGTGTTCAGCTTAAGCAAAACATGTTGAGACATCCTTATTTCTAGACACTACTCCCCTCCTCCCCACCAAAGTAATGACTTTCTATTTCAACAACTCATTCTAGACTACAAAACCAGATGGATTATTCTCTACTACATGAGTGAACGTATTCTTGATCAGAAAGTAGCAATCATTGAATACATCATTTACAATGACACCAGGGAGGGAATTGTTCCTCATTCTGCCCAGTGAAGCATGTTGGAACACCTGTTTCCTATCTTGAAAATCTTTACGATGACTGCCAAAGAAGTTAGTGCTGAAACAGCATCATTAAGTCAAGTTATCCTGCTTGGCCACCTGTTGAAAAAAAAAGCTGTCAAGGCAATTCCAGACCTCAGCTTGTCCCAGGGAAGGTACACCTTTCCCTGCCTATAGGTAAATTTTCTTATTAATGAAGAAGTCTGCTATTTGAGGAAATGGAAAGCAGAAAAGGAAATGTTCTAATTTATGAAAGCTTTCTGTTATGGCAAAGACTCTCCTTTGCTGGGTAAGGTTCACAGAAAATACCAGAAGTGAATATGAGTACTGGTGTATTTGCGGGGAATAATGTGAGCTCTGTTCCTTGCAGGTGGAAATTATATACTTTGAGCATGAGTTACAGTCAGAAATGGGATTCAGAAAGCTTTCTCAATACAGGTTTGTGCATCTTGGGTTGCCTATGTTAACTAACCATCCATTATCTAGCTCAAATGTGGATGTGTGTATTTAATCAGATGAGTCCTACTCCCCATACTGACTAAATGAGAAACACATTTATGTAGAGTGTATAAGAAAAAAACTCACACTGAACACTTGCTATTAAGGTGAGATGAGGTCGTTACCTCTGCCACTTAATGTGTTTTCCTCCTGAATGGATGAAAATGAAAGATTGGTGATACTTGGCTTTGGAGAATTCCACTAGTTCCAGTGTCGACATTAAAGCTATGCAAATAACTGCACTTTTGGTCTGCTGAATAAGTTGGAATACAAAATACGAAAAAAATCAATTGATTTAAAACTACATTATTCAAATTTTCGTGTGAAAATTTGAACTCCTTTGCACTGGATTGAAACTTATAACACAACACAAATCAATTTGTTGTTTAATTTGTTTATCCTTTGTTTTTATTAAAATTTAACTTATTTGTAGTCAAATATTTTGAATATTTTTCATATTTCTAAGCTAGTGTACTGCTAAATTTGCAACTTTCTGTTGACTCAATTAAATTGTTTTTATGAAAAAATTCTCAAACCTAGTTAACCTCAGGACATCATTACATAGTTTTTTCATGAGATCATTATATACAAAGGGAGTAAATCAACTGACAAATTTCAAAATGTTTTGATAGTGTTTATTGTACTGTAAGACAATAAAACTTAGACAGCTGTCACAAGCAACTGCAAGAAACTTAAAACAAAGATAGAATATTAAGAAATATGTTTTTGTCTCTGAATTCAAAAAAGCAGTAATTCTTCTGCAAGAAGAAATGTGCCTGTCTTGTCGAAGAAAATAATAAATCAGAATTAATCCCAGCCTGATGGTGATTATTTTTCAACTTTTGATTTCTTATGATGTGATTGTTTCTTGATTTTTTCTCAACTCTTCCCTGGAGATCTCACAGCATAAATAGGCTAAAATAGAAGTATCTTCCCCTCATTTTACAGATGGCACCCATTTTACAGATGAGGAACTGAAGTGTTACTCAGGGTGAGCCAACAAATACATTGCCAGGTTTAAAGAATGCTAAACCCATGCCTTCATTAAAACTCAAAATTACACAATGTGCCAAGTGAATTTGGTATGGTTGGTAGCTTTGATTTAGCTATACTGATTGCATTGATTGAGTAAAGCAAACAAAGGCAAGAAAGAAAAAAAAAAAAACAAACAACCCCCCCTAACTATGAAAATAACAGCTAGTAAATAAGAAGTAGTAATGCAAGGAATTTCAACACACCCCACTAGGAACTCAGCTGTTAGAAGTATATTATCACTTCATGTGAAGAGTTCATGTGAAAAGTTTTTACAAATAATTCAGAGTACATTTAGTTGTATGTTAAGTCTTAGTTCCCAGACATGACACCTACTGCATTGTAGAATGATCTTAGAAGAAACGTGATAAAAAAGTTATTGCTTGAAATACTTTGAGATGAGACTGGACAGATCTTGAGGAAAATATATTGTTGAGAGTAATATTTCCTCTAGAGGGAGACAGACTAGCTGATCAATAAGGTGTCTGTCCCATCTCTGTCTTTTCTGGTTATATTTACACCTTTCCATCTCTTTTTCTCCCTTTCTCTGATTAATATTTGAAGAATATAAATATGTAGATTCTTAATGGATCCAGGAAAAAATCCCACTGCCAGCCAGAGGAAAAACACTCTTATTTTACCACCATGCTGTGTATCCAGTTGAGACACAGAAAGAGAAAAATATATCCGTTTGGAAAGTTGTGAGGGGACAAAAACATAAAAAAATGTTTCAATTTTTAAAGAAAACCTTTCAAAAAGATTTCCAAAATTGAGCATGGAAAGGAGAGAAAGAGACATCGTGGCAAATATAGCAGTGTTCAATGGCCAAAATCCTCTTCTTTGACAATTCCTTAAACAATTAGCTCTAATACAAAGTAATCTATCTGCAAGGATGGAAGTGTGGGTATCAGGAATAAGAAGAGAAATGAACTGGGATGGCTGGAATTTGCAACTGCCAATAATATGGACATTTCTGATTTGTTCTTTCGTCGCTCATAAGGCAGAGTTGTGAAGACCAAGGCTCGACATGTCTATCAAGCAGGTCCTTGTTATCCGCTGTTGGCAGTCAATGGTCATTGATGTATGAGTTCTCAGAAATGCTGAGCATGGTATTGACTGGCCACTTCTACTGATGAACTGACACCTTAGCTTTTAGTGTCAGCCAGTTCATTAGCCAAAACGAGCCTAGTTCCACCAAATCTTGTATTAAAATAGAACAATTGTCTGTTTTTTTGTTTCAAACTGTGAAAGTCTGTCAGTGCATAGGAAACTGAAGACTTCATTATATGGTGAAGGAGGTGTGAGTTCAAGTCACTGACACTTTTTACAGATACGGGGTCCTCTGCCCGTGGCATTTCAGAAAAAGATTGGTAAGAAGGTGCTAACAGGAAAAAAATGAGGCTGAAAATCTGAATCTCTCAAGATGAAGAAGGAAGAATATTAGTGCTGGATTGATTTAAGTTTGGAATACTGAATAACAAAAGTAAATAAAAGAACAAGTCTGGGTATTACATTGGGCAGTTAAGTCAGAAAATACTGACACTGAACTCAATTTATATAATCTTTAATTGGCTACTGAGAATTGGTGATGCAAGGTGGGTTTCATTGTCCCAAAAATAATTGAAATGCAAGTATCACCTGGAATTAATGATTGCTATTTGATATCTCTCATTACAGAGATCTTAAAACATGCTCCTTAATTGTTTGCTTTAAGCATTTTTTTTTCTTGAATAGACTGAAACTTCTAGTAGAAAATACTTCTTTTTGGTATCACCATGCATATATAGACTGTGGCGCTTAGCTTACAGAATTGCAAGGCATCAGGGTGTGATAATACAGTGCCAGAGCTGCTACAGACAGGAATTTTATTCTGTTACAGCTATTGGCTTTCACCAAACACATGAACCACTAATACAGACCATCATTCCCAATGACCAAGGAAGGCCAGGGATGCTGTATCATCTCAAAAAGTCATCATGTAAATAAACCTTTGGTGAATATTATTGAGACCTCAACGGTTTATCCTTACAATATTACACAACTTAATACGTGTTTCTCATCACTATAAGAGAGCTAAAATGAGAGCTAAAGCTATGTTTGCAACATAACCAGGTTCCTGTTATGATTCCCCTGAATCTGTGCCACTCCACTGGAGCTCCTCATACCACTGGATGCCCATAATAATTTAGAAAGAGTCTTGAAAGTAGGTGAAAACTACCATTATTTTTCCTAACACACATGCATATACATTCTTGCAGTTGGCAGAAGTGTCACTACCGGCTGGTGGATGAAACTGGGAGATGACTCCTGATGGCTGTTAGAATGTAATTAGAGTGCTTGTAATTATAACAATAAAATTATCATTTTTGTAAAGCAATAACATTTTGATTATGAACATGCTAAGTATTTTATTTATGTATCATTATCCCTGATCGGCAACTATCAAGCTGCAGGAGGATTTCGGATACTTTTCATTTGAAAAATTGGAGACTCGGTGCCACACAATTGATTCATAGCTCTTTGAATCCTGAATATTTTGTTGGGGAGGAGTGTGTGTTGTTGTTGCTTCTATACAAAATGTGTATATCTGTAACTCTTTGGAATCAGTGAAGCACTTTCTGACACTGACTGAGGTTTTCAGCCAGTAAAACTTCAGATTTGATTGTTTCACCTACATTCAATTGAACTTTGGTCAAATACCGTCTAGAGTGGGAGGATCATAGAATTATAGAATCATAGAGTATCTCAAGTTGGAAGGAAATCATAAGGATCATCGAGTCCAACTCCCTGCTCCTCACAGGACTTCCTAAGTCTAAACCATATCACTAAGAGCATGGTCCAGATGCTTCTTGAACTCTGACAGGCTTGGTGCCTGACCACTTCCCCGGGGATCCTGTTCCAGTGACTGATCACGCTCTCAGTGAAGAACATTTTTCTAGTGTCCAATTTGAACTTCCCTTGTCGCAGCTTCATTCCATTTCCTCGTGTCCTGTTGCTGGTCTCCAGATAGAGATCAGCAGCTCCCCGTCGTCTGCCCCCCCTTGAGGAAGTTGTAGACTGTGATGAAGTCACCCCTCAGCCTTTTCTTCTCCAAACTGAACAAGCCAAGTGATCTCCGGCACTCCTCATAAGTCTTGTCCTGGAGACCTTTCACCACCTTGGTTGCCCTCCTCTGGACACACTCCAATATTTTGATGTCCTTCTTATAGTGAGGCGCCCAAAACTGCACACAGTACTCAAGGTGGGGCTGCAGCAGTGCAAGATGACTCAGGTCACCCTGTAATAGTCTTGTAGATTTTAACTCTCGTGCCTGAACACAAGTATTGGTGCTGTTTGGGAATCCTAACGTATGCATGGCACCTCCATAGGTCTGGTGGATGTGATATGAAACCTGCAGGAGACCTGTGTTGTTCTGGAGAAACAGGCAGGATATCTGAGTGCTGTGATGTAGTTGCAGCACTGGTCTCCTAAGAAACACCCAGCCATAAGGCATTAAAAGAATACACATCCTAGTATGTGTAATACAGTAAACCAAAGCCAGCAGTTCCTTGTGAAATGCAATTATTGAACTCTCCTAAACATGGTGAGAATGCTGTGTTTGATTTTCAGTGAAAAAGAAAAAAGGAATCTGTTCCATCTCTTCCAGCTTTCTTAGTATATGAACTCACTCACCTGCTCACTCACTCCAGCTATCTTGAGCTTCACTTAGACCATATAAACTGTGCTGATACAGAGACAGGTTGATTTTCAAAAACAGGGTGCCATGCTAGCCATGGCTCAAATCCAAGGCAAACTGTGTTTCTGTTTACAAAGGATGGTTTAAGATTGCCAAAGTAACTTCTCAGAAAAATGTGCATTTGTGAAATGGTGTCAAGGTTTCTTCACAGTGACCATTCACAAGTGAATACAGAGTGTATTTTATTCTCTAAAACTGACATAATTTTGTTTATTCTTGAAAAGGAATACAGTTGGAATAAGAAATCAGAATTCTGCATTCTAACCAACTAAGGCTCGCAAATAAGAAACATTAAATTTACCAGCCGACAAACCATTGTGACTGTGGTGCATCTATGTAAGATGTGTAATTATTAAGGCCTAGCTTATTAAGCACATTTGGAAATTGGCTGAATTGCTTGATTTGGTAAAAAATTACATGCTACATTTAATCAGCCCTCCTTTAAGGAAGAAATGTCATTAAACACCACTTAATTAGCTGTTCCTACATCCCCACTGTGTGAAAAATTGTATCCTTGATGACTACAAAACATTTTTAAGGTCAAATGTGGTGAATAAAAATATCATTGAATGCCCTCTGGTAATAGTCTACATAAAAGTGCAGCTCATTTGCATTAATTGAAAAGATTAGTTCTGTATCACAGTTAATCAGAATCTGATGTCTGTACTGTACAGATGGAGAAGACCTATAGTTAAGCTTACATTTTCTTTTATTTTTTTAGTTGTTTATAAGTCTGTTAATTTGTCATGGTGGATAGATATGAAAATATCTTCTTGTTCTATTAATTTAAGATTCCTGGTTTCTACTACACCAGCATGCCATGTTTGGAGAGAGGAGAAATGTACAGTAAAAAGATAGGAATTGACCATTTTGAAAAAATAATGATTTTTTTTCTTCTTTCTTTTTTTCCCCTCTGTAACTAACATGATTTCTCCTTCTGTGTCTGCATAAGATCTGATATCCATCTCACTCTTTATCATTCACTCACTAAAACCTTTCCTGCCTATTTGCCCCCTCCTTGCTTCTCCCTGCCACTATGTAATGTGCAATGCCATGTGCCTGAAATTCCAGCCTGGTTATTTCACCGAGACTTCTCTGTGTTACTCCTTTCTAGAAAAGGCATGTCAAAAGCCAGATTTTTGGCAGTCTCCAGTGGAAGAGTTGAATAATCTGAATCACTGGTGTCATCCCCTGATGTATAAAACAAAAGAGAGAAGGAAAAGGTGAGATACGAGGAACAGATTTTATTTTTAGATAGGAAGCTATGGCAGGTGTTGTGGCTTGTGACAAAGATTTCATCTGCTCTCTAAGCAAACTGTGGGAGGGATGTCAGCATGATCCCTGGCAAGAACTGCAGCATAGACCTTAGCAGGCTTGCAGACAGTCAGATTTCCTTAGTTGTAAGGATGAGTTCAGTATTACCTGAAAAACGTACCGAACCAAGGTTTCACTGTGACATTTGGTTTCACAGGATGCACACACAACAAGACCATTTTTCTTCTGCATATATTCCTAGAGACATAACCACTAGGACAGTGAGCTTGCCAGGGATATTTAACGGAAGAGTTCTCCCTGATGGGAGATACTCAGTGGCTTTATTTCTCCCTTGAGCTAGGAGTGGATGAAAATGTGGGAAGAATGATTTTATTCCCCCTTAATGCTTTCTGTATTTTGGGATTCTACAGGGACTTCCCTAAACTTCAGTATAAAAACAAAAAATAAATAAAAACCCCACACCCTGCGCCCTGACTTCAACTTAGGCTTTGCAATGCCCTTGGAGTTTGGGGAATTTGAGGTTACATTGGTATGTAAGACTTCAGTAACAGCTTTACAGGCTGGAGCAGGGGTTGCACAAGCCTGGCTTCACGTCAGGGAGGCTCATGGCACAGCAGCTTTCCTCAGAGGGCCCTGTTTCATCCCCTTCCACTGCTTCCTCTACCCAATCAAGGAAACAAATCTTGTTTGCTTCTGTTTAATTGACTGAAAACATGTTTGTTATCAAACAAATATATCTGAAGGCATCATGTGGAAAGACTGTTTCTCATTTTCAAGGTTATTCTTGTGTCTTTTCTTTAAAATTGTGACAACAGAGCGACTCTCCATATCTGGGAGAAAGTACCGAGTGTTTTGTCATGGGCAATCTTTTGTATTCACAAGTGGTATATTCACAAGGGATCTTCAAAAGATGGTTTGGTGGCATAGTTTCCTTTTTCCTGTTGTAACTTTTCCTAATTTCTTCACTTTTAAGCAAAGGTGAAGTAATCAGAAAACTCAGTTTTAAAGCCCCAGAACATGTTAATTTGATTGCAATATCCAGAACAACAGCAACAACAAAAAAGATCAGCTACAAAAAAAACATATTTCTTTGTAAATTCAGAAGTCAGAATTAAAAAAAAACCACAACAAACCTCCCTTAATAAAATCAATGTTTTTGTAAATTAAGTAAACCCCAATGGAAACAGGTTTCTTTTTTTAGTTACTTTTCTATTTTCATGTCATTGTACAACTTTCTTACAAATACGTATGATAAAAATAAACTGAATAGGGTTTCTTTTCAAAGGCAGAGCAAGGTTTAGTGTTCATACTTCTGTTGAGAGCTAAAAAATAATGTTCTCTTTAGTTCTACAAGTAATGCCTTATGTTTGCAGTTTTAAAAAATAAATGTATTCCTGAAGGGGAGATATAGGGGTTGAAGAGTGGGAGAAGAATACTGTGAGGACATTATGTATATATAAATGTTATATTATAATAAATGTAAATATAAATATGATAGAATCATAGAATGGTTTGGATTGGAAGGGACCTTAAAGATCATGTAGTTCCAACCTCCCTGCCATCGGCAGGGACACCTTCCACTAGACCAGGTTACTCAAAGCCCTGTCCAACCTGGCCTTCAACACTTCCAGGGATGGGGCATCCACAGCTTCTCCGGGCAACCTCTTCCAGTGCCTCACCACCCTCATAGGGAAGAAGTTCTTCCTTATATTGAATCTAAATCTACCCTTTTTCAGTTTAAAGCCATTACCCCTTGTTCTATCACCACATACCCTTGTAAAAAGTCCCTCTCCAGCTTTCTTGTAGGCCCCCTTCAGCTACTGGAAGGCTGCTATAAGGTGTCCCTGCAACCTTCTCTTCTCCACACTGAACAAGCCCAACTCTCTCAGCCTGTCCTCATAGGAGAGGTGTTCCAGCCCTCTGATCATCTTTGTGGCCCTCCTCTGGACTCTTTCCAACAGGTCCATGTCCTTATGTTGGAGGTCCCAGAGCTGAATGCAGTGTTCCAGGCAGGGTCTCACGAGAGCAGAGTAGAGGGGAAGAATCCCCTCCCTTGGCCTGCTGGTCACACTTCTTTCGATGCAGCCCAGGATACGGTTGGCTTTCTGGGCTGCAAGTGCACATTATTGAACTTCTCATCAACCAACACCCCCAAGTCCTTCTCCTCAGGCCTGCTCTCAATCCATTCTCCGCCCAGCCTGTATTTGTGCTTGGGATTGCCCTGACCCATCTGCAGGACCTTGCACTTGGCCTTGTTGAACTTCAGGAGGTTTGAACAGGCCCATCTCTCCAGCCTGTCAAGGTCCCTCTGGATGGCATCCCTTCCCTCCACCGTGTCAGCTGCACCACACAGCTTGGTGTCATCAGCAAACTTGCTGAGGGTGCACTCAATCCCACTGTCCATGTTGCCGACAAAGATGTTAAACAGCTCCAGTCCCAATACCAACCCCTGAGGAATGCCACTCGTCACTGGTCTCCACTTGAACATCAAGCCGTTGACTGCAACTCTTTTAGTGTGACCATCCAGCCAATTCCTTATCCACCGCGTGGTCCGTTCATCAAATCCGTGTCTCTCCAATTTAGAGACAAGGATGTTGTGCGGGACAGTGTCAAATGCTTTGCACACATCCAGGTAGATGATGCCAGTTGCTCTTTCTTTATCCACCGATGCTATAACTCTGTCGTAGAAGGCCACCAAATTTTTCAGGCACGATTTGCCCTTAGTGAAGCCATGTCCAAGTATATATATATATATTTTTTTTTTTTTCAATAAAGTTGAAGGATGCATTTTAAGGAAACACAAAACATTAATGTATATGAACAGAAGCCACACTCTCCTTTTCTCTCCCGATGAAGGAGAGTCTCCAGCACATTTTTGCCAAGCAGGCAAGTTGATCCAAAATGTTCTTCAGTTTCTTACAGGGCAAAGGTCTAACCCCTGAGTCCTTGTTATCTGCTGAGCTCTTCTGAAGTTAGCAAATTCCTTTAAGCAGGTCTTTGGCTCCACTCCAGTAAAATTCCCCAAAGACTCTAATAGGAGTGTTTCTAACTAATCTCCTGAAAATAACTAAGAACAAACTCTGTGATGTTTAAATTGTAGCAGATTTCTCTTTCAGCAGCAGAGTGCCTTCAAACTGTCCCCCTGGTCTCACGAGGATGAACCTTTGAATGTCATAAAATAACACTTAAGGCCCAAATATTTTGAGGCCAGTGGTGGGTTGACTCTGGTTGGATGCCAGGGGCCCACCAAAACTGCTCTATCACTCCCCTCCTCAGCTGGACAGGGAGGAGAAAATATAATGGAAGGATCATGGGTCGAGATAAGGGCAGGGAGAGATCATTTACCAATTACTGTCACGGGCAAAATAGACTCCACTTGGGGAAATTACTTCAATTTATTACCAATCAAAGCAGAGTAGGATAATGAGAAATGAAACCTAAATCTTAAAACACCTTCCCCACACCCCTCCCTTCTTCCCGGCCTTAAGTTTACTCCCAATTTTCTCTACTTCCTCCCGCTGCACAGTGCAGGGGGATGGGGAATGGGGGTTATGTCCAGTTCATCACACATTGTCTCTGACGCTCTTTCCTCCTCATGGGAAGGACTCACACTCTTCCTCTGCTCCAGCATGGGTTTCTTCCCATGGGGGACAGTTCTCCATGAACTTTTCCAATATGAGTCCTTCCCACGGGCTACAGTTCTTCACGAACTGCTCCAGCATTGGCCCCTTCTATGGGGTGCAGTCTTTCAGGAGTAGACTGCTCCAGCGTGGGTCCCCCACAGGTCCTGCCAGGAGCCTGCTCCAGTGCGGGCTGCCCATGGCGTCACAGACTCCTTCGGCTGCATCCTCCATGGGCTGCAGGGGAATCTCTGCTCCGGTGCCTGGAGTGCCTCCTCCCCCTCCTTCTTCACTGACCTTGGGGTCTGCAGAGTTGTTTCTCTCACATATTCTCACTCCTCTCTCCTGCTGCAATTGCTGTTGCGCGGCAGAATTCCCTCCCGCCCATCCATTCTTAACTATGTTATTGCGGAAGTGCTACCACTCTTGCTGATTGGTTCGGCCTTGGCCAGCGGCGGATCGATCTTGGAGCCCGCTGTCATTGGCTCTATCGGACATGGGGGTAACTTCTAGCAGCTTCTCACAGAAGCCCTCCCTCTTCCAAAACCTTGCCATGCAAACCCAATATAAGGCTTACTAGTGAAATTATTTGAGGTATGAACTCTTCCTTGGCTCTCTGCTTTTCTTTAATGTTCCTTCTCACTTTTCTAATGGCATGTCTTTTTTCCTTGCATACGTAGGCATTGCAAGCTTAGTTTGGATACTGTAAGTAAACATAACCTTCATGCAGTAAGTTCCTCTTTCTGATTTTTGTATGCTTGCAGTAGACTGTTTGGTTTTTTTAGTACTACAAAAATGTTTAAATTCAGAAATTACCTCAATAAAACTGCTCCATTGTGCTCTGTGAACCCATTATTTTGTTGCACATTATCAAAATACTGCAGAAACATTATTTTTATGCAGTGTATGCATAAAATAGAAAATACGTTACAATTGCTAATGATTTCATATATATATACAAGCATGTATGCACACAATATAGGATCTTACCCGTACGGAAGGTTCATCTAATGAAAATCTAAAGTTTTTATTAGAAAAATGAAATTTTTCTAAAGATTTTCCTAATCTTTTGACAATTTCATTTCAAAAGAAATTTTCACTAGAAGTATTTGACTTTAAAGTTTACAGTTTCTTTAATCAAATAAGAATATTTTCTTGACTTCATCTTCACTATCATCTTTTTTGTTAAATCTACAGACCTTCCTTCCCACTGCATCACATTATTTAGTTAAATGATGTTCAGTTAAAGGAAATGTTTCCTCATGTCCAGTCTGAACCTTCGTCACTGGGCTGTCTCCAATTTCCCAGCATTATCGTGTACTGTCAGGCTTTTGTATATTAAGAGCACAGACAAGGAACCACTGTTGCAGGCACTTTACAAACAGATAAAATGTTCTAAAAAGACAGGCACAAAATTAGCAGTATCTTATCTATGGCCCTCAGCAGAGTACTGAGTGGATATGCATCAAGTATTTCCCATTCCCATGAACTTTCATCCCTCTTCATTATGGTTAAGGCATATTAACATAATATGAGGGAAGCTCTGCACTATTATTGTTACTTTTGTACATGAGTTACACTACAGCCTGCACTATAAATGTAGTAGCTCTGTTCACTTTCTAGAGATCAGTCCATCTCCTTCCACTAAGATTAACTTTATATGTTTATTTTTTAAAATAAGATGAGACAGAATATGCAATTGATTTAAGCTTCACACAGTCCTCTGGTGTGTGCATATATCTGTCTGTGTATCATCATGATCCAGAGCCAAACTTTCTACTAATATAGCTGGATCTTGTTGCTGAAAATGATAAGCATCTGATGTGACTGAAATCAAGCATTAGATGTTCACTGATCACTTAAGTTGTACTCTCCAGTCTGATCGGACTATGCCTGGCAAAGAACACAGGGGAAAAAAACGTATTGTATTTGGCCGCAGGCCGTAACAGACTCTGTATATGTAAATAACTAAAGTGTGCATGGAGGCCTACAGTCTGTATCCAGAAGAGGTATCTGGGAAGCTTCCAATCTGTCCCCAGCAACCCAAAGTCCAAATTTAAGAACAAATACAGCAAGAGTATATAATAATTATTCTGACTACTTGGGAGCATGAACTGTAGGTACAAAGATATGATTTCATTTGGTTACACCTGCATTTCAAGAATAATGTTTCCAAGACATTATTATTCCTGATGCATGACTCACAGCTGGGGCAAAGAAGGACAATTCCATGAAATCTCTTTTCCAGTGGATTCCTGATCCCCTCCATCCAGTAACGTAGAATACTATGAACATGGATTTTTGAAAAAAAAAACAAACACATTCATATTTATCTCCCGTGTGGCTGCTGAATCCATCACTTCATCCAGGCTGTCTGCTGGTGAATGAGGTGGCTATCATGTTATTGTGGTTTAACCTGGCAGGCAGGTAAACACTATACAGCCGTTCGCTCACTCCTCCACAATGGGATGCAGGAGAGAATGGGAAAAAAAGGTAAAACTCGTGGGTTGAGATAAAAACAATTTAATAGGACAGAAAAGGAAGGGAAAATAATAATAATGATAAAAGAATATACAAAACAAGTGATGCACAATGCAACTGCTCACCACCCACTAACAGATGGCCAGGCAGTTCCCAAGCAGCAGCCGCGCCGCCCCCCGGCCAACTTCCCCTGTTTTTTTTTGTTCAGCGTGACATCATATGGTATGGAATATGCCTTTGGCCAGTTTGGGTCAGCTGTCCTGGCTGTGTCTCCTCCCAGCTTCTTGTACACCTCCAGCTTCCTTGCTGGCAGGGCAGTATGAGAAGTTGAAAAGTCCTCGACGTAGTGTAAGCACTGCTCAGCAACAACTAAAACATCAGTGTGTTATCACATTATTCTCATCCTAAATCCAAACCACAGTACTATTCCAGCTACTAGGAAGAAAATTAACTCTATGCCACCTGAAACCGGGACACATCTAATATTTAACTAATAATTTCCTTGATTATAATCCCTTCCCGAACAATGCTATTTCTTGACAGAGCCTGCACATTCGCCAATGTCTGCCCGAATAAGACATCTTTTATCTGACTTTGACTTTAAGATTACTGGAAGCCCTTTACTTTGATTGATGCTGATGAGCTACCCCATGAACAATAGCACTGAACAGGACTTTGAGACCTAAGAAAATAATGTTTCGTCACATTGCTCCAGGACATTTTGTTTTGAAAAAAAAAGACCCAAACCAAAGCCAAGCCCCTCTCCCCCCAAAACAAAGAACTATGACCTTCTATCATGTTGTTCTGGTAGGCTAGCAGGTATCAGGAAAACTTGTGTAATTAGTCTTGTGATGATTAGACTGACCCTCCATTCTAGTGTTGTTTCTGTGCTGTTTTAGGGGATAGTCACCGCATACTCATTCTCTAAAAGATCTTTTTTACAGTGGTAAACAGCTTATTTATCTTCCTTTTATTTTAAGGACTGCAGTAGATTTGAAGGCTGATTTATTTTGTCTGTATTAATATGGGCAACATCGCTTGGTCTAATGATTAAGTATTCATGTCTGGATACAAATGACTTTCTTTGCTCTAGATAATAACAGATTATTTTTCACCCCTGCTATATGTGAATTATGAAACATAGTTATTTTTTTAATCTCCAGCATATCTTGCTATGAAAGGGTTTATGCATTTAATTCTCCTGGTTCAGGGAAGAAGTGATCTTTTAAGACAAACTAGGATGAATGTATAGCTGCTGTCAGAATTTTTTTTCCTTTTTAAACATACTTTAGAAGAAAGAGAAAAAATACACAAAGACAGAATGTTTCTTTTGCATGGTTTTCTTCAAAGTTAAATTCAAGTGGATACACAAAAGTATTTGGAAGCCATTGAAAACACCAGAATATCTATTTGCTCAGCCAGGATATTTCATTCTGCTGTGTTCACTATCCAGCCCTTCAGGAAGCAGATGAATCTTCCCTCCCCTGAGCTGTCTGGTGAGCTAGCCTTGTCAACGGGCTCTGAATTAGACTTCAGAAAGATGGGAGTTCAATTCTACATTGAACTATGTGAAAACTCTGTAGCTTTGAACACTTTTTGTAGTCTCTATAGCCAGTTCTCATATGTAGAAATTAGGGTAACAACTCTACCCTGTCATGTGGAGAACTTTTCTACTGCTCTTTACGATGAGGAGAATTGTACCTAGTACCCAACCTGACTTGATCTCCTTTGATTGTAAAGGAAACCAGAAGTAACTCAAGTATAGACATCTCTGCTGTAGGCAAGTATGTTTAATCAGGTGAATTTTACCCACAGTTAAGGTCTGGACAGATGGCTGGATGCTGTCAGCCAGTTCAATATATTGCTTTTAGAAACTGATTTTCTTCAGTAACAGCTGATGAAATCTGCTCCTTCTGCTTTGATTCTCTTTATAATGTCTCTCCTCATATAGGCAAGAAGAACTACCTGTCTTTTGCTTACCTGAGAATTTGCACATGTTCAGTCACACAGTATATCCACTCCAGTGCTGTATGTGCTATTGCGCACTGATATATTTACCTCATCAATGTATGTTTGGCCAAGGATCTTCCTCCATCTTATTGGCACTTCTGGCAACCAAGATGACATCATCCACACATTTTAAAAGTAAAATAGAGTATCAGGGATCTTTGCACAGGCAACAACAGCCACTTTAAATTCATTATTTTCTCTTCAAATTAGTTTTTTTTCCCTTGGGCACCATGATGTAGCTAATCTTAATATGGCCTACTGGTTCTCGGATTGAAAAAAGGTCATTATGGAGTGCAAATGCTGTTGGTAACATACTGCTATATTAAACTTCCAGATGTCAGCTTTGGCAGAGGAAGCCATCAACAATTCATGACATTGTAAAAACATTTTTCTTGCCGATCCATTTATGATGAAGTATTGTTGCCCTCTTGACAGGTAATGCAATATTATGTTAAGTATAAATAAATCAAAAATACAGATGTACTTGCTTGAATTACGATGGCCACTAATGGCATTTTGGGAATAAAAAGCAAATTCAAAGTCTGACTAATGTCTCTGGTTACTCCTGCCTGGCATTTCTGAGGTGCTCTGAAGTCTGCAGTAGCCTTCCTTTTTAAGAAGATTAATGGGAACTCTGGTATGGCAAGACCATTGACCCTCCTCCAACAATACAATTCAGTGCTTGCCTAGGGTGGGAGGGGAGTGGATCAGCCAGATTGTCTGATTCTGAAGGTACAGCAGCCCACCCACCCAAACTCTGCCTGGTGCCCTAGCATGATAATCTTTCCCAGGCAAATGTTAGTGGTGATGCTGCTCAAAACCTTCTCAGTCACAATTTGTTCCAAAATGATTTTTCTCTGCCAGTGAAGAGTATATACTAGATAAACAGATCTCTCTTTAAGCAAATGTAACCTTCTAAGAGGAACTTGTTAACAGATAACCGGCATTTTTCTGATGTTATTTGCTTTTAGATGGATACCCATAATTAGAATGGAGAGATCTTTTTCAGGGCTAATCCATTCCATAAGAAATGAAAAAGTGCAGTTAAAAAATGATCAATATTTCTTGGGAACAGGCTAAAAAGGGTTTTGAGCTGTAATATTTAAACTTGGTGATTCATGATAGCGGAATACTTAAACTGCATAAAATGTACTCATCTTTTGAACTTGTTGTTTTGCTAGCATCACAAATGATGGATTCAAACATCTTCATAAACCACTAGTTTATTATAATCTCTTCTCAGTGTTTTGGAAGTACTATTATCTCATTGGCTTATTTATTATTATGTGTAATGTATTAAAAAGAGGTTGTTCTGTTGACCTTAAGCTCTGAAAAAGTAATATATGAGAGCAAAAAAGCAATAGTTGGAATTAATTATAGACGTAGGCATGATGGAGGACTCTCTGACAGTGTATATTGGCATAGTCCCATTGAAGTCAATAGAGTAAGACCAATTTACATCAGCAGAGGAGCTGATTTAACAGGCGTTGGAAGACGATATGCTGGGATTTTCACAAATGTGAAGAGAGAGACAGAGCACTGAAAACGGCAGACTGCTTGTTATTGTATTTGTATGTATGCTATTAACCTTCACATCTGTTTATGTAAGCACTGCAACAGTAACTTTTTTTTTTTAAACATGTGCAGGAAAGGTGCAAAATTGCAAGGGTATCAGCTGAGGGATTTTGCATGAATACAAAGCTTGTTGAAACCCAATCAAGGTGTCTCATAGAATGGTAAAGCTCTTTTTGAACATCAAAGAAGTAGATCAAAGTGTACCTCCTGATGCTATGGAAGCTGGTTAAACAGATTCAACAGTTATCCTGTAATCAGCTTTGAAAAAAAATACCTACACATAAATATTTTGAATCATGAGAACTTTTCTAAAATTACGTGGAGCGAACAAGTAGTAGGTCTAATTCTTACCTCACTTTCATTTTACTTTGGTGTACTTCCACTGACTTCAGTGGCAATGTGCTGGATTTACACCATGTAAGGGTAACTCAACACAGGCATTGTAAGGGCAAAGACAGAGACATTATTTCTGATAAATTGCAGGACAGAAGTGGGGAATAATTGGAAAATGTCTTTCAAATATTAGTAGAAAAATAGGGCTGATTTAGGTTCCACTCTGTGAGTCAGAGTGCCTTTTCCTCGCGCTTTACAATCTGACTACAAGGAAACCTACTTAGCATGCAGTTTTTGGTGAAGAGACTATTTTTATAAAGCAATGATTCATGCCTCCTGTTTCATAGAAATTGTTATTTTGTGCTAAGCAAGGGGCTCAGAGTGGCAGTCTGGGTGCCAAAACTACCTATAGAAAACAGAGGCTTCCTATCTAGCAATAGAAGAAGAACTTGTGCTACAGCCAAACTCCAGACTCCTTTACTGGAAAGAAAAAACTTTGAAAAACACTGTGCATTAAAAATCAACTTTGAAAATTAGCTGTTCTTATTTATTTTGTTCTTCTTTCCTTCAAGCATGAATGATGCTGGCATAAGTCCAAAGACTTGACTTGTAGTTATAGGAATCTCTCTACTCTGTTTCCTCCTGTAGCTATGTGAACGCAGAACTGGAGATGATGCCTGGAGTGATTGATCTGGTCCTCTGATGTTCCAGGCAGTTGCGCAGAAACACCTTAGCTTTCAGAAGTGGGAGTTCAATGGGATATAGCTATGTTTAAGGTGAAGATGGTGCTGTCTGTCATGGCACTAGGAGAGGCAGAGAGAAGAGTGTGAGAAGGGTGAGGTGGAGGACCCATGGGGAGACCACAGTGGGAGAACGATGGACAAGTGAGGTCTCTGCACTAGAGAGAGCCAGTCCATGCTGTTCCATTCCTCTGGAAGCAACAAGCCAGACCTGACATGCAAGAAAGAGGCGGACAATCTAAAGCTGATCATGCATTCATATAATTTCCTTCTCTTCAGCATGTAAAGACTAATATCCCTCTTGGTTATCAAGATCTCCATCAGGCAGAAATCCATGGGGCTTAGCTGTGCAATCATCAGAGGAATGGCTCCCTTAGCTTGTTTTGAGTCTTCACCATGCATTGCCAAAGAAATTAATATGATCCTACAAACAGAACTCTCTGAATTTTAGTAGGGAGAACCTAGACTCTGGAATAACCATCATGAAGAATATAACACACAAATGGGATGGGATAGGGAGAGTACAAAAAGGAGTGTCTCTATATGGGTGCATATAGAAGTCCATAAAAAGATACTTCATTAGTTTTGATAAAACCAGCTGAGATTCCCAGATTTCAGCTAGCTGAAGACATGTCTCTGTTAGTTTACATTCATAAGGGTGACCGTATGTACAGCCTTTCTGCCATTTTGCATTTCTCTGATGTACCACAGCAATATATCATCAAAATACTATTCCTCTGATAATGTATTGCTGTGTTATGCTGTTAAAGTGACTTTGCTTGATGACATGCTCAAGTAATACATCTTTAGACAGATGAACTGTAACAGCAGTGGCCTCTCTGTCTGTCACATGCAAGGGAGTATGGGGAAATAAAAGATGTAATGGCAGAGGCTAGGGAGAAACATGAGGCAGAGCATGTGCCAGACTTTGTGGAACATAAAGCACACTTACCAGGAAATACATAGGAAGTCACTTAAAGGACAAATTAAATGGGCTTGTCATGGGGCCTCAGAAAGCATGCGGGTACTGCCTATCTCTGGTGCAGTAGCCTTAGAAAAGTCAACAGCAAGAAGTACCATGAGAAAATTCAGAGTATATTACAATGATGGCTGTGAAAAATATTCCATGGGGATGCAAAACATTGCATTCTCTTAAGACCAAGCTAATGCATTCAAGCTACAGCCCAGGAGACCCAGCTTCACATCTGGCTCAGATAAAATGAGTTTGGCATTGCAAAACCATTCCTCCAGTGAGTTTGTCTTCATTCAACTGTTCTGCAGTACAGTAGTTCAGGGCAATTAGAAAGTTGTGCTCAGGATCAAAGGAACTCCCTGCTGCTGAGTTTCTGAGTGTTAGCAGTGATGTGTGGGAGAAACTTAGTGATCTTAGAGTCAGAAGGCTCATGCAGAAGAATGTGTATAAAAGATGTTACAGCAAGACACACTGAGATGCTCCCTTCTCCCTTTATTGAAAGTAAACAAAACAAAATTCAGGGAGAGGAGGCATGCAATTCAATTCAAAGGCATATCCTTTATAAAAAATTGCTTAGAAAGTAATGTCTTTCACTGAAAACTGGATAACTCACCATTGTAATTCATTGCTACAGGAAGGTGGTGTGTCAATACCACTGGGTAGCTTTGTAGATTTAAGAATAGAGCTGGATCGTGCCATAAACACAAATAACAATGGTATTACAACAGCAAGAGTACAACTATGAGAGCTATCCAATCCTATTTTTAAGGTATAGTGTGACCCACTGAGGTTAGACAAAATTGTCCTGTAACATATCACACCACACAATCAGATTCACTATAATAATTTTGCACTCTTTTCTGAAGCAGCTGCACTGACAACTGTTAGAGACAGGGACTTGCTCCAGCTAGTCCATTGATCTGTTCCTAGGTGACAATGTCTTTGTGCCTACAAATAAATCCAGGAAAGTTGCTAAAGCTGCCTAAAGTGCAAACTGAGCAATGCTAAGCTTAGAGTAACAGGCTTTCACTATCTGTTTTCTCTCCACGTATAATAAATGGAGGTAACATGACTCATAAATAATAAATGAGTAATTCTTAGATCTTATGTAGCACCTCTTATCAGAGCAGCTCTGAACACACTGAAGGGAATACATAAATTAATTCTTGTAGTATGCCACTGGGACAGATATGTTTGACTGTACACATTTCACAGCTAGTTAAATTATTTTGTGCCTTTCCAATTAGCGTAGTCCATAGTGTCCGCAATCACAGAGCAGTCCCTGCAGTTCTAGATGCCCTGTAAGCTCTGTGGTCTTTGTAAGCTGAGTGTGCAATCTGACTATAAAGCAAATGACAAGAATTGTGCACAGGCAGGTGGGAAGAACAATATGCAATATGGGGGTGGGCAGGGATTTCTGCACTTACATTGCCCAGCTAATTCCAAGTATTCTGTAGGCATGCAGAACTTATGTCTATGTTTTTCATCAGCACTCAACAACATAGTTATGGATCAGGAAAGTCAAGAGCATTTTTATTTCCATTGGAAATTACTATTTGTTTTATTTATTTATTTTCCCTCACAAAACCCTGAGGTAAGGGAATGATTTTTATTCAAAAGGAAGTTGCAGAAACTCCTGGAGAAGATACCTCATTCCTTGCACCTTTACTTTTGATAGGCCATGACCTTAAGTGAAGTATATCTGCCATTATGTATCACAGTTAGGAAACTCTTGCTGTACAACTTTCCATCTTCAAAAATACAAACAGGCAAAAAATTGGGGCTGTGGGAAATATAACCTATGTAGTGATCTCTCCAGCTGACACTAATGAGTTCATGGGGAATGTCTGCAACTTCACAAAGACTATATTTTTGTTGCAAGTCTTTCTCTCCAGCTCAAACCTCTCAGTAATCCCCAAATTTATTTTCAAGTAATTTTCTTAAAGTTTTTCCTAAAAAGACAACTTTCTGTTATACACATCCTGATAAGTTATTTGTGGATCACAGCCCTTTTCTTTTTTTGCAAATGTGTAAAAGGCTGTAGTGGAATATAGGGTGCTGAGCACTTGAAAATCTAGCCCCAACTGTTTTGCTGTAGGTCATATAAGACTGTCACTTGCTATAACTTTGAGACAAAAGGTAAATGAATAGAGACAGTCCATTGCTTATGTTTAGTAAAGCTGGGACAGAGCAAACTCCACAGCACAGCAGGACACATTTACAAAGAAAAGGGGACATTTATTTATAAATCTTCACTTACTATTGTAACTTGTCATAGTCTATGTCATTTAGAAAATGTGAACGAGAATTCAGTGAGTTCAGTGAACCAAGTTATGAGGATTCCTTAAAAATAATTTCTATTTCTATGGCCAGTAAAAAGACAGAGGCTAGAAGGATTTGCAATCTTAAGCCCCTTGTCTTCAGCCCCATTCCCCCATTTCAGGTTAAAAAGCAGCCTGCAGTCTTGTAGAGGTATTTTGGTGTTTTCTTTCTTCTTCTGGAATTCATTAATTCTTTCCCTTGTACTCAGTTTATAGGAATTTTTTCCCATTTTTCACATGAGGTAGTTTCCATGATGGCCATAAAGGTAGAATTATTTTTGCTAGTGAATTATTTGCAAAATACCAATACATATGGAAAAATAAACACCAATGGCTATGACTTAAAAGCCACTTTAATAGCCCAGGAAACAAGAAAATGCATAATCACAGGCTAATCTCTTTTCAGGGAAGAATTTAAGTGAGTGCATAACTTTTCTCATCTCTCTAAATGCTTCTTTACTGAATCAGACAAAGGTCATCCAGAGAGGATTAAACTGCTATTTACATAGTGTAAAATCAGGCAGTTTATACTTAGGTCAAACTCTCACAGCATAGTGTTTAGTAATTCTCCGCTCCTCAAAATGTAAAGTGGGTATAATTAAGGATGTAAGTAAAATCTACTCAATTTCTTCATCTATTTGCATATGAATAAATGAAAATGTAAATAAAACTGAAATAAAATTATATTTATATCAAACAAATAAATCCATTATTATAATACTGAAGCTCAGCTGTATACTGCATCCATATTTGCTGTCTTTCTTATAAAACATCACAGTATTATTGAATTCCTGTATTTTTATTCATTTGTAATGCTGCAGTTGGGGTGGTATTTGTCTTCCATGTTATTAATATATTGAACAATTTGCACACACACAAGTACCTATAATCATTTGAGATTCTCTGAGGAACCTTTCCTCTGCCTGTCCAGAAGAGCAAAGGTCTCCCATCAGTCCTGTAGGCTACCACAAACCTCCTGTGCTTCTCTTGTACACCCCAAGGTATTTGACATGGTGCTAGATGTCGACAGGCTTAAAAGCCAATGAAGTAGGCAAACAGCCAAAAAAAACCCACCTAGGTTGTCTCTGAAGTCAGAGATAAAAGTCAGCTCTTCTGGAAGTTGATTTATCTCACCCTGGGCACCCATTTTAGGACACAGTGAATTTCCTTCTGGAAGTGTTTGCCTTTGACCACAGAAGGCTATGTGAGATCCTAAGAATACTTGTCCACTGTTTTGGTATGGAAAGTTTTCTTCCCTTGCAACCAGTTCAACATCACAGCCTTAGCACATTACTAATGTCTGCTATGTTCAGATTCTCACATCACACCCTCATTGCTGTACCACCTATATGCTTTCTGGGAACTACGTGGCACCTTTATATCTGGAGTGGATATTTCAACTCTCCTTAAAATGTGTACTACACAAAAGAGGCGGGAGACAAAATCAGATTTTACCTAACTCACCACATTCAAGGTGTTGCATTTCTGTCTGACTATCTTGTCCGAGTAAATCTGATGGCAAACATCTACGATGAAAGTGCTGCCTCTCTTCCTATTCTCTTCACCTCAAGAGTTGCTTGGGAAGGGAGTTCACCAGAGAAGGGATGCTCTGTGAACAGCTGGTGAAGCAAAGGGTAGATAAATAGAAAAGACTAATGGTTATGCTCAAAGCATAGTTTTTCATATGTTGCATTATTTCTTTTGACAATTATTTCTTTATAAAAAAGCAGTTCTGTTATAAAGCAGAGGAGATTTGTTTATAATACAGTACAGAAGTCCAAGCCAATGAACTCTGTCAAATGCATCCAGGAAGAAGTGAACATTTACCATGAACTTAAACAATGGTTTCCAGCACACAGGGCAAAGATTACAGGGGGAAAAAAAAAAAAAAAAAAGAAGGAAACTAGAAAACGTTTTTACTAGGAAAAAAGAAAGAAGGAAAACAAATTTTTAATATAATGTTTTGTGTAGATATAGAAGAATTTGATCTTTTTTCAAGGTGTCCCTTGAGAGCTGGGACACAAGTAGGTGATATAGATCATCTGTTCTTAGTTTCCAACACTGTGTAAAAATACAGTGCAAAGCTGTTAAGTTAGCTAAAGCACATATTAGAGAGGGGAACAGCTAGAGGAAAGTACCAGTACAAAACCTCAGTTATGGTGAGACAGCAAAGCAAGGCACAGCTAGTACACTCAAACATCAAAAGGTCAGTTCAGCTTCAGTTTGGCTCTTGTGACCAGGGAGATTTTAACATTCAAAATAGTGCATGAAAACTACTTCAGGAAAGACAAAGCAGTTGGTTGGCCTAGAACATTACTACTGGTATGATTTTACTTTAAGAGTTAGTTATATAAACAGGGTGTTTTCTTGTTTATTTACTTTGTTTTCTTTTCCTCTCTTTAACTTAAAAAAAAAAAAAGTTTATTGGCCACCTGATTCACAATTAGAAATGGAAAATATGTTCACTTGAGCATTGGAAGGTTTAGTATAACAGTGCCAGGATTCTGGTTTTGTTGTTTTTGGGTTTTTTTTTGGTGGATTTTTTTTTTTTTTATGATGACCTCCTTACATTTGACTTTTAACTAAGTGCTGGCAGAACCCTTCTGACAGTCACACAATGTTGCTGTAGGCTGCTGAGGGGCACCCTCTGCTTTTGTGGTGGCATGGACAAACCTGGTGGTTTGATGCTGATATGTTTTTTACTCATAAATGCTCTGAAATTCTGAAACTGAGCAAGCAGAAGAAATGGAACCATCTACATTGTCTGTAACACTGTATATGAATATATATTTACATACACCATGGTGCAGTATTTTCTCATCTAACCTTTCCTCACCATTCCCTGTTCTTCCTTTAGGTTCTTTTTTGTCTTTAATAGCTCAGCTATTATCTTTTCAGATGTGGCCCATTAATTCTTCTGTATGAATTCATGCACAGTCAGCTCTCCTGTGCTAATGACCAGAGAGGAATAATGGCTAATGCCCACTGAGAAGGATATGTATTGTTTTAGCTGCTTCCTGATTTATTGAAATCTCTCTGTACATTTCTGCATTTTCATTTTTTTATAGAAGCTGAGAAAAGAAAACATATCAGAAGCCATCCAAGACAATGGTCCATTTCTGGTCACTGTGAAAAAATGGATATTCTGGGAAGGCGGAGAGGAGAGGTTGAGAAAGAAAAAAAAAAGTGATTTTTCTTACACCACATGCTTTAATGGTAGACCTTGCTAGGACTGGGTATTGTGGGTTGTGAAAGAACATGAATTAACAAAAACAAACAAACAAACAAACAGACATACATTTACCTAGGGCTACCAAAGACTGAATCAGCTTCTGGATCAAGAAATCCCTTAGCTACTGCTTACCAGAAACTGTGAGGGTCATAACTAAACCTTTTCCTTACCCTTATACTCACTATTAAACATCAGCTAACACTTGCCATCAGGCAAGGTGGATCCTTGGTTCCATCCAGTTATACTCTTGTGGTGCTGCTTACTTAGCAGGTCAAAGAAACAATCTACAGAGTACTGACCATGAAATAAAACTGGTCAATGGGCAAACAAGAACAAGACAAGATAAATATAAAACACTTAAGAAATTATAAAATTAAGAAAGGAATTTAATAAGAAATTATTAAAAATAATTAAGAAATTATTAAAAAGTCTTCCTCACATTTCATTGCCATTAAGGGTGGGGTTTCTGTGGTTCTGGCTCAAATTCTGTTCCTTAAGCAATGTGGAAACACTATTTTTCATTTTCATCCTTCCATTGCTGGATAGTGTTAATATGCATTTTTGAAAGATTTCAGGTTCTACACCTGGACTGTGTTGCAGGCCACCTGGGAAGGAAAAATATTCTGTCTTGTATATAGCTTGTAAAGTGTTTTAAAATCCTTGAGTTAAATTAATGAATGCAGAGGATGTCGATGCTTCACCTTTTTGAGATTTTGACCTCGACTATCATATTATAAATAAATGTCACAAATGACCATTTCAGAATGTAAGGTACAAGCTGAGAATTAATGAGAGCTTCTTGAAAAGTCAGACAACACATAAAGTACAGACAAACAAGAGAGCACCTTCTTTTTTTTTTTTTTCACTACACCAAAAATTGTTTAGCGTTCCCAATGCTGGTGCAGCTTTGTTTCGTGAAAGACATGAAATTACTAGACCACTGGAGGAGGCTGCTGACAAAAAAGGTCCAGCTGCCTTTGTGAGTGACATATCAGGTTATTTTCCCTTTGAAAAATACAGGTTCAGCTCTTATATTGTTTCCTTTTATAGTTTTGGCCATCATAGTCATTTTTAGTTCAAACAGGGAACATAACTGTGCAACATATCAGAGTAACTTTTAAGAAGCATATATACAGAGGATTTCAGTGGCAACTTCACTGACTTCAAACTCTTCTCAGCATACAATTTTTTCAGGTTGTCATGAATTTAAGAGGATTCTCTGTTCATCATTTCCACATCCCTGGACCTCTGCTTTATATGCAGCTGTCAAAAGACATGTTACGAGCTAAGCTTTCTGCATGATACAGTTTTTTGGTGGACAAACTTTTAGCCAAAATATTCCATTGAAGGTAAAAATATATTTGGCTAAAATCTGTCTTCAGTAATGTTGGATATAAGCAAATAAACTACAGAGATGCTTTTTTGTGTGTGTGTGATTATTTTTTTTTGATACTAATTCAATCTGCAAACCAGTCTAATCTTTAAGCTGATTAAACAAGAAATTGCTAAGAAAAATAAAAAAAAAAACCATCAAGCAAGATCTTTTCTTCAGGGGATATTGCTTATAGCAAGGAAGCAAAGGAATCCTATTTACAATTTAGCTCAGCTAAACATAAATCCTGCCCTTCCCAAAGTTATTATCTCTTCTTTCTTTCACCAATGCAGTCAACTTCACTTCTTTCGTATGAGCCACCAGAGAACCAAAGTGGAACTGAAGTTAACTTGTTGACTAAGGGCTAGAAACTGCTATTGAATTGTTTCTGTATTTATTCCCCTGCCACAATAGCTGAAGTTGTGATAGAACAAGGCAAAAAGAAACCCCAAAAATCAACCCAAACAACCAACCAAAAAAATTAAAATAAGGGAATGTAGATTTTTTTTTCAATGAAAAGATCCTTTTCAGAGTAGCCCAAATGACTCAAGAATTAACAAATGTTCTTTCAGCCAAAAATTTTGAAAAAGGGATGAACATATATTCTGTTCTACCAGGGTGTTTCTGCTTCTCTGGCAAGGTTACAAGGGCTCTTTCATGAACGTGTGTTGGAAAAGCATCTTTTGTATCCTGTAGCAGTGAGAGGGGCACTCGAGAGAAAGGAGACCCAAATCTCCTCTTCCAGAGTTCAACCACTAAGCTGTCACTGATCATAATCAGCTCCTTTACATCTAGCTCAGAGGCAGACCCCTACACATAGGTGTCTGAGTGTGGAGCTGAATTGCCTCCCCTTAAATTCAAGTCAGATGAATCCCAGCCCAGAAATATCTGCTTACCCGTGTAAATGTCCCCTTTCTATTGTCTAAGTATATCTGCTTTTCATTTCATTCAGATAAAGTGTCTGTAATGTATGAAGTCTTAGGGTGTGACTCGGATGCTTCGTGTACTTGCCTAATCTTAGGCATTTAGTGCTATTTTAACTGTTCTAGGATATTTTGCTTGATCTCTAACAACTGGTCCAGAAGGATGTGGGTCTCCTGTAGGTCCTGCATCCCGAGCCATTGGGATGGCAAAGGATGAAGAAGATGAATTCAATCCCAAAATTATTACTACTTTACTTGGTGTAATATTAAAAAACAAACAAACAAACAAACAAAAACACCACCCCCTAAACCAAAACCAAACTAACCAACCAACAAAAGAACAAAATAAACCAAAACAAAACAAGAAAAACAAAACCCCAAACAAAACAAACTCATGTTACCTAAGAAGTATCTAACTGGACTGGACCAAATACTGAAAGGACTCAAACCCTATCCTGCCTGGGAGCATTGGTCAGACTGCTTTTAGCTAACTTCACTGTTCTGAAACACTGTAATGCACTAAGAAAAGCAGCTTTTCACCTGCATCAGCCCATACATAAATCTTATCACTTGAGAAGTCAGTTTTTGGCCTCTGCTGTATTAGGAGATGCTCAAAGTAGCAGGGAAGCAGAATAGTTTTAAGCAGGATATTCTGGTGCTGGTCAGGAGCTTGCTCAGCTCCTGCTTTAAGTTATACCAGACTAAATCTTACTGCTTTTTGTCCACTTTTTATGTTCCTGGTCTGTAGATTTTTAACACTGTACTTTTACCAGATTCCACACCACTCCCAGGGTTGCACCATGAGTCTGGTGTAAAATCTTTACCTCTATAATCATCTGCAAGGCATAAAGTCATTCTTAGTGGGTCTTTTTCTCTTTAATGTCTCCATTACATTTGAAGGAGATGAGGGGGTTAAGTATAACTTGATGCAATTGAGAATCAGACCTATTCTTTTTTATATAACAAATTGTCTAAATTACAGAAATTGGAGAACAGATAATTATTTATCAAAAGGATAATTAGGTCCAGGAAGAACACACTGTGCCATCTTAATGACAAAGCAGGTAATGCTGCTTTAACCATTTTAATTTATGAAGAAATTGGCTTTGTGAACATTTGACAAAATAATATATCTTCATGCAATTTCAAGTTTGTTAAGTGGGTCTCTTAATTGAAGGTTAAGAGGAGCACAAACTGTCTGTATCCATGTTTAACTAGAATCAGACATAATGAGCATTCAAAAATCACTGCTTAAGGAAACTATTATGTATTTCTGTGGATTTTTTTCATTTGTACTTCTCTGTCACATATACTCTCTCTAGTGGGCTGCTGTGATGTGACTTGACTTGCTCTTGTACTGCTTTCACTGAAGTACTGGCATATGGATACACAAACTCTTTTAAATCTACTTTTATTCAAATCAAAAGAAAAAAACTGAAAAAAAACCCCACTAGCAAGGGAGACAGAAAATTCTCCAATTTTGATGTATTCAAATCTACAACTTACTGGAAAATATGCTTTGGTAAAATTCAAATTAGGAGGCTAAATACAGTCAAGTTCTTTGACTTGTAATGGGGTCCTTCTGGCCCTGGACACTAAGGATTAAAAAGTCACCAATACTTGAAAGAGCCTCCACAGAGCTAGATGTGCAGATGTTTAGTAGCCAAAAAGTGGATCTGCTTTCTAAAGACCTTTTCTCTAAATGTGTAGCCTGAGCTTATTAGGATGTTTAGTTTGATTTGAATCTGCTCAGTTCTTTTTTAATACCTCAATAAGGACAAATTTTACCTGAGAATGTTGCTCAGATTTCAGTGTTGAGACCTCTTAAAAATTTCATGCATAAGATCTTTGGGTACAGAAGGTTTCAGTCTTGAAACTGGATAAATTACTTATAATAAAGAGAAATGAAATAGCACAGCTTGCTCCTTAAAATTAGATTGCAAGTCTGTGACATGGATTTTGACATGATTATTTATACCTCAAGGAAGCTTGCTCTTTGCAAACTATTCCAATGAAGAAAAAAAAAAAAAAGGAGCTATGAAAAGAATAATGCATTTGGACACAACAGCACTGAATTGTGTAGAGAAATTGGGACATGAAGCCTTGAGGACCACAAGAAGCAGTCACAGAATCATAGAATATCTCAAGCTGGAAGGGACCCATAAGGACCATCGAGTCCAACTCCCTGCTCCTCGCAGGAACACCTAAAACTAAACCATATGACTCAGAGCATCATCCAGAAAGTGTTTCTTTCCCTCTGATACGGTTTGGATCATGATCCAGCATTCAGGTGAAGTGGGTTGCAGTAAGTGTCTGTATTCAAGCTGACAAATCCTGTGGGTTGGTTCTGGCCCCTCTGGGAAATCCAGGGGGACTGAGTACATCTTCATTCACAATATTCAGGGTTCATCTTCAAGTAGGTTGTATGATTGCTGAGAAAAACGTAAGTAGACAGAGAAGTGTTGTGTATATTTCTGCACATCTTTCTGCCTTCAGTCAGTCACAACTACAGAAGCCTATAGGAGGGGAGAGAGAATAAAAAACAGAATGAAACTAATAAAATTGGTTGGGGAAAAAGGCAGAAAATTGAGATACATACAGAAAAAAAGAAACAATGAAGCATATATGTAAGTTAAAGAAACTGGGTTAGAGAAAGGCTAATATGTGCAAACTAAGGAGAGAAAGCAAATGTGATTACCCAAAAGAAGAAAAGTGGAAAAAGCATGCTGTGAGTCAGGGAGGCATAATAAAAAAGGGTTAGATAAAGACCCACCTGCAGAGACATTACCCACCACACACACATTACCAGGGGGACAGGTTACCTGTAGACAGAGATTAAAAGCACCTCGAAGGTATGAGAAGAAAACTTCCCTGCCTTTCTGTATCACAGAAAAATTGGGAAAGAAGACCTGAAGAATGCTAATAAGATGACGGTGACTGAAAGTCAGAAATGCAACTAGGCTTAGAAAACATGTTTATATCATTTGACATTAATATCAGGAAAGTGTCTATGAAAGTGATAAAGAATACATGTACTACCCCGTAAAATGCCTGCTTCATGATACTCACTGTCCCAGCTGGTGTATTTTTATCTAATTCCAGAGCTGGTTGTGGTGAATACAGCTTCATATTTCTAATATACATTATACTACTGGGAAATAAAGCAGCCATTGCTTAGATGCATAGCTGCAGATGGCACAAGTTTCAGTACCATCCTTTAAATTACTGTAAAAACATGGGGAACTAGCTGTTGTACAAATAAATGCTGGCATAGGGGCTCTGGTGATCAGTAGCAGCCTTTTAATCTCTGGGTAACATAGTTCAATACCAGTTCAAGTGAGCAATAGCAAAGGAGTCTCCCTTCTGAAAGCTCTGTGGCCTGTGTGACTTAAATTGGTGGTTTCAGCCCACATCCCTGTAGACGTGTTGCCACGGTTAGGAAACATCAACATTATAGCTGAACTGTCACAGGAACATGTTATCCATACGCTTTGGAAATAAAAACCTTAGAGATTTATGAAAGGGGTTGTGGCAGTGGTGGCTGAGACCTCAGGGCCAGATGCCAACACATCTGTATTTTAAATTCCAGACACTGAAAAGGCATCAACCGCTCATGTAACTGAGATCACAGAACACATGCAAAAGAGTCATTTGTTCCCCCCTGAGGTGAGAAATCTTCACAGTGTAGTTTATTACTATCCTAATGAAACCAGTCCCATTGCTATTAAGTGGAAGTGAAAGATGCATTTTAATATTAGCAGAAATAATTAAAGGACTTACTGCTTTTTTTTTTTTTTTTCCCTATGAACTTCTATGATTTGCACAGTCTGACTGTAATGTTCTTACACCTGTTGAAATGGTTGAATGGATTGTAATTCAATGCATTGAAGACATGTTATTGTTATTTATGTGGTACCATAGACACGTCACTTCTACTCTCGACAAAAGAGCTTTTACTTTAAATAAGACACAACATGCCAGGGGATACTTAGAGCAGTGTTGGCTGATGGAGGATGTGGAGATTCACAATGAACAGTGGAAGTGTGATCCTCTTTGCAGATTATGTTTATTGTATACCCTTACAGTGATTTGGCTTTGATGGTTCCAATTAAAAGAGAAAAAAAAAAGGACAAGGGCAGTTCTGTCCCCAATTCCTGCTTGTATGACTGCTTGAGAGAAGAGGCAAATCTGTGATTGCTCTGTGCATATGTTTACACTACATCTCCTCTGTTAACATTGCTCACCTGAATGATTTAGTGGATTTAGTGTAATCATTGTATTTAATAAGAAGAAAAGGGATTTGATAATGTTTTATTTGCAGTGCAGAGCTGGCCCTAGACAGAAAAACAAACCCATAGCTTGGCTGTGATCTTGAATCACCAAGGAGGTAAAATTTAATAGAATAAAAGGAGGGACATGTGGAACAAATTTGTCTCATAGCCATTGAATTTGGGGACAAAAGAGAAATTCCTGTTGGAAGTAACATATCAGAAAAAATATCAGTCAGCAAACAAAAAGGAACTTTTTCTTTAATAAATGCAGACTTCTGTAATAATCATAGACAGGAGGGAGTTATGACTGAGGAAAGAAATACTCAAATACCCTGAATGGACTACTGAGAGAGAGGATTCCTGTGTCCTGCTGCCCTATATCCTTCTGGGAATACCTTATGCTCTTATTTATTCTTTCATCAGAGATACTGGGCACCTTAATTTATTATTAAAGCTATTGGTGGGATTTTTATCACAGTTTAGAAATAGAATCTTTCTTGCCACTGGAAATGAATACAAAAATGAATAAAACCAAAATAGTAATGAAAAAAAAAAAAGGGGGAGGGGGGCAAAAAAAAACCAGGAAAATGAGACCGAATATCTGCTCATAATTTTTATTAGTCATTATTACAGCCAACACATTTAACAAAAATCTCCAGCAGATTTCTCAGTGTTGTTCTTCATCTTTACAAACAGGCAAAAAAGGAGGTAAGACCCCCTCCTACTTTTGGGGGGGCTGAGAAAATTCCGAGACACATCTAAAATAATTTTCAGATTAAGGAGGGTGGTGACTGGAATCTGGCTAATATAATGAGAAAATTTGATTCATGATGAATCTCAAAAAGGAACATGACCTACAAATTTAGAAAAGGGAAAAATAAGAAGCCTTGAGTGCTTTCAGAAGCTAAGGAACTATGCTGACCAGTATGTGGCTAAGAGTTAAAAATCTTTCAAGAAGACATGAGAACACTGCACTTTAAAAAGATCAATAATAGGCTAAATGATGTATTAGGCAACAGACAGATAGTTTAAATGGATTTAGAAATGAGGTCCTCATTAGGAAAATGTCAAATATTGCACTTTCTGCAGGTACGGATGCGAACAGAGGTTGAAAGCACAATTTTGTTTTGTGCTTCTCCCAGATGCTGGTGTTGACTGCCTGAAATGGGAGAGTAGCCCAAAGCCATTGGAATCAATGATCTTTTTCTGATTAGTTTTGGTTTGGTCCCCAAAACTTACAATAAGACCAAAAGTTAAGTCGATTGGGATAAAATGCCATCCCTACTGCAGAGGAGTGAAATTCCCCTTTAACTTCAGAAGGGTTACAATTTCATCTTTGGTCAAAAAAGAGTTTGATTTGGAGCTCAGAAAGAAGGGGAAATGATCAGAAGTTGGATCTAATTGAAAAGGGGACAGAGGAAGAATGTTGTTTAAACTGCATTGTTTAAACTTTCTTATTACAGTTCCTTAAGGAGCCCAATTAATCGGTCACAATTGTACTAGAAGGTTTTTGTGTCTGAGCATTAAACTCTGATTTAGACTTCCTCTTATACCCCTGAAATGCATGATACCAGATTATATTCCCCACTGTTATAATATCTGTCTGTCTGTCTCGCTATCCATCTATGTCTGTCTGTCTGTCTGTCTATCTATCTCTCTATGTGTTTGTATCATATATATGCATTATTGTGTGTGTATACATCTATATGTACATATAAACATTTTGTTGGTTCTTTGCTATTACATGAGTATTTCTGCTTTCTCTTTCTTTCTATGCTAAACCAATTGAGGCAAGAAGGAACAGGTATCATTAAAATTATTCATTTCTCAATGCAGGTGAGCATCATGGTCTGTAGACAGATACCCTGATTAAATTTCAAATTCTGGAAATGTCAATAATTCTGAGATCTTGCATTACATTTATTTATTTATTACCACTTACTATTTACACTAACATAATGTTTAGGAGACTCATTTGTGATAAAAAATAATTAAAAAAATACATTAACATACCACATAGCAAATTTTTAGTATATTTCCAGCAAGTTTCCAAGTATTGTTGGCAGTCTTTAAAAAGATAGTATCTATATTCTCCAGACTAGCACAAATATTTGCTAAATCTTAGAATATTGACTATAAAAGCAAGTAGGTTTTAAACTTCAGTAGAGTTACTGGCCAAGAAGAATTTGTCTTTTGTACTAAATTCATGAATCATGAAGTGTTGTTTTTAAAAACAATGTCTTTTATGTGAGGTTAAACAACATTTCCTTCTCTAATTTTTACTTTCCTTGTTCTGCTGGTTGGTTTCCCTCACAAAGCACACACTTTGATTACCTTTGCTGAGGAATATTCTTACACTAGTCAGTACTCTATGTGTGGGATGGCATCGAAACTCTACCAACACAGAAGCAGTCCTGAAAGACAAAACTAGTTGGAAATTTTCCATGTCAGGGGTTTATTCTGCAAAACGCTCATTTAAAATGCAAGCAAGCAAGCAAGCAAGCAAGCTAGCAAACAAAAGCCAACTTATTTTGCTGCACTTTTAATGATTATTCAGATCTTTCTCTTATGATTTTATTACTTTTGTTTCTAATCATATAAAGTAAAATGTCAATAGTTTGCAATATTTCACAATGGAGAAAGAAACCTGCAATTTCACTGTTTCCCACAAACCCAGATGTTGAAATCTCAGCACCTTCCATGTGGTGAAAAATGTATTTTCCAGCTTGTTAGACTATATCATGTTCATGAAAACTCTCCTGTAGCTTCTTCCATTATTGCTTCTCAAAGTTGTAACTGAATGCAGCGTAAACCATGATTAACTGGTTAGCCGCTCTGCTTACTCCTTGAAACCAAGTCTCCAGTTACTACTTGCTGATTTCCCATCCACTTTTTCCTAGGAGATTATGAGAAAGCGGTGTAAAATGGCCATCCTGTGCTTTTTCCATTTCTTGTAGGACTGTGTAGTTAGTAAAGATGTTCTTCTCTGAACAATGAACAGTTTTTATTTCTGTGTTTAGAGCAGGGGGAAGTGCTCTTGAAATTATCTAACTTCGTTTTATTTTTGGATGGTCAAAGGGAATAAGTGAAGCCAAGACAATCACACAAAATTCAACTTAAAGTATGAAATATTGTCTTTTTATTGTTGTTCTTAACATGAAGCACTTCTCTTTTTTGAGATTTTATTTCTATACTGTAGAAATTAATTAAGCTAATCTGTTAATTTCTTTTTATATCTTTCACAATTTTCCAACAAAGAAAATTTATCAATTCAGTTTTTCACTTTTCCAAGCCAGTCCTGTATGCATGAGGTGCCAGGTAATTAGAGATATGTGCAAGGCAATGATTGCTATAAAATGACAGTGCTGCCTTTTGGGGCTTTCTCATAGGTTTATCAATGCTTTCACCATATGATTTAGTATATAGCAAATACCTTATCCAGAGTGTCCAGCACTGCACCTCACATTAAAGAAAAACCATCACTGTTCAGCAGTTTACAAATGCTACATGGTAACAGCAAAAAAAATATACCTTTTCATTTAGATATCCTAAATTTTCAAAGTCAGAAGATGCAAACAGACATTTCAGTGAGAGTTGGAGCAGCAAAGAATAACTTAGTAACACAGTCCGTTTGTGCACTGATGCTGCAATAAGATGTACTTTTCCTATTCAGATTTTTAAGAGGTGTATTCTTTTTTTAAAAAAAGATGTTGTTTCACATTTAATTCCTCTGCTGGGAGAACCCTGGGGGGGGAGGAAAAAAAAGGGGGGGGGGGCAAGATATATAAATGAACCTGGAAACTCTTTATTCATACTTGGAAAAAGAAAATGAAGAAGAAAAAGAAGAAAAAGGAAAAGAAAAAGGAAAAAAAAAAGGAAAGAAAAAGAAAAGGAAAAGAGTTTGGAGAATATTGGAACTTGGATGAAAATCATGTGGAAGAAGCAGTGCAGAGATTTCTTGTAGCTGGGTTTTTCTCCTCTGTCTGATCCACTCTTGTTTCCGTATGACCTGCAAACCTCTTTAAAGAGAAAAGAATATAAATAGAAGGAAACACACCATAGCAAGCAAAAATTAAATGGAGAAAAAAAAAAAAAAAAGACACTACTATTCTGAAGTCTTTCTTTTGGAAGCCAGGAAGCTTTTTAAAGTGCTGCTTTACATTAGAATTCATGCAGTCAACCTATGTGAAAATGGGAGACCTCAGAATAAAAGCTTTCTCCAAATTGACAAAATACTTCCATCATTTGTTTAAAAGATAGTCTGGGTTTCTGAGTGGCATTTGCCTTATACTGTAGACATTCCTCTACAATTCCAAACATACACACAGATCACTGCTGCAGAGATAGTCACCTGGCATGGATGCCAGCATTCCCATGTGACAAAAAATACAAAGATGGGGAACATGGTTGTGCTACATCAGACCAATGGATGTAGCAAGTAAGCTTGGGGAGGAGAAGAAATAAAGAGGATTGTGGTAGCAAGATTATTGTGATTCCATGAACACCTGCTTGGTTTGCTCTTTGCATTAATGGATGTATAAAAGTGCTTCTGCTTTCCTCTTCAACTTTTGATTGCTTTGGTCACACCGCTCCTTACATGTCCTCCAAAATCTTAGACCTCCTTTCTTGCAGGTAATCATTCTCTAATTCAATGGGGCTATTAATGTGCAGGAATCAGTACATACTTGCATATTAGCATCATCAGAGCTTAGGTGGTAAACTTTCTGGGAACCTTTTTTGCAAGTGTTGTCTCTTGGTAAGCATCTTTGCAAATGCAGCACAATGAAAGCCTAGTTTGGTTCTAAAGTCAAGGAGAAAATGTAGGCACTTCAGTATCTCTCCTCTTGAGGTTACAATGCAAGCAGCAGTTCTGGATGCTTTGCGCAGCAATTCACAATATGATTGCTCATGCTCTAACATTTCTTTGGATTTGACATTCTCTCAGAAAGATTCAAATTCACCACTGAGATTTGCTCCCTGATGGGAGCAAATGCCTTCACAAATTCTTTTTTGCTTCTTGACTTCCTGTTCAGATATGAAAGACTACACTACTGTCCCAAATCTACCAAAAAAATTTATAGTGATAGAAAGGTGTCTATTTTCATAACTTATTCTTCCCTTCTGTTTGAATACATTTTATGCCATCTTGCTTGACCCAAAGGGTGTGATGAAGTTGTCTGAATAGAAACATCTAGTGCTGTTTGAGATGTTTATGTCATCGTGCTTGGTTTTCAATTGCTGATCTTGCAGCATACAGGTCTCATGTAGGTCATGCGTTATGTCTACTAGCACATACAGAAGTCTGGGGTACTTTAGGATGTCTAGTATGAATGACATGACTTATACTTAGGGAGACGACTAATGCCTAATTTCTAGCTACATTGCTCATAGCCCTATGTTTGCTTGGAGGAGGGTCAGGAGGAATCTGCAATATAATATATATTTCTCATTGTGTTGCAGGTTCATGCTGAGAAAGATTTGGAGACGTTAATTTTAAGGTGTCATCAAGATGTATGAAAAATTCCACATTTCACACTGGACTCCAAGAAACCCAAGAGTCATCTTCATCAACTTTTCAACTGGACACTCAGCAGTGAGTCTGGAAACAAAGACAATTTTAATGAAAATAGCCTACAGCCATAATGTTTTATCATTCTTAAACTGGAATAAAACTGACAAGAGTTTTTTTTCTAAATGAAAACACAGTCATTTGTTCGATGGCAATGAAGAGATATTGAACTACTTCCTGGCTGCTCTTTGCAATTTGTAGTACTTGGAAAGTCTTAAAGAAAAGTTAACGGTGACAAATAGACCTTTCTAAAATGTCAAGTCATTCTAAACATGAATTTTCATTTATTTATAGACTTACTCTGATATCTCAAATGTTACAGAGCTTCCTGTAGACAGTATTTAGCTTTCTATTAGGAATTTTCAAAATCTCAAATACATTGACATCTTTCATGAAGATAATGTTCAAGTGACATATTTCACAAATAAATTATATAAAATTAATGGTTGGCAAATTTCCTGAGTGCATTTTTCATATCTCAAACCACTTTCTAGAGGAATTGTTTCCTAAAAAGGAAAGTTGCCACTTCTCTGAGAAATTCTGAAATCCCATACTGTCACATAAGGATTAATTGATAACACTTCTCTTTAATGTTAGCCAGATGATCACTAAATAAATACAATATACTACTGTAGCGTAAATTCAAAATTAGGAAATGAAAATCTTTCATTGGTTCTCAATTTTCTGTAACTTTAGTGACAGTGGAAATTTCTGACTTGTCAAGTTTAGAAGTTAAAAAAAAAAGCCTACAGGATGGAGCTTTTGTGCCAGAGTAGATATAAACTTTCTTATGATACTCTCTTTTATACTCCAGCATACTTTAAAACTTTCATATTTCAATACTTATGTTCCTCCAAAAACTGTGCAAAACCCAGAAAACTCAGAATTTTTCATTGAAAAAGATTTCTCTGTTTTTGTATGAGTTTGATGTCTTCGATAAAGAAAAGCTTCAACATGCCAAAGCAGAAATATTTTTTCTCGTGGTGTTGCACACAATTTTTTAAAATGTATTGAAGTAGTCATTATACAATATAGAAAGCATGGCCCTACCTTTTTTCTGTAGATTGAGCCTTCTGTGTGAAATACAATGCCTAGATGTGTTAAGTACATCAGACAGAGGTGAAACCCTAGGTCATCAGGAGTAATTTTTTTTTTTTTGCATGAGGTTTCAAAATAATAAAACCTAGTTTTTCTAGAATTATTTTTTTTTTTTTACAAACTTTCATTCTTGTGGGAAAAACATTTTAATAAGAAGTGGCTCCTGTGATGAATCAAGCACAATAATTCTTCATATCTTCTTCTCTGGGATAGTTACAGAAATGGATCTTATTATGAATAAATCCAACCAGTAGAAAGTATAACTCTGGGTCTTCATTTAACAGAAGGAAACTGGGTTACAACAGCAATTCCCTGAAATTATTTTTGTGATACATCTTGGTTTTTTGTGTTTCTTTGGGGAAAAAAAAGTAGTTGTTAAGTTACTGTGCTCTGTTCTTTATGTCTTGTTTCAGCCTGTCACAGAGCTTTCTTACACTGAAACTTCCTAAACCTTCCTTTTGCTAAGACATATTCAATATTACAAAGGATAGAAAGGGGAATAAGACATAAAAAATGGCATTAGCTTTAAATGACCTGAAACCCCACAAAACCTTGATTGCACCAAACCTGAATGAAACTGCTTGTCCTCATTGTACGCTTTTCAAACATGATACAAAATGCACCACTGTGTCCTCATTGGGTTCCCCCTTGTCACTGTTCTAATGGCTTTCTGCATTAAAATTTCTAAATGGGTGAATGCACTAAGTTTTTTACAAATTTCAGATGGGAGAAAGAAGGAAAAAAGTGAAAGAAAACAACTCTGCATATTGTCCTTCATCTTACCTGAGTTGGAATATTTCTAAAAATTTGGCTTTACAGCTTTAAAAATAAATGGTTTATATAGGTTGGGCACTGGCGAACCTACAGGACAGATTTCTAGGACCTGACATGTAAGAAGCTTGTCCTGTCAGGCATAACAAGGTTCTGCCAGATTCTTTAGAGTCTCTTCTTCCAGAAGTTATTTAATAATGATTTGTAACATGTGACTTTGGCTACCAAAGACTCTGAGTGTTTTCCCATTTCATTCCTGTTATGCTGTATTCAATGGTCTTTTGACAATTCAGGTTTCTTCTGAGAAGGCCAAATGATACACACTCAGCAGTGCTGGAAGCCAGATCCTACTTTCACAGCTTTCTTTCACCTATAGGCCATGAAGGCATGGACAGCAGCAATGTTAGCTCTGCACATCCATGTATACCCGCATGATGGGTAACATGTGCCTCTAAGTCTTCCCTTTTTCCCAGGTGACACAGCAAGTCTTGACTGTGCAGGGTAAATCATAGGAGTGATTTCCCATGAACACCTCCTGAAAAATTCTTTTTTATTTCTTTAGAGGAAAAAATGGGGGGATGGGGGTGGAGCAGGAATATAGACCTTATGGAATTGCCCATTTGATTTCTTAAGTGCGATGAGTTATCTGAAATTGAGCATTTCTTCTGCACACTATCTTAATTCAATATATCAAAACATGCTTAGTCTTACAAATGGACCCTGTTCCTTTTAAACATCCTACTAGCCTTTTTCAGGACTATTACTTCTCCACTAGCACAAACACTGAACCTGTCAGAATATCAAGTTTGTCCATTTGTGTTAATTTATTGATACCAGTTTGATCCACCTTACTTTGGGAATTATTTTATCTTAATGCATTCTGTTCACCCAAGTTCTTCCCTGACGTAACTAAATTTATGTCATGGGACATTAAATTTCATATTCTAGCTCTGGGAACAGTCATCTAGACTGTCAGGGCTATCCTGTAAAGGGATGTTTTTCAGAAATGCCTTATAAAAGAACAACTTCCCTTAGTATGTTAATGTGTTTATCTTTTCAATGATCGTGCCTGTCCTGGTTTTGTTCAAATCTTTATTAAATGCAGAAAACAAACACAGGGACAAATCTTAGTTGTGCTTAACATTGATGCCTCTTTTTCTACCTATAAAATATCCTGTTATGCACTTTGATTACTAGTATCTAACCCATTACAGCTGTAAATGCATAATTCATATCACTGATGAATCTCCACCACTGCAACTATTTGCTAACTGTATTTTTTTAAATATTATTTGTTCTTGTGGTAGTTTGAATCCTTGACTTAAATTGTGAATGTTCAGTGCATTTTCAAATTGAGGCTTATGCTGGGGTTGAATACAAATCGATATTCACTCAGTACAAACAAGTCCTGCTTGAGGTAAGGTAAACAGAGATCGTATCAACAGCTTACCAGGAACAGATCTGAGTGTGCTTCCATCTGCAGTAAGCTACCTGTAGCAATGAAGAGCAGATGCAAAGAAATTGCAAGTACTAGTTAAAAACTAAGAGTGAAGGAAGGTAAATAAGAAACAAATATGAATTCTTCACTGAGAGGTAAAAATCAGAAGGATGTTCAAATTTCTGTCTCATGCATCTATGTCAGCAAATATTTTCTAGAATTTGGGATTTTCTTTGAAATAATTGCAGCAAGCTAAATATTAAAATCAGAAATGAGGGGAAATAATAGTTTTCCAACATCAGAATTGTTTAATTTTGAAATCAGTTAAGGGGGGGGGAAAGGAAGAAACTTGATTATTTACACCTATCTAAGGTAATATCACATTGCCATACGATGAACATTGCCCTATCAAGAGGAATGAAAAGCCTAAAAAAAGCCAAAAAACCTTTTATTCCCTTCAGAAATTTGGAGAAGCTGGTGCAAAATTGGAGATGGACATTCAGATGAAAAGGGTACGTTCAGAATACCATCAGATCAGGAATTATTCTGCCAGCAGCTGGTTGATTGCCTCATTCAGTTGCTGAAATGTTGCACCTCTAGGCTCTGTTAACGCCATCCATTTGATGCTCATCTCTGATTAGCACATGCAGTTTTCAAACTCTGTTTTCACTGACACTTATGCTTTTCTGGAAGAACCATTTCAAAATGAAAAGGGAACAGGAAGCAGAGTTTTCTCTAAAGCAGAGGTGGCCAAAGGATATTATTAAAATTGTGATGTGTTAGAGGAACAACTAAATTGAACCAGCAAAGAATATATATATGTTAAAAGACATTTGGAGCTCAGATGACTTCATGTAGTTACAAAGTTTGAAGCAAGAACAATATGTTGTGGAAAGAGAATGATAATAGGAAAGAAATGTTAATTTTTATATTGGTTTAGTAAGGAAAGAAATATGGGACTGTTGTCTTTAATGATGCATTTGGACACTTTTCAGCATTCATGGAAAAGGTTACCAAAATTGCAATTTTTGCTTCCTTGGATGATTTGTTTTGTTTATTAAAGTAGTGCCTAAATGCCAGAAGTGAGATCAAGAGTTCGCAGTGTTGGATGTCATAAAACAAAATAAATGTTATAAATGTTATAAAGCCAACCATCCTCATAAAGACCACTGAAGAAATAGTGAAAATATTCTGGAACAGTTTTCATAAATAAGCAGTTTTTTTGAACCAAAAACTGCAGCAAATTTTCTAATACACCTCAGTGATAAGGTAGGAATTCCACTACAGCTTTTTGTTTTCTTTTAATAATGTTTCTGCAATTTCTATCTGATACCCTATTGAGTACACAAACCCCTGACAGTTATTTCAGAGCAGGTTTGTGAACCTTGGAAATTTCCTGAAAAATTATTTAGGAATGCTTTGGTTTTTATATTCATGTGGAAGTCTTCAAAACAGAGTTTAAGTGTTGTGGTAATTCAGAGGGTAAATACAAGGAAGAGGCATTGAGTAAGTAGCACAGAAACCAGTTCCTCTACTTTGCCACAATAGAAAACCAAAGAGAAACTCATCAAACTCAACAGCAAGCAAGCTGAAAAAGTGATTAAAAAAATTCCATATAACACAGATCTATTTTGTGAAACTCATTAGCAGAAATTATCACCACTTGCTGGACTTGCACTTTGTACTCATGTATGAATGATCAAAGTAAACACAGTTATGAATTAAAACTGGATTTTCATATTGATATTGTTAGATTTCTTCTATTTCCTTCAATAGTAGTAAGGGTTGACCAAGGGTTAACCAGACTGGAACAGAAAGTGGTACAGCTGTGTCATGGTTTAACCCCAGTCAGCAACTAAGCACCACACAGCCACTTCCTCACCCTCCCCCTGCCGCGCCCCCTGCCCCAATGAGATGGGAGAGAGAATCGGGAAAAAAACAGTAAAACCCATGGGTTGAGATAAATACAGTTTAATAGGACAACAGAGGAAGAAAAAAAAAAAAAAAAAAAAAAATAATAATAATAATATACAAAACAAGTGATGCACATTGCAATTGCTCACCACCTGCTGACCGATGCCCAGCCCATTCCCAAGCATCCATTGCTGCCCCCCGGCCAACTCCCCCAGTTTATAGACTGAGCATTACATCATGTGGTATGGAATAGCCCTTTGCCCAGTCTGCGTCAGCTGTCCCGGCTGTGCCCCCTCCCAGATTCTTGTGCACCTGGCAGAGTATGGGAAGCTGAAAAGTCCTTGACTAGTGTAAGCTCTGCTTAGCAACATCTAAAACATCAGTGTGTTATCAACATTATTCTCATACTGAATCCAAAACACAGCACTTTACCAGCTACTAGAAGAAAATTAACTCTATCCCAGTGGAAACCAGGACAAGTTGTCAGCATGGGTTAGAGTCTTTTTCGGCTCATCGTTCCCAGAGACCAGATCTGTATAACTTCTCTTCATCCCAAAGGACATTTCTGTGCACATTTCAAAATGGTACCACATTTTCTTCTGTTCAGCATATATAAGAAGCTACTGGTCAGAAAGCAGACATTGGATTGTAATGCTGTCATTCTTCTGGTACCCAGGTTTATTTATTATGTACCTCCCTTACCTGAGACAATCAGACCAGTCATGCAAAGGACACATGTAAAGATCAACTGGCCCTGCTTGACTGAATATATAACGGAGACCAAAGTAGCTGCTTGAATTTAGCACCCGTGTTTAGCTACCAAAATTTGACCTCTGGGGTTTTTGTTGAATCCCCAACTGCTGTTTAATAATCTCAAAACAGCAATATCAAAGAAGTCAGCTTTGGAAAGAAAACAGATTTAGTTATTATATTCTGTTCTCTTATGTCCTTGGGACTAGAGCACTGTGGGGAATGGCTTGTTAAACTACATCTTAAAGGTGACCCAGAATGCAATCTGGCAGTAAAAGAAAAAGCATCCTTGTAAAATAGAAGAGAAAACTGGTACTGGAGGTCAGATTAAATATGAGGACTCCAAGGAATTGCTTGCAGTCTGTCTTTTCAGCCAGTATTTCAGGAAATGACACATTAAGGTCTGAAATTTGCATGAAATGTAGGCATGGTCTGGACTTCATTTTATTGTGGTTGGCTATTTCTTTTTGGCTTGCTGATTAGGAGCAGCTGCTGGTTTTAATTTAAATTTCATATTTTATTTCTGGCAAGGATTCCTGCGTCTCTGGATGGATTCTTTTTTTCAAGATTTTGATGTATTTATTATAAATAGAGAACAATAATAGATAATAATAATTTTGAGCTGCAAAGATACAGCAGGGCCAGGCGGCTTCCTGTTACTCAGTGACCTTTCGGTATTAGAAACCACCCGTTGCTATTAGTTATACTAAAGCTTTGCAGCTGGGTTGCAACAATAACAGGAATATTTGCTGGACCCTGATCCTGCCATCTCAAAGCTACCTCAGAGCTAGCCTCTTTAGACAAGGGGAGGGAGGTTATTCAATGTATTTCAAAAGAACTTCCCTCTTGGATAAGGTCTGTTCTGGTGGAAAAGACTGTTGGAGGATTCCCTGGGTAGGGGATTGGCTTTATTAAGGCACCCCAGTGGTTTTGCTGCTTAGTGAATCAAGTTGTGCCTATAATTGGCCCTCCTTTTTTTTTTTTTTTTTTTTTTCCCCTGAAACACTATGTTTTCACAATTCTGGGTCCCAAACTATGCTTATAATAAAGTGTAAGTACAATAATTCTTACTAAAGCACCAGCAGAAGGTCTTGGCAGTGTATGATTTTAAAAGAGTCTAGAATAAGAAAGGAAAACACACCAAAACCAAAAATTTTTAGCATTGCTGAATACTGAAAGTTTCTAGCTGCAAACAAAGACTAATATATTTTTTTCTCTCTTGAAAGGTGACCCAAGAATGCTGAGATATAGTTAATGTGTCAGAAGTCTGAGGTGGAAACAAGGTGTACAGTGTGGGCCATAGGTGTTAGCACCATTTTCTGCACACTCAGCGAAGACATGCTCAGGAGAAAAATGTGTCATATGTACACAGAGAAGTGGTTGAAAGTTTCCCTTTATCAGAGGGATATTATGGAAAAGATGGAAGCGCCTATTTTTCTGAGAGTCCAGAGTTGCCTTTTCTCTTCAGTGCCTGCAGATTTTATGCCACAACGTGGGGAAGCTTCCATTCATGATGTCAAACCTAAAATGTTATGAAGGTGTTCAAGCACAATTCAAATGAGTCTTATCTCAGCATAAATAATTCAGATTTAGAAATTAAAAAAAAAAAAAAAATCACACTTTTGGTCTATTCTTCTAGTAGGAGTTTCTAGTTCCTAAAAACTACCATCCACACACCCACTTGTGCCCCACATCATTATGTATCCCACTTGCAGTGCTGGAGTATCAATGTCTTTTTCTCACATGCTGGTATTGCATGGCTAGCATGGCAATAAGATGCTGTTTTACACTATGCTACTTGGCATTTTTGTGTGAAACATGCCATGTGGGAGGTGTTCCTGTAGTTTCTGTTAGAATTTGAAGAAGTTGGGGTGTTGGTTACCAAGGTCAATAACAATTTACTACAACTGTCACACTGCAAACAGCTAGAAACTGCAAGGTTACATGGTTCAGGACCAAGTGGGGATCAAGACCTCACCTCCCTGAAGTGCATGTTTAATTGACAGACTGAATGGGTGGGATTAAGCTTTGGACAGTAGGGGTGGGGTTTAGTTTAAGACATCTAAAATCTAGACCACTATATGTAGATGTCCCATGTGAGGCAGGTGTCTTGTTTTTCATTAGATTCATGAAGCCCAATGTATTCTGGAGAGCTATTCAGTTCACCCTGAAATACACATTTGTATGTGATCAGCTGATTCTTAGCCCCTCAGTCATGAGGATGGATACTTCCACTATTTCTCTTCATATTACATCAACCTCTTCAAGAAGCAGAGGCAATTTAAAGGGTAATCAAAGGCAAGAAATTTTTATTTCTTGTTGTAACTGGCAGAATTCCTCTCTACAACTTTGGGTGTTATATAAGCAAACCATAATGGGCTTCTTGTCAGCCAGGTGTTAGCCACCAGCAATGAGAAAAAGAAACTGGTATTCCAACACAATCAAGATCCCTGTGATACTCTGCAACCTGTGCTGCATCATTATCCTCCTGTTAATTTCAAATTAATAGTGCTTACTTTGGATAATGGTGACCGGGGGGCAAAGAGACATAACTACTTTAAAAAGAAAAGAAAAAAAGGAAAATAAACCCAACCCTTCTCAATAACTTTTCATCCTAAATGCCTGAACAGAATTAGTTAGTGACAATGACTAAAGAGAGATTTCTAGTTTGGCATATTTATGAATGGAGAGAAAATGACTAAGTTTCTCTGGTTGTTTACCTAGTAAATTACAACAAGCAGAGAGTAGATCAAGGTGCTTTGGCTCTTGAGTGAATTTAGAGCATTGGATCTGTTCCTGTTTTTGAAAAATGCAGCCGTGTATTCATACTGTTGCCTCCGCAATGATAACACCAGTTAAAGCCAATGATCTCAAAGTACACTAGAAATATTAAACTTCACAAGTTTCTCCAAAGAATTATTACTTGAGGAGAGGGAATAAGGAGCTTGATCTTAATTGCACAGTCTAACTTTACAGCTTCTAAGGGTACCACACTCAAGACTTCCTTACAGAGGAGAATGACCTAAGGCAAGGCTGGGATGTCCCTGAGAGCACACCATGGCTGGCACCAAGGGATAGTGTGACCTGGACTGTCTGTATATTTGAGAGAGAGGGAGAACCTGGAACATACTCTGGTCTGGAGAGTGACCCCTTACAGCCACAAACTCATGAAGTCTCCACTTTTATTTCTGTGCTGCCCTGAAACACAAGCCACTTAGGCATGCCATATCCTGCCTCATTCTTGCTTTTATCCAAGTGACTGGACTCTGAGCTTGCATTTCAGGTAGCACTTCAGGCATACTTGGACATGAAGAATACATGAAATATGCCTGGGACTCTCTGACTGGTTGGCTGTGAAAACCTGTTTTAGACTGTACACTGTCTTAGTCTCCAAAACAGTGGCAACAAGCTGTATTTGAAACACTCCTCAACTCGTTCTAACTTCTGTACTGTGACCTCTGGGTGTCATCTGGAAGGACACATGCTACCATGGGCAGAAAATATTCTAGGGACTGTTGGTTGCTATTTAATTATCATTAAAACCTATCCTATATATCCTATATTCCGATATCCTATATTGGTTAACACTGAATACTGCTTTCAGACATGAGTGGTTTTGGGACTCAGAAGACAGAAAGTCCAAAAAGCTAATGTATAAGCCTTTCTTCTTTAGGAAATAAAGCTAATAAAATCTTTCATAAATAGTATAGTATTCCTGTAATATTTTTCCACTAAGCAAACCTGGAGTTGTTCCACTGATCTCATGACAAACAAGTAGAGTAATATAAAATGTAAATTACAGAAAGCCTATTAAAGAAATTGAACTCCCCAAATGCTAATTACAACAAAAAGAAAATTAAAAGTTTAACAAGAGTGCAATAAAAGAAGGAATTTAAATATTCTAAATGTAATCAGATATAACACTTCATTGGTGCTGAGCAAGTTTAAGTTAGGCAGCTAACAAGATAAACACTTTTGATGACAGAAAATTAATGTAGTGGCACAGCAAAAGACTATTTTATTTGATATTTTATATGTGTTATATGACAATTTAATTAAACATTGAAGTAATCCAGGCAAATAATTTCCTAGTGAAATAAACCAAAAATGATCAACTTCCTTTTCTTTAAAGGATCAATTCAGGGTGACACTTACCTAATTTATGCTTTATGACCCTACAGTCTTAAATTTTATGCCAAAATTAATGATACAAAATAGATTTCTAAGAGCTATTTTTTTTTGCCATCACACACACATGGTAAGTCAATTTGTTCTTGCTGGAAATAAGCTCAAATAGAGAAACAACCCTAGTTCTTGTGATGTTATTACCTTGTAATTTTTATAAAAGCATGTTGCTAAGTCTCAGTGTAAGGAGAAAAAAGAAAGGCTTTCAGTCCAGATCAGTTTGTTAGGAGAAATTTTGGAACATTTTGACTGACACTTTAAGCATGCTATGTAATCTGTTGCCTTTAATTGGAACTAAAAGGAAAAACTCTCAGAACATGTCATGTGATTCTGAAGTAGGTTATTTCAATCAATTAAATACAAACATTTTTTTTTCTACTGAATTCTATTAGAATATTAACAGGCATAATTATAGTCAAGTCCATTAATTTCTGTTTGCTATTTTTAAAGTTTCAATTTTGTGAAATGTTTCTCTTGCAAACTAGATATAATTTCAGGATTGGGCTCACTGGCTTGACTTCAGGCCGGTAGAACATGTGTACATATATCTTATGCATGTTTTGCTTCTCTGTGGGTGTGCACATGTGTGTAACTGTGGTCTGACAGCATTAGTGAAAGGCTGAAGTTGCTGTCTAGACTGGGTTACAACAGGCACATCACATGAAGAGCATCCCTGTGAGTTTATAGTGTATTTTCCCTCAGGTAAAGCTGACCAAGGTTGAGGAAAGGCAAACAGGGAGATTGACTTGCCTGACCTCAGAACAGGTCAATGACAAAAGTGGGTCTACATTATGGATGTCTTTGGTTGGATGAGATGAGTCCCTCAAGAAAGCACTAGGAATGTCTACCTGAGGGAAACAGCTAATTTGCGACTGAAAGAAGATGTTGTAAACATTGGAAAGGCTGTTCTACAACTGTAGACGTCTGTTTTTATGTCCCCAATGTTTCCTCTTGATGGTATATATTTCTATTTTCATTTTTTAATGTAAAACATGAGCAAATCTTTAAGTGACAGGAATATCAGAAACCTGCACTTTCTACTTCTAGCAAGACAGAATGTAGTCCTAAATTCTTTTATAAAATACTATCATTATTATTTTACTTTTTTATTTATTGAGAGAACAAGTATTTTTGTTCCAATAAAATGTACCAATATTTAAAAATGTTTAAAGAACATTAAAAATGCTTAAAGACCAATGTATTTCTTCTTCAAGGGATAATAAAAAGAAAACATTTGTTTAAATGATTCAGAGACAGAGACCCCTATTAAACAGCACAGATAGTTATACAAGATTGACAGCAACAAATAAGTGAATTTACAGTGTAGAATACATATATGTGTGCATTAGCTTATCTACAACACTTCACCTTGTGTCATGTTAACAACCTTCTATAATTTTTTTGCTTATTTCTTTTTATTAAAAGTCTTTCAGTGGCTTCCTAAAATGTTCTGATGAGGACAAGTGTATTTTTCTTAATCGAACATAAAAAATATTTTTACCCTGTGGTCAGTTGACTTTGGCCAGCTACCAGAAGGCCACCCAGCTGCTCTTTCACTCCCCCACCTCAAAAGGACAGGGGTAGAAAATAGGATGGAAAAGCTCATAGGTTGAGAAAAAGACAGGGAGACCATTTACCAATTACTGTCATGGGCAAAGCAGGATTACATGGGGGAAATTCATTTAATTAATTGCCAATTCCAATAAAAATTTCTCCTCCCACTCCAAGCTTTCTTCTCCTCCACCTGGGCCACCTTTTGCCCTTTCAGCAACCTGCTTTCCCCCCGGCACCCCCAGCTTGGCTGAGGGGCTCAGCTGTGTCCTGCGGTGGGGCCCTTGGAGCCAGCTGGGTCCAGCTGGGACCGGCTTTGTCCGGCACGGAGCAGCCCCGGCCTCTCCTCACCTCAGCTGCACTGCAGCCCTACTGCTAACACCTGGGCATGGACACCCATTACATCCCCCTATAAACATGAAATATAGTCAGAGATATCCATGAAAGCTTTTCTATAATCTTTTTTCTGCATACTAATTGGGACTTCCCTCTAAGTATTTAGTCAGCGATGAACCACTCTGTGTTAATATCATGTTCAGAGTGGATACTTGTTACCTAAAGCTGAACAAAATGTAGGGCTCTGTGACCTGAGACAGACCTACTCTGGTTGGGAGGACTAAGCAGGCTACTTAATCTTTTCATTATTTGGTTTCTATTGTATATTTCAAATAAGACCTTGGCATAGTCTTTTCAGATAAGATGAGGGTATATAAACAGATACCGTTGTCAAGTGGTAAGAGAAAGTAAAAAAAAAAGGAAAAAGAAAAAAAAAGAAGAGAAAAAGAAAAAGAGCAACCAGTCTCTAGAATTTTTTTTTTTAAATTCCACTCTAATAATTCGTCATCTTAAAGCAATCTGATAGAGATTAAGTGATAGAAAAGGAGATCTTGAAGTCTTAAAAATAACAGAATTTCTATATAATATAGTCTTTGAAGAACAATCCATCTAAAGGAAGCTGTGTATCAAGGTACTAAATATGCCACTTTTAAAAATCCTTTCTTTTGGATGAAGGCTGAAACTAATCTTGTTTGTTGTATCTGAAAAGTATCTAAAATGCTGAAGAGATGAATATGGGATTATAATAAATTGTTTCCTGAAATAAATATCCCAGTATTTTGCAGGAGAGATGTCCAGTAGTAGAGATATTCTAGCTCAGAGAGAATAATAGCAGAATTTAAGTGAAGAATAAAGTCCTGGAGAAAATGTGTCTGATAGAGTCCCTTTTGCTCCACAAAGTTTCTTTCACAAAACACTAGGCAGATACAGCAGGATTGGTGAATATTTTTAACAAATGTGTCACTGATGAGTCAATGAGGAACAGTAAAGCTTGTTGGCTGAAGAATGCACTTTAAGATCTAGAAGTACATATAAAGCTGCATACAGTCAGGCATTGATGAAAAACCCCTGAGGCTGCAAAGCAATAATGGTTGAGAGTTGAGAGCCACAAAAAGACGATAATTTCACCTGTTGGCACTGACAGAAGACAGGAAAACATGAAGAAAAAAGGAAATTGTGTATGTCAGTTAACTATTCCTCTTTCTTTGCTACCTCCCTCATTTGAAAGATGGTGATCATCTCAGATTATCTTTATATGTCTTACTTTACGTAGGTTGCCAAGAGAATAGACAGCTACATATTTAAATACTGAAGTAACTAAGTAGTGACTCAAAGTTTGGTAAACATAAGGAATGGGTACAGCAAAGAGTGTAAACCTTAAAAGGCATAGGTTTCTTTCTGAAGAGTAAAGATTCAAAATAGAACTGAGGAAGTAATTTGTCACAAATAATTTCTGAAGAACATTTTCCTTCTTTCTTCTGGCCGAAAAGCAATTGATAAATTTTCCAAGTCTCTTGTTAGTTTTCCAGCAAGGATATTGCCCTTGGTTTGTCGATAGCTGGTGAATAATTAGTTGCTAGAGCTCTCCAATTGTGATGTCTTTGCTGGTGAAACTGCATGATGTTGTTGGATGATACTTTCAGCATTTCCTGTTTTAAATAACAGTCCAGGTCAGTGGGAAATCACCCTTTTTTTTAGAATCTGATTTCCCCAGAGTTGTTGTATCTGAATGTTAAGTTTGAATAGCTTGCTTTTTGTGTTAGGCAGGACTTTGGTAGGATTTAGGCCACTTTTCTAGGACTACCTGAACCTGAACTTTCATCAGTTTCTCTACTTTGGAACACAAAGCTTCATCCATACTTTAATGTGAGAATTGGTTCCAAAGTGCTCCACTGTGAGTGGTAAGGCAATTTGTTGCTGTGAAAGATTTTGAAGAACCTATGGTTTTCTGTATCAGAAGTGTGCAGGTCAAACAGCAGGCTCAAAGAGGACATTTGGAAATGGAGACAAAGAAGGAGGTGACAACCCACTGTTTGCATGATGTTGGCACCCTTGTTCAGAAAGCAAGAGACCTGTATCTACCTCCCAGCCCAGAGTGGAGGTTTGCTACCCCTCTAACCACCAAAGCATAGACTAATCAGTACAGCAGAAGGACAAGGCATAGATTTTGAAACCCTGCAGCCAAAAATACCTGTCACATAAGGAAGATAAAGAAACCTGTAGCTGGCTGAGCCAAGGAGGCATGGCCTTTTAAACTTAATTGCTGTGTGATGTGAAAAGGCACAAGTAACTGTGTGTTCAGGATCCAGCATGGAACAAGAGTCCTTTTCCCTCTCTTAAATATAGAAGGAAACAGTGTGGGGACTGGAACCAAGTTTGTCACTTCCTGCATCATTTTCTTAACCACCAGGCATCATGTGTCTGCACAATGTAAGGCTTCTATTTGATAGTGCCCTCCCCACTCTCATACACATAGTCCAGTGATTAGTCTGTGTTTCTCCAAAAAGATAAAGTGATAAGAAATGATTTTGAAAAGGGGGAGCCTACTTTGTCCATCCTTTGAAGATGACATTCATAATTCCTTAACTTTTTGAAAGAAGTTATTTACATGCATAACCCAGATTTGAATTTAACAGGTAGATAAAGCTGTATTCTTTGTTGGTGTAAATTGCCACTGTTTTATTCAAGAATTCCATCTTTTTATTACTTGTGTTGAAAGCAGATATTTGATGACCTGATTATATTGGTGCATCTCCTTAAAAAGTTGAATCTGTAAAATCCTAGCTCTCAGCAGGCCAGACCAAACGCTAAGCTGTCTTAGTGCTTGTGGTTTTATAAATTAATCGGAATTTTGCCACAGACTTCAAAGGAAATAGATTTGAGCCCTGTTCCTGCATGTTGTAATCATTCCCTCTAACTCTGGGGTCTTAGGTTGTAGATAGGCATAAAAAGGGAAGAAAAAAGACTAAAAAGATCTCAAATGTTCCCCTAGATTGTTCTAAACTGTTACACGCAATTGCACTACTTCACTTAGGTATGCATTATCTATGTTTTACTGTCAAAACTGAAAACATTATTAAATTTCTCATTCTAATAAGCTTTACTCTTCCATTTTCTTTTTCTTTTCATTTACATCTCTGCTGATATATTAAAGTTCTGTCCAATCACTGAAAACACAATCAGATATGAGATTTTTTTCAGTTTTCTGATTCCACTGATCAGCAGATGGATTCAGGAAGTATCAGATATAAAATAATGTAGTAATTAAATTCACTCTTTTCTAGCAAACGGACACAAAGCAGCTTACCCCAAGGGTACCTGAAATGTTGCAATTCCATGTTTTTGAGTTGAGTAAAGATCTTCAGTCATTAAATAACCAGCTCTTTCTGTCTACATTTGTGTGAAACCTAAAGGTTTTTGTGTCTTACAAATGTAAAAATAATATATTAATTCAATTGCAGTGATAAGGGGATAAAAGCAGTGAAAACAAATCCTTACCTTGTTTCCTTCACCCTTGTGCAATGAATCAATGACTTGGCATTGTGGTCTGATGACCCAGATAACTGAAATAGTTTAATCAATGTAACAACACAGATTGTGTTGAAAAATCTCCACACATCACAGATCCACGCAATTACTTTTGACACTTTAAATCTCTAACAGCTCAGTAACCTATATAGGCAGATAATGGCTCTGCAGTACATTGTTTATGCACTTGAATTGGTAATGTGTCTCCTGGTGGAACTGAAAGCCCAGTGTCTGTGGCGTGACTACAGTCCTGTGTGTAAAAAGATTAGACAAATTTTTAAGCAATTGTGTTGTCTAATTCCCTACTGGATTAGTGTTAGTTAGAGGGCATGGCGGTGTCCATTAGGATTCCCAAGCCAGATGCACTGTGTGTGTTTGTGTTCCCCTAAATCAACTGTGCTTAGTAAGCAGAACAGTCTTTCTTGCTCGAAAATGGGGAATGTATACTGATGACAATCAAGAACAACTATGTTATGGTCTGTTTTTTTTTTTTTTCCCTAGCATGAGCTCCTCTGGAAAGTATGTTAGGGCAAAATGTCACTCGTGGACACTGTGCTGCAGGATGAGCCACTGTCCTCCCAGAACTTCGAGATTGATTGTCCCACTTGTCATCATTCCTCCACAACAGCAAAACAGTCACTCCTGAGCTGTAGTATAAGCAAAGAAGGGATGCTTCTCATGGTGGCACTTCTGCATCTCTGACATTATGCCCTTCCTGGTAAATGCCTGAATTATCTTTGCTGAAAGCCATCAATGGAGGAGATCCCAGGAATTCCCTTGCATCTTTCTGGTATTCTTGTATTGTGACAAGTCTTGTTTGGTGCCTGGGGTTCTTCCGGTCCTTTTCCCCACTCTGATTTCAATGTGAGTTTTACTTGAGAGAGGCTTGAATAATAGTAAAAGGGAAAGGGAAAGGAAAAGGGAAAGGAAAAGGCAAAAGGAAAAGGAAAGAAAGAGGGAAAAGGAGAGTGAGAAGAAAAGAAAAAAAGAAAAAAGAAAAAGAAAAAAAGAAAAAGAAAAAGAAAAAGAAAAAGAAAAAGAAAAAGAAAAAGAAAAAGAAAAAGAAAAAGAAAAAGAAAAAGAAAAAGAAAAAGAAAGAAAAAGAAAAAGAAAAAGAAAAAAAGAAAAAAGAAAAAGAAAAAGAAAAAGAAAAAGAAAAAGAAAAAGAAAAAGAAAAAGAAAAAGAAAAAGAAAAAGAAAAAGAAAAAGAAAAAGAAAAAGAAAAAGAAAAAGAAAAAGAAAAAAGAAAAAGAAAAAGAAAAAGAAAAAGAAAAAGAAAAAGAAAAAGAAAAAGAAAAAGAAAAAGAAAAAAAGAAAAAGAAAAAGAAAAAGAAAAAGAAAAAGAAAAAGAAAAAGAAAAAGAAAAAGAAAAAGAAAAAGAAAAAGAAAAAGAAAAAGAAAAAGAAAAAGAAAAAGAAAAAGAAAAAGAAAAAAAGAAATAAGAAAAAGGGCTACGTTCTGATAGTGATGCCAATCATAGAATCATAGAATGCTTTGGGATGGAAGGGACCTTTAAAGGTCATCTAGTCCATCCCCCCTGCAATTGGCAGGGACATCTACAACTACATCAGGTTGCTCAGAGCCCCATCCAGCCTGGCCTTGAATGTTTCCAAGGATGGGGCATCTACCACTTCTCTGGGCAACCTGTTCCAGTGTTTCACCACCCTCATCGTGAAAAAATTTTTCCTTATATCTAGCCTAAATCTACCCTCCTTTAGTTTAAAACCATTACCCCTTGTCCTGTTGCAGCAGGCCTTGCTAAAAAGACTATCCCCATATTTCTTGTAGGCCCTCTTGAAGTATTGAAAGGCTGCAATGAGGTCTCCCCGCAGCCTTCTCTTCTCCAGGCTGAAGAACCCCCAGTCTTTCAGCCTTTCCTCATAGCAGAGGTGTTCCATCCCTCTGATCATTTTTGTGGCCCTCCTCTGGACCTGCTCCAACAGGTCCATGTCTTTCCTGTACTGGGGACCCCAGAGCTGAACGCAGTACTCCAGGTGGGGTCTCACCAGAGCAGAGTAGAGGGGCAGAATCACCTCCCTCGACCTGCTGGCCACGCTTTTTTTGATGCAGACCAGGATACGGTTGACCTTCTGGGCTGCGAGAGCACATTGCTGGCTCATGTCCAGCTTTTCATCTACCAGTACTCCCAAGTCCTTCTCCTCAGGGCTGCTCTCAATCCCTTCATCCCCCAGCTTGTATTGATACCGGGGATTGCCCCGACCCATGTGCAGGACCTTGCACTTGTCCTTGTTGAACCTCATGAGGTTCACACAGGCCCACTTCTCAAGCTTGTCCAGGTCCCTCTGGATGGCATCCAGTCCCTCAGGTGTGTCAACTGCACTGCTTAGCTTGGTGTCATCTGCAAACTTGCTGAGGGTGCACTCAATCCCGCTGTCTATGTCATTGATGAAGATATTGAACAGCACTGGCCCCAGAATGGACCCCTGAGGGACACCACTCATCACTGTTCTTCATCTGGACATTGAGCAATTGACCACTACCCTCTGGATGTTACCATCCAGCCAATTCCTTATCCACCGACCAGTCCACCCATCAAATCCATATCCTTTCAATTTAGAGGGAAGGATATTTTGGGGGACCATGTCAAAGGCCTTACAGAAGTCTAGATAGATGACATCCATAGTTCTTCCTTTGTCCACTGATGCAGTCACTCCATCATAGAAGGCCACTAGGTTGGTCAGGCAGGACTTGCGCTTGGTGAAGCCGTGCTGACTGTCCTGAATCACCTCCCTGTCCTCCATGTGCCTTAGAATAGCTTCTAGGAGGATCTGTTCCATGGCCTTCCCAGGCACAGAGGTGAGGCTGACAGGTCGATAGTTCCCAGGGTCCTCCTTTTTACCCTTTTAAAAATGGGTGCAAATGTTTTCTGTAGTGGTGCAAGCCTAATGGTTTCACTGGGACACATCCTAACACTGCTCCAGAGGAACAAGGCATGCAGAATTTGTCTCACTGATGCTCCTCACTGTGCTGGTTTTGGCTGGGGTAGGGTTAATTTTCTTCATAGTAGCTAGTATAGGGCTATGTTTTGGATTTGTGCTGAAAACAGTGTTGATAATACAAGGATGTTTTCATTATTGCTGAGCAGTGCTTACACAGAGTCAAGGCCTTTCCTGCTTCTCACACCACCTCACTAGCGAGTGGGCTGGGGGTGCACAAGAAGTTGGGAGGAGACACAGCTGGGACAGCTGACCCCAACTGACCAAAGGGATGTCCCATACCATATGATGTCATGCTCAGCACACAAAGCTGTGGGAAGAAGAAAGAAGGGGGGGACATTTGGAGTGATGATGTTTGTCTTCCCAAGTAACTGTGACGTGTGATGGAGCCCTGCTTTCCTGGAGGTGGCTGAACGCCTGCCTGCCCATGGGAAGCAGTGAATGAATGAAATCCTTGTTGTGCTTTGCTTGCGTGCGCAGCCTTTGCTTTACTTATTAAACTGTCTTTATCTCAACCCACAAGTTTTCTCACTTCTACTCTTCTGATTCTTTCTCCCATCCCACCGGGGTGGAGTGAGCGAGTGACTGTGTGTTGCTTAGTTGCCATCTGGGGTTAAACCATGACACTCACAGAATAAATTAGCCAAGGCATCAGAGTCACAGTGCACTTTGGTTTTCATGGCTGCCTGACAAGACTTGAAGGGAAAAAAAATAACCAAACCCAATAATACTTTATCCTTGTCTAGTTACCCTTCTGAGTTCAGTCCTGCTGGGTGCTTTGTATTCTGATTCTTTTCCTATAGTACACTGATTCTTGTGTTCAGCTTTAAATATATGAGAAGTCCCAGCAGTGCAACATAAATGTGTGTTCAAATGTTGCAATAAAGCTATGGTGTTCTGCACTTCACAAGATAAAGGCTCTTCAGAGGATCTTGAAATCTTTCTGAAGCATTACTTAATTGATCTTTGTGATATCTGTGCAACAAATGCGATATTGTTCCATTTCTTACAACAGTAAGCTGCACTATAGAAAGGTAAAAGACATGATGCATCTAGGAAAGAGTAAAGAATGGAATTAAAATGTCTGGACTACCAATCTCATGGTATATGTACTAAACAACATTAACCATGAAAGCATCATTATGCCTTCTTTCTGTAGCCCTGCAGATCAATAAATACTATTTTGTCATTGTCAGTAACAGACCACAGGCTTCAAATTGACTCTGCAAGACCTCAGGACTTGCCAGTTTTTGTTTCAACTTGAGCTGCCCTGCCTGGAACTTTATTTAAGCTTCTTTAGCTTCTTTCTCACGACCAGATAGCTATTGCTTAATCTATTTTAATTTTGCTTATTTTTGTATAATTGTGTGGTACAATGATAATTTTTACATAGATGGTGGTAAAAAGTATTTGTTCTTTGTAGCATCAGCTACTTATAACTCTAACATAATGATGTAGTGGAGAGGAGTATTGTCATGGGATGATAGCAGAGTCCTCAAAAGTGGGGACACATGGTGCACTGCAGAAGACTACAGGCAAAAGGAAGGGGATGCAACATAATGCTGAAAATCCCAAGGTTATAAACAACTCACCAATGGTCAATTAGAGAAATGCAGACCAGGGAGGAGGGAAAACTGGTTTTAGGGGTAGCAATGAGTAAACAAAACAAATATCTTGTATAGATGAGACACTTCGCATATAGTAAGTTCGATACTAGCATAGAGTAGCACATGACAGAAGAAAAAAGCAGGTGTAAAGCACCACTGAAAATGTATAAAATGTAATATGTATTGTATCCTGTATTACTTTGGTCTAGACTAGTAATAACTCTTTGTGTAGGCTGTTAAGATTTCAATTACACTAATAAGACATTCTTGATTTTACATAGGAGGTATTTTTCCTTTTGCCCACAACAAGGTTTTGAATTTTTATACTTTTGAATAGCAGGAAATCTATAGAGTCTATTAATTATGGACTTTTTTCAGTTTTTCTCTTTCAACAGGCAACTAATGTAGCAATCAAAACAATCGTGTAAGGGATAATTTCTATTTATTGAAAATATAAGAAAATACCATCAATTTTAATTATAATATAAAATTCAGCGTATATTTGCATGTATTTAATTTTTTAAATGTAAAGCTGTAATCTGACTCCACTAAGGATTTTTTTTAAAAAAATAGTTCCATTCAGATTGAACAAACTATTTTGGTGGACCAAACTGAAGTTCTTTTTTGTCGTCTTCTGTTCCAAGATTATCTTTTTCATTGATATTTTTTGTGCAGTAAATGATCTCAAATAGTTTGTTTTTTTAACTCATTCCTGGCTTGCAGTCCTATTGTGTTCCAGGTGCAATGTAGAGAAAGACTTAAAGTAACACAAGTATGAATGATAAATAGCTATTCCAGATGGGTTAAGCAAAAGACATGACATTCATCTGACTAAGATAGACTTCACCAGGGTAAATCAAGTTGCTTAAAAATGGGCATTCAGGGTCATTAGAGATGCTCTGGGGTACTGAAGACACGTGCACTCAGGTGGCAAATGCCACACAGAACTTAGGAGAGCCCCGCTCTTCTTCAGCCCCAGATGAAGGTTACCCCACAGTGTTCAAAATGGCACCCAACACTTATATGGAGACAATCTTACCTTGTTGAGCATTAAAAATATATGCTTTGAGCTAGTTGTCTATAATCCTTTATTGGTCATTACAGGAAACAATGTAAAAGACACTTTTAAGAAAGATACATGTTTTTTCCTAAAGTAGGGGCCTAAAATGGGCCAAATGTCTTGCCGGTGAAAACATCCGTCTGTCTCCACTAGGTATAGCAGTGCTCTAGTACAGCTAGTTAAGTTCCTGCTGGTATCATGCATTAGGTGAGATGAATACCACCTGCTGCGCTGGCTACCAAATTGTGTAAAATTCTTAACTGTTTTTTGATGGTTTTGTTTGTTTGTTTGTTTGTTGGAAATATCTAATGACAAGAACTTCACTGAATTATGTGAAATAATACTTTGCTTTGCTAGTGGATTTGCAGGCTCATATTTTAACTGCACATAGTTTAGGATCCCATATGCTGTATACTGTTCTCAAAACTGAATAGATCTATTGATTTGTCCAAGAGCAGCACTGCGGATCATCAGCTTCATAGTAATGTATGCTTATTCACTGCATCTTAAAATTGCACAGTATTTGTCATCTATGACAAAAAGAGTTGGGCATAATGTTTCCATAAGCCATACCTTGCAGCTAAGTGGTACTTCTGAGAAATATGTCCTTGTAGGTTGTTTACGTCACTCGGTTTTAAGAATGGCATATATCTTCACCATGCGTTTCCCAGAAAAGAAATGTTAATATGAGAATATTTGGTACAAAACTACTGGTGACTTATCAGAGATCACATAGGAAGTCTAAAACAGATATGAAGTTTAAGCTGAGACTTCAGCTCTAGGTTAAGACAGGTGAATACAGGTTTCTTCATATGCAATCAGTACTTGATTTCCTACTTAAATCAATGGAATTTTGAGTACTTCGAGACTAGAGAGAAAAATACTCTAAATTTAACACTTACTGGAAAGTCAGCTGAGTGATCCTCTGATCTCCTGTATTTCTGCTCAAGGGATTCAGTTCATTTGCTCACATACAGACACCTAATGCCACTTAGGAATTTTTAGGGTATCCATGATATATAACTGGCTCTGGCAGATATGACACAGGAGGCCTATTAAAAGCATGCATTTCTGGAGTGGATTCTCCAGAAATCCTAGTATGTAAACTATAGGAATCATGCGAAAAGCAGATAAATTAGGTAAGAGTAATAAAAAGAAGAATGTGGAGGACTCCTTAAGCTATGAAAAAAAGTATTGTTTGGTAACTGTCTTGGTAAAAGGAGCTTTATTTCAAGGTATGGGTGAGGTGGAAGTGAAAGTATGAGGCCTTTCCACCAGTGTACAGCTGTGGGAACTCATTTTGGATGACAATCTAGTGACAGTTTCAGCTCTGCTTTCTCCTCCCCTGCAGTCTGCCTGACTGACCTCCTCACTGAGGTTTTCAGAGGCTGACATCTCTCTGCTGCATTGTGCAGAAATTTTGCAGCCCAAGAAACAATTTCTAACATGAGTTTCATCAATACTTTAATCTTGTAAACTCTCTCCATTGCAATAAACCCATGATTTCAAAGTAGCAAAAAAAAGATGGTTCATTAAATCATTCTCAAGCATCCTAGTTAGGACTTGTCTTTGAAATGGCATTATTTATACATTGTAAGAAAATATTAAACTTGTGGTGTGAGGAACTATTCTGAGGTGCAGTCATCTTCAAAGCCACTTAAGACCTGCAGAAACAAAGAAAAAGTAATAGCAAAAATCCTTGTGACATGTGCCGGAGATCCTTGCTCTTGCAAAGTAGTTTTCAGGCTTTTGTGCCTGGAGAAAGAAGACAAACTGAATTAAAAAAAAAAAAAAAAAGAAGCAAACCAAAAAGTTTTAGAAGAGCCTCATGATTTCCGGGGCTTGGCTCACGGAGACTGTGAGTTTGATCTTTACTAGACAGTGCTTGTTCATGTTTTCTTCTTCCTGACCCATATTCTTCTCGAGTGCAGGAAACCTTAATGGCAGTTTTTGCCTTCGTCGTCATAACCAGGAAAGCCCATTTTCATTTACTTGGGCTTTCCATCAAGGAAAATATTGAGTTTCCTTTTGAAAGAGTATGGTGTTTGATTTCTACTTAGAACAATATTTATCCTTTGATTGCTGATATTTGGTTCAGTCCTGAAAACCACTATTATTTTTCTTATCCTGCTTGATCCTATCTGTCCTCCAGTTTGGAGTGTGAGGCATTTTGTTGCTGGTCTTTTTTCTCAGGTATGGATTATATCTGCACTTGCTGAGGGCTCAATAAAATAGACATTCAGCACTAACTGCTAGTACAAATACCAGCCTGTATTGTTGTGTTTTGTTCCCCTAAGGAAACAGTAGATCAAGAGTCTTTGAAGTGTTCTGTATGCAGGAGGAAGGAAGAAAGGCACAGAGATTAATATTTCTTAGTTATTGTCGCTTCAGTAAAAGATATCATAGAAGACCTCAAAAGCTATGACTTACAGCCCTAGTTACTGCTTGTGCTACAGTGGAATCCAACTAGAAGATGCAATTACAAAAGGTGAGTTCCACTGTGTTGGTTTCTAGACAAACATTAAGTGGAATACAGCTCCACATACAGAAATTTAAAATCAAAATAGAAAAGAGTTGAGGGAACTGAATAATGATGTTTAACAAATGGGGAATAAAACCTTACAGAGTTAATGTTCACCTATAAAAGATTGTGGAATGAGTCAAAAGAGGAAGTTAACAAGTAGGCAGATGAGAGAGAGAAAGTGTTTTCCAAGTTCTTCTGGAGATGAACTGACCCATAGGGAAGTCAAGTTAAGTAGAAAAAAAACGTCAAAACCAAAGACCTGTAAGTGAGAAAGAGAACAAGCATGGTTATCAGGGAAACTTGGCTTAGGTCACAAAGAGAAGACATGGACAACATGGAATGGAGAAGAACTATGAAGTTTTGCTACACACTGACCATTCCTGGATTTTCCAAATTATACAGACAACTTTAAACTTTGTGTGTGCTGTCCATTACTGCACTGGACACTACCTTACAGAGAATATAAAATGTATTTGGAAGCCAAGTTCAAATATTTTGTCATGGTATATTGACTTAACATTACAAATATTGATCTAAGCTGAAAAAAAAATTATTAATTACCTTAATGGACAATAAACATTGATACTAACTTTGGAAAAAACAATGTTTATTACATACAAACCTGAAACAAAATCTTGTCCAGCAACCAAAATATGTAATGTATTGTCTTTTTCAATTTGTTCTACATTTTATAACATAATAAAAGATAATGCAAATGTGAACAGATGAAGATATATCAGAAAGTAAAATATGAGGAAGACATGGATGTCAATACACCGCCATTTTAGAAAAAATATTAGGTTTTTTTAGGATCTGCAGTACCATTTCTATATGGTAAATAATAGAGATGAATTCTTAACAGTACATGTCTCTTTACCAATAATTATGAGTTATTTTCACAAGAATGCTATAGTATTACCTACTTAAAGGGACTTTGTGAGAGTTTTGTCATCCTCAGTAGTAGTAGTAAGAATAACTGTTTATTATTTCAGCACTTTAATTTATAAATCTAGATGAATCCCATCCTCACACTTTAGTTCTATAATGTCTAAAAAAACAGGTGCTGAGCCCAGTTTGGGTTTCTGCTGGTAATTTTTTTTTTCTTTTTTTTTTTCCCCAGCAGACCTGGAGATTCAGATTAGAAGCACAGAGTAAAGCTAGAGTCACTGTAGTAGTAAAGATCCTGCAGTAATACCTTCACACCCTTGTGTGACTTCTGCAAGAAAAATATGAGTAAAAATAAGAAAAAACATGCAACTGCCAGTTGGCTTAGCAGACCTGGCTCTGAAAACACACACAGAGAAAAACTATGAAGAAAGGTGTTATTTTTACTGACATTCTTCATTTTTTAGTTAGACACTGTTTGCAAAGTGTTTTCTTATGCTTGGATGATCAGCACTAAATAAATTGAAGTGAAAATGTGCTGGATAAGTGTTATTAGTAAAGATATGGATTGCTAGCTAAAGTGATGTTTCATGATACAACACAAAAAATAAAGTAAACCAAAACTCTTGAGGTAGAAACTGTTTTGCATTGAAAAGTCAATGAGTATTGATTTTAATACGAACTATGTTTGGTTTATATTGCTAGCTATATAAAAGATTTTGATAGTTTCAAAAGAATAATGTGACAAATAGAATTGTAGAGGATTTTTCTCATTGGACTAACTAAAAAATGTAATAAAATAGACACAGAGCTTTCAAAGATACAAGGCTTTTTATGTATTAAAATGTGTAGATCAAAATGTTGATTCTGCTTATGCTGGCATTTAATTGAAAATTAAACTACATCTAAGAGATTATTAAGAAATGAGATTAAGCGGGTAGGCTATCTCTTTCAATGTCAATGACTGACTTTTTCAGCCACTCTGAGAATATGTTTCCAGAAATCAGGAGAAGCACGACCTGCCAATCAGGGCCTGGAGTTTGGGAGCATCTCTCTGTGGCTTGGTTGCTAATGGAAAGTCTTTTTTCTTTCTGGTTAAAACGGTTATAATGACTATTTCTTTACCTCACAGCCCTTTGCAATACTAAAAAGGGAGGCATTAGCATATAATCAAAGGAGTGTGTGAATGTGAGTAAATGACTATGTATATTTAATGGGTGTGGGTAAGAGTGTTAAAAAGCTTTTATTCTCTAGTGTGTGCCATACATCCTGGTGTGATTCTGGCTGTGCAGACAATACTCTGTTCTCACCACACTGGATCAATGTTGTGCACATCCCTGCATGAATGTACATGCACATTTACACAGATTTGTCCACACAATTCAGTAAGAAATCATTGCTAGAACCTTCCCTATGGAAAGATAAGCTTTGGTGTTTATTCTGTTTAAAATGCACTTTAGTCAAAACCCATCTGGGAGAATTTTACATTTGTAAGTAAAAGTAGATTAGCATAATTTAATCAGCCTATATCTGCTGAACACTCTTTGTCATCTCCTCAAAGACTTAATAGTGCACTTCTTTTGCCTGAACTTTGCTCACTCTGACAACAATCTCTGAGAATATTCCAGACACATTTCTATGTAAGACTTGTTAGGAATCAAGCAACTTTTAAAACCTGGAAACAGAAAAAAACAATTAGGAAATCTTTCCTGCTCAAATGCAGAAATCTCCCTGGTTTTGCATTTTGCATCATAACCATTAGTACTAATTGGCAATAGTTCTTAAAAAGAAAGGTAAACTAGGATAGATTTCAGTAGTCATGAGGATTTTAGTGTTATAGGATGATAGAATGTCCGGAGCTGGAAGGGACCCACAAGGACCATCGAGTCCAACTCCTGTCCCTCCATGGGAGAACCCCAAAATTCACACCATATGTATGAGGGTGTTGTCCAAATGCTTCTTAAATATTGTCAGGCTTGGCACCTTGACTGCTTCCTGGGGGAGCTTGTTCCAGTCCTCCACCACCCGCTGGGTGAAGAATCTTTTCCTAATATCCAACCTAAACCTCCCCTGGCATATCTTCCTGCCGTTCCCTCAGGTTCTATCATTGGTCGCCAGGGAGAAGAGATCAGTGCCTGCCCCTCCTCTTCCCCTTCTGAGGAAGCTGTAGACCGTGATGAGATCTCCCCTCCATCTCTTCTTCTCCAGGCTGAACAGACCAAGTGACTTCAGCTGCTCCTCATATGGCTTCCCCTCTAAACCCTTCACCATCTTTGTGGCTCTCCTCTGGACGCTCCCTAGTAGCTTCGTATCCTTTTTGTACTGTGGTGTCCAAAACTGCACACAGTACTCAAGATGAGTCCTTCAAGTCCTGCATCCAAGTCATTTATGAAGACATTAAAGAGCACTGGCCCTAAGATAGATCCCTGCAGAACCCTGCTAGTGGCACGGTCACGCCCGATGTAACCCCATTTACTATAATCCTTTGAGCCCGACCTGTCAGCCAGTTGCTTACCCACTGCAGTATGTGTTTATCCAGCTGTATGCTGGACATTTTGTCCAGGAGGATACTGTGAGAGACAGTATTGAAACCTTGACTGAAATCCAAAAAGATTACATCAACTGGCTTCCCTTGGTCAGCTAGGTGAGTAACATTGTAATTAAGTTTATTAAGCAGGACTTTCCCCTCGTGAACCCACGCTGGTTGGGACCAATGACTGTGTTGTCTTTCAGGTGCTTTTCAATAACTCCCAGAATAATCTTCTCCATAATTTTGCCAGGCACAGAGGTGAGACTGACAGGCCTGTAGTTACCAGGGTCATCCCTGTTGCCCTTCTTGAAGATTGGGACAATGTTTGCTAGCTTTCAGTAAACTGGGACCTCCCCAGATTCCCAAGAGCATTGAAAAATCATTGAGAGAGGTCTTGCTATGACATCAGCCAGCTCTTTAAGTACGCTGGGATGAATCCCATCGGGCCCCATTGACTTATAGGGATCCAGCTGGAGCAGCAAATCCCGCACAAGTTCAGGGTTGGTTGGGAGTTTGTCATTCTCACAGTCATGGTTCTCTAGCCCAGAGAACTCTGGGTCCCAGAGCCCATCATCGGTGTCGAAGACCAAGGCGAAGAAAGCATTAAACGTCTCTGCTTTGTCTATGTCCCTGTTTGTGAGGTGACCACGCTCATCAAGTAACGAGCCAATGTAATTTCTGGCCTGCCTTTTGCTATTAACATATTTTAAAAAGCCCTTTTTATTGTCCTTCACAGTACTGGCCAGCTTCAGCTCTAAAGTTAATATGATCTATTGCAGTGCTCACTGAAAACAACAGAATAATTGTTTTTGTTATGATGCATACAGAGGAGGTACTCCATGCTATTGATAACAAAAGCCCTTTTTTTCTTTTTACCAGTAAGAAATGATTCTGGGTTTGATTAAAGGCTCATATAGCCTCATACCGAGTCTGTAGTGTTGACCATTAGCGAGTGGAGCAAGAAAAAGGTACAAGAATAGGACGAGAATGTTGCAATAATTTCCAAAATATTTTACCAGCACCATGATTGTTGATTCAGAGGCTTTCTTAACCAGAAGAGTTTTCTTCATATTTAATAGCCTGTGATAGATATTTGTCTCATTAATTTGTCTAATCCCTGTCAAAAAGTTCCTTATCTTAGAAATCCATTAATGCTGAAGTTTGTCTTCCCCAGTTTTTGCATTTTTTCCCTATACACCTTCTCCATGCCAGATCTGATTTTACAGACCTATATTGCATTTTTTCTGTGCCCCTTCTTCCCCTGCTTCCAGCTGTTTTTTTCCAAGCAAAAGACTCTTGGTCTTGTAATTTGTTCCTTATGCAGGGCTGATATGATCATTCTTTCTCCGGAATAAAATGGTTCAAACTTTGCTTTAATAGTTCTGTTCATAGTCTTACTCTTTATAATAGAAATAGGGCCATATTCTGCTGTAGATACATCCACGTGATTCTTGTTGACAAGTGTAGGAATTTTCTATAAAAAATCCCTGTGAGCTGTAGTGTCTGTCTGTATGCAGACCATCACGATTAGAGAGACACTGTTTTATCATGGCTATACCTCTTTCACAACCCAGTTTATGCTAGATAGCTACTTTTTCTGCAGCTAAAATTTGTCAAAATGAACAAAACTTTTTAGTTACAGTGGTGTAAATACTGGTTACATCCTCAAGAAATGTAAACAGAGCTCTTGTTGACTAATAACAGAACTCTGATATAAGAGTTATACCTCTGCAGGTCATATTCTGCTGTAGGCAAGTAATTTATTTTCCCACATTAACCCAAATACATAGCTTGTTGCTGAAGAAACTAGAAAAAATGAAGGGTTATTCTGGGTCTTATAATCTATGCTTCTGTCTCACTGAAAACAACCCAAATATACATAGATAATTAAAGACACGAATGACTTATTCTTATTTTCCTAATGTGTGTGTTTGTTAGATTAATTATATGTTACATTAACATTCATTCTTGCAATTAACATTCTATGAATGGGTAATAATTACTGTTTACAGATTAATGGAGTCTGCTAGTTATGCAGATGCTTTTAGTCACATTTGGAGATGGTCAGCACAACTTTTTTCATTCCTTTCTGGTAAGTGGTTTTGACAATTTCAGATTTTATGGGTGCTGCTGAGATCCATGTGATATAGTGGTTCAAAAAGAGATTGCAGTGTGCCTTGTATGGGTCTGCAGTGTAAACCAATCCAGGAGCTGATGAAGAAGGCAACAGCTTACTTCCTAAGTGTTATAATTCAGCATGAGAACCTGAAGTTGTTGAGCACAGAAACAGAGGGATTCAGGCAGTCATGAAGGCTCTTCATTGAGCTCTTCATGTTATTTATTGATTGGCAAAAGGCTAAATCTACAAACAGACTTAAAGACTGTAGTTCATAAATCTGAGCCACCTTAAGTAAGCCCATGAGTATCAGCCAGTCCGTGTGGTAAAATAGCCTTCACAGGAGGTGTCACTCTAAACTGGGAACTGCCTTTTTCCCTTTCTCTTATAAGACCTTTAAATTTGCACAACGTTTAAAAGCCAACAGGACCATAGAGGATTAACCTTGGCTAAGGGCCAAACTCCCATCCAGCCACTCTCTCATTCCACTTCCTCAACAGGATGGGGGAGAAAATAGGATGGAAAAGTTTGTGGGTTGAGATAAAGACAGGGAGATCACTTACCAGTTACTGTCATGGACAAAACAGGTTTACCTGGGTAAAATTAATTTAACTTATTGCCAATTACATTACAAATTTAACTACTAATTTGAGTAGTGGGAAACACCTTCCTCCACCTTTCCCATGCTCAGCACTTCCCCTTCACTCCTGACTCCTCTCCCCTGAGGGGTGTAGGAGTGGGGATGGGGGTTGCGGTCAGTCCATCCCAGCCCCTCTCGCCCACTCCTCCCTCCTCACACCTCTCCCTGCTCCAGCAAGGGCCCTTCCCCAGGCTGCAGGCCTTCAGGGACAACCTGCTCCCGCCTGGGCTCTCCACGGCCGCAGCTCCTGCAGGAAAGATCCCCCTGCTGCGGCCTGGGGCCCTCCCCGGGCTGCAGGCTGGGGCTCTGCTCCAGCGGGGGCTCTGCAGGGCTGCAGGGGATCCCTGCTGCGGGCCTGCAGCCCCTCCTGCCCTCCTCCTCCTGCGGCCTCGGGCTGCCTCTGCTGCTGCTCCCTCCTTGGCTTCCTCCTCCTCTGTCTGGGCCGCCTTTTGCCCTTTTGGAAACCTGATTTTCTCGCTGGTGTCACCAGTTTGGCTGGCAGGGATGTTGCCTCAATTAGGGTTACATGAAAAGCACTTTATGAGACATATCAAACAGTACATAAGAAGCAGTAGAGTCTTATATAAACCTTTAAGGATCTTTAAGTTCTTTCCTGATCTAAAGATCTATGTCTCAGAAAGTTAAGGAAATATGTGCAATCTCACAGTGAAGTTGGAGAGACATTCTGGCAAGAGATTTGCCATGTGTCTTCAGCTCTCCTGTAAGTGGCTGTGGTTCTATGCATAGATACCATGTCCAAGCCCTGAAGAAAGATGGCTGAAAAAAGGGTTTTGACAACAGGAATATATCTTTGTTAATAAGCTCCTTTGGAAATCTGAACAATCTTCCAGGACGTCTTCTCTTCTCATTTCCTTTCTCTTATACTAATTAATTTTGTGATCATCACTTTCAAGTAAGCCATAGTATGTCAAACTGATTTATAGAATAAAATATGTATTTACTATTCCTGGACCCTTCTTCAATTATATAGTAAAGACTGTGCTATTTATATATTCAGGGAGGCAATTTGTCAGGGCAATCATTATTACCTCTTCCATCCTTAGCAACAGTAGTTCTTACAGTAAAACTACAGGATATACATGAGGGCTCTTATAGTCACAGGCTCACACCTATGTCTTCCATATTTGCGGATGGAACTGAATTTTAATGTAGATTTTAATTTAGTCTTAAAATAATCTATATTAACTTGGGTTAGCTTTGGGTTTATATTACCAATTTGCTTTGGTTTTATATAGCTTCTGTTAATGCATCAATAAATCAAAAATATAGCAATGTTCAACTGGTTTGAAAGCAAAGAGCCCACCCCGTTTAGTTTTGAACACATGAGTTTGTATCGCTGAAATGAAAGATCAGCCTCATTAGATCAAAACACCCATGGGATGATAAAAGGAACAAAGAGGGAGCTACACTTTGTTAGTCATGGTAAAGGTACTACACATTTTCTGAAACTGATCTAAAAAGAATATAGCTCCAGGTTTTTGTCTGGGATCCACCTCAAGCTGTTCAAGTTTAAAAACTAACTAGTGAAAAAATAGGAATATATCTTGAACATCCTGTCAAAAACAGTATTTGAAAGGTGTGTTTCTCCACAACTTCTATGGTGCATGATGAGTTTACATTTAGTATTCATAATTTCAGCTTTTGAACAGGACTAAAGCAAACAGTGAAACCCAAAAGCAAACTCAAGTGATTCGCATCATCTCTACAACTGAATTACTCTGATTTACAGTGACTGAAAATGTTGACAACTGAGATGAAATATGTGGAGGTTCTCTTGGGAGTTAGTACCCTGTCTATCCTAGTCTTTGATGAAAGGTTGCTGCCATGACAGCAGGCCTGGTAGAACTGAGTCAGTACCAAGTCCTCAATTCCGATGTTCACACATCCGTTTATTAGCACTAGATAATATCACAGGTATTTTAAGAGGGTCAGGTTCAATGTGTGTTGTAACAGAGTCAACAAAGTAAAACTTCTTAAAATGTTCGGATGAGTTATCTGGCACTGGCAGAGAACAGACACTGATGCTAGTCAAATATACAGTTTAATCTTGTTACACTGTATTGAGTCTATTATCTCTTGATGGGTGGCAGTAAGTACTATTAGCAGGGTGACTGAACATCAGGGAACAAAGAATTGTGCAGAAACATCTGTTTTTCAGATATCCAATTAATATGAATGGTCATTAGCAGGGCAGTTCTCAAAAAGATACAGCAAAAGGTCAGAAGTTTTCCTGATGTAACCGTATTTCATTGCCATAAACCCAGTCAATGAAATAAAACCCCTGACTTTTCATTTAGGAAGAACCAGGACTTTATGATTCAGGGAGTCTAGCTAATGGGACATGGAGATCTCACACTAAGTCATTGGTTTAATTTAGCCTAAGTCTGCAGTTCAAGTAAAGTAGTTACCTGGTAGTGGCCAATGCAAAAGGAAGTGCTGATTTCAAATGAACATGGATCCCCAAAGTTATTTTTGTCTTCACACTTAGTGGCAGATTTGCTAGTCAGTTTTCTTTTTTACTACAATTTATGCAGGAACATGATTTAGTAACATCTCACCTCGTATCAGTGTGTAGAGCACTTGAAGATTGGAGCTGGAAAAAAGTAAATAGGTGCCAAGTTTCTCAGGCTGCCACGTTTCTCTAAATCCAATGTGGTACATGAGCACAAGTTAATTGGACTTTCGAAAGGCAGAGATCAGTCCTATTGGAGAATTTATACTCAAAGTTAGCCATTTAAGGCTATGTCTAATGTCATCAAAATGTCTAATTAAGAACTTACTATACCACAGTTAGAACCCTTTACCTAACACTGAAGAAATTCAAATAAAATTTGAAAATTTGAAAAGAGAAATGAAAACCAGAACTACTAATTGTTCTTGATTAAAGAATAAAACCCATCGTTCTGTTATTATTTCATAGGAAATGTACTGCATGAGAGCAAAGAAGAGAAAAGAGAAACAGAACCTGCTACCTTCTGCAATTCCAATGTATTTCAAGTCATGTACATAAGATAACGTATTTTAGTGCTTGTTTTGTTAACGATTGTAGAAGATTCTTAGCTATTCATAAAATTGTTGGGTAACATGTGATAATATCTCTTCTCAGGGAAGGTCTCAATTTCATCACTTTTATGCCAGGATGAATTAAGATAATCCAGTGTACAAAAGGTCTGAAAATATATTAAGATCCTAAGAAGTCTTGAGTCTGCCTAAAGCATAACTTAGCATGATATTAGTTCATATTCCAATGAAAATTTACATGAAAGATATAGAATCATAGAATGGTTTAGGTTGGAAAAGACCTTCAAGATCATCAGATCCAACTGTTAACCTAGCACTGCCAAGTCCACCACTAAACTATGTCCCTAAGCACCACATCTATCTGTCTTTTAAAAACCTCCAGGGATGGGGACTCAACCACTTCCCTGGGCAGCCTGTTCCAGTGCCTGACTACCCTTTCAGTGAAGAAATTTTTCCTAATATCCAACCTAAACCTCCCCTTAATTTTAAGTAGCAGAATAACTCGAGCATCCAAAGAGTTAGTTTCTTTTTACTCTTCTTGCTGTAGATACACCTCTTGGCAGCAAGGACATGCTACGTTCACAGATACAAAGTGAAAGAATAAGCACACAAAAAGGCACAGGAAACACTCTATGCCTTGTGCTAAGGCCACTGATCTGTACAGGAAATTCCGAGTTTTGAATCTTGTTCCTTCAGTATTACACAGTTCACGTTAAAGAGTTCTTGGGCCAGAAAGTAGATGTCATCTTTGGATCCAAGACCTAAACCCAGGCTGAGTGTCCCAGCTACTAAGTCACCTAGAAAGCTGAACGCTTTATCATGATCCCTTTTTGTACCATGTCTCAACGTGAACTCCAGGAGCAGATTGCAGAATCCTTGCAGAATATACTTAGGTGCCATGGTTCCCATGGGACTAAGACAGAAGTGAGATGTGTCTAATCATTAACAAAACAGCTCTGCGCTTGTTCAGAGACATACTTTCCAGACACAGAAGAAGCTAAGCAAGGAGACTTTGAGAAGTGATTTGAGATCACTGAAGTTGTTTTTAGATCACTAAAGTTGTTTTTAGATCACAGTTGCATCACAGTATAAATGCTACTTTTAGATGACAAAGGTAAGTATATACCATGACAATAGAAATACTTCCTAGCTCCAGGGACTGTGTGTCCTGACTAATATCCCAGCTCTATAGCAGAATGATATGTGAATGCTGGCGATCTACCTCCTTTTCCCTATTCCCTCTTTTATGGCATGATTTTCATACTAGCAAAGCATGGACATAGGGGCTGACCTACAGGTCTCCCAGACAAGATTACGGGGAGACTTGGATTACTGGGGTATTATGTAATGTGTCTGCTCCATATTACAATTATACTAAAAGTTTATATGAGAAGCTATACCTTTTTGTAGCTGTCCAAGAATATTCATTTCTCTGTTGGATTAATCCCACAAATGACACAAAACAAGTCCCCTTCCATCATTTTCTGTCCCAGCATTGCTGACTGTCTTTAATTTCTTTCAGACAAATCACAAAACTGTAAGGCTGAATTGTTGAGACATTGGAGTCTTCATTTTGTACTCGAGTGGAGCACTAGCAATTGACCAAAATAAGAGAAACTTAATGCTGTTATACTGTGCATTGCGGTATTTACTCTGTTGCTTGTTGCACTAGGACATTTTCTGTAAATTGAATTGAGGAGAAGTAAAACAGATACAGTCATGATACCATCAATCCCTTAGAAGATTTTGACTATAAAGAGCAATGTTTGTACTTAAAATAGAAGATACAAAAACTCATTTTGCTTCCCTTTATCTATATGCAGGTAGTCCTGTCTTTTTTTAACCGAGAACAATATAAACAATGAAAACCAATTTCAAGAAACATTCTTTAACTATGAAAATGAACTAAAAAAACCAGTTACATTCTGTGTTATGTTTCCTCATATTGCTGAATGCTAACAGCCACTACACGGAAGAGCACTGCAAAAGGGGAACTGTCTCTCATATTAAAGTGTGGTTTCTACTATTCTGTTCATTCATGGTGTGTGATGAAAAGAAGGAGACAGGTGACAATGACTGGCCTGCAGGGAAAAAAAAAAAATCCACAGAACAAGCAAAGACAAATAGTCAGGCCAAGTATAATGAACAACCTATCTTTTTAGCCTGATCCTGAAATGATGCCTTCGTTGATTTGACTTCATTTGGTTAATAATTTCCTCTCATTTTTTTCCCCAATCTAACAGATAACTCAATGCATGGTGGACTCTGTGCTTCCCAGAATTGGGAAATATGGTCCAGATCCAGGAAAGAACTCATGCATCTGAGCTGATTTTGTGCCTTACCTTATCCTCAGCAGGGAAGTACCATCAAACCTGTATCAGTTTAAGCATGTTCTATTACCCCACAAAACTCGAAAGGACTTGACCACTTGGAAATAGAACTGGAACATATATGAAATAAGAACAATCTCACATAATTTGCAGTATTAAAGAATGGTGAGCACAAAAGCCCTGTGGACTTCCTTCCTCCAAAAAACCTGTGCTGCAACAAGTGTTTCCCCATCACATTAATGGAGTCAGTGTTGTAGTAGGTGCTGATGCATGTTAGTCCTACAATCCTCAGCCTGTCAATAGCACCACAGCAGTTTATCTCAGCCCAAAATGATAATCTCATGGTTGGCTATTTCTTTATGGCAGGGAACATCACAGTGATTAAAATCTCTTTCCTCTCCTGATCTTCTGGAATGGGTCTGTCTCTCAGGTTTCTGTCTATAAAATATGGTAATATCATTTCTATACCTATATACCTATTCTATATTTACAATACCATTGTAGGGTAATCATATTAAAGATTGTGGCACTCCATAGTGTTAGTCCACTTATGGATGACAACAATGGACTAACGATGTTAGTCCACGATGGAGAACAAAATCTAGTTTCTGTGGATTTTTTGTCAGGGCTCTGAGGCACTCACAGGTTGCACCTAGGGCCTCTCTTCTTCCCCATGTCTGCCCATGGTTCTGGAGCCTATTTCGCCCCCCCTGGGCTGTCAGTCCCTGCCTCAGTGACACCTTGGATGTTGGTCTCCATCTCTGCCGGAACCCTGCCCTGTCTGGCCATGGAACCCACCAGACCAGTCCCATCAATAGACCAATGTTCTGTCCTGGCCTTGGCTTGTCCCCATCCCCAGGGAGGTGCCAGAGTCCAGGGCTAGTGCTGCCGCCTTCTGCCCCCGGTGCCCCCTGGTCTGCCTTGTTCCTGGCTGGGGTGTTGGGACTGGCCTTGCCACATGGCCCCTGACCCCTGGCCCAAGGGAGCTGCCAGCCCCCATAGCGCCCTGACACTTCTGGAGTTATACCACGAACATCATAAATGATCAACCTTCATTTAAAAATAACTCAATTTTAAAATAAATTGTCTCTCTGTTGCTGAAATGATGATAGTTAACTGTCTTCCAAAGTTGTCTCGATAGACCCTTTTATTTTTTATGAAGATGTTCAAATTAGGCATGTTTGTGCTTCTGAAAAGGAGTATTAGATCAATTTTTTGGGTAGGGTTCCTCTGCACTGTGCTTTACACTATGACCAAAAGCAATGAGACAAGCCTCTGCATCCACAAATTAATGATTGTCTCAGGGAGCACAGGAATACTGAAGCCTTGCTGTCTTGGGAATGGGTACTGCTATTGGACTCGCCAATACTCGCCAAACGCATCACGAGATCGGAGGGATTTTCATGTCACAGTGGTGGAATTCATAACATCTCTCTCCAGAGTGGATTGTTTGACATCTAGCAAAGCCTGAGTTTGTGTCACGTCCTTTCATATGATATTGTGAAAGGGGAAGATGTGTTAAAAGTCTCTCTTCTCTTTGAAGCACCTATTAGGTGTTACTTAAGAAACCCTAAGGTTCACTTAAGGAACTATATTTAGGATCTTTGACAAAGATCTTTTTGGTTGGACATGAAAACTGTGTTCAAGAGATATTTAGGGTAAACATACAGAAATATGCACAAAAACTGTATAATTGCACAAGCATCACTTCTTTAAGAAACAACATAAATAGATGTTCAAGGCTCTTGTCTTGGAAACATTAGGAAGACTCAAGGTATTACTTCCAGTTTTCTTCTTTCTGCTTTGGTAGTTTTCTTCATTTCTTTGCTAAAGAGCTATGAATATTCTTGCAGATTTGCAGGAATGCAACTTTTTGCGACATATCAAACAGTGTAACCCTTGCAAAAGCAGGATGAGGCTGCAATACAGGCAGAGTGCAGGGAAGAGTGCCAGAAGCCATACAGTAGTGAACAGCAGTCAAAACCACAGACCAGAATTGCTGATTCCATGATTGCCACTTCAAAGCTACTAGTTCAGACTCTCAGGTAAGTACTTTAAACATCTGTTAGTTCTAAAAAAGAGTAAGCAAGCTCGACAGACCCTTTTGTGAAAGGTTTTAAAAATCTAATTAGGTTATTTTAAACTGCTACCCAGGTTTTATGATTTCCTGCAAGTGTGTTGAAATGACAAACTAAAGGAAACAAATGAATAAATAAATACAAACCCAAATTCTGTTTTCTTTTTTGCTTACCCAGTTTGTTTCACAATCGCAGAAACTGGAGATTTTATGTCAAGTGCCAGATAATTTTTTGTAATTTGGGGGATGATTGACCAATCAGCTGACTCTAATGGTGCATACGTGGAACTGGTATAATTTTTTATCTTCTTTTGCAGGGTGAATCTGAATGATTCACAAGCAAATGCCTACAGTACAGATAGATTCTTAGATAAGTTATTGATTTATCTGAATCCAGTATTTCTCATATTCCTGTTCATAGTAAGCATTTTTGAATTTAAAACTCTGACCAGAACAATATCTGTCTATAGTTGAAAATTTCCAATTGCTCCAAGGCATAAATTCTCCCAATGACATTTTAGATCAGCAGCTGAGTCAGTGCTTTGGTGGCATGTAACTGTGAACCCTTGAACTAATATCCCCTGGAAATGATACTTCCAAGTACAGTATTTTTTCTCACTTTCATCTCCTCAGACTGCCTGCAGCAATGGCTGACTCAGTTATCGATTAGTAAGCTGAACTCTAATGAAGCTGAAGTAAGGGACACTCAGTTGAACCTGTTTGCATGCCAGTGCTGAATTTCACTTATTACTGTAGTGAAAACATATTGTCTTACTTGCTCTGATGCTGTACTTTAGAGCTGATATGGTACTGAAACTTTCTGGAAAGAATCCAGTTCTAAATTTATCTACTAAATAAATAAGTTGGACATAGATAAAATTACTGTCCAACAATACAGTGATAAGTCTTCATTTAATATGCAGTCGTCTTTATCATACAACATGTAGTTTTTATTTCAAAGGATAATTAGGGATAAGGTTCTCAGTTTCACAGTAATTCTGTAATGCTTTTGTTTCAAACTGGATTGCATTGCATCAGATATTATTGTTAAAAACAATGTTTTCTGATATACCTTGACAAGAGCCCTTGTAGCTTAAGAGACTGGCTTATTGAAATACCTTTTTTTTTTCCCCACAGATTTTCAAGATTTATATTTTGTATCATAAGTCTCTCCTTAAGGAGGTATGCTGTCAAGACGACTACTAGAAAAGGCATATTAAAAGACCACAACCCGGTGGTCAGGAAAACAAGGGCAAGATACTTATCTGCTACTGAGTTTAGCTAGTGTCTTGCTTTTTACTATGGTTACATCTCAAAGGCAAAGATTTTGATTCAGGAAAGGACATAATAATGCATTTAAGTCCTAAAATAAGCATGTAAGGAACGATAATTGATTTGAATATTAAACCACTGTTGAATTCTGGACCTCTGTGTGGGAAGGAAAATTTTCTTTTTTACCTTCCTCTCTCCACTGAAGGAACACAATTTTTTTGATTTCTTGTGCCTTCAGCAATTGCATATGGTAAACCAAAGATAGTTCTGGAGTTGTACCTTCATAGCTGTAGATTTCTAATGACAAAAAGTCTTCAGTTTTGGAAACACAGCTGCTGCCGTGCCAATTTCCATGCCATCACACTACTCTCTGAACATTCCTACTGTTCTTCATCTTCAAGTTATCATCAATGCACGAGAATTATGAAGTACTTATTGAAGTGAGTGAAGTGCTTATTCACCACTTTCCTTATGATATGCATTTTGAGTTCTGTACTGCCTAGAAGCCCATGCTGCGAAATAAGGTTCCCATTGGAGTGAGGATCATACAAAATTTGAACAAAGAAGACCTTCTCTGGCTAAGAAATCTCACAATCTAAACGCAAGTCTCATCAATACAGACAGAATGGAAAGCCTGAGAAAGCCAGGATTATTTCTTGGCATGCTGAGTAGTGATCTCAGCACAACAGCAACTTGTTATTTATTTATCTATTTTCTGTAAGAACAAAAGGGAATTTTAAGAAGGACATTAAGAAAAAAGTAATTAGTTTTGCACAAACTCCATTTCAGTGTATGGAGACACATTTGAAAGGTGGAGTTTGAGGTAATGTAATGGGAATCATCATAAGATTTACATTTACCCAGCACATTATTACCCCCATCCTTTCTTAAGGATAGACTGTCCTTCAGAATTTTTTTACCTTTGTTGAGCTGCCACTTATAAACACTTATGCTGTCAGCAACTTCTGAATTGTTTAGTGCACTGTTATGAGACTGGGCAATGGCTGTGTTGTAACTGTCTATACTTTTTCCCATGCATTTATATTGGAAAATGTGGAGAAAATGGCTACAAGACTAATCAGAGGAAAAAACCTTCATTTTCATTGGCTGCTGAATGTAGGATTTGTATTTGATTCCCATCAGTACTTTGACTCTTACCGGTTCTAGGCACTGCACAAATATATAAGGATAGAAGAGAAACAAATTGCAATAGCCTGTATGACTTTGTAAATTATGCTTAGTAGCTTCCACAGAAGCTTTCTCCCACTCATTTCTACTGTAGAAATGTCTAAATTATTATGCCCATTTGAGTGGTTTGTTTAATCGAAAATCCTCTGCACTTATTCTGTATTACTGTGTATCTACCTAAGCTTTTCCTTGGCTTATGAAACTCATGGGTGTTGCTTCTAAATCACAAATAACATGAACTGCTAAAAAAAGCTTTCTTATTTTAATATCCCCTTAAGTCCTAGAAGAAAGCTCTTATACCCAGACTGACACAATAATAGATCCTATTCACTCATGCGTTTGATAGAACATGTCGTCATCATTTTTTATTTTATTTCTTTTCAGCTTGGGATGTGTATGTGTTTGTGGAGGAAGACTGGACTAAAAAGAACATAAAAAAATAATGTTTTCATTATGTGTTTGGCATACAAGGCATACATTTTAAGTGCTCAGTTTCAGAGTCAGACAAAACACTGCTGAAGCTTAAATGACTTCTTAATAGTACTAGGCAATTTAGATGCACTTAGAAGTGACACAGTTTCCATTGCTGGCCAGTTGTTGGAGGAAGTATCATTTGTCAAAATGGTCTCCAAAATGCTCCATTTTTTAAGTGTTTCACATACCTACATATCAAAGTCAATCTCAAACATATTTCTAAGTGTTTAAAAGTTATGTAATAGATTTTGCTGTTGTATATTCTCTTTGTGCCTCAGAGATCATTTGCAAACCCATACTCACAGTGACAGCCTCATGGTACACAGAGTTTCAATTCTGACCTTCCACTTTCAAGAGAACCAGCTATTAACTTATGAATTGCAGCAGTTTTCAAAATCTGTTGAGCTGCAGACTTTGTAAACAATTTAATCTGTCAGTAGATATCGGCACTATATGCGAAAAAGGAAGAATAATTTGATGGCTGTGGGTGGGAAAACAATGAACATGTTAAAGTAATGGGAGATATTACTTTGGAAAATGTAAGGCCTTTCTGAAAAGTTCTTTAAAATTTAAATTCTTTTCTTCCTTACCTCTAAATCTCATGCTTTGACAGTGATTATAACATTAATGTGGTTCCTCTTAGTTTTTCCTGTGCAGAAGGCCTATACTCAGGTTAATGTCTTCATTTTCCTCTTAGGTTGCACATAAAGGTGAGACAACAGTTTATTTTTATAGTCTTTGACCCTCTCTTCCAAAAATTATATTGAAATTCTGTACCCAGAAAGGAGGCAAGTGGAATCTTGACATTATTTAACCCTCCTGTTTTCCATAGAACTGGAAGAGCAATAACAGATGGGTTTGAATACAACCCAATTTGAAAGAATGATTTATTCAAGCATTAGTATAGTTCAAGCTTATTAGTTTTTTTGCCCACCTCCCCAAGCTATCTGTAGGAATGCCAGGAAAATATCGACACAGTAACAGTAGTAATATTCTTACTATTTTGCTAACATTTAGATCCACCATTGAGGGGAGCTGATTGTGTTGGGTTTACTCAAACATATGAGAAAAACATCTACGCTGTACAGACAGGCTTCATTCAGCATACAAAGGACTGTACATTTGTAAAAGGGCCCAGCAGTTCTTTACCAGCAAGCCACTAAACAGCATTCAGGTCTGGGCTCCAGGCCTAATCCTAATGGATTAGGATTCCCCATGTGAATAGCTTCCTTCAAATCAAAGATTTTACGGAAGCAACAATACTCCAAAAAGGGATGTTGAAAATCAGCACAGTCAAGTTGTTAAGGCCTTTGCCTAGGTGTGAAAAGAGTTCTTTCCTGAGCTTTGCCATCGATTTTTTCTGTGACCTTTTGGCAAGTGACTTAGCATTTGTGTTTGCACATGCTTTGTCCAGCCTGTAATAACTTTGGAATCTGAAAACTCCCTTACTGTGAGTCAGTGGACTCCTGCCTACAGCATGCATCCCTATAATATAAATAGCTAATCTGCAACCTAGAACTACAGAGCTGCACATGTTATTACCTCTGACATCTAGCTAAAATTCCCCCTTCACCAATCTTCAAAGACTTCAAGAAAACATGAATGAAGAAATATGAGATTTATTTCCATATATACTCATTATTACAGTAAAGACAAAAGGAAATGAATTCTGATTCAAGGTTTGCAAGTTCTGCTGGGATTTACATTGCCAGTGTAATTTTGCTATTAATCCTCACAAAAATAAAGATGCTGCAAGTTAGAAACTTGAAAATCCTTAAATTTCCATATTCAGTAGCCTCTCTCCTTTTTTTTAAAGGCTTCTGTGTTCCATAATTAATTTGTTTTTTTTTTTTTTTCTTTTCCAGATAGGTCATGTATTCCCTCATATAAAATCTCACTCATAATGTTTTATATTTTCTTTATAATGTTGCAAAACCCTAAAGCTTTCAAAGATAAATATATATGTTTGGAAATGTGTATTTATTTATACACATGTGCAATTAAACTTATATAAAAAACTTGAGCAAGTGTAAAAGTTTAAAAAAACTTATCACAGTATTGGTTATTATATAGTGAAGGGAAACTCAGTCTGAGAGATACTGACTAGAATACATACTATGAAAACTACTTTATAGTATATAGGAAAAGGGAGAACAGTTTATTTTGCCTAGATTAAGCAGATTCATGTGTTTAGCTTTCAGAAAATATTTCTGTCAGGGAAATGGAACAGTTTCTTCCAAAGAAGTAGCTTTTTGACCTTTCCTTATTTACCTAGGACTTTGGAAAGAGATTACCAGATCTTCTCAACTGGTATAAAATGACATTACTTTCTTGTTCTGTGTAGCTGCAACATCCCCACAGAGATGCCTGATGCTCTGGGCTGGGGTCAGCCCCTGACTGCCCCCCATCCCTCCCTCTAGTCTCTTGAGGATCCCCTTCAGATCCTGGCTCCCATGGAGTCACCAACCCCTGCAGCATCCTGCCAGTTCAGTGGGTATTCCTACAAGTTTTTTGCAACATATCATGAGTCATAAATGGGCTTTACAGGGTCAATGGAAAACACTGTTCCAGTGTTATCAGAGGCTTTAAGAAACACCTAGCCTAATAAATTGATAAGCAAATAACTGAAGAAAAGCTGACCTTTTTATAAAGATGTGTCACTTGCCTTGCATCTCATGTAATGACAACATGAAGTGGGTAGAGGCAGTTATGAAGACCACAACAAGTAGGAGTGAATGTGACTTGAGGCCTGTGACAGACATGCAACCCCCTCACCCCAACTGGATAAAATAAATTAATTCTGGAGAGTACATAAGAGTTTAAACAGAGTGGTGACAGGGTTTGGAGACAGAGGGAAACAGTCCAAAGTGAGGTCCAAAACATCATTAAGGAGCAGCATTGGGACCACAGAAAAAAACACAGGAACTGTATGAGGTTCAACAAAGCTAAGTTCTGGGTCCTCCACTTCGGTCACAACCACCCCAATGCAATGCTACAGGCTTGGGGAAGAGTGGCTGGAGAGCTGCCTGTCAGAAAAGGACCTGGGGGTGTTGGTCAACAGCCAGCTGAATATGAGCCAGCAGAGTGCCCAGGTGGACAAGAAGGTCAACGGCATCCTGGCCTGCATCAGAAATAGCACGGCCAGCAGGACTAGGGAAGCCATCATGCCCCTATACCTGGCACTGGTGAGGCCACACCTCAAACACTGCGTTCAGTTTTGGGCCCCTCACCACAAGAAGGACATGGAGGTGCTGGAGCGTGTCCAAAGAAGGGCAACAAAGTTCGTGAAGGGTCTAGAGAGCAAGTTATATGAGGAGCGGCTGAGGGAGCTGGGGTTGTTTAGTCTGGAGAAGAGGAGGCTGAGGGGAGACCTTCTTGCTCTCTACAACTACCTGAAAGGAGGTTGTATTGAGGTGGCGGTCAGTCTCTTCTCCCAAATAACAAGTGATAAGATGACAGGAAATGGCCTCAAGTTGCACCAGGGCAGGTTTAGGTTGGATATTAGGAAAAATTTCTTCACTGAATGGGTAGTCAGGCACTGGAACAGGCTGCCCAGGGAAGTGGTTGAGTTCCATTTCCTGGAGGTATTTAAAAGATGGGTAGATGTGGTTCTTAGGGGCATGGTTTATTGGTGGGCATGGTTTATTGGTGGTTTATTGTCAGTGCCAGGTTAACAGTTGGACTCAATGATCTTGATGGTCTTTTCCAACCTAGACGATTCTACGATTCTATGATTGTATGATTCTACAGTCTTCCCTACAGTGATCAAATCTCCTTCAACTGCAGTTTTACTTACTTTTGGTAAACATATTCTGATGTACTGTATAGCTGTTCATAATAAAATTATTCCTTAGGGGCTGCAGTGTGTCATTCTATTTGTGCTTTGAAGTAAGCCAGAGTACGTATTCATCCTCACAGCAGGGACTCCTTTGTCATCTGATTGAAAAAACAGTTTGTGAGTGGGCCCGTCAGCCTCGGTTGACCTGACCCATGAAAGGCAGCAACGCTCAGTTCATGGGCAATAATTCAAGTGAACAAGCCATATTTTGGTGGGTATTGTACAACCACAAACATGCAATACCACCTTAAGACCACCTTGGGACTTAAGCAAAGATCACCTGCAGTCTACTGCAGAGTATGATCTCAGGATTATCTTCCTCTCCTGAAATATATAACAGCCCAATAAGTTAAGAAAAATGTCATTCCTCACTGAAAAGACAAAAGGAGACAAAAAGTTATCTGGGCTATACAAAGCCCTTAGGGATCTTGTTTAAACTCAGGAGTAGAGCTGAGCGAATAATTAACTCTTGTTTTTGTGTCAGCTCTGGAAAAAATGTTTTGGACTGAACAAACTATATTGCTTTTCTCAAAAGTAGGGATTTTTTTATTATTGAGTAAAAATGCATTTTATTTCAAGAGCTGTAACAGAACAAAAGCAATTTTTTATCTTAAATTACTTTCACAAGAGCATTTGCAAAAATAATTTCAGACAAAAATGTTATTGTTGTTTTAAAAATCTTGAAATAAAAAGCATTATTTTATGTTACTTTAAAATGGGTTATATGATTGACATGAAATATTTAGGTCAAAAAACACTTCACCCATCTCTACTCAAGAGACTATAGATCATACAGCTGAACTCAGCTCAAAATAGTCAGCTTGTCTTTCAAATTTTTTTTTCCTTTTGTATTTATAATAACTTGCTCTGTTTTGCTAGCACTTTTTAATTTTAACTGATTCCCTGCAGTTATTATACTTCTAGGATAACTAAGTGCATATGAGAACCAAATGTGCTGCATGAATCAGTTTTACTGAAAGGGGAGAAGAAAAAGAAATAGAGCAATGTCAAAGATGCAGAAGGAGAAGCACTTTTATTAGGGGCATGATCTTCTATAAAGCAATCAAGAATTTAGATAGAATATTGCATATAAGAACAGAACTGTCTATCCAAAGCTGAGAAGTAATTTATTTTTTTTTTCATGTTTGACATTTAGAGTCACATAACATCAGTCTGTGACTCCAAAATAATGTATTGACATACCTTGGAGAAACTCAACATAGCACATCTGGATTTTTTTTCTTTATAAGAGCTTTTCTTTCAAATACCTGCTATACATTTAAATAGCAAGGAGCTGTTTCAAAAATAATTGCAGTGGGTAGAAGAAAAGCTAATAACAGTACATGCAGATTCTCTGCAAAACAGCAGATGCAGAGGTTCTCAGGCTACCTGAATTATTTATGGTTAATTCGGCACATCTCTAGTAATGTCTGAGGCTTTTATAGGTCTCTGAAGCACATCCGAGAAAAATGCACCCATATTCATGCACCTGCATACTTTTAATTATAAACTCTATGGATTGTGTGACCAAGTCATTTAGAAATTTTGGCTGAATCATTCAGAGAGTAATTTGACACACTTTGTGCTGTGGTTTGCAAAAGCCTCACATTTATTTGCAGGCATATTCATTTTAATTCAATGACTTTGAAACGTGATGTGATTCAATAGCACAGAAACACAGGAATCACTGTACCATCATGGATCAATGTTCCCTCTATTCTGACTTTGGCTCCAGTTCTGCACCTGGATGCAGTAACACAAAATCCTACCAAAATCAATGAGAGTCTGCACTGCAATAGGATGCTCAATAGCCAGATGTATGTTGGGCATGGTCGTTCAATAATATTCAGAAAAAGGATTTCTCAAAAGGAAAGGGGGCACATCAGTAACTTTCATGTACTATACTAGCTAATGTTACTTACTTAATTATTTTTTTCCTTTAAGAATGCTTTTTCCTCCTTGTGTATATGCATATGCATCACTGTGAATTTTGTAGGTGTGAATATTAGCTAAAATCTTAATTATGCATGTAAAGATATTCAAATAGGTCAACGAAAACCAAGTATTTTCTATGTCAAAACTACACAACCAAAACCTTGCAATACGTGGATGTTCAAATAGGCAACAAGATTATTAAACATTTTAAGCTAAAATGCAAAATATGTGTGAGAAGAAACAGATTTTAAATACAAGGATTTAGACTTGGGAATCTGGATGAAACCTTCATGATGAAAAAAAGAAAAATGATTAGGTTAACTTTCTGCTTTCTCAGTGTTTAAATATCATTTCTCTTTCATAGAAATATTCCTGGACAGGATGGACTAGGGATTTAGTTAGCCCACGAATTTCCTGTGTTCATGTGCATTTTTTCTTTAATAAAAAATACTTCTGTCTTATTTAGAATCATAGAATCATAGAATTGTTTAGGTTGGAAAAGACCTTTAAGATCATCAAGTCCAACCAGTCCTCAAGAGACTAAACTGTTTCGCACCACAAGCAGATAAGAGGAAACCAATGTACTACTAGCACCACCACTACATATTGACACTTCTGCTCCGAAGTCTGTATTGACTACCTTTGTTCTCTGTTTTATGACATTAGTTTTAACCAGTGAAGGGAGGAGCAGCTGTGCCTTTTCAGAGGACTGCCTCTATTACAATACAGTTCTGCTGGGCTTCCAAAGGTCGGATCTTACTCCTTTCCTGCAGCAAACACACCTGGAATACGCAGGACTGATCTTTCATTGTCACTGTAGAAGATGGCGGTGTGACCAAGACCTTGGAAAGATTTGAAAATGTCCTCTTGTGGCGCTAGGCGAACAGAAGACAGGATCCCTTTATTATGGTTTGGGAAATATCATAGAATCATAGAATCATAGAATCGTCAAGGTTTGAAAAGACCTTTAAGATCATCGAGTCCAACCGTCGACCTTATCACTGCCAAGTCCATCTATACCATGTCTTCAAGCACGGTATCTATCCATTCTTTAAATACCTCCAGGGATGGAGACTCAACCACTTCCCTGGACAGCCTGTTCCAATGCTTGACGACCCTCTCGGTGAAGAAGTTTTTCCTAATGTCTAACCTAAACCTCCCCTGGTGCAGCTTGAGGCCTTTTCTTCTTGTTCTATCACTCGTTGCTAGGGAGAAGAGACCGACCCCCACCTCGCTACAACCTCCTTTCAGGTAGTTGTAGAGAGCAAGAAGGTCTCCCCTCAGCCTCCTCTTCTCCAGACTAAACAACCGCAGTTCTCTCAGCCGCTCCTCATAAGACATGTGCTCTAGACCCTTCACCAACTTCGTTGCCCTCCTTCTAGAGCTATTATGTTGTTCAGAAGGTTCTTTTCTTACTACAGTTTTAGGGTCAAGAAATCTGAGTCACTAAGAGTAGGACTTCATTATGTTTGGTCCATATAAATGCAGAACAAACAGTTCCTTCTTCAAAGACCTAGAGTATGATTAGTATTTGTAGTGATGCAACTCAGGTACAGGATCAGACATCAGCTGGCTAGTGCCTAAGACCAAGAAGAGATAGGACTCTGTTCTAACTCAGTTAATATTCAAGAAAAAGCATTCAAGAAAAAATTTTTCAGACCATTTTTGCTCTTCAAAATGTCCCAAACATGCGTATTAAGCATAGGATACAAAAATCAGAACAGCAGTCCGGAAAGATCAGTGCCTGAGATCTGTTTATTTTCGCTGGGTTTTTTGTTTGCTTGGTTTTGTGGGTTTTTTGATTGGTTGTGTTTTTTTTAATGTTGATCCTTTGCCTTTCTGTACTTTAGGTTTTTGTCCTTAAAATTTAAGAGTGCTTTCCTACTTCACAGTGAAGTTGTTAAGGTAAAGCCCATTAAATACTTTTAAGTGCTCAGACAACACAATTTATTCTGTCTGTAAAGACATTTTAGCTAACTTTTTTTTTTTTTTTTTTTTTTACATACACATTTCCCTGCTTTACTCAGCAATTGGCTTAATGTTATGAGGATTAGAAACAGCATAATCCGAGACTGAAGATCTGTAGCCCTAATTTTGTCAGTAATTGCAATGCAAGAAGGTATTTCACAGTACGGTAAGTCTGCAAACCTCACTAAAGAAAGGAATATACCTTGGATGTTGTACCAACAAAATCCTCTGCTATTTTACTTGAAACACTCAAAATCAGTAACCCTAGATTGAACATAATACAGTTTGCTTTTACCCATAGTCTGGCCTTCATGAGGCACTGGTTAAACACTTCTCCCTCAACTATCAAGATGTATCATCAACACTGAAAATATTCCTAAAACAATGTCATGACAGATGATGTGAGGATTCCTTCTTGTTACCAGTACTTTAAAATAGCCAGTTTACCTCAAGCCCATGGAGTCAGCCATGCTATTAAATTATCCTACAGTGCGCAATATAAAAGGGATCAGCAATTTTGATACCAGAACTTTGGGGCGAGAAATCTCCAAATATCAGGAAACACCTTTGAAGACGAGGTACCTTCAAGTGTCTATGTAATGGCGGCCTTTAAGAAGCTCTCCTCTCTTTTGAAAACATAGGCTTAATGTGAGTGCAGAAAGAACACCATGGCTGTTGGTGCATTGCAACTCTTTATAGATTAATTCCTTTGCTGCTGCTTTGTCTTTCTCCTGAACTCACTGCCACTGCTGCGTCTTCCTCATCCCATTCTGGAACTGCTGCTGTTGCTGCTTCCTTGTTTACTCCTAAACTTCAGCCATCCCTGCTAATCTCAGGAGTGTGATGGAGAAACACATGAGCTTTATGGAACCAAGACAAACCTGACACTGCTTGTTATCTGAGGCTCTGTTCACTGTCACGGCTTACTACACACATCTTGCTGTTGAATGCTGGTGTTCTTGTCTAGTGTGAGACAAATGTCGCTACCAGTAAAAAAACAGATGCACAATTATAGCCATGTTATTCTAAGAAATCTGCCGATTTGCAAAAGTAACAATCCAAAAAAAAAAAAAATCTGAAAGATAAAAAAATGTAGTAATATAATCTCCCTTGGATCTGAACTGCCTTGCAGTACAAGCATTTCTGATCTCCCTTAATAGGCAATTAGAAATTCTGAGTTGTTTCCAGTTATTGAAGAGTAAATATGAGGTTTTTAAAAACTCATGAAAAAATACATAAGAAGGAGAAAAAACAAATTTAAATCTGGAGGGTTGTAATGGATGCAAATAAATCCAAGATGTGCACAAAACAAGACACTGGCTATCTCTCAGGAGACATTCTTTTGAAAGGGAGTGGAAACATATATTTACCAAGATACATGAAGAACTGCATTCACGTATTCAAAACACAATAACCCAGTGCACATTACAGTTGGTATTATGGTATTAATATAGATAAATTGGCATTTTGATGCCTAAAGCTTAGGTTTACGTTGCCTAAATGGGGTTCCCTATCAGCTAGGTGCTTTTGGAGACTGACTTTGATCACCGAATTTTCCAGAAAGGGAACATTTCAGACTAAAAACTTAAAAAAAAAAAAAATCAGCAAAAATCAAAATATTCCCTGTGGAAATTTCAGTTTTGCAGGTGATATGGTATTGTATTGTATTGTATTGTATTGTATTGTATTGTATTGTATTGTATCGTATTGTGGGTATGCTGCTTGATCTCCAATTGCCAGTCCAAAAAAGGAGCAGGTCTCTATCAGTTCTTGTGTTATACTCAACAGCTCTGTGAATAATTTGGATATTCTTGATCTTCTTAATCAATACTGCATGCCTTTTTTTCAGGCAACTGAACTGATCCCCAAATTTTTGTATGACAGTCAGTTGTGGAAGCTATTTGTTGTTTTAATAGTTCTGGTATTTGAATGCTTTACTCCTGCTAACAAAATAAATCAAGGTTTGGGAATAAGAAGCTTGGCTGGTCACTATGGACTTCTCAGCTGTTCAGCTGATCTACTTTTTTTTTTTGGCTCTAAGTTCTCTTGACAACCAGAACATGTCGTAATTGAAAAATGTAAGGTGCTAATAAAAAAAGTTTAGCAAGAATTAAATTATTCTCTGTGAAAATTCCAACTTTGTAGGTGAATTAATAATAATAATAATAATAATAATAATAATAATAATAATAATAATAATAATAATAATAATAATATATTTATTTATTTTACTATGTTTAGTTTATTTTCCACTGGGAAAGTCAATATATCTGTTTTTCCTATGCAGTATGTCCAAAATAGAATATTTTATTTTATGGAATTGATTTTAGAACTTTTGTTTTGAATCAGCTGAAAATAAAACTTTTTTTCAGCACATTTGCTGTTAGAGAAGTGAAGTATGTGTCAAAGTTGTGTCCTACAGTCTGAGCAGTTGAAGACATGGTTTACTTGGTGTGTTTGATTTCTTTCCCATTTTAGACACATAAAGTTTCTTGTTTTTATGTTGTGAACAACCTCCAGATTCTTCCACAATTAGCTTTATTATCCAGCACTGCAGTGCTTTGCCCAAGAACTCTTATGTTCCCTCTGCCTTGCATACTCACAGAGTGGCTAGACAATAGCTTGAATCTCTACAATTTCATACTGAAAATATCTTTTCTGTTCACCATGAGGAAAGAACATGAAGGTAAAAAAACTAGAACTGAAAGTAATGAACTGGAAAGAAAAACTTGTATACACATATACACTTGTTTATGAATGTGCATACTAGTGACTTTAAGCATATCATTAGTTCTTACAGACTACAGAAACATACAGCTCAGAAGCGATGTATGGGATACAAATTCCTTACAATCCTGTGTACATATAATTTCATTGTCTTTTGTGTAATATTGAACATTTCCTATGCTTGTTTTAGATTTAAGCTGTAAAGCTGGTACAGTAGTTCAATATTTTTCTAAACATCTCTTAGAATCATAGAATCATATAATAGTTTGGGTTGGAAGGGGACTTTAAAGGTCATCTGGTTCCAACCCCACCTGCAGTGAGCAGGGACATCTACAACTACATTAGGTTGCTCAGAGCCCCATCCAACCTGACCTTGAATGTTGCAAGGGATGGGGCGTCTACCAACCTCTCTGGGCAACCTGTGCCAGTGTTTCATCACCCTCATCATAAAAAATACCTTCCTTATATCTAGTCTGAATCTACCCGGTTTTAGTTTAAAACCATTACCCCTTGTCCTATCGCTACAGACCCTGCCAAAAAGTTTCTCTCCATCTTTCTTATAGGCCCCCTTTAAGTACTGAAAGGCTGCAATAAGGTCCCCCCAGAGCCTTTTCTTCTCCAGGCTGAACAATCCCAACTCTCACAGCCTTTCTTTATAGGAGAGGTGTTGCAGTCCTCTGATTGTTTTTGTGACCCTCCTCTGGACCTGCTCCAACAGGTACTGAATGCAGTACTCCAGGTGGGGTCTCACCAGAGCGGAGTAGTAGGACAGAATCACCTCCCTCGATCTGCTGGCCATGCTTCCTTTGATGCAGCCCAGGATATGGTTAGCCTTCTGGACGGCGAGTGCACATTGTCGGCTCATGCCCAGCTTTTCATCCACCAGTACCCTCAAGGCCTTGAGCTGCACCTTGGCTTTCCTGACCCCATCCCTACACAACTGGGCAGCATCCCTATACTCTTCCAAGGATACCTGTCTCTGTGTCCACTGCCTGTGCATTTCATTCTTGCTCTTCAGTTTGACCGGCAAGTCTCGACTCATCCATGTCGGTCTCTTGCCTTCCTTTCCTGATTTCTTACACCTGAGGATTGAGAGCTCTTGCCCTCTATGGAAAGCATCCTTAAAGATCTGATAGCTGTGTTCTGCTCCCTTGTCCCTAAGGGCAGTTTCCCAGGGGGTCTTATTTACTAACTCCTTGAACAGCTGGAAGTTAGCTTTCCTAAAATTCAGGGTCCTGACTTTGCTCTTCGCCAGACCCATACCCCTCAGGACTGCGAACTCCACCAGTGCATGATCACTGCAGCACAGGCTGCCTCCAATCTTGACATCATCGATGAGCTCACTTGCGTTGGTGACCATCAGGTCCATCTATCGCATCCCCTCTAAGGCTATCTATTACCTGGCTTAAGAAGTTATCCTCAGGAGTCTCCTGGGTTGCCTACAGCTCACTGTGCTACTTTTCCAGCAGATGTCAGCGCGGTTGAAGTCCCTCAGCAGGATGAGAGCCTGCAAGCTTGATGCCTCCTGTAGCTGGAGTAAGAAGGCTTCGTCAATAGGCTCCCCTTGATCAGGCAGCCTGTAGTAGACACCAACCACAAGATTCCCTTTGTTGCCTCAGTCTCTAATTCTTACCCATAAGTTTTCAAACTGCTCATGGCTATTCTTCAGAGACAGCTCATCATGCTCTACCCATTTCTTGATGTAGAGGACAATGCCTCCACACCTCCTTCCTCACCTGTCCCTTCTGAATGGCTTGTAGCCATAGATAGCCGCACTCTAGTCATGGGATTCATCCCACCAAGTTTCAGTAATGGCAACTAGGTCGTAGCTTTCTAGCAGGACCATAGCTTCCAGCTCCTCCTGTTTGTTGCCCATGCAGTGTGCATTGGTGTAGAGGAACTTCAGCTGGGCTGTCAGCCATGTTACCTTCTTAGAGGAACAACCCTTAATTCCTTTGAGGTATTTCACTGGTGTTTCCCTGTTGGCTCCTATTACTTCAGGAGCCCCTCGCTCATCTCCATAAGACTTCAAGTATGCTGCAGTATAGCCAGCACATCTCAGAGAAACAGACTGAGAGCCCTCGCTATCACCCTGTTCCTCTAACCTTGGTGTGTCATCCTACAGCTGGTCACAGGCAAGCCTGATATTATCCCCCTCCCCCTTCAAGTCTAGTTTAAAACTCTGTCAATGAGCCCCACTAGCTTGTGAGCAAAGACCGCCTTCCTCCTTTGAGAAAAGTGAATCCCATTTGATGCCAGCAAGCCTGTGTTGGGTTTGCATGGCAAGGTTTTGGTATCAGGGGGGTGCTACAGGGGTGGCTTCTGTAAGAAGCTGCTAGAAGCTTCCCCTGTGTCCAGTAGAGCCAGTTCCAGCAAAATCCAAGATGGATCCACCACTGGCCAAGGCCAAGCCAATCAGTGACAGTGGTACAACCTCTGTGATAATATATTTAAGAAGGGGGAAAAAAAACCCTGTACAACTGCAGCTAGAGAGAAGAGTGAGAATATGCAAGACACACAACTCTGCAGACACCAAAGTCAGTGCAGAAGGAAGGGAAGGAGGTTCTCCAGGCACTGGAGCAGAGACTCACCTGCAGCCTGTGGAGAAGACCATGGTGAGGCAGGCTGTCCCCCTGCAGCCCATGGAGGTCCACAGTAGAGCAGGTATCCACCTGCAGCCTGTGGAGGACCCCACGCCAGAGCAGGTGGATGTCTGAAGGAGGTTGTAACACCATTGGAAGCCTGTGCTGGAGCAGGCTTCTGGCAGGACCTGTGGCCCCATGGAGAGAGAAGCCCACACTGGAGCAGGTTTGCTGGCAGGACTTGTCACCCCATGGTGACCCATGCTGGAGCAGTCTATTCCTGAAGGACTGCACCGCATGGAAGGGACCCATGCTGGGGCAGTTCATGAAGAACTGCAGCCCCTGGGAAGGACTCATGATGGAGAAGTCTGTGGAGGACTGTCTCCCATGGGATGGACCCCACGCTGGAGCAGGGGAAGAGTGTGAGGATTCCTCCCCTTGAGGAGGAAGGAGCATCACAGACAACGAAAACCCCGAAATTGTGGCAGTGACACCAGCCACGGAACCACATATTAATAGACTGGGCCTGTCTGTTTCTTCCACTGTCGCTGCTCACAATTGGAAGGAGAGAGAACAAAATAACCTGTGCTCCAGATTCCCTTACTAACTGTCCCTGAAGTCTCTTTTGATCGCCCTTGGACTACGCATTGCAGCTTCATGGCCACCCACATGGAAGAGCAGCAATGGGTAATAGTCTGAGGGCCATACCAGGCTAGGAAGTTTCCTTGTGATGTCCTTAACCTGGGCCCCAGGGAGGCAGCAGACTTCCCTAACAGGAGGGTCTGTCTGGCATATTGCAACCTCTGTTCCCCTCAGAAGGGACTCACCTACAACTATAACCTGTCTTTTCTTCCTCGTGGAGGTGGTCATGGTACAAAGGGTAGGCCTTTCTGACCTTGGTCACACCTCTGGTGTAGATGGACTGTCATCCACATCATCCATTGACTTGTCTTCCACATCCACAGCCTCATACCTGTGGTACGGAGGCACCTGGGAAGGCAAGGTAGGCAAAGAGGGGGTTTGTCTGCTGCCCTGAGCGTGGACTTGCCTCCATTCTCTCCTTTCCTTTAAGCTACTGCCTTCAGCCTGTCAGGGGCAGGATACAGGATCCCCTTGATCATGAGTTTTTTCTGGTGGCTGTTCCTGTGTCTGTCTCAGGGAGGGCATGATTCCACCAGTCTATCTCTTTCTCAGAATGCCTGATGCTCCTTAACCTTTCTACATCTTCTTGTAGGTCTGCCACCAAGCTGAGCAGATCATCTGCCTGGTCACACCTCACACAGCTGTTCTCACTACTGCCATAGTAGTGAGAACTAACACTCTCTGCAGCCTGAGACCTGGATGGCTTCATGTTTTCGTGGGAGCTCTGTCTGGGTTGCCACATCCATTCTGGTGAGTCATAGAATCATAGTTTCATAGAATGGTTTGGGTTGGAAGGGACCTTAAAGATCATCTAGTTCCAACGCCCCTGCCATGGGCAGAGATACCTTCCACTAGACCAGGTTGCTCAAAGCCCCATCCAATCTGGCCTTGAACATTTCCAGGGAGGGGGCAGCCACAGCTTCTCTGGACAACCTGTTCCAGTGCCTCACCACCCTCATAGCAAAGAACTTCTTTCTTATGTCTAATCTAAATCTACCTTCTTTCAGTTTGTAGCTATTACCCCTTGTCCTATCACTATGCTCCCTTGTAAAAAGTCCATCTCCAGTCCAGAGGACATAGCTTTCTGCCAGGTGGATACCATTGCTAAGCTCTTTCTGAGAGGGTGATGACCACCCATTGAACTCACCTCTTGAGCTGGTAAGGTGACTATGCCCTTCCTGGGCACCGTTCCATGCAAACTGCCATGTCACGCCCTAGCTGCCCTGCCATGCTCTGTTTGTCTGTTCTGTTCACAGGGCTCCTGGTGCTAGCGCTCCCCAGGCTGTTTTTTATAGGTGTGGGGGTGGCCGTGGTTGCTCTGGCAGTGCCCAGGCCTCATCAGCATCTCCCACAAGAGTTGCTGGCTCCTGGTTGGTCTCTACGCTGTCCTAGTGTTTCCCTGCCTCAGGAAAATGCCCTGTGTGCCAAGATCTGCCACTCCACTGTGGATCGGGAGGGCTCCGGAGCAGTTTCCCTCGGCAACTGACCTCTTTTCCTATGCTCCTGGATTTTGGAAAACAAAGCAAAACAAAACAAATATTTAAGTTTTTTTTCCAGCTGGCATGTTACTTGGAAATATATTTTTCAGGCGTTCAGTCTTTTCAACACACAATGTATCTTCTTCCTGCACTGCATTCAAAACTAGAAAGAACTAGACACACTGTGTCAGAAAAGCTTGGGCAAAGGCTTGCTTAAGTCTTTGTCTAGTAAAATGAGATGATCTTAAATCCCAAAAATGAGTTATTGAATTTGGCTTGATTAACTTTTATTTAGTATTATGAAATCTGATGAGTCTTATTGATTTTCAAATCTATAACTCTATCCTTTTAATTCCTCCTATTATCAGCATTAGGTACTGATTGCTATTGTTAAAAGGTTTCATAGTTGTAGAAACTGATTCTTATGATTAATTTGACATATTTGATGACAATCATAACATTTGATAATATCAGTATCTCATTAATTGATTGACTACTACATTACTTCTGCTAAGATAAATCACCTGACAAATGCAATATATCAAATGAGTTTTAACTTCCTTGTGTACTATTCAGCTACTAAAAAAGCAAATGATTTTCAGTCCATTTGGGACAAGTGACCCTTTTGAATTTTCCCCTTTGACAGGGTTAAATCAAAGCACTAAGACTGTAATTTAAACACTCTTGGGAGATGTAGGACCTGATGAGATGCATCCCAGGGTCCTGAAAGAACTAGCAGATGTAGTTGTTCAGCCACTCTCCATCATATTTCAAGCATCATGGCAGTCAGGTGAAGTCCCCAGTGACTGGAAAAAGGGAAACATTTTTAAAAAGGGTCAAAAGGAGGAGCCTGGGAACTACTGACCAGCCAGCCTCACTTCTGTGCCTGAGAAGATCATGGAATAGATCCTCCTGGAAGACATGTCAAAACATATGGAAGACAGGGAAGTGATTAGAGACAGCCAACATGGCTTCACCAAGGGCAAATTGTGCCTCACTAATCTAGTGGCCTTCTACAATGGAGTGACTGCATCAGTGGACAAGGGAAGAATTATGGATATCATCTGCCTGGACTTCTGTAAGGCCTTTGATAGGGTCCCCCACAACATTCTTGCTGCTAAATTGGAGAGATACAGGTTTGATGGATGGACTGTTAGATGGATAAGGAATTGGCTGTATGGCCACATCCAAAGTGCTGCAGTCAGCAGCTCAATGTCCGGATGGAGATCAATGACAAGTCGTGTCCCTCGAGGGTCCATATTGGGACTGGTAGCGTTTAATATCTTCATCAGCAACGTAGACAGTGGGATCGAGTGCACCCTCAGCAAGTTTGCTGATAAGACCAGGCTGAGTGGTGCAGTTGATCCACTTGGGAAGGGATATCATCCAGGGGCACCTTGATAGGCTTGAGCGGTGGGCTTATGTGAACTTCATGAAGTTGAAAAAGGCCAGGTGCAAGGTCTGACTCCTGGTTCAGGGCAATCACCAGTATCAGTTCAGGCTGGGTGATGAATGGATTGAGAGCAGGTCTGCAGAGAAGGACTTGGGGATATTGATAGTTAAAAATTGGACATAAGCTGGCAATGTTCACCTGAAGCCCAGAAAGCCAATCATATCCTGGGCTGGATCAAAAGAAGCATGGCCAGCAGGTCAAGGGAGATGATTCTCCCCCTCTACTCCACTCTCATGAGACCCCCACCTTAAGTACTGTGTGCAGATCAAGAAAGATGTAGATCTGCTAAGTGGGTCCAGAGGAGGGCCACAAAAATTATCAGAGGGCTGGAACGCCTCCCCTTTGAAGAAAGGCTGATTGAGCTGGGGGTTTTTAGACTAGAGAAGAGAAGGTTCCAGGAAGACCTTATTATGACCTTTCATTATAAAAAGGGAGCTTACAAGAAAGATGGAGAGAGATTTCTTATCAGGGCCTGTAGTGACAGGACAAAGGGTAATGGTTTTAAACTGAAAGATGATAGATTTATATTGGACATAAGGAAGAAATTCTGTACAATGAGGGTGGTGAGACACTGGAACAGGTTGCCTAGAGAAATTGTGAATACCCCATCACTGGAAGTGTTCAAGGTCAGATTGGATGGGGCTCTGAGCAACCTGATCTAGTGGAAGATGTCCCTGCCTGTGTCAGGGGAGTTGAACTAGATGATCTTTAAAGGTCCTTTCCAACCCAAACCATTCTATGATTCTATGCTTCTATGTCTGTTTCTTCAGTGACTAGCCAAGGAACCTCAGGCTATCACAGGTAAGTACCAAAATCTGCCATAGACATGGTTAAGACACACTAAATAACTCCAAAATTCTCGTTTTTCCTTTTAGAAATCCAGCTAGCAGTCAGTGACTCTTACTGGTATTTACCATTTTTTGTTTTAATCTGATCCATCTGATTCTAGTTATAAAATGGTTTCCTTCTCCTTTCACTCTGAGCAACCTGATCTAGTGGAAGATGTCCCTGCCTGTGTCAGGGGAGTTGAACTAGATGATCTTTAAAGGTCCTTTCCAACCCAAACCATTCTATGATTCTATGCTTCTATGTCTGTTTCTTCAGTGACTAGCCAAGGAACCTCAGGCTATCACAGGTAAGTACCAAAATCTGCCATAGACATGGTTAAGACACACTAAATAACTCCAAAATTCTCGTTTTTCCTTTTAGAAATCCAGCTAGCAGTCAGTGACTCTTACTGGTATTTACCATTTTTTGTTTTAATCTGATCCATCTGATTCTAGTTATAAAATGGTTTCCTTCTCCTTTCACTCTTGGCAGTGCAATGTTGATCCAAGGACCAGAATGAGACTAGAATTTATTCACCATCTTTTTTTCCTGAAAATGAATATGAAAACTTTGAGATGCTGTAGATCCTTTTCTGAATCTGTACACGAACTGACAAACAACCATACACAATCAGGATTTTTTTTAAACAGGAATTGTTTTAAATAGTTCTTTTTGCATTTAATTAACATCATTATAGTTAAGATGCTCTTCTAGACTCAAATTAATAATGAAGCTGTTGATGTACCTATTGGAGGTATGCCTTTATCACTTTGGGGGGAAAATCAATAGAAAGCAATTTTTCATTACTTTTTCCCTGTCAGATAAAATGGTATTCTCTTGGTCTTACATTTTACATATAAGTCATTATCACGGGTGAGCGCTTATTTGATACCATTGCTCCCAGACACTTTCAACTGCCAGGAGGTAGAATACTGTCATTACTTTGGCAAAGCAAAAGTGGTAGACTTATATTATTTCTGTTAATGAGGTGGGGATAATTAGATAGATCAAAAGATAACCAAAGTATGTCCAAGTTACTTAGGTCCTAATTCTGCAGAGCCCACAACTAATGAAGCATGATTAGAAATACCGTGTCCCACTTTTAGGGATGATCCTTAACTCTTATAATGGAATATTGAATGTTTGCTGTTAGAGTGGAAACAAGTGCTTTCATTGAGACCATGGCTAATATGCAAACTTTATATGGAGTTTGAATAGTCTTGGTTTTTCCAGTGATTAAAATTTAGTTTAGGATATCATTTGGGTCTTGTTTTTCATGTGTTTGGGTTTTTTTTTTTTGTTTTTCTTGTGTATTTTTTTCCCCAGCTGCAATCCTTCAGAAAAAAAGAGGCAAATGCACACTGTTATTTGCATACTTTTCCACTCTACTTTGCAGCAGAAATCTCATGAGAATAACTACTTACCCCCCCACCCCACTTTCTGACACTTCCAAATCAAAGATAAAAAGAATAAAAGAATATAGGCAAATTCTTACAATATACACATTGGCAAAGCTTGTTTTATGTCCCACTTCACTGGCTGCCTCACTAGAGACTAAGAGCTCTTTACTTCTACCAGCTCATGAAATTATTCCCCCGGGTCTATGATCTAATGCTGCAAGTTATTGGTGGAGGTGCATAGGAGCTGATTTTCCCCGTGTATTATTGATGTTTTTCAGATTTTATGAAATGTCTGTTCCTCACTGGGATAAAATTAAGATTCTTAACATATTATATGAAGAGTAAAGAAGGATTTTTCCTTCCAGGATGGTTTTAGAGCCTTATTTTTAGTAGGAAGCACCCCTGTATTCCTGAGTCAGGAAAGAGCTTGAATTTAAGTCTCCAATTTTACATTAATGCCCTTACATATTGGCTATCAATTAAAAAAGAAATACACATATACTCTTCCCGCCACAAATGAACATATCACCTGATTACGTCCTTGATATATTTTACAGAAAAGTTTTAGTTCTAAAGAGCTAGCATTTTATGTTTATTTTTGCTTGTGGTTAGAAGTTCTGAGAAAATCCCATTTTCTCTGTGTGCCACTCTACCATGCCCAAGAATATTTCTTTCTTATGAAGTACCAACCATACTTATGTCAGTTTGTTGATCTGTTTAAGAGGAGTCTAAACCTATGCTTAACCTGAATTCTACTATTTCTGATTCAGACATGAAGATCTGAACCCAAAAGTGTCTTCTTTTTTTCCCTATGATTTATAGCAGTAAGTTAAAAAAAAAAAAAAAAAAGTTATTCTCTTCCATATAAACTTTGCTTAACAGATTTTAGTCACAGATTGGAACCCTGTTGCTTACCCCTTGTTGGATTTGTTAGAGATAATCCTTCATTAATGATCTTGTGTAACGTACACAGATAAGTATAGGTATGAAAAAAATAAGGCTGCTTAAAATTATTTTTACAAGATCTTTTCCCATTTTTTGTAAATTTTTTGTAAATTTTTTGTAAATATTTTTTCCTGAAGGCTTCAGAATTCAGGCTGGTTTCAAATGAACTCTAAAGAGGCTCTCCGACTGCAGTATCAATGATTTTTTTTTTAAGTCAAACATGTTTTCCCATGGTAAAAGATTTATTTTTTTGGGATAAAAACATACCTCATCTGAGCTATTTAATATTATTCTGTTTTTAATCATGAGATGAGGAGGATGGAAAAAAACAGCAATATGATATCAGTCTCCTGTCAAACATGTCAAAGGGAATGTCAAAGTGGCTCTGAAATACATTACAGCTGTCAATGGAAGAAGGAAACCTAATAAACTTTGGGAATGTTTTGAAGACTTCTGTAATTAAAAAAGAATATACAAACTTCTGGAAACACTGATGAAAAAATGTGTCACGAACAGCAGGGAAAATGAATCTCCAGCTTCTGTACAGTCTTCATCTTATAAAGGGTATCCCTAAGACTTTTTTTTGAGGTTTGCCACATAAATATTTCCATGCTAAACTGCAAATGTAACATGCAAAAGGAGAAAGTGTTATGGATGTGCAGTGCAGTTTATGCAATGTTGAATTAGAAAGTACTGCAGATGTGCAATACAGCTTTGATAGTGCAGTGGTTGCTTATGGCAGATAACCTAGATAAATCTCCTGTAGTATTAGTACAAGAGCACTGTGGTTGTTCCAGGTTCAACTAAATAAAATTATGTATATGTATGGCCTTGCTCACATCATCTTTCTTTTTCTTCTTCCTTTTTTGTTTACCCCTTCATTTTTATCTTCAATGAATCTGAACTCTTCTTCAGAATGGGTGCTAAGCAAAAATCATGAAATCTTTCACTGGAAGAGGAAAATGAAAGATACTGAAGTGAAGACTCTAATTTTGTTTACAAAGGGGAAACATGCTTTTAAATGGGTGACTGATGAAAGACATCCCCATTAAACTGGAATACTGAGAATGTCACCTTTATTTATGAGGCTTCAACACTATCAAGTGTCAGAGAAGGCCAATGCAAGAGCGAGTGATTTTGACATTCTTATTTTCAGTCTGTTTCTTGTGCTTTGCTTAGAAATCTAGTGAGATGTCTCCAGCGTCAAACTGTGAAAAACAACCTTTAAGCTTCATAGACACGTGGCTCATGGCTTCAGCTCCTACTCGGGTTTATCAGAAACTTTGCAGGGATCTGACAAAGAACCTTAAAATATTTATCTGTCGACACAGATCTTGAAGTGAGTCTGTGTACATTAATCTCTTGTAAAAACAAGGTTAAATTAGTGCTAGAAAACATTGCATTTAAGGATATCAGCTAGGATTCACAGCCAGCTCAGCTAATCACCTGGCTGGCTGGTTGATCTGAAAGTTAACAAAGCCAGCAATACTTAGAAGCCAAGGAGTGTCATCAGCAGTTGCCCAGCTAAGGGTTTCAATACATTATGCTGCAGTTAAACAATTAATAATAAATGACAGCAAATCCAGCAAAGGAATCCCAACAAAGACACAATACTGAAGAAAGCAGAATGACCTTTAACTTCAGCCACGCAGTGACCTGTGATCTTCCCTTGTGGGTTACACGCCAAAAAGCAATGTTAAGTAATGAATGCTGAACAAATGCTGCAGAGGTATGACTTTTATCAGCTTCATTGGAGATTTCATGAGCTTCAGATTGGCCCCATGGTGTAAAATGAAACAGGAATGCCTCTGGTTTAAATTTTGATGCCATAGTGTTGGCTTATATTAGTGGAGAACCTGACCCCGGGTCTCCAAAAGGCTATTGACACCCTTTTTGTGAGGTCCTTGTAGCTGCAGATTGCAGCGTAACTTCCACACCGGGGATCTACAACCAAGGGACAGTGTGATATTTCTGCCTCTTCTACAGAAAATGGTGCCATAACCTGCAGGATAACACTTTCCAGCTATCAGTATTTACAGTTCAACACTAGTATAGATAGAGTTAACAGTTTTGTGTTACATCTGAACATAAACCCCACTCTTTTGGTCAGATTATAGGTCCTTGTAGCCCAGTATAATTTTTCTGAAAGTGGCCAGCTGCAGATTCTAAGAGAAAAGAAGAACGATTTTGCAAAGAGATGCTTGAACAGCAGAGGTTATTATTTCTATGTGGTCATGATTCACCTGGAGAAGATAAATAGGAAATGATAGTTCATTGAATCATCTATTGCAAGTAGATCATTTGTTAAAACTGATGCCGTAGAATCCAAAAGCTTGCATGTACTCAAAAAAAAAAAAAAAAAAAAAAGTGAAAACATTAAGGAAAGAAAAGCTTATCAAAGCTGTTAAAAACAACATAATTTCTGGCTCAGGAGGTCTCAGAGTCAAAATGTTCCCTCTTATCCCACAGCAATTTAAATTCATCAAACGTGTTTGTTAATGGACCTTGCCAAATACCTTTAGAAATCTCAGTACTCAGACAATATTACCAAAAGACATTTAATAATGTCCCTCATGAGGAGTTTTTAAAGATTCTTTAGTAAACAATAAAAGTTAGTATCTAAACAAATTAAGCACTTCTTGGAAAAGGTATTGTTGCGGGGTTTGGCTTTTGGTTTTGTTTTTTTTTTCTTCTTTCTTTCCAAGGACAAACAGTAAATCTGTAAGAAGCTGTCAGATCTAGCTACTATCCAAAAACCTTCCATGCTTTTCTAAGGAGCAGGGTTAGCAGGTTTCACTGTCAGCCATTTAATTTGAGCTCACAAGCTTAACCAGCTTCTTGTCTTCTCCCAGACTTCATAAAGTCAGTCTGGCTGCCACCAGCCAGGAGGCATTCAGTTGCTCTCAGGCTTACAATTCAAGCAGAGATTGAAATGATTAAGGCATGGGAAGATGGCTGGAGTAGCACCTGAGCCTGATGAGTCTGTCTGCCAAAGCTGAGACTTAGAAAATGCTAGTAAAAAGTGATTGTTTTCATATTTTAGAGGTCATCTGATGTAGCTGCTTGTAACAAAGGTGGTTTAATTACAACAAAATCATATACAAGATAGCACTGTGTCCCTGCACTATTACAAATACCTCCCAGGTAAAAATAACTCTGTCTCTTCATTGTGGGAAAAACTTCCATAAATTTCTATTTAAGAAACGTATCTTTCTTCTCCTCTCAATACTTGTTTCTCTAATTTGCATTATAAATAGATGAAAATGTTATCACACCTTCATACAGACCTTTATGAAACTCTCTAGTCCTGCTGAAAACCCAGAAATTCACTCATAAATCACCCCAAACTCACTTATCTCAGCAATTTTTTTTCCTTCTCAATGCATTTGGATGCTATTCCATAACCTTTGAACACTCACCCAGAAGCTGTTAGTCCAATAACATTCATTTCATGCTTAGCCACTGTTCAGGTTAAAGTATTGAAACACCTTTGAGGAGTTCCTTTTATCAAAGAATTTTAGCATGAAAGCAAGAAAAAGTCTATCTTATTTTTTATAGAAGATTTCATCAGTTTCTCTCAGCTTTGTACAAAGCTGTGTGAGAGAAAGGACCCTGGATCAAGCCCTCAGTAAATGTAGCCATCTTCGATTTCATTTGAGCCATGACTCTACTAGAGGCAATCTGGTGGAGTTAGGTGGGATTACTGGTAAAGTCTGCTGTTCTGTTTTATGCTGCCGCCCCCTCCAGTTTTCATCATCTGTGTTTCGGTCAGAGTTTCTTCTCCTTTTCTTGTGGGCTTATTCCTGGGTTTAGGCGGCTTCATGCCTCTCCCAAATCCCACCTCACTTTTTATGGGAAAAGGCCAGGAGTAATCCCTGTCACCTTCTCACATAATGGCCCTGCTGCCTCTGTCTTGGTTCATTGCCCTTGGAGATAGCTGATACTTTTTTTGATAGTAATGGAACAAATTTATAACAGCTGAGGATCCGCTATGTCTTTACTGCTAAATAAATATCTCACCAGTGCAATCCCACATCTGGGAACAGCTGATCCTCCTAAGTGCCTAAATATTAATTCACTTCTGAGGGTTTTTTTGGAGTGAGTCAACTCAACAAAACAAAAACCTGTTGCAGTTTTGGGCACAGTTCATTGAACGAACCCTCCCAAGTGCCAGAATGAGTGAGTTTGTATCAGGTTTGTGTGCCCTGGCCCTACACAACCCTCCAACACTCTCAAGCAGCCAGTATAATCTCAAGCTACATTTTCATCACTACACTAAGGATATCTTTGTCTAAAAGAGCAGATCATATGGGAAAGGTCTTGTTTTCTGGCTCTGAAGGTAAGTGACATAGCGGTATTCATATTCATACAGTTAATTCTCTCCCCCTTCAAAACAGTGTAGCCTCATCCATACAGCCTGTTGAGAAAAACCCCCAAACATACCTGAGGTTTGCCTGAGAGAATGCTACTTGGCCTGGGCAAAACCCATGCCAGGGACTGTGCTAGTAATTAATCTGTAGTGACAATCTCAGGACAGTGTTCAGACTTGTGCCTTCTCTCCGATTTATCAGTTAAGACATAGCTGGAAAGTCTGCAGGAAAACTTGGTAGTATGTGCATTTAAACCCTTTACAGACCAAAATCACTTTTGCCAAATTCTATATAAATCTCTATATCCCTGCCTGGTACTATGTTTCCCCTAGACATCAGTGCTTAGGAATGAGCTGATATATTTTCCAGCATAAGCAGGTACAGCAGTTTGCACCTTTGCTAACAGGCATGTTTATTAAATTCATAGCCAGGGCACGGAGCAGCTATTAGCAGCCATTCTTGCCCAGGAGCAAGAATTGTACATTGCAAGCATGGCACCAATTTCTGAAAAATTCCAACTTAGTAAATGTTGATTTCAGTTATTTTGGGACAGGAGGGAATATGGAAGGAGAGCAAGTACCATGGAGGTGATGGGTTTGGGGGAATGAGGACTATATGTTCTGTCACACCACAGCAGAGTGGTCGTGTTCACTTTTGTAGAGATCTGCATGCTTTTTAAGTAATTTGTGCCAGAATGCAGCTTATATATTGTAAGATGCCGTGGCATATTGATTCTCCACACTTCAATAAATGACTAACATGAGCTTTAAGGGCATAAGAATGGCCAAAGACACAGGCAGATATCTTAGACAATTTTAAACTGTCCTTGACTAACTTCTCCAGAAAGCCCATGCATCCTTTAAATCTTAACCCTCTGTCATAGCACGTCAGCTATTTTTGTTGCAAACAGTGCAACAGATAAAAGTGTTTCATTCTGAAAAGGCAAGCTTGGACTCTGCGTTTCTCTCCACAGTGATGTTGAATTTTAGCTCACCAGGCATCTCTTTCAACTTTGTTTCCTCCCAAGTGTCAAGGAGTAATTCCCAGAGGGTCATAAACTTTATAACAGGTATTGCAGCTTTAAATGCCTCAGATTAGATTGTACATTGAGTTACAGCTGGGAAGGTCATGCTATTACCATCTTGTAAAACATTTTTGTTTTTTTTTTTTTGTTTTTGTTGTTCCCCCATCAGGAATATAACAAAATCTCCCAGGTTTCTTGTGGAAAGGGATGGAAAAAGACTAGAATAAGTACCTTTACAGTAATCATAGAATTAGTGCTTCAAGCCCTAAGTGAAAGTGTGAGGAAATCCTGGGTTTAACAAGACACTTGCACCCCTGGTAAATAGTTTCACTGCCAAATTGATGACAGTACTGCAAGGGGGTTCTTTTTTTCATGTTTATCACTAGCATTTCCAACTAGGTCACAAGGATTTCTGCTTGATGATGAAATTGTCAAGAGGAGGAAATTCTGATTTCAGTGATCCATGGTGAGATAAAATAGGTTTTGCTGGGCAGTTTTAACCAAAACACACTCAGCCCTGAAGCACTTCAGGAGGAACAGACAAAATTTGGGAAAAGTGTGTGTCCTGATCTCGTAGATCTTTTCTGACGTTTTACCAGCTGTTGGTTGTCTTAATCACTTCTTCTTTTCTTAATATATCTTTTCTTTTAAGCTCTTTGGAAGCGCTGCTTTCTACATGACTAGGCTGAGCCTGAGACAGATGGAAACACTGTGGGTGCTGAACAAGCAGTGTCTATAGAGAAACCAGCAGTGTGTGGAAGGAAGTTGGGGAAGCAACTTCTGCTGCTGCTATTTAACGATTACAATAATATACCTGAGAGACTTAGTGACTTAGTGGTACTTAGCAACATAAGGAAGGCAAAATGGGCTGGCAAGGCATTAAGGGAAAGAACGCTTACTTGCTAGGTTGTTTGTAAGAATTTTGCAATTATATTATAAGAGAAGAAAAGCAATAAGTTAGAGAAAGGTTTCTGTTTATTTCCTCTATGATATTAGAATTGTTCAATTACAAATGCTTGTAGGAAAAGGCCCGTTCCAGCAAAACCAGCAAGGGGACAAATGTTGAAATGGATGAAGATGACATTTTGTAAATAAACACTTTTGATCTTATTGGAGTTAAAGTTGGTTTTATTTTGAAATGTATGTTGATCTATAGACAAAGAAATGCAGTCATTAAAAAGAAAAAAAATCAAATGAAACATCATGAAGCAATCAAATGCATTCCTTCAGGCCCTGAAAGTTTTACATATTTCAGTGCATAAATGTTTCAAGATTTTCATGTTAATGTCAATTTTGAAACAAATCTTTTTTAAAATCTCAGATATCCCCGAGTGATACAAAATGAAGCAAACCAAATATATTTCTTACTAGTTTCCTTAATGTTTCTTTTAATTATTTTTATTTTGTATTTTCAGTTCTATGCTAACACTTGACATATATCATGTACAAAAGCCTGGTTCTCAACAGGTGCAAGGCACTTTTATTTAATAAGCTTCAGTTAAGCAATGCCTATTTGCATCAGCTGAAGTTGTGGCATAGGATTTACGATATAAATGAAGAAGTACACAAGTGAAAAATTCACTTGTGACTATATTAAACAGATGGGTGACAAAATAGAAGGACTCAGTAAATTACTCACTGTTCTTAATAGCACAGTCCATGAAAGGTACTGTAAAATGTATTGCAAAAAATATGTCAGAGTAGGTGCAATATTGCATTACAGTAAAATATAAATTTGTGGCATTAAGTTTATTTGTCAGTCTTGGATAAACGTCCCACATTATTCTTATCAAAGCAGACACAAACCAGAGGAATATACTCTTGAGAGAAGTTGTGGAGTTGTAGCCCAAAGGAGAGAGGAGGCTGTTTTAGTGGTTTCAGCTTTGGCTTCTGATCCTGAGCTGATGACACACCAGTGACCTGTAGTTCTGGTGATGCTGGGAAGCAACACTCTCTGCACACTGTCAGCTCTTGAATCATGACTTCAGTCTGGTGGATCAACCCAGCTCAGCCAGTAGAGAGCAATCCAGACTGTGTTACATTTTCTTACTCCTGCTAGGCACCACTCTGGGAAATAAGTATATACAGGAAGTGCCAGAGAAGGATCTCTATTCTGAAGCAAATTTCTTTCCTCTTACATCTGAGTTAGGAAATTTACATTGGTTGTTATAAGGATAATAGAAAGAAGCCAAAGGAGCTGTGTGGACACAGCTGTATTAAGAGGAGGTTGCTGCTGTAGTATTCCCATGGGAATATGTAACTGTTAGGCCAAATTCTTCTACCCTTTTTCAACAATTTAGGTCTGGATAAACTAAATGCATTAAGTGATTCGTTCCAGATTTCAATTGGTGAGCTATGCAGCATTTGGCTTCTTGTGTGAGAAATATACTCACATCTGTAATTGTTACCATCTGTTTGGTATTCAGGATGTAAAAATGTAATGGAGATGAAGTCATATTTCATATTCTTTTCTCCATTTGGAGGTAAGAATGAAGCTATAACAGCCTGTAAATGCATCTGCTGGTGATAAGATAGTACAGCTGGAAATGGGATGCTAGATTCTGCACGGTTCAGAAAGCTTGTGTGTAGAAGCTGTTATACTGCAGTGTGTGCTGGTATTCTGTGATCCCATGAGATGATTGATGTATCATATAAATAGGGTGACAGAAAAGTATTTTTGCTGGTGTGATGGGAATAGGAAGTGCAAAATGTTGAAAATGCCCTGAAAATAACCATTCAAATTTATGTAAATTGCTTAATTAATTGACCTCATTTGCACTTGCAGATTTTCTTTACATTTTCCTTTGTGAATTAGTTATTTTTCATTGTGCACTGAGACAATATTTCAAAGCTAATTAAACCCTTTAAAGCTATAGGTTAATATCTAATTCTTATGTAAACACATTTATAAACATTAATCAGGTCTAAATTACCCATTTTATAAATACTGTTTTATTCATTTGCAGCTAATAGATGTACTGTCTGTATTTATTCTGCTTTGGGCTCAAGGAGTTCACATTAGTCTGTAAATGTTATTTCTTTAAATGGTATTATGCTGTTTACTTTTGCGTGTATTTCCAAGCGTCTCTGCTGTTTCATGAGCTCATGGATAGGAGCAGATAGGATCAGATAGGAGTCTGTCTGGAGCACAAAGACTGAACTCAGAGGCCCTCTGAGTCTTGAATCCTGTTGATGACTGTGGTTGATACAAAAAAGGTCTAGGGAGAAAGACTATGCAAAAAGCAGGGTAAGCTGATCCTCTGGTAGACAGGTAAAGCAAGACAAACATGTTACGATGCAGTAATATACATCTTGAAATTTCAATGAATTACCTGCTTTTGGGAAATGGAGCTCTTACCCTGTGTGAAATGTAAACTAATTAAGCTTTCAGTGAAAGAGAATGGAACAATCCTTGATGCATGAAGTTTAATATCCTCTCCATATTTTCCTGTTAGCATTAGCATTCTAGCACTGGATAATATAATTTTTTTTGCATAAATATTTGGAATTTTATCTCTTTCTTGGAAAACACTTGCAAATACATGGGAAAGAGGGAAATGCATTTTTCTTTAGTAGGCAAAATCCATTTTCTGTTCCTTATTTGAATGAATCGTGAATAAATGCTGCTTCACAAAAGATTAATGCTGCATGGAGAAGGTGGAGGGAAACTGTGGATATTCATTCATGGAACATAAGGTGGCATGTTCAATCATACAATAATTCATCCTCTTGTTAGAGTAGTTGTAAGTAAATTTTGATTGTTTGCAGCGATGCCATGCTTTTGCTCTCTGTTGCATGGACAAGAGTTGACAGAGGCTGTGGTCCAGATCTTGTCCCGGTGTGCTAGGTGTTGTACAAACACTGAATGGGAATATTTCCTGTTCTGAAGAATTTAGAGCTTGCATTCATTAGATGGCCAACAGCTGGAGAAAAAGGAGAGACTCAAAAAAGTTAAGAGGCCTGGCCCATCATCATACCTAAATTCTGCAGCAGAGCTAAGATTAATGCTCAGGTGTTATCATTCCCAGTGTGATGCCACGTTTGCTCATGCCACAACAGCATATTGCTTTGTATTTTTCTAACATGGACGAAGGTTAATTATTTGCTGTCACTCTATATAGCTGCTGAGTTTACCTTTCTGCTAGAATTTTCACTCCACAGATGCTTGTAGCATCCTTTGCCACAAATACCTTCTACATGCTGCTCACCCCCTTTCGTCAAGTCACTGCTAGGGAGGTTGATGAGACTCAGCTGCTGTTGATTCCTGTGCTGTTTTAGATGCATCCCACAAACTTTCTACTGCACTATCATTATCGTCTGTGGCCCCATAGTCTGTTTCTGCTCTATCTGACAATTTTTATATTCAAAATGACTTTAATGACTGTGATGACATAACCAGTGTTTTAGTGTAATCCAGGTACGTTCTCTGTTCTGTTATTGTTGGTTTTTTTTTAATTTCATTCACTGATTTCTCAAGAAAAGCAATCAAGTTTGACTGCTATGATTTGTTTTTCTATAAACTCACAGAGCTTGTTACTCATAGATCTGATACCCTCTACACGGCTGAAGTTTTATTTTTTTTCGTCTTTTTTTTTTTTTTCTTGAAACTCGTTCTGTTGTGTAGAAGGGTTGGAAATTAGACTTACATAGCAGTAATTACCAGAGTCAAATTCTGGAAGATTGATACCATGTCTAAATCTCTAGAACTTCTCTATAACATTTTCAAATAGCTGTCAGTAGTTCTGTGCATTTATTAGGTAATTCAACTGAAATCACTGAATGCATATCATCCGAACAGCTGATACAGCTTCATTCAAAATTTGGATTTTTTCCTTATGTTTGTTTTCATTTGATTTTATTTCAAGTCTATAGTCTATTTTATTGTCAAAGATAGACTTAAGTCTTCATTAATAGACATGTCTTTCCTCTCTTCCCCCTCCCCCTTTCTCTCCATATATATACATATGGATATAAATATTTAAACACACACATGTATATATATATTTACACACACACTTATGTATACCTAATACAGATTTTGAAGAAAGGATTACAGCCACTGGGCTATGTGAGGCTTGTTTACAGTCTTGCTTCCTAGACAGCTGTGTACAGATTGTTAAGTAAAGAACTTATGAATATCGAAGGAGACATGTCAGGCAAAGGGACCATCCTGTTCCACTTGGAGTTTTCTCCTTCATTTCATAGCTAACTGCACTTGTCTCAGGGGATAGTCCTGAATTTGTGGGCTTAAACTTATTTGCTGTGAAAAGGCAAGCAAAAGCAAGAAGTTACCTGTAACAGCCCTTTGAAAAATATAGATCTGATTAAATATGAGTAAAGAAAATCCAGCTGAAGCAATGTGAAACAGAGGATTTCTGTGCCAGAGGGTTTGAAAGACACTTTATTATTATTTTTGGTTTATATTTTGTAGGTTCATACTCAAGAGTCTTGGATCTTAGCTCCATTCTGAAAGGGCTTAAAAATGTATCTCATCTGAAACTACTGAATTTCGCCTTGCTATGTCTTTGTAACCACAAAATCAACCAGCTGGTGTGACTTCCAGGTGACATTGAAAAGCCCTTCCTTGCATAAACATTCCTGGACAAGTTTCAACCAAAATCTGGCATAAGAATGCACCCAGAATATGGACTCAGGTTGACTGAAAACCAGCCAGAAGTTGGCCCAAGATTGCTGAAAGCTTTGCAAATTATTTCTGGTTTGTTAGGAAAATGTTACCCAGCTGTAGTCATTACAGATGCATTGTAACAATTATTATACCAAATGAAAGAGTGTCCTGGGGGTGTGGAAACATGGAGGGTACCTTTTCATCTTGCATACAACAGCAGGATGGGAATCCAAATTCCATTTAGCAGAGTTTCTATTAAAGAGACTTACTATTTTCTCAGCCAGAACAGTGGCCCAAAGAAAGCCTTCTTGCTGGTTCAACATCTGGTTCCCTGAGACATTTTCTCCAGATGGGTTGCATTTGTATCCAATGCAACAATATTACTCATGTGGCAAGTATTTCTTAGAGGGTAAGGAGCCCTATGAAAAGATGGTTGTTTTTAAAGGAAATAATAATACTTTTTTCTGAGAATTGTAGCCTGAATCACAGTTTGCTTTTTGCATTCTCCATTGTATAATGTCGTTTATCAAATTTTCATTATACATCATTGCAAAATAGGATGAAAACATTTTGTGTGTGTGTGTGCCTGTGGTTCAAAAGTTGATTTTTTTTTTTTCCCCCCATCAGATATGAAAGAAATCCCTGTATAATTTATGAAATCTTCCTTTTGTATGGTATTTTCCATGGTACGTTAAAGTGGAATCACAGCAGCAATGTTGGTTGTAAGAAACCTCTGGAGCCAGTAGTCCAGCTGTCTGCTTGGAGCAGGACTATTATCAACATCAGGATCTGTGGATCAGGCCAGCTGGGCTTCACATGTCAAGATGTGAAAACCTTCATAGACAGAGGGTCTACAGTTCTGCTATCACCTGTTCTTGTGTTGAACGGCCCTCCTAGTGATGTGGTTTATCTTAGTGTCCAGTCTGAATCTCCCATGCCAGGCTATTGCCTCTTGTTACATCTTGTACCACTGTGGAGGACAAACTCTGTAGTTTTTCTTCACAAAGCTGAAAGCAGAGCTTAGATTGTCCCTTAACCACCTTTTTGAGAGACTAAGTAGTCTGAGCTCCCTGAACCTCACCCTGTAGGTACTGTGCCCTAGGCTCCCAAGTATCCTGGTAATCCTCTGACGGAGCTTCTCCAGTTTTTAACATAATAATCCTACTGTATCCTATTCCTATTCTTAGCATTCTTATTCCATTTTTTTGATAAAACTTTCCTACACTGCACTCTGTTTGTTTCTTTGTTTTGGTTTATGGGTTTTTCTTTGAGTGCAGAAAAATGGAAAATGCGAGAAAAATGTTCAGAAACCATGTGGGAATTTTCTTTACAATCCAAGCTGGCTGAATTCTGAACACTCAAAAAAAAAAAAAAAATCCCCAAACTTGCCCTGTTACTTCCTATCTCTGTCTTGCAGCCAAAATTCCTAAAGTGATCTGATAGTGTGTCTTGATATGACTATGGTTTTTGAGAATTTTTGTTTGTCTGTTTTAAGAGCGATCCAAATAACCACAACATTAAATTCAGCATACTGAGGCTGAGTGCAAGGAAAAGTTTCCCAGCAGTGAAAGAAGATTATTTAGGGCTGCTCATTTTATTCGGGTCATCTAAAGTTAGACTACACAAAGGTATGAATTAACTTTTCTGTTGCTGCACAGAGCATAGCTGGATGGCTTAAAAGATTGTTTCCAGCATGGACTACTTCAGGGAATATACAATACATATCAACTAATACATACCAAGATGCTTTTTCTGCAATTGGTTATCATCTTACAAAGGTGATATTTGTCTCACCCATGCAGGTACATGAAGAAATCTATATTTTCATGTCAGCAGCCATGAAAAAGTGCTAAGGTAGATATTCCTTCAGCTGATCATACTCTGAGAGGAGCATGTGTCAAAGTACCCTCTGGTGATCCCATAATGTAAGGGCCATATGTTAACCACTTTTCCTGTTCACAATCATAAGACTATAATTTCCCTCTGGACTTGACTCTGCTCCAAGGAAGACAAAGAAAATATACACAATTTCACTTGATCTTTTTCTGTCAGAGAGGAATCAAGCAGCCAAAGGGGAGAGTGCAGAACCTCCTGGGTTGGATTTTCAAGTGCTATTTGTTGATGAGGCCAACAGAGTTATGTACATGTGCGAGCTGCTTTTCTGTTTGTGTGGTCTCCCATGAAACGTAGCAGTGTGAAGTCCCTATCAGAATCTCTTTCTGTTTAGATGCTGGGATGATGAGTGCTGAGTCAAAACTAGGCAAGGTGAGTGAAAATAAAATAGTCAAAAATTATTGCTTCAGGAGAAATGAAGTAATGCCAGGACCAAGACCAAGAGTGACAATAGAGGTTCTGCCACAACTAACAAGGTTAATTCTAAGAAGAAAAGGGGAGTCCATTAGTTTGTTTTGAAGTTAATTTGGCACAAAACTTCTCCCTTGTATTTAAACAGAAGCCAGTGCAAAAGAATACAAAGAAAGAACGAAAACTTCCAACCTAAAAGTGTTTAATTTGTAGGAATTTTTGACATTTTGTCCTTTGTTTTCATTCTAAGTTAGAGTGAACCCAAATATCTTTTAAGTTTCACGAATAATAAAGCGGGAAAAATGTTTTTGAAATTCTAAAACATCTTGATGGATTGATTTTTAGTTTGTGTATTTCAGTCACATTCACATCTTTTCGTGGTATGTGACCTAATGCTGTTCTATATGTTAATGTAGCTGACTTAACGTAGCTGACTTCTGGAAGTGACTATGTGGTTGTTGAAATAACTCTATTTCCTATTTTCCAAATCATAAAGGTCAACTGCTATTAGTAAAGATTGAAATATCTTATTTCCTTTGATGAATCAGTGTCCTCATATGTGGGTTTTTTTATCAAAATATTCATCATTTTCATACAAATTCTTTAATTATACCACAAGTAGAATACTCTTTAATCTAGATGTTCAAACATTTCACTACAGGAAACAGGAAAGAAGTTGATTATCAGATAGGCTGTTTCAGTCACTACTAACTAGCCCTTAAATATTTTTACCAAGCTAAACTCAAGTACTTCAAATATTTTATATTATATTGTAGTATACCAGCAATGATAGATGACATTATTTTGTGATACCATCTAATAAGGTAAAAAATAAAAATAAAATAATTAAACATGTAGGTAAAAATCTGTTATCATTATTCAGGAAGTTGTGTTTGTTTGTTTCTTTTTTTTTCCCCCAAACAACAACAAAAAAACAAAAATAGATATGTGAATTATTCTTACTGAAGATTTCTCTTCCTCTGTATCTAGTGTATACTTTCTTCCAAATTTTAATTAATATTGTTGTGCATTTCTAAATACTTTGATCTGGGAAAAAAGATTTGACATTTATGATTTTTATATCCACTTTTTTGCTCAGCTTGCCAAGAGCTTTGTGCTAAATGCAAAAAAAAAAAAATTTCCTCTCCCTATGTGTTCTTTATGAAGGGATCATTTACTTGTACATGAAGAAAGCACCTGTGGGTGTAGTCTTTAGCTAAGCACGGTACTTAGGGGAATGTCCCATACTATACATTGTTCTTACATTTTACCCCAAACTACATCAGAACGACAGAATGAAAGTGCAAGTTGTCTTCAGACAATGTGCAGGACTCCCTTTCCTTCAGATCATAGGGGATGACAAAAACCATAAAGGACCAAATGGAAAGAAAAAAATTCTCTCTGCGGCTCCGGAAATGAAGATGACGCCTCTAATTTTCAATTGGCTTATAGGTGATGTGGGTCAACAGAAAAGCACCAAAGTGCTGCAAAGTCATGAAGTAATCTTTATGTATGTCATTGTAAAACTATGTATCAGAAGACAATCTTCTCATGTTCAACCTCCACGATTTACGAGTTCAATAGTGGTGACAAGAAGGTTTGCATTGTGCCTTGTGTATGCTTTTTTTTTTTTCCCATTCTTTTCATTTACTAAGTGAAATTCAATTCCCTTTGTTATCCTTCTGGCCTGCTGGTTGCAAGGAAAAAATAAAGCACGGCAGTAAAGTGCAGCAGTAAAGTCACAATTTGGTGAATAATGCAAGGAATGAGCAGCCAGTGATCAGTTTGAGAAGGTGTGTCTGAATCCATCAGTCAGAAGGAAGAGCTAAATCTCACAGAGAAAATGTATCCATATGTCACCAGTTAATATTAGGTTATACTGAATCATGCATTATCTTCACTTCTTTCAAAAAGCAAATTGATAGGTTTTTGCTGCATACAAGAAAGTGATTGCATACCATCATGTTGTGATAGCTTTGAAGATCTGGGTTCCACTAATTCCTAAGCCTTTTTGGGAGACTGAGGAAAATCAAAAGGCAGGAACTGAACCTCCCTTATTATGATGTATTATTGGCAATCTGTGATAACCTCATTATTCCAGGAGTGCATTGAACTAGTTAGGGAATTACTACATAAAACCAGCCTAGATAATGCATGTCCAAGTAGATTCCCTATTTAACTTGACATCATCTCCTTCACTTCCCCTGCTTCTCCCCAGCCTCTCCCTTCCCACAGCACCCCAGCTCTGCTCCTGATCTCTGACTGCAATGGGGTCCCCATCAGACCACAGCAAAGCTCATCAGCTCTGTACTGAATTGTAGACTTGGGTTTACATGGCTGTCTCTGGAAGGGGAATCTCCCAGGAGCACCCTTCATTTTCAACAGCATCACTGCTCCTTGGGCAGAAGACCAGCCTTGAAGGGTTCAAGATGAATGCTGCTGCATGCAGTGGGGAGAAGTTGACAGGCTTTGGCAGTAGTCGCAGGTGAATGGCAAGAGGTTGCAGGGGCTCCCTGGGGAAGCGGAGATGCATCCCTAAGTGAATGCCTGTTTTCCATTCCTCTCCAGTGTACATCACTCACTCCACAATTTCTGATCTCCTTGTCAAAGATTTAGAGCCATATCCATATGATGTGGTGGAAAAGCCATGAAATAAGACATCTCTGCTGAATAATTCGGTGCAGGTTTTTGAGTACAAATGACATGAAAGGGGAGAAAGATCTTCCATTAGATGTATTGGTAGTTTCCTCTGAAAGCACTAGCAGCTGTGTGTGCATTTATGTGGTGTTCTAAAGGCAGGAAAGGCAAATTTAACTAATTCCGTCAGAAATTCCTTAAAGTTCATTAAAAGGCAGAGCCTAGAGCCTACAGGTTTCTTAAAGTATCAGTGTCCTTCTACAGAGTACAATGCAATGATACATGCAAATAAAGCTGACCTTGCTAAGATTGAAGCTGTTGCACGTACAGTCTCAGATTTCTTTGCCACTTTTTACTGCTATGTAACTTATGTTTGAAGGACATTTAAAGGGAATGTAAAACTCTGATTCCCACCAGGGAGAAGAAAAGATGTTGAAAGAAAAATTAGGAGTGTAGAGCTTGCAGCCACAAAATGGCAAATTTTAAACAGAAATTAATTCTTAGAGAGAGATTGAGAGGTGTGGTAATTTTATTTCAATGGCATGTTATGAGCACAACATGAAAACGTCTTGCATACATGTAACAGTTTCAGTGCTTGTGGATAGATTAGGATGTTCTGGCCTTGTAAAAACAACCTGCCCATGAGTCTTATGACAAATATTATCATTACTGAGATTATGAAGTGGTCTTTCCCTATTCTGTTGTATTTCACCAGATGAAAGGTTTTACTCCCAAAGAATGACAAATTGAGAACAATTTCTGTTTTAAATTAATAAATTCTCTGTTGCTCATCAGAACCTTAGGTAGGCATGTTTTAGCTTCCTCCCCCCAGAGGATAAACAGTGAAGGATAAATCTAATTCGTCTCAACGTTTTGGTTTTTTTTTCACTAGTTCTTTGTTCCTTTCCACTTGTCCATTCCTTCTTATATTTTAGACTGGAGCAGAAAAAAAATCTTCTGAATCTTGAGGCAGAATATAATTATGGGAGAACAGTCGATAAAACAACTCTTTTTAAAAGAATATATATTTTTTTATATCTCCAAAAATGATGGAAGATCTTGTGATAGACTTCAGAATTCTTGCCTTTACTAGTTTTTAGAAGATAATACTGGACAACTGGCCCTAGGTGGACCTCCTGGAGCAAGGAGGTTGGACCAGATGACCCCCAACCTTTTCCCTCCTTCTCCCCCAATCCTTTCTTCCTAGCAGAGAGCAACTACAATTAGTTAGAGTAATAATTTCTTGTAGGCATCAATTAAAATCAGGATAACATGAATTGTGCTTTCCATGCTTGCATGGTAGTTGCTATAAAAACTGACAATTAAGTTGCAGAAAATGCTACTACAGGGATTAAAACTGACACAAGCATTACCTGTAAGTTCAGCTTGTTTCGTTTTTCTTGGGTTTTTTGATTTGGGGGTTTTGTTTGGCCATTTAAAGAAAAATAAATGGTCCCTTTTAGCAACAATCAGTTCCTCTCTTTCTTGCTCCCTAGAACTAGCAAATCAGGGAGACAATTTGTCCATGGTCTTCCATTTCTGCTGACCTCCATTCTGACTCCAGAACTAGTTTTGGGGAAAATCTAAAAAGAAATACTCAATTATTCTGTTGTAATAAAGGCTGAAATAATTCTTCTGTGTTGATCTGACAGGGAGTTCATCCAAAGCATTTTAGGGGGCTTTGATAAGAAGACTTTTCTTCCTATTACTGGTAAAATTATGAAGAAATTGAAAAAAAAGCTAGGATTTTAGCTTATTGTGTTTCACAGAGTGAGGGAGTTGTTTGCTTTGTTTTGATTTCTTTTCTGGTTAGGATTAGATAAGATAAAAAGATTCAGAAAAGTCAAATTCTGTGATTAGTCACTTACCATGAGGTTTCAGAAGCATGTAAATAGTTAACCAACTTTAAAACCTACCAAATAATTGTTGGACACGTCCATTTTGGGGTGACCAGTTCCCAAGGCATCTGTGCAGTGGCCACTCAATGAAAACAAGAGTTCCAGTAAATGTGTTTTAAGAAAACAAGATTGGAAAAAATAGAAACCAATCATTTTTCTTAAAAGTCCTGGATGAACTCAAGACACCTCTTGTTGAAAATGCTGATTAGTGGTTTTGTTCTTTTCAGAAACAACTTTCTAAGATGCACTTTCACTTCTGTTGTAGCTGTCAGCTCAATTGTACATCTGAAAAAGAAATTGTCATCCTGCTTTCCCCTGCACCCAGATAACTGTTGGATGCAAGAATCAAAAAATATAAGCACATAATTTAATTTAGTTTGCTAACACCATGTATTTCACCTCTTAAGAAACTTGTGGCTCTCTTGGTAATAATCAAGTCATAGGTCTCAACACATCAGTTGAATTTAATTAGATAACAAACATTGTAAAACATGTTAAAGAAAGAAATGTTGGAATCCAGGCCTTTGCATTTGTACTGAACTAGCTCTTTAACAAAGCCATAGCTAGATAAATGCAAACCAAACAATTTACAATAATTAAATTATAACAATTAGTCCCCCAAAAGTCATGACATTACCATTAAAATCTTCCAGAAATGGTGACAGGGAGAATGTAAATTTAATCCTGGTTCCTATCTTAGCTGTTAGTTTTAATGGACATTTGAGGTATTATAATCCTTAGGAAAAAAGATATTTTAATAAAGTACAGGGAGGAGTTGAAAAGCAAGAAGAGTATTCCGATAAATTGTAATCAACTGTGGATTTAATATGTTTTTTTCTGGTGCTTCTACAATTTTAAAGCAATAATTGGAAAATAATGCTATTAAAAGATATAGCATTTGAAGTTCATTTTAAAAAGCTAGAATCAAGTATCTTTCCCCCCTCCCTTGTAGTATAAATAATCTGGTCCTGATTATTTTTTACCTTACATAATCTCTTTCTCATATTCCTACTTTGGATCCTTGCAAAACAAGTGACACTGGTGTACTAGTGTTTTCTATTACTGATACTAATTTCTTCCATCTATTGATATTGTTTGACAAAGTCAAATACCGAATCAATTTTTTGTCAAAAATTCAGACCTGCACAACATATCTGAAACAAAAAATATTTTCATTTCTAAATACCACTATGGGACAGGATAGTAAGTGTATCATCACCTTAGTCATCTACCGTGACATGGCAGTCTTCTGCCTTTTGCAGAAGTCATGCCCTTTTACAGTTTCTGTCCATGGTGAGTGAAGAGAAATGGGATGGAGAGAAATAGGATGAATTGGAAATGGAAAATTATTGAAGAGCATCCATGAAAAGCTTTTCTGAGAGAAATATTTTATTCTAGAATAATTGATCAAAATCAATCTAATTCACAATAAAAAGTATAAAATATAATTTCAATAGGAAGAAAAAGACTTCTATAAAAATTCTTCACGAAGTAGATTCAATGTAAAGTTGTCATCAAAGCTTATATACTGTTCTGATGGGTACTGGTATATAAGGATTACTGGGTTTAGTGCATCCTTCTTGCTCTGGAGTGCTGCTCTCCAACACTTCTATGGGCTCATGGTTGTTCCAGTGTCTACTAGGCCACATCTGTATTAAGTTCGCTTGCTGATAAGTTCACATCTTCAGATCACCAGGCTTAGTAGCTGAAGCTAGTAGAGTCAATGCCGGTGACTCCTGTTCACCACTGGCTTCTGCTAGTTGTATTCACATTGCACTTTCACAGGGCTGAAATTCAACCCAGCTACTATCCTACACATCTTTACATTCATCTGTGACTGGCTTTTGTAAGTCTCGCACCTGACCTGAATCATCTGAACCATCTACTTCATGGCCTTTTAAAGTGCTGTAACAAAATCTCTCTCGCCTCAGATCAACAGCATTCACAGTCAGTGAGCGGCATTTCCATATATTTTTGCCAAGATTATAGGGATCAGGATTGTGGCCCTGGCCCATTCCATCCCACCCCAGGAGGAACAGCAGTCCTGGAGTAAATAGCCTTGCATTATCTGGACTGAAACACCTGTATAGGGCAGAAAACTAATGGGAAGTGCACAACTTCTGGAGTAGCAGTTTAGCAAAATATGCCAGACACTGGCTTTCACAATAACGTTGACACCCTTTTTTGGACTACCAAATACCCCAGACAGCAGCTATTATTCTTCTGCATGTCTGCCTGCCTCTCTTACCAGTTGATGAAAAACTGGTACAGAGAGAAGTCTACGTCAAGCAGCATCAAAACAGAGGTAAATGGTACCATTAGGCAGAGACTGTGTCCATTGTGGTACAATCAACAACATCACTAGATGAATCTTTCCCAACTATCCAATGACCAAAATGGCATTTATGTAATTATGTATTGCCTGTTGTCGTGGTTTAACTACAGCCAGCAACTAAGCACCACACAGCTGCTCGCTCACTCCTCCAGGGTGGGATGGGGGAGAGAATCAGAAAAGTAAAAGTGAGAAAACTCGTGGGTTGAGATAAAGACAGTTTAATAAGTAAACCAAAGACACACATGCAAGCAAAGCAAAACAAGGAATTCATTCATTACTTCCCACCGGCAGGCAGGTGTTCAGCCATCCCCAGGAAAGCAGGGCTCCATCACACATAATGGTTACTCGGGAAGACAAACGCCATCACTCCAAACACCCCCCTCTTCCTTTTTCTTTCTCCAGCTTTATATGCTGAGCATGACGTCATATGGTGTGGGATATCCCTTTGGTCAGTTGTGGTCATCTGTACCAGCTGTGTCCCCTCCCAACTTCTTATGCACCCCCAGCCTACTCACTGGTGGGGTGATGTGAGAAGCAGAAAAGGCCTTGGCTCTGTGTAAGCACTGCTCAGCACTAACGAAAACATCCCTGTATTATCAACACTGTTTTCAGCACAAATCCAAAACATAGCCCTATACTAGCTACTATGAAGAAAATTAACTCTATCCCAGCCAAAACCAGCACACACCTGCAAAGGGATTTATAAGTATTTGAAATTTAACTGTTGCTACTCAATCACAGCCCTTGGTGGACTATAATGGATATTAATATAAGTTATGTTGAGTGTGTGGATGCTGGACAAGTCACCAGATGTCCCCATCTGCACTGAGCAATGTTGACACCCCCTTCTCTCTCTCAGAGAAGAACACTCACGGTGTCAGGAGACCAAAAGTTCACAGCGTTATCAGAAACCCCTTCTTGCTCTGAGTCATGTGTCCTACCTGGAAAACACTGGCTCACACTCTCCAGCTGGGCTTTTCATGAAAAAAATTAAAATAATCACTTGCACAGCAGTATCCCAAATGCCATATGCATTGTCACAGTCTGCTGCTTGTTACAGAACATTTGCTAGCCCAGCAGGAGACATGCCATCAAAATTGGTGAACAGGACACTTTGGGCCAACTTTGTCCACTCCAATGCTGCTCCAGATCCCATGAGGGAAATGCAGGCTGTGGTATACTTATTCCTGCCTCATAAAGAGCCAATGTAAACTGTGAACATTAGTCAGAAGGACGGGGGTTACACCGTGTTTTCTCTCATGGTACATCCTAAAACAAACCTCGTACCTTCCTCCCCACCTTCACAGTTCCTTGGGCTAATTAGAAACTCAGTGCGTGACCACAGAATTTTTTATATCAGGCTCACTCAGCAAGTTTTCCCTACAAAGTTCAAAAACATTCTTCTGAAGAACGAGGATTCTCTAGTGATGTTCCCTTCTTCCCTGCACTTGCTACCCACCAGGCTGTCTCTTTAGTCTTTCTTGATGTTACTCCCTTTACTCTTGCTTCTATTTACTGATATAATTACCTTGTTGTTGACCTCTGTTTATCTTCATGGCAGCATCCCTGAAGAAATTTGTAAGTTTGCATTTGGTGCAATTTATTTTATTTACGTTTGGAGATATTAGAGTCATTCTATCTAGCTCTTGTTCTGTGCCAGTCTCCAAAGAAGCCTCATTTTCCTCCTCTCTTCTGCAGCAAGGTTAGCCCTCATATCAGCACCAGAAGATGACTTCTATGAGTGCTAGCAAAACACCAAGGAGCACACAAAATCCTGAGCCTAGGTATCCCCACTAGAGATGTCTCTCATGGTCTTTTTCCTGTTCTGCTTAGTCCTGAGCTGCTGGTAGCCCCTGGTGTTTTTCTGCTTCTTGAGTCATCTCGTATTTCTGGTAGGTCAGGGCACTCCTTCTACTTAGAAAGTCTTTTGTGGCTTTTCATTGATCTCAGAAATACTGTCCACAAACCATCCAAACCAGAGAAGCAAGAATCTGTGGGGACACATTGGTGCTTAATGGCTCACTCTCAGCATCATGTAGGGAGGGGAGAAATAGTCAACACTGTGTCTGGACACAGTGCATGGCAGGATGCTGGGCTGACTGCATCTGCCTGGCTGCTAGCTGTGCATATCAAGCTATTGCCAATACCTAGTCTATGCCCCTGTTTCCCTGTCAAGAAGAAAGAGTTGACTTGATCCCAACTTAGCATAGGACATGAGCAAACATCAGCATTGTGGGTGGCCACAGGGAGCCTGGGCTGGAGTGCAGGCTCAAGTCTTGAGCATCATGATGGTAAGGACAGCCTTTGGGATATAATTTAGACTTGTCATAAACCAGATGAGCCTTTAATGAAATAGTGCCTGGGCCACCTGTGATGGATTAGCTACCTTCCTGGCTAGCTCTTACAGGCCAGGTCTCTGGTGACAGATCAGAGCCAGCAGGGATAGTCTCAGCGCAACAGTGCTTATGATGGGGATTGGCTCGGATGAGTGGTGAGAAGGGCAAGGAAAGACATAAATCTGGACTGTGAGAGTGTGTTGCGGTTTGAATGAACAAAATGACACATTGGAGAAGGGGTCGGAGGACTGGTGGCTATAGTACAGAGCTGTTGCTGAGTTGGAGAAACAGGCCAGCACACCCTCAGCTGTGTGGGTGTTTGGGTCGCTTGTGTTGGCCTGGAAACCTGCGGCTGCCAGGTGCAGCTGTATTCCCCCTGGTGCTGTGTTTCCTTTGGTCCGCTGGTTTGGGCTGCAAGGTTCCATTTACGGGATTCTTTTTTTTCCTTTCTCCTAGCCACAGGGGAGCTTATCAGATAAAAGAACTTGGTGGAGTGACAAAGATTGATTAACAGTAAGGTGGAATGGGATTTTTATTTCTGCCTCCGTAAACACCTGAGTGACAGTCAGCTCTGTGTTACTGTGGTCTTATCAATAACAGTTTATGTGAGATGGGCTTGAACTAAAACATTTTGTATTTAGACATCCAAATCTTTGGAGACTTGAATCTTAGCAGTATTAGGTAAAGGAATCAAATACTGTACCATTTCAGCATCAGGGAACGCCTGAAATAAACAGGCAATGTTTCAGAGACAGATGACAGAAGCTGTGCAACAAGATTTGGGGATATTCTGGGGGATAGTTCCCTGGAAATTAAGGTCAATATGTGAGATTTTGACTGAGATATTTAAGAAGATGATAGAAAGCATATTTCAGATCTGATTGCTCTTTTTCTCATGAATCACTTTGTAATGGAGGATTAAGAGGTTTGTGATGAAATTACAACTGCTTTTAAAACCTGAACACGAAAATGTCTCTTTGGGGTTTTGGGGAGATCTCTGCCTTTTGCAACCAAAGCTCGAATTTTTGAATGCAACAGATTGTCTATAATTATGGAATAACAAACTGAGCCCTCATTGGGATCCAAATCGTGGTTTTCAGTCAAAGGCTTAGGTAACAAGCAGGCTGCAGGTTTTGCAATTTGGGCTAGGTAAGATCTCTAGAGGGTAACAGTTTCTGTCACCTTTCTTTACTATGGGCCATATGTAGGGATGAAGGGAGCCACAAGAGACCATCTAGTTGAGTGCCTTGTGTTTAATCGGTTTTCTGGAGACCTTTGGAAGGTCTTTTCAGCCACCATGTCATATCAAGGATGAAATTCCTTGGTGGAATTTCTCCTTCTACTTCTGCCAGCAGAGCCTCTTGCTCATGAGGCCCCATGTTGCTCACAGACCTAATTGAAAAGCAACGGACTATTTACAGTGAAATTGCCATCTCAGATCAGGAGGAAGGAAAATTTTGAAAGTCTATAACAGCAGGTGGGAATTGGTCCACATCTTCTCTCTGCTGGATAACAAGGGAAGGACAAAATAACCATCCCCTCTCCTGATGGTTTCCCATTTTGAAACAAGAAGCTTATCTTGACCCTTCTTTTTATGCCATAAATAAATAAATAAATAAATCAGACCAGTTTTTCCTCCGAGCTCTGTGTTAAGAGTCTTCTGTCTGTGTTCAGAGTCTTCCACTCTGAACTTTCACTGTGCAGTTTTCTGAATAAAAAACCTAGTATTTCTTATTTGCCTTTCTTTTTTTCATCATGGCTTCCAGAGATAACCTGTGATTGCCACTTAGGAAAAAAAAAAAAGCAGTATTTTTCTTTCCCTTTCACATTTCTCAGTTATGTTCCAATGGACAGCTAACCAGCTCCTTCAGCAGGATTTATTTCTGACCACAAGGTTGCTCAGTGGGCCCTGACAGATATGACACTGCAATCCCTGTGTCAGTTTAGGATGCTGTAGCATCACAGCTGAGATGGCTCTTGACGGGAACTGTGCTAATGCTATTAGAAGCTGGAATAAGCACCAATATGAGAGGCTAGAAGTGCTTAAAGGTGTGAAAGACAGGCACTGTCTGGCACGGATCTTAAGAAGGGTGCAAGAGCTACAATGGAGAGAAAGGGCTAGTATGAGAGTAAAACAAAAGATTGGGTAGAAAAAGGAGAAAAAAGAAAAATAGGGATCAATTCTAGATCATAGGGTAGGCAGACTGAAATATACAGAGGGGAGAAAGCCAAAGAAATTGTAGCTATATTTGCTAGGCAGTCTTTTAACATTGTCATAAACAGAACATCTTCTGAGGATCCCATTCAGTAGTTTAGCTGATACAATAACAGGGAAATGAGTCATCTGATTTATCTGAAGACAAACCAGTTTGGTATTATGTAGCTATTACTTTCTCTCTGGGAATATTAATGTACCTATTCTACAGATGTTTCCTTTACTTGTTTTACCTCTTCTTACTAATTTTCTTGATTGTCTTTGATTCTTTCCATGGCTTTGCATTTCTAGTAGACGCTCAACATTTTTGTGGTGATGGCATACTGTCTGAAAAGTGATATAGTTTTGTTTTGTGCTGGTGGCCATAGCAGTGGAGACAGTGGAGAATCTGGCACTGCTTTGGTGTCTAATACATCAATAAAATAGGTATGTGTGGTTTGGTTTTATACATATTGTTCTGTCCCAGTAAACTAGAAAGGAACCGACTGGCAGATCCTTTGAGACTGAGTTAAGGTGAAATGACACACAAGGTCCAAGTAGTCAACGCACACAATTTATTTGATGCACGACCCAATAGCAAATTACAGTTTCTTTAAGTCAAGCCTTGTGTCAATCGTTACAAAATTGTCCTGGTTTCAGCTTGGATAGAGTTAACTTTCGTCTTGGTAGCCGGTATGGGGCTGTGTTTTGGGTTTAGGATGAGAACTGATGCTTTGGTTCTTGCTAAGTAGTGCTAAGCTGTTGCAAAATAGGTGCTAAGTGGCACTCACACTGGTCAAAGACTTTTCAGCTTCCCCTGCTCTGCCGGGTGCACAAGAAGCTGGGAGGGGGCACAGCCGGAGGGGTGCTGACCCAGACTGGCCAAAGGGCTATTCCATATCATATGACTTCATGCTCAGTATATAAGCTGGGGGAAGAAGAAGGAAGGGGGGGACATTGGGTATGATGGCGTTTGTCTTCCCAAGTAACCGTTATGTGTGATGGAGCCCTGCTTTCCTGAGGATGGCTGAACACCTGCCTGCCCATGGGAAGCAGTGAATGAATTCCTTGCTTTGCTTTGTTTGTGTGCACGGTTTTTGCTTTGCCTATTTAACTGTTCTAATTTATTTTACTTCAATTATTAAACTGTTTTTATCTCAACCCACGAGTTTTCTCCCTTTTACCCTTCTGATTCTCTCCCCCATCCCACTGGTGGGGAGTGAGCGAGCGGCTGCGTGGTGCTTAGTTGCTGGCTGGGGTTAAACTACAACAAAAATCTAAATGTTCTTACAATGTTAAAACAAAACATACCTTGGCCCTTTTAATAATTATATCTAATAAGGCACTCTCAGAAGCTATATGGCTTTACATAAACACCGACTTTAAACTGGGGTAAAGGCAACAACTTCAAGAGAAGGGGGCGGGGGGAGAGAGATATCACCAGTCCTGGTTCCAGCCTTGGTCCTGTCAATAGGTGTGCTCCATGTCAAAAAAATGAGCGAGCAAGCCAGTGAGCCCCTATTTCTAGTGTCCAGCCTCAGCCCCTGGTAACTTCTCTCAGCCTAGTTCCCGGAGTGGTTGAGACATTGGTCAGTCAAGAGGAGAGACACCAGGCCCCTCCCCGTAACTTGAATCCATTTCCTGGACCTGTCTCTGGGGGCATGGTCTGGGCTCACATTAAAGAGGATCGTCCCTTACATATATATATATATATATATTTCACTAGTTTTTAACAAAACAATGCTCAATTCTTGGCTCTGCTGTAGTGTGACCTTAAGATAGTTCATGGGTTTTTTTCTTCATAAATTGGGAACAGTGTTTCCTTCCTCATACTGGCTCTCTCGTAGGTATGTTTAAAGCGTTTCAAATGTGTTTCTGTAACATAGAGCCCTATGGAGTTCCCACTCTTAGCTGGGACCTGTTGGTGTCATCAGAACAAATACTGCTAGTGTTGCACAGCAAGAAGACTGTGCTTAGGAATGAAATGTGCTTAGGAATGAAATAGGGTATCTAGGCTCTATCTTTTTCACATACCTATTCTTATAAGGGAAGTGTAGTAACCTCTTCTCAGGTTACAATTTGTATCGTTTTTTTTAACAATAGATGTTCTTTGTCCACATCTTAAGAGCTGCTTCAGTCCTTCAGCTGTCCAAGTGGAGTAATCAGGATAACTTGCTTCATGTCATTTCAGGAGCTGTGTTGAGAGTGTTTTGTTTCTAATACAGATACAAGCAGAATATAATTTATCTATTTATTTACTTTTATTTCAGACTATGTGGAATCAAAGCCATTTTAGGGGGGCAACTTCAGGGTTGCTTCAAGAAGTATGAGGTTACTAATCTAAAGTCTGTATGTATTTAGCCAGACTAACTCATTATAGTTTGAAAAATAGTTGATAGACATTTTAGTACCCCGCTTGCTGACTGAAATTTAGCTGTAGGCTAATAGATTAAAAAAATCTCTGACATAAAAGAGATGTAAAAAAATATATTATTCTTAGTTGTGCTGCATGCATTGAAATAATTTTTACTGATTGGTATACCACTGGCAAACTCAATGAGTTTGAAGAAGACTTTTCAAATGAATTTGATGGAAATGCTTAAATATCTTTGAATAAAACTGTGAATGAACCATCCTCTCATAAATAAAAGTGATTATTGGAAATGAATTGAGACACACTAGGAAGAGGGATTCTTGTACACATATTCATTTAATGAAAGTTCTATATGGAAACAAATTACCAGGAGCACTTCCATTCAAGTTTTAATATATAGTAGTTTCTAAGCATCTTGGCTCCAAAAGCAAACTTAAATATTGCACTAGCAAGGATAACAGAAAAAATGCTAGGAAGAACTGAATTGATGCAGAAAAAGAATAGTTTATTAGGGTTTACTGAACATACGTGGAAGACAGAAAAAGTTCAAATTACCCAGCCAGTGAAAGAGAAGATGAACACCAGACTGGAAGAAGGAAAATAAATCCTTCTGTAAGCTAACTGTGCAGAGGGTAGTGATTTCAATGAAAATGAGTAACATCTGGCCTCTAAGACAGTGTACAAATCTTATGACCCTTGCTAAAGCTTACTGAAATCAATGGATTTTCCTAGACAAAGGAAAGTAATGCAAATTTTTAACTCTTATAACAGATAGTAAATAAAGCTTGTTCTGTTTGCATTGGCATGCTGGAGAAAAGTCTAAGTCACACTGGGGTGATAAATTAGTTTTTACCCTTACTAATCCTATTATTATGGATGGAAAAATTAAGGTAATTGTCTTAATTGCCTTAATTTTAAACTCAAAATCCCACAAGAGAATCAGAGATGTTCAGAAATCTGTTCCTCATTCCCATCATCTTCCAACCCTGTGTTTGTAACCATAAGACCATCTAGAGCAGTTATAATTCTGTATAAGTGGACTTTCTGTAATCAACATTTTATCCAGTTGAACAGTACATCATGGGAAGTTTAGGTTGGATATTAGGAAAAACTTCTTCACCGAAAGGGTAGTCAGGCAGTGGAACAGGCTGCCCAGGGAAGTGGTTGTCTCCATCCCTGGAGGTATTTAAAAGAAGGGTAGATGTGGTGCTCAAGGACATGGTTTAGCGGTGGACTTGGCAGTGATAGGTTAATGGTTGGACTCGATGATTTTAAGGGTCTTTTCCAACCTTAATGATTCTATGGTTCTATGAGCATCTTGGGAAAAAAGAAAATTCAAGGGCGGGCTGAGATCTTTCCCTTTGTGGTTCTAAAAATTCTTGCATGTTTTAAAATCACAAAGTCCTCATTTCAGCTACTGCTTTGTTGTTCTGCATGGGTAGAAATGGAAGATTTCATATTTGCCTTTGTCATTCTGAGTGTCCAGAGAACTTGCCTTGACAAAAAGAGTTATGCTACCTATAAGCAGTTAAGCAGTTTGGGGGGGGGGGGGGACGGGACGGGACATAATGCAGGAAGATCTATAGCCACATGCCATGCTAAGTGCAATAGTCCTGCTGCATATCATTTAGTGGAAGCACTGCACAGTTATACTAAATAACAAAAGTGTGCATATTCCTTATGCACTGATAAGGGGTGAAATGATTCACAGTAATTCATGAATCCACTAGGAGTCTTCATTTTTAATGGACTCAGTATGCTTATTTCCTGTGGCATAGTAAAGTTGTAGTAAAGGGCGCAGCCTGCTGACCTTTGCACACCTGATCATAAAAATTGAACTTTGTTTGTTTTATGACTTTAGATTCAAAAGTACTTTAGAGGTTGTGATAGGAACTGATTGCAACCTCACATGAATAGGAGTATAATAGAGCAGCTGAAACCTGAAAAGTTCTGGTTTGTGACTCTTAAGTTCTTCTATTAACTGCAATTTCTGGATGTTCTGGTTTTGCTTTTCTGGTTATACTGTTTTTAACATACTATTATGTGGTGGACATGTGTGAAGAAACGTTACTTACTGAAATCTTAACTTTACACTGCTGCATTCTGTAAAGGCTGGCTTCTCTCCCTCGTGTTATCCTAGGTACCTCTGTATCTGTTTGACAGTCAACTGAAAAGTGCTTTGAGGGAAACTTTGTGGAGTTACGCTGAACACATTTAAGACTCAGCTGGAGATGGTGCTGGGCCATCTCATCTAGACTGTGCTAGAAAGGTTGGACCAGATGATCCTTGAGGTCCCTTCCAACCTGGTATTCTATGATTCTATGAGAAAATGGATATGAAGTGATGGGTTTTCCCCGAGCCTAATCTCTGCCCAAGGGCATTTTAACACTATTAATAGTGAGGCAGAAGATGCATACAAATACAAAATATTTGGGTTTGGGACAGCCCAAACATTGGGCTGTTCTGTAATAATTTATTCTAGAAGGAATACTATTGACTTCTTAGATTCCATTAAATATAAACAGTGAAGTTCCTGTTTAATCTTATGTGATGGATTCCAGCAGGCATACTTGAAGCCTGGTAAAGCAATGAAATTAGCTATCAATATGCTTCGATTCAGAATGTTTGTTAGTACCACTTGCTTTTGTGTTTATGTTATTATTGATTTCTTGGTAAAACAGCAGACTCAGAACAAAGGGACTATCTATATAGAACTCAGGCAGAAAATAGCTGTGTTTAGTTTAATGTATCTTTTTCAAAACACCTGTTTTTAAAAAAAGTAATGTTATTTTGAATACTGAGAGACAGAACTGAGCAGACACTTACAGTAAACTTCTGGGACATCAGGGTGGATTAGGGGATTGTTAAGCAGTTCAGGGTGAATGAACTCACAAAAAAGTGATGGAAAATGAAAAAAAATATTTTCTGATGGAAAATTTTTGTCTGGAACGCAATTTGTTATATTTAAAAAGTTACATGATTATGTTTTTAAAAATAACATCTTACCAGTTAAAGTGTGCTTAAAATGAAAGAAAGGTTAGTGCAATAAGCAAAACAAAAATGTTTCTCCTTTATAAATAAAAATATTTTTGAACAGGGGAGGTCAGGTTGAACTTTCTTATTATTACACAAAGACACATTGAAAACTCACCTGTTTGTGGAGCTCTGGCAATTACCTAGCAAAAGAACAGAAAAAGGAAAGGAGGTGGAACACAGAAAAAAAGGATTGGGATTTACGGACTTAATAGGAATTTAATTTTTCTGGCCATCATGCAGAAGGTGGATGCCTGATGTTGAATTCTTTGGCTTTAAGTTAAATGAACAAATTATTTAGTCTAAAAGAGCCCCTCCTCCATTCTTACTATTCTTTTTTCTGCCATTATTTTCCATGAAATTTGCTGGCGCAAAACTATACTGAAAGACAAGATTCAGATATTGTAGATAAGGGTAGAAGAATCATTCATGTTATTTAGCTAATCTGACTGATAGTGAAATTTTCCATCAAATAAATTATTTGTGAATTGGTGCCTTCCTATTCACAGCTGAAATCCAGCTGTGTGCAGAACACCTCACAGAAGCTTTATGTGTCATTTCCATCTCAGTTAAAACACATTTTGAGGACTCATGTGGGACTAGCATGACGAATAGACCATGTTCTGGCCTACTGCTCAGGGGTGAGTTTTATCCTTTCTGACCAGCTAAAATGATATGAACCTTAAATAAAGCACATATTGACATTGTAAGACACTATTAAGGTCCACAGTGTACCATGGTGATGAACCATGACCAAAATACTCCCAGGGTTGTAATAATTCATTACTGAAATATCTTCCTTCTAATGACTAAGGCTGACTGTGTCAAAGAGCTTGGACTCATAACCCCAAGGCTTGTTATATAGCATTAAATAAATCTCACTTTCTGTTCATTTACCTGCTGTATCAAAGGTCATGAATCATAGCTGACATCAAGATTTGGACAGGTATCTTCTAAGGATCTCCCTCTGATTATTGGATGAATACTGTGATGAATTACTGTGAGGCAAGCCTGGGTTTGCACTCCCAAGGGGTGAGAGGTACTTGTGGATAGTACTGAGAAATGCCTTCCCATTTGCATGAGCTATTGAGCCAGTTGTCCTATAATTGTTTTCTTTGAATTTCTAAATCTTATTTTTATTTTTATTTTGGAGATAGATTAACTCTGTTGTTCTTTCAGGTGAACATCCCAGCTACCAGGGAACACAGTCATGCTTCCTCAGTGTATTTAAGGTCCATTGATCTTGAACTTTTTCAAGCTCTGCCAGGAAGCAGCATGATAAGAAATGGAGGGTTCATCCTCCCTCAGGCACCACCACTGGGTATTCCTTGGAGCTGAGGGAGGTGGGAATTAGTCCCATTTAACGAAGGAGAAAGTGGAAGGTCGATGTCTCCTACCCCGGGTCAATGCTCTAACCATTGCATTACAAGAGAAAAGCACTTCATAGAGCCCTCAAACTGCTCTTCTAAATGGGAAGTGACAGCTAGCACCTTATGAATAGCTCAGGTTTTTCAGTGTATATTTGGTACACTTGGAAAATACCCTATTTTAGAAGCACTTTGGGCTTTTCCAGGACATCTGTCTTGAGAGAATCAGAACCACCCTCACCAGCTTCGGTCCTGGTCCTGTAACGGCTCTTTCCTGTCTGCAAATAACCCTTCTGACCTCATTACAGTCATTGTCAGAAGTCAACTGCATGTAAACCATTGTGTATACAGCAAATGTAAACCTCCCTGACTAAACTACCACTATTTGCCTTCAAAACAAACAAGCAAAGAACTATCAAATTTCTTAAATGTTTACTTGCATTTCTCAGAATTAAATAATTTTCATGCAGAGAATCAGATGGCCCATGGAAATCCATGCACGAAAATAAATAAGCCTTTCTCCATCAGTATATAGTAATCGTAAGGCCCAGTGACCACTGACTTTTGCCTATTTTCTTGAAATAGATCTTAAATTAGACTTGAGTTGACCAAAGGTATTCAGACTTTTATGAAATTCATTTCATGTGGCATAAGTTTAATTTATCTTAATTAATAAGTATCAAGAAATAATTCAGATTTGCAGAATACTTTTTACAAGATTAGTTACATGACATTTTAAAACAGATAAGAAGGTGCTACACTAGGGTAAAGCAAAGAACTGGGTAAAGTAGTGGGAAAAATAGGATTAAATAGTAATTTTTCAATACGGCAAGGAGTTAACAACTTTCCTGGGTTTTGCAGAGCTTAATCTATTTAGTAATTATCATCACAGGCAATGAGTGATGAGCTAGAAAAAGGTGAAGGTGGTAGGAAGGTAGAAGAAGAAAAGAAATACAGGGAAATACCTGACAAGAACAGTTATTTTGCCAAACCTATTTCTGATTTTTTTCAGAATTGCTGTGTCAAATGTATACTAGATCAGTCTGGAAAAATGTCTGAAGAACTAGACTGTCAAAGAATTGGCAACTGTTCTTTCCAATAAACCAGGAGTTAGAACATGCCATAAGGGGATGAAATACTCTAATTATTCTATTTACCTTACAGAAAGTAGAATAATAACTCTAACCATCAGACTTACAGTGTATCTCAACAAAAAGGTGAACTGTGGGAAGCTGAAGGGTAACACGTCCATTGACACCACCCCATCTGGTGTCAGGAAGCACACTCTGATGTTTGCATTTCAGCTACCAGACTGCAACAGATTTAAATTCTCATCCTAGGAGCTTAAAAAGAAAAGCAGAACAGCATCCACAGGAGAATTCAAATCTGTGCATAAGGTTGTCTTGGTCTGCCTTATAACCAAATGGTTAGAGACATTTCAGTCTGTAGGCACAGAGGCCCCTTCTCCATGTCTTAGTTAGGCATACAAGAGGCTGTTACCTCTCCCCACAGTTTTGAGTAGCTAATACTTTGTTGCTTTGACTCCTCAAACTATGGGAGCACCAGAGTATTTTATCTGAGGTTCAGTGAGAGTCTTGTCAAGTACAATAACTTGCTCATCCTAGGTTTTCATTTTGAGAAGAAACAATGAAACATTTATATACTTGTTTAAATGCTAATCAGTTTTTGTTTGGCAGCCAGACTAAGATATTAATTATTCTTACAGCCTTAGTCAAGGACAAAGAGCTTGCTGATGAGCTTCAGAGGGACTTCGTCTTACATAAATGGGTTATTTAATGGCAAATGAAATTCTGTGCCAAAAAAAATCAAATAATAAAGCACAAAGAATTCTTAAATCACTTGTCAAACCTTGCAGCATTCAAGACTAACAGCAGTAGATGAAGAAAGGGACAAAGACATCTCTGAAGACCTCTGCTTAAAGTTCAGCTGCAGTAAAAATGTAAGCATAATATTAGAATGCACAAAGAACGAGATTGAGATATTTCAGATCATATTATAGTGTCTGTCTGTATTCTGCATAGTGCCTAATCCTATATGATCTTGTCTAATGTACTATGTGGCATTGGTGGAATATTTCTCCAGAAGTACAATTCAAAAGAAGAAGGGATTAAAAAAATCAACAGGATTAACAAAGGACATAGAAAGCCCCCTCAGTGAAAAACAAGAAAAATCTTATGAGAGTGTCAAGAAAACAAACAAGGGTCAACCCATTAAAATGAACAAGTGTAATGAATTTGGATTAGGAACATTTGCTTTCCCTGACCCATGTTACAAAGAATAAAGAATATTACATGAGCCTACAAGTCACCTTTACATATTTTGTCAGATCTAGTAAAAAGAAATACATTTTTTCACCTAACAGTCAATTAAATTTGGGATTTGTTTCCATGGAAAATTTGCTTAAGATACAAAATTTATCAATATTCTCAAAGGAATGTGGACATTTAAGTGGCTGCTCAGACTATCCAGATACTACTACAATAGCTTAGTTTTTGGAAGAGAGAGAATAAGTAAAAAAGACTACTTGCAAGGACATATTTGTTCATAATTACCTATTGCAAGTTTTCAAGATTTTCTTATACATAAGTCCTAAAGCTGGATGTAAGGCTGCAACAAAACACTCCTAGATCTCATTTTCATGGTCTTGTTCAGACAGATTTTTCTCTCATATTCTAGTTTCTGAACTGTGGTGACTTTTACTTCTCTTCTCTGAGAGTATAATCTAATTACATGTCTTGCAGAATCTCTCAGTGATGTTTTGTGAAAGTAATTAACTACGTTCTCAACTGTTCCATATTCAGTCTTTAAGAAAACCAACTATGGCTCATTGTATTCCTTTTCCTCCCTTACCTTCTCCGGAAATCTGAGGGAACTATTATTTCCACTGATGCCTTTTCTTCCCTTACCTTCTCTGGAAATCTGAGGGAACTATTATTTTCACTGATACACATCTAACTGTTGGTCACATTGCAAATGAGCAGAAGATAGGCGCTGTCTATTAAGTGAATAGCTAATTTTCATAAAGACCTTGGTATACATAATATTCATTAGAGCATGCATAAGTTGCACATTTAACTATCCAGAAGAGAAGAACTTCTTTAATAACAAAACAGTGAACAGACCTGAAATGTAAATAATGATATGGAATGTGAACATCTGGAAACATTTAATAGCCATTGAGCTATCTTTTCCTCCCATCATTAGAGATATAAGAATATTATAACATCACCTTGCTCAACCTCTACCATAAAATTAATTACCTTTGGATAGACCCCATTTAATTGCTCATAAAGTTGATCTGACTTTCCAGCTTTTATAGCAACCTGTATGTCATCAACATACAAGTGCTTAGAATAAATAAGATTTTTTTCCATCTCTCTGATATAATCACAAAATTAAAACTAAACAGTTGTTCCAATGCATTTTGGAACAAACAGCAGGTATGTCCAGAATACACCAGAACAGTGTACATACACAGGCTCTTTAACATTTTTCTGATAGAAAGGACATATGAAGAGATAGTTATTTAATATTCTGACACTGCTGAGTCTCGAAGGTACCACTCCGTAAGGGCCAGTGTTCTGAAATAAATGATGTTGAGGAACTTGGTAAAATTGTACGGATTAACTGTTACATAGAAATGTATATTCTTAGCAATTTCACAGAATCATCCACAGCAAAGAATGGAAGAATAGAATAGAATAGAATAGAATAGAATAGAATAGAATAGAATAGAATAGAATAGAATAGAATAGAATAGAACAGAACTATTTCAATTGGAAGAGACCTACAACAATCATCTAGTCCAACTGCCTGACCAATTCGGGGCTGACCAAGTTAAAGAACATTGTTAAGGGCATTGCCCAAATGCCTCTTAAACACTGACAGCCTTGGGGCATTGACCACCTCTCTAGGAAGCCTGTTCCAGTGTTTGACCACCCTTTCAGTAAAGAAACGATTCCTAATGTCCAGTCTGAACCTCCCCTGGCACAGCTTTGAACCATTCCCACACGTCCTATCACTGGATACCAGGGAGAAGAGATCAGTGCCTCCCTCTCCGCTTCCCCTACTCAGGAAGCTGTAGAAAGCAATGAGGTGGCCCCTCAGCCTCCTTTTCTCAAACTAGACAAGCCCCAAGTCCTTAGCTGGTCCTCATAGGACATTCCTTCCAGCCCTTTCACAAGCCATATAGAATTATATATTCACCAGAATATATTATTACACAAATAAATATTCACTTTGAGCAGACTCCCAAACAAGTATGTATAGAATTGTTCTGGATAAAGATTTTGTCCCCCAAAATTTTGAAAAATCAAAACATTCAAGAAATTTCCTCTGGGGTGAACTAAATTGCTTTGCTTAATCCCAGTGTAAAACATTAGATCTTATTTTAGCTTTCTAAAACTTCTGGATATTTTAAAATGAAGTCAAAATCACTTGAAACCATTTTATTTAAAAGCAGATAAAAATGCCAAATAAGTTCTTTAGAATTTTTTGGAGGTTGTTGGGTTTGTCTAAAAGAACTAATGGAATCTTAAAATTGTCCATTGACTTTTCCTAATTATCTCATTATTTTATTTCTCAAGATTATATAAGTATGATTAGTCTTTGACCTACATCTTTACATAGTCCATGTCTCTGATTTATTACCCTGGTTTTAAAGTACTTGAGCCCAAAACTAGAGGATATATTTTAATCCAAACTACCGCCTTGTTCAAAAATGCGGTACATGTATTTTGACTAAAATCTCCTGTGTTTAAATGCATCACTCTGATGCTTTTTATTCAGTTACCTTTGAACTCCGTAAATTGTCATATCAACATGGAGCTGTATGACTGGATGCTGCCAAATGCATTATTTAAGGCAGTACCTGTGACGCCTTTACTGCAGGTAAAGCGTTGTTGGCAGATATATCTGGTGTGTGTGTTTTGTAAGAAGAAACAAATATTAACTGAGGAAAAGACAAGAGAATACTTTCCCCAAATGCTCCTAGTCTGTAAAAGTCATTATTTAAAAATGGATAATGAAGAGAGATATTACAGTCGAACTTTACTGAATAAAAATTGTTTGTATTCATTACAAGGGATCAATAGTGCCTGGTAACTAAAAACAAATAAATAAAAAAAAGCGGGGGGGGGGGGTGTGCAACAAATTTTGGACTTCAGGCTAGATTTATTCTATTCTGTACAAGCACTATTTGCAATAGTACTCTCTGGCTATCCACACTGTTGCAGCTTTTGAAACATGATCAGAGAAATAAAAACATCCTAACTAGTATACCAAAGGGCAAGTCAAGCCTGGCCCTGAGCATGCTCTTCAGTTCATTCCTGAAGGAAGATGCAGAACTTCTCAGATAACCTAGAACTAAGTAGTTTAAGTTCACTACATGTCAGAATACAACCAAATTCTTCTACTTCACCCTGCTGCCTTGGTTGTTTAGAACTCAGGCATAGGCCAAGCATCCCGTCTGGTCATTTACTGGGATAGTCATGTTGCGTCAAATCTACAGCAACCCTAGGCACAACTTCAGTTTTTGTAAGATGTCTGACCACAGCCAAACTTGCTCACTTCCACGTACACAACAGAACATTTCTCACACCCATGTTGCCTCGGCTTTGAGAGACCAGGTTTCGCTTCTAGGTGGCACCAGCTCTGACTTTGCCATCAAGGACTTAGACCTGAGTTGCTGAATGATCTAAGTGAGCCTGGAGACTGGCCGAGCTCTCTCATGAGGAACAGTGGTGAGATAATTCCCTGGAAATCAGCATTGTGGTTGTGCACAGTCTGCAGCTTTTGTGCGCCCTGGAAGTTAGTGCACATGGACATTGCTGGTGTCAGCTGAGGTCTATGCTTCTCTCTTTCCAAAGAGTAGGAAGTCACATCATTTTGAAGCAGATGCTAACCACTACACACAGATACAAGGAAAGCAGAGGCATTCTTTCTATTTACATACAGGGTGTAAGGACCCCACTGATGTGTCCTGCTCATCTCACCCCCAGGCTGCTCCTTCGAATTCCCCAGCCTGGTAGTGCCTACTGGCACTTTGCAGACACAGGACCCCAAGATAATCCACAGAGAACTCAGCACATGTCAAAGATGCAGTCTGGAGAAGGGTGGGTTGTCCTGGGATGACTCAGTCTGACCTATAAGGGACAGAGACAACAGAGTTTCCTACTCCCTCCCATCTGCCTGCCCAGACAGGCATACACATGGAAACTTGCCCCAGTCATGCCCTATCCTCTTCTCAGTGACAGGATATCACTGCCCAGACCTTATCATATCTCTCTAGAAACGAGACTAACTTTTGTCTGACTCAGTTTATTTGCAGTCTTCCCAAGCAACAAGATTGGCACTTGGTAAAGTGCTTGGGACATCTCTGGAAAAACATATCATCGTGTTAACATAGGTGTCAGGATGAATCATCTCCTACAGAAGACTTTGTACAACCCACACCACTGCATGGGTGATGAGCCACAATCCTTCTCTTTCACTCAGAGTTGACACCTCAGCACATGCTTGCAGTAATTTCAGGGGCGGAAAGCAGAGAAAACAGATCTTTGAGAATATTGATTAGCTGTGACGCAGCTCTGTCTGTGTGGTGGGTTGACGTTGGCTGGATGCCAGGTGCCCACCAAAGCTGCTCTAACGCTCCCCTCAGCAGGACAGGGGAGAGAAAATGTAAGGAAAAGCTTGTGGGTTGAGATAAGGGCAGGGAGAGATCATTCATCAATTACTGTCATGGGCAAAACAGACTTAACTTGGAGAAATTAGTTTAATTTATTACCAAACAAATCAGAATAGGATAATGAGAAATAAAAACTAAATCTTAAAACACCTTCGCCCCACCCCTCCCTTCTTCCTAGGCTCAACTTTACTCCTGATTTCTCTACCTCATCCCTCCGAGCAGTGCAGGGGGGCATGGAATGAGGGTTGAGATCAGTTCATCACACATTGTCTCTGACACTCCTTCCTTCTCAAAGGGAGGACTCCTCACGCTCTTCCCCTGCTCCAGAATGGGGTCCATCCCACGGGAGACAGTCCTCCACAAACTTCTCCTTCCCACAGGCTGCAGTTCTTCATGAATTGCTCCAGCGTGCATCCTTTCCATGGGGTGCTGTCCTTCAGGAACAGGCTGCTCCAGCATGGGTCCCCCTGCAGGGTCACAAGTCCTGCCAGCAAACCTGCTCCAGCGTGGGCTCCTCTCTCCACGCGTCCACAGGTCCTGCCAGGAGCCTGCTCCAGCGTGGGCTTCCCACAGGGTCACAGCCTCCTTCAGACATCCACCTGCTGTGGTGTGGAGTCCTTCATGGGCTTCAGGTGGATATCTGCTCCACCATGGACCTCCATGGGCTACAGGGGGACAGCCTGCCTCACCATGGTCTTCCGCAAAGGCTGCAGGAGAATCTCTGCTCCAGTGCCTGGAGCACCTCCTCCCCCTCCCCCTCCTTCTTCACTGACCTTGGAGTCTGCAGAGTTGTTCCTTTCACATATTCTCACTCCTCTCTCTGGCTGCAGTTGCACAGGGCGTTTTTTCCCCCCCTTCTTAAACGTGTAATCACAGAGGTGCTACCACTGTCACTGATTGGCTTGGCCTTGGCCAGTGGTGGGTCCATCTTGGAGCTGGTTGGAATTGGCTCTGTTGGACACAGGGGAAGTTTCTGGCAGCTTCTCACTCCCCCACTTCAAAAAACTTGCCATGCAAACTCAATACAGTCTGACCCTGACAAGCACCCCACTGACTTCCCACTTCATCTTTGATTTTCATCTTAAGGAGGCAGCTAAGCCATTCCTAGGATCAGTCCTTTTACTTAGAATCATATAATCGTTTAGGTTGGAAAAGACCTTTAAGATCATCAAGTCCAACCGTTAACCTAGCACTGCCAAGTCCACCACTGAACCATGTCCCTAAGCAACACATCTACATGGGTTTTTAATACCTCCAGCGATGGGGACTCAACCACTTCCCTGGGCAGCCTGTTCCAGTGCAACCCTTTTGGTCAAGAAGTTTTTGCTAATATCCAACCTAAACCTGCCCTGGTGCAACTTGAGGCCATTTCCTCTTGTCCTATCACTTGTTACTTGGCAGAAGAGACTGACCGCCACCTCAATACAACCTCCTTTCAGGTAGTTGTAGAGAGCAAGAAGGTCTTCTTCTCTCAGCCTCCTTTTCTCCAGACTAAACACCCCAGTTCTCTCAGCCGCTCCTCATAAGACTTGTGCTCTAGACCCTTCACCAACTTCGTTGCCCTTCTTTGGACACGCTCCAGCACCTCCATGTCCTTCTTGTGGTGAGAGGCCCAAAACTGAACACAGTACTCGAGGTACGGCCTCACCAGTGCCCAGTACAGGGAGATGATCACTTCCCTAGTCCTGCTGGCCACACTATTTCTGATGCAAGCCAGGATGCCATTGGCCTTCTTGGCCACCTGAGCACACTGCTGGCTCATGTTCAGGTGGCTGTTGACCAACACCCCCAGGTCATTTTCCACCGCGCAGCTTTCCAGCCACTCTTCCCCAGGCCTTTAGCGTTCCATGGGGTTGTTGTGACCAAAGTGCAGGACCCGACATTTAGCTTTGTTGAATCTCATACAATTGGCCTCAGCCCATCAATCCAGCCTGTCCAGATCCCTCTGTAGAACCTTCCTACTCTCCAGCAGATCAATACTCCCGGCCAACTTGGTGTCATCTGCAAACTTACTGAGGGTGAACTTGATCCCCTTATCCAGATCATTGATGAAGATATTAAACAGAACTGGCCCCTATACTGAGCCCTGGGGAACACCGCTTGTGACCAGCTACCAACTGAATTTAACTCCATTCACCACAACTCTTTGGGCCCGGCCATCCAGCGAGATTTTTACCCAGCCAAGAGTACACCTGTCCAAGCCATGAGCAGCCAGTTTCTCCAGGAGAATGCTGTGGGAAACGTTGTCAAAGGCTTTGCTAAAGTCCAGGTAGACAACATCCACAGCCTTCCTCTCATCCACTAAGTGGGTCACCTTGTCATAGAAGGAGATGAAGTGAGCCAAGCAGGACCTGCCTTTCATAAACCCATGCTGACTGGGCCTGATCACCTGGTTGTCCTTCCTGTATGTGCCACGTGATGGCCCTCAAGATGATCTGCTCCATGACCTTCTCCAGCACCGAGGTCAGACTGACAAGCCTGTAGTTCCCTGGATCCTCCTTCCGGCCCTTCTTGTAGATGGGCGTCACATTTGCTCACCTTCAGACAACTCAGACCTCCCTGTTAACCAGGACTGCTGCTAAAGGATTGAAAGTGGCTTGGTGAACACTTCTGCCAGCTTCCTCAGTACACTGGGTAGATCCCATCCGGCCCCATAGACTTGTGTGTGTCTACACGGTGTAGCAGGTTGCTAACCATTTCCCCTTGGATTATGGGGGCTTCATTCTGCTCCCTGTCCTGTCTTCCAGCTCAGGGGGCTGGGTCCCCTGAGAACAACTGGTCTGACTATTAAAGACTGAAGCAAAGAAGGCATTAAGTACCTCAGCCTTTTCTTCATCCTTTGTCACTATGCTTCCCCCCACACCCAACAAAGGATGGAGATTCTCCTTAGCCCTCTTTTTGTTGCTAATGTATATGTAGAAACATTTTTTATTGTCTTCTGTGGCAATAGCCAAATTAAGTTCTAGTTGGGCTTTGGCCCTTCTAATTTTCTCCCTGCATAACCTCACGACATCTTTGTACTCCTCCTGAGTTGCCTGCCCCTTCTTCCAAAGGTCATAAACTCTCCTTTTTTTTCTGACTTCCAGCCAAAGCTCTCTGTTCAGCCAGGCCGGTCTTCTTCCCTTCTGGCTCATCTTTCGGCACATGGGGATGGCCTGCTCCTGTGCCTGCAAGATTTCCTTCTTGAAGAATGTCCAGCCTTCCTGGACTCCTTCGCCCTTCAGGACTGCCTCCCAAGGGACTCTGTCAATCAGGATCCTAAAGAACCAAAAGTCTGCCCTCTGAAAGTCCAAGGTAGCAGTTCTGCTGACTCTCATCCTTCTAGAATTGAAAATACTATCATTTCATGATCGCTATGCCCAAGACAGCCTCCAACCATCACATCACCCACCAGTCCTTCTCTGTTCACAAACAGGTCCAGCGGGGCACCTTCCCTAGTTGGCTCCCTCATCAGCTGTGTCAGGAAGTTATCTTCCACACACTCCAGGTACCTCCTAGACTGTTTCCTCTCTGCTGTATTGTATTTCCAGCAGACATCTGGTAAGTTGAAGTCCCCCATGAGAACAAGTGATTGTGAGACTTCTCCCAGTTGCTTATAGAATATTTCATCTGCCTCTTCATCCTGGTTGGGATGACTTGTCCTTAGACTCCTCGTTCTTTGTGCTGCCTTGTTGGAGAGGGAGAGAAGCTCCTGCCTGTGCTTCACTGATCCTGACTGCCAGATAAAAAGCTTTGATGGGGGAACAGGGAGTAAGTTTTGAGAATCTGAAGTTAGGTCCCTTCTGCACAGCATCAGAGTTTCTGAAGAGATCATTTTATTCAGCAGAGGTCTTGATGACTGTCACTGAATGTTCATCACAAGGCAGAGATGGAATACTTAATATTAAGGAATACTCAATATTAAGGAACCCACATGGGTTTCATCAGTACTAGTAAATCAAATGTGCCTGGCAAGATTCTGCCTGTGATTTAGTTTCCCCAAGTAAAAATGTATGACTTCTTCACACTCCAATTACTTCCTTCTCTTTAATCACATGGGGAAAAAAAACAAGTTCCAAATGTTTTCTTTTGTTCAATTTATACCTAGAATTATTTTTTTTTCAGTTTCTTCTTACATAGTAAAGCAAAAAAAAAACCTCAAGTGTTTTTTGGCTTGCTTTCCTGCAACTTTATGTATCATCTTTTTATTCTCTTTGTTCTTCATAAATAATCTTTCTATATTTAATTTCTCATCGATTTTTTTGAGTACCTCTTGTTACACATCTTTTCACATCTTTTGTTTGGAGGGTGAGATGGCTATACAGCATTCAAGGTGAGGATGTCTCATTGAGTTCTGTGGTGACCAGACAATGTTTATATCTACTTCTTACTGTGATCCAACTCCAGGGGGGAGAAGAGAAAAAAAAAAAAAGAAAATAAAAGAGAGAGGGAAGATTCTTGCTTTATTTTCAGAAAGTTAAATATTAGCTGTTGCCAAATGACTTCAGCTGGACAAGCAAGGAGCCTTGGGGCGGATTTTGAGAAATCACTATGTTACACTACTGAGAATCTGGCCCCCTCTTTGTGACCTCTAATTATGTCGCAGCACATGTGAAACCTCACAACGTGATTTGTAATTGGAGTTTTACTAGGCACGCTAGCACCATCACAACATTTTCCTTCCTTTTTCCCCCCAATGGATTTTCATGTCACAGACAGACAGGAAGGCGGGGGGGGGGGGGGGAAGAAAAAGGAAAAAGGACCTTTTAAATTCTACTTCTATGGGGCCACAGAAATCCCTCAAGCTAAACACAACACAGACTGAAAAAGAAATGGGAAGAGATTATCAGGAGCCTGGCAAGAGTGGAGTGCAGTCGGTGGTCAGGCAAAGGCTGCTTTGGAGGATAAGCAATTTATGTGTTATCAGCGCAGTAGAGAGAACAGTAGCTCCCTACACTGAAAGGAGATTAAAAAGCAACAATAGCCTTTTCTGTATGCCACAGGCCAATATGCTAACTGTATGAAAAGCTGAGAAGCTGCTTAGAGCCAATGTTTGTTTAATTCTCACCTGCACCCACTTGAACTGTGTAAATGACATGGTGCTTTTCAGAACATATGCATATATTTCCATGTGGCACCATTTTGTGAAAGAGCTTGTGCCCAGTTAATCTAGCAGTGCTGTAAGATTTGCTGCGAGTGTAAAAGACAACCTCCCTCCCTCACTCTGAGTAGCCTTGTGGCTCCAGAAAAGCATGAGGAAAAAAGTTTTTGTTTTTTTGTTTTTTTTTTTTCTTTTTAGAATCAATCATATTGGGGAGCTGATAGTAATCAGGGGTGTGAAGTACAAAATGAAGGCCAAAGCAAAAGTGACTTCCTTTGTTGGAATAGGATTTCAGTTAGGAAACTCAAGCATTGGCTCAGTTCAGACCCAGGATAATTAATACTGTTGATGAATCAGTACATCACACGTACTATTTTGCAAGAGAGTGATGGAGGAGCAGTGCAGTCAGGTTGTCAAGACGTTCAAACAAGAGTTAGGAGACAGGATTTTTTTTTGCTGCTACTGATTTTCACTGTGTCCTTGAGTCAACCATTTATCCCTTTCTCTTTCCCCTTTCCCTCTAGGACATTCGACACATTTTATACACTACCAATTCCTTGCAGGCAGAGACAGGTTTCCAGCAATGTCCCTGATTGCTCCAAAAGTAACATTAAAAGACAGTTTCTGAAAGCCCTTAGCACACTGAGTATTGGAAACTCAGGTCCTGTAAGCAAGACTGTAGATGGGAGCTGAGCTTCTTTAGAATATGCTATTATACAAGGACAGCATCTTTCTGTGTGCATCTGGTCCTCCCCGACAGCACCTCATCAAGACTGTGACTCAATTGCCTCTGTGTACATACAGCCACTACCATAATACTAATTAGCTAGGTTATTTAGCAAACTTTGCTTACCTGACACTATATATCCTGAATTTAGCTAAACTATTGTAAGCCATCCACAATAAATTCACTCTTTTGTCCATGTCTGATATTATTAGTTGATAGATATAATCTGGATCAGTGTCTGTTTTACTAACAGTCTCAAACCAGATCAGTTACTATGGTCGTAATTCCACACCAATAAGATAATTTAGGGACACAGGGACTTCCATACAATAACATCAAAACTCTATTGTGAGGGCAGTATACTATACTCCTCCTGAAGTTTCTAAGCTCCATCATAAAGTGTATTTTTTTTTTCCACATATTGAAAGCCTGATCCAGACCTTCGTTATCCTGCTGGTTACAAAAAACCCCAAAGCTTATTCACAGCCCATCTATACATATTTGTTCTTGTTACAGCTTTACCCTTTTGCTGAAACAGCCTTTCTCTTTCCTCATGTGTATAGCCCGCTGGTGCATGTGCAGATGGCTATCAGATCTTTACAACTTTCGCTCCAACATGTCAGACAAACCTAAACTTCAGAATTACCTTTCTACCTTCTTTTTGCATAATGTTCCACTACCAGAATAGAGGCTTCCAGACTGTATTTGTAGATTCAGAAAATCTGTACTGATTGGTTCAGTATCTGTACTGATATTCAGAAATATCTGCCTCATTGGTTTGAAAGAAAGATGAGATGGAGTCACAACTCAAGACAGAGACAGATGCAAGCGAAGCAATTGCATTCACTTTCTATTTTGCATGGCTGGAGGCATAAGGAACTACACCTCATGCCTTCTGCTGAATTCAGTCTTGGTAAACCCATTGGCCAGAAGGCAAGGATAGGACTCATGAGCTTGGTCTTGTTTCTAGCATCTCCTCTGAAATTTTGGACATGTTTTTGACCCTTCTTGGTTCTGTTTGTTATCTTTTTTTAGGAAGAGATCACAATACTTAGAGCCTCACTGAATAAATTTGTAAAAGCCAGAAGTTACACCAAAAACTTTTCATATATGTGTTTTAATTTGCTAACTCCATCCGAAGTCTGGGATGTTAGAAAAAAATAGAATCTTTAAGTCACCTTCACCTTTCTTTCTCAGTTGAAGAGTTCCTGGTTTATAATGTACAGGAGAAAAACATTCGCTCTCATGTTTGATCAGGATCTGTCAATATAGAAATGCAAGGGCTGACTCTGGTCATGGTTGTTTAGATTTTAACATGTTACTCCTGCTTTACTGTGGTGTAAGACATGATTTCATGACATGATGTCATTTCTGACATCTGATTTAATATAAAGAACATTAATTCCTCTGGATTGAAAGGTACTAAGGTATGGTGTAGAGATGATAGAATTTTGTTATTCCACTTGCAAGTCAGCTTTAAAAACGTGGCTGGATAGGCATCTTAGCTGTGTAGGCAGAAAGCTCTGCACTCTCAGAGGGTCTTTTGTTTGCTAAACAATGGCACAGGGAAGACCCAGGAAACCTTGCTGCTGCTTTGTTTGCAGAGTCACAACATTTCTCAAAGTGCAGGCTCGTAAAATGTAAGCTATCATATATTAATTACTCATAATTTAATTATTGCACATTGTCTTTTCTAGCTGAATTATTGATTTCTCATTCCAACTGTTCTGCCTATAGTTTATAGTACGATTACTGTTCACAGGCTGCTCACTGTTTTTTCCTATGGGTATGGATATTGCATGATGGCTTGAGTTTTGTTCAGTTTTTTCTTTCTATTTTTGTGTGGTTTTGTTTTCACAAGCACCTTTGAATAAAAAAAAAAAAAATTAAGGATCGCATAGTGAAACAGTTACATGAATCCGTGTTTAACCACCGATAAACATATCATCCATTAACACGGGACCTAGGATTCAGTCACCCTTAACATTTACAAATTCCCCTTTCTGTCACTAAATCCTGGTGCAGCTCTGAAGAGAAAATCTGTTTTCTGTCACACACATACATACAAACATGCATTCTCCCTCCTTTTAAAACAGAAAGTTATTTTTATTTATAATCAGCTTAATATACAAATTAATTTCAAATTAAGTAACTGAAAAAGTAATGTTAGAAATATTTCCAGTTATATTTTTTCCTTCTTTTTCAACAATATCTTGGTAAGAAAAATCTGTGTTTTGGGTTTTTTTTTCTTTTTTTTTTTTAAATTATTAAATCTGCTAATGCTTCCTCAATGCTTTATAGAAGTTAAACATCTGATACCTTATATATCCTGTTCTTCTCTGTGAGCCAAGCTCCATGTCAAATCATTTTGCCCATGATATTCTGATGTTTCCTTTCATCTAAGCTATCATCATCTATTACATTGTCATCTCTATATTATGGGTACTTTACTCAAACAAGAAATCCATTCCACTGACATCAGAAGCTGGAGTCTAATGGAGTGATTGTCTCATAAGTTGACTTAGAGCATTTCTAAATAAAAAATTTCTGACTTTCTGGCAAAATATTTTCTCTTTCAATTTTCACTTCCTCCAGTTTTTCAGGAAAAAAATAGAAGTTTTACTCATAAACATATATTTTTTACACACCCCAAAAACATTATCTACTAAAAAAAAAAGGGGGGGGGAAATCTTAATTTAAACAATGCAATATTAAAATTATGGCTTATTTAAGTCAATGACAAATTTGCAATGATACTTAAGGTGCTAAGAAACTGCTCACTCAGTTATATAGTTGTTCGTTCTTATGAAGGAATAATAGAGAATGTGAACTTCATCTGACTGACTTTACCACTACACCCATCTTCAGAAATACTTACATTCAAGTGTCTCTGCTAGTATTGCTCAGCCCTTGCCTTGCCTCTGAGAAATCAGCAGTGCTGCTCATAGAGAACTCATCAGAGATGTTTGAATTAAAACAGAAACACTCTGATGCCATCCCACTTTCTTTCAGAAAACAGAGGTGCTCTGAGTGTTCGTGTGATTTTATATCAACCTATTACAACAAGCCACTGCAGTGTATCTCTTTTTAAAACTAAGAAATCTGGGAGGAAGCTCTTGCTATGGGGCACTACTGCTGAAATAGAGCAAACCAGGGTTAATAAAATAAAGGCACCAAACACAAAATGAGTCTGTAAAACAAATACACTTGTCATGATCTACTTGCAATCTCTCTGTGGTGTTGAAGCTGAGTTAGGAGTGGCCACATTAGCCATTCCATCAAGGTCAAGAATCCCGAATGAGTTGCTATGGGAAACAAATTACTGTGGTGTCAGCTGGAGCTGAAGGTTCAGATATGAGGGAACTTTACCTATTATATGCTTGAAAGATTTCCAGAACAACAGAGGCTGGAAAAGAGCATACTGGTAATAACAAGACCAGGAAAGCAGATGTTTCATTGACCTTTGCTCTATGCATTCGGACTACCCATTTACCAGCATGCCTGAGTGGACCAGAAAAGAATTATAAATCAGGTGTGCTCTCCCGAGGCACAAGTAAATAATTAAATAAATAAAAATCAGATATTAAGTGCTTTTTTAGGAAGATATGTAAAAGAAACTCAAAAGCATATGAAACCACCTGGGACTCATGCTCTGTTACTAAAGATGAGGGGAGACAGTTCTGATTTTATTACGGCATTAATTTCAGTGGAAGGAATTGAAAGCCAGTGAAGGGACAAGCTAACCTGCCACCGAGGTAGAAATCCTCCAAAACCCAGTTTCATTCACTCTGTTCACTTAGTAAATGGTCACTGTGAATGTGGCCTTGGCTGGAATTGTCTGTGGAAAGAGAATTAAGAGGGCTAGACCTTCTATCCAACAGTGACATTCCTTTTTGTCAAGGCAATCTGCTGCTCTTGACCCCATGAAGCTTACCTCCAGATTTGTAGAAGCTGGAATGTATTCAGTTTCCACCAAGCGTTAACTTTGACAAAAGAAAGAATTAATGCTTAATTACACATAGGATTGTTCAGAAAAGTTTAGGGTAAATCCGTCTGTCCTAGTTTGATACTGCTCACCTAGCTGCTCATTCAGCAGCTGTGGAATAGCTTGCAGAGTGGTGCTGTCACCAAAAGAAGAATGAAGCAGCTTGTCTTTATCACATAATTTGCCTAAATTTTCTCATCCATTAAACTTTTTTCCATTGCAGAACTTTACATTATCTATCCTGGAGCAGGAAAGGGATTTCATTTTCTCTACTGAGATAGAGGGAAAAACATCTGCTCTGGAGACTAACATTGGATGTTGACTACTGGGTGAAAGAAATAGTCATAATTCATTTCCATTAACAAAGAGATTTTGCTACACAACAGCTAAAATTCTGGCCTACTATTTCCTTGACTTCAGGCTGTTCTTCCCAGGGGCTATATTTTCTTCTCCCAGCCGCTCCTACTGTGGCTTTATGTTTGAGGGTTCCTTGTTAAATATTTCAGAGCTGGGGCTGGGAGAAAGAATCAGGCATGAACATCTACTGGTTAACACCTTGCACCATTTCTATACCCTCTGCCCTACTAAAAAACTTGGAAAGAGACATTATTGGGTAATTTTCATAGAAATACAGTAAACAAAAACAAACAACCAAAGACCTATGCAAGAGGTCTAAGAATTACAGTAGTTTTTGAGCTACTGCAATATTCCATGGGACTTCACTGGTAATGCTTCAAGTGTTCCCATAATACCTATGTCTGTGTCTATATGTTATAGCCAGGACCTCAGTGTTCAGATGTGTCCCAATATAAACATATAATGTCAGGATCTGGAGATATATTTCTAGATAGGACACAGGAACCCGCTGTGAAAATCTTTCTACATCTGTAGTAAGGCATTATTCCTCTCCAAATAGCTGTCTTTCTTGCTTTTTCCCTATGTTACTTGTTGGATTGTAACAATCTAGAGTGAGTAAAAGCTGGATATTACATTTTATCATAGCAGTGAAAAAGCTTTGAAGTACTGGAAGTTTTTCTTTTCCTTTGGATTAGGCTTTATTGCACTTAAGTATCGTGCAGGAATAACTGAAGGTAATGTAACTGACAGAACTGTGCCAGCAAGAAGATCTGTAAATCAAACCGGAATTTACACACCGTCTGATATCTCTCTTGAAAACATCTGCTGTAACCCCTAATTTCAAAGAAGGGGTAGTAAGGATTTTTTTATGCAGTTGCAGCTCAAATGTGAGTGGCTTCCACATTCTCAGGAAGCCTGAATTGAAGCTACACTAATGAGAACAAAATTTCTAAATGGCCTGCTGTAGAAGTTGTTGCTGGTGGGTTTTCTTTTAAGCCTTCTCTAGTTAGTGTCATGGAGCAAGTACAGGTATTTCTGGGAATGCTCTGTAGAAGAACTTGAAAATAATCTCCATCTATTTCAGCTACTGCCCTTAGAGCTAAAGAGCAAATGCTTCTGCATTGAGGATCTCTATGCAGCTGGAGATTGCTTTGCCAGTCATTGAAATGGAAACACCTGGGGGAAGTGGACCAGGTGTTCAACTGTGCATTGCAGCCAGAGAAAAAGTAGAAAAATACCTTAATTGGAGGACTCAAAGAAATAACAGGAAAGCAGAGAGGCTAAATAGAGCAAAGTTTCACTGTTGCTTAGGTGAAGGTGGATTAGAAATCTCTGGTCAATTAAGGTAAAAGAACAAAGCTAAGATGCTTTCAAGAGCTAGGATGCTAAGTGAAAATACCCTGAATGTAGGGAAGCTAACTAGCTTTAACATGAAATTATAAACTGAGCTGAAGTGATTGCAAGAAATCTTGAAACTGTTATCAAAATTACTTTTCCTGAATGATTACATCTGTTGTGAGAAAAGCTAGTGCTAATTCATAGCCTTTCTCCTATGAAAGACAGGAAGCTGCTTGATTTATTGTCATGTTCAATACTGATTTAGCACTGGATTTACTGAAACACGTTCATCCTGTAGAATATACCTATGTTAGGTGGCCCAAACTAAGGCAATGTGGGCTTTATAGTGATGGCTTTCAGCTACAAGTAACTAGGAAAAATCTGCTCTAGTCTGTGCTGCCCTAGGAAGGGACTAAAGTGGTTGCTTGCGGTGTAGGGAACTAGGATCGATAACCTAGGTGCTCTCTCTAGTTTTTTCGTATTCGCTTTTCCAGATTTTCCTTAGAAAAAGGGGAAAACGTTTATTTAGCAAGCCTTAAGGTGAAGTTAGGCAGCAGTTGACAAATGGGAAAAAGCATTGATGGACAGAAAAAAGGTAGAAGAATCAACAGTGATGCAGTGAACTGGTACAGTGGTTGGGTGAGCAAAAAGGAAGAGGAAGCTCAGGGAGCCAGAGCAGATCCAATCTCACCATGTGGCTGGATTGGGGCTAGAAGAAAAAGATATGTGCTCTGGATAGTTTATACTTGGAATAACTGACGTACAAAGGCAGTAAATCACTTGTCCAAAGCCAGATCAGCATCATCTTTCAGGAAGGTGGTCTCAACCTCAGGAATTTGAGGATCACTCAAGTCAATGATGATAAATCTTGATTGCTCTTAGGGTTCATGTTGTCTTTGTATCTATTCTCCTAATAAGATGTATGTTACATTCGGCTTCCCCCTCCACCCCTCATCAAATGAACACTCCTTAGCCAGGACTGTACTTATCCCTACATTGGGTCTTTCACCAGTTATGTTACTGTATATATGAAGAACACAAATGATGATGTAAACATGAGATTTTCTGTGCTGCAGCATCCTGGACAGGGTACATTAAGATCATATCTAGCCTCTGTCACTGTTGAATACCAATATCTATTTACACAATGCACAAGAAACATCAACAAAGATGAAGTAATTCAACCATAGAGGAACCTTTGCCTTAAATCCATTAGTCTGTGATTGCCTTTGTAGGCTGTAAAAGCAATGTTTATACATATCAAAAGGGTTTTTTTATTTAGTTGTCTTGTGGGTTTGGGGTTTGGTTTTCTGGACCCATGTAAATTTAATTTGTGATGATCACTGTGTATATGAAAACTGTGAAGTGTGTTTTGCTTCGAGAAATATTATCTTGGACACCCTGTGGCAAACATACTCCAAGACAAGATGTACATTTTTAATAGGGAGAGCTTCTGTGTATAGCAACCTTTACATATACCAATTTTTATGTTATATTTCTCATTTTCTTTTATTTATCATTAGATTAAAAAATAACCCACTTTTTTTTTTTTCTTTTAGTGGAACTTTGTTTCTGCTATCATATCTTACCATCTCCCTGCTTCCTTAAGATTTTTATATGTCTTCCATGTTACTAGTTGTTCTCTCTGACCATTTCTGGCTGCTGTTGATTCTCTTGAAATCTGTTTTAGAGCAACACACTGGTATGGGTTAAGGGTGTATTTTTCAAAGCTGTTTATGCTCCTGATTATGCAGATAAATACCTGCCAGGCTTTTCAGAGACATCTTAAATGCTGTGGAGATTTGCAGTTGATCTTAATAAACCCTCAGTACCCACCAAATTTGTAAATATAATTGGTGCCAAATATCTTTGACAAGCTGACCCAAAGCAATCGGAGTCATGCACAGAAGACCGGATGTGACATACCTTTTAGACTAGAAAATTACAGGACTCAATATTATTTTCTATGTCTTTTGTTATGTACCCTTTGCTCTTCCTCATCCTCTTTGCAATTCCATCATTTTATACAGCTTTCTGAGGGGTTACCTGCAGCAGATACAAGTGACATAGATGTGCAGTTCAAACTGTCCTTTCAATTGTGCATACACTCTCCACGTGTTGAAGCCAAACTTCATAGAATCATAGAATGGTTCGGGTTGGAAGGGACCTTTAAAAATCATCTAGTCCAATTACCTTGCCATGGGCAGTGACACCCTTCACTAGATCAGGTTGCTCAAAGCCCCATTAAACCTGACCTTGAACACTTCCAGTGATGGGGTGTTCACAACTTCTCTGGGCAACATGTTCCAGTGGCTCACCACCCTCATTCTAAAAAACATTTCTTCCTCATGTCCAATCTAAATCTACCTTCTTTCAGTTTAAAACCACTCTCACTTGTCCTGTCACTACAGGACCCGGTAAAAAGTCTCTCTCAGTCTTTCTTATAAGCCCCATTTAAGTATTAAAGGGCTGCAATAAGGTCTCCCTGGAGCCTTCACTTCTCCAGGCTCAACAACCCCAACTCTCTCTTTCTTAATATGAGAGGTGTTCCAGCCCTTTAATAATTTTTGCGGCCTCCTCTGGACCTGTTCGAACAGGTCCATGTCTTTTTGAGCTGGACACAGTGCTCCAGGTGGGGGTCTCATGAGAGCAAAGGGGGAAAGTCACCTCCCTCAACCTGCTGGCCATGCTTCTTTTGATGCAGCTCAGGGTACAATTTGCCTTCTGGGCTGCAAGCGCACATTGCTGGCTTATGTCCAATTTTTTATCTACCAATATCCTAAGTCCTTCTCCACAGGGCTACTCACAATCTATTCATCACCCAGCCTGAACTGATGTTGATGAATGCCCTGACCCAGGTGCAGGACCTTGCCTTTCACTTTTTTGAACTTCATGGCGTTCACACGGGCCCAGTCCTTAATACTCTTAAAGTGCCTCTGAATGACATCCTTTCCCTCAAGCAAATCAACTGCACCACTCAGCTTGGTGTTATCAGCAAAGTTGATGAGGGTGCACTCGATCCCACTATGTCGCTGATGAAGATATTAGATAGTATCGGTCCCAATACAGACCCTTGAGTGGTAACATCACTCATTACTGGTTTCTACTTGGACTTTGAGCTGCTGACTGCAACTCTTTGGATGTGGCCATACAGCCAATTCCTTATCCATCTAACAGTCCATCCATCAAACCTCTATCTCTTCAATTTAGCAGCAAGAATGTTGTGGGGGACCCTATCAAAGGCCTTACAGAAGTCCAGGCAGATGATATCCATAATTCTTCCCTTGTCCACTGATGCAGTCACTCCATTGTAGAAGGCCACTGGATTAGTGAGGCACAATTTGCCCTTGGTGAAGCCATGTTGGCTGTCTCTAATCACTTCCCTGTCTTCCATATGTTTTGACATGATCTTTTGTCTGCAGGGCTGACTCCCATACCTCCAGCTGAGCTTGTTTTGTTTGAATTTCCTCAGAAGACAAAAAACTAAATAAGTCATTGTAATCCAGACATAAAAAAATGTAATGAAGCCCTTCAGAGTTCTCTTAGCTGGTGCTGTTACATCTGTTCTGTTGCTTTCTGTCTTTGCTGAGGAAACTATCCAGTACTGAATTTAATTAGCTGGGGTTTTTAATATTGCTTGCCAGAGATATGTGCTGTAGTTAGCACCATACATCAATGTAAAGCAGCCTAGTTTCGTTCTCCCATGCTCCTTAGATACCGGGAATTTAGTGAAATGATACCTTGCAAGATGAAAGAAGGATTTGCACCAGAGTCATCTTTACTTTTTGGAAGCTTATTAGGAGATTTGGAAAGCACCAGCAGGTTAACATCATCCTCACCAGAACTAGGAGAAACTGAAAGTAGGAGGTTTTGTTTGTTTGTTTGTTTGTTTGTTTGGGTTTTTTTTTTCACTCTATAGGAAGAATCATTGTGGAAGTACTGTTTACATATGTATAGTTATGATGCCTCTTTTTTTTTTCCTCTCCTATTAACACAGATCCATGTATGCATCATCATGTATCTGTTGGAAGAGTAGCAGGGAGCATTGCTCCTGATGCAGAAAAACAACCTGGAGTTGTGAACGACAGGGACCTAGCTCATGTTTGGTACAGAAAACTTCAGCATGATCATTCCCAAGATTGCTACGACCAAAAGTATTGTGCTCATCCCCTATTTAGAATTGTGGCTTATTGAGTCATCTTCGCTAAGATGACTCATAGCCAGTTGTACATTCTTTATTTGTGTTCAGACTGAAGGGTGGGGGAGGAGGAGTGGAGGACTGACATGCAGAAGGCAAAATTGTGATGAGGTCAAGCATTCACATTTGAAATTGTTGTTAGTGGGAGCCATTATATCATCATTTAAGATGTTATATAAATTATTTGTGGAATTGATACTTCATTGATCTCCTGGAAGATTCAAATAATGTTGCTGATTCAGTTTAAAATGACATTTAAGGTACTTTAATGCATTGTTGGCCAAACATTTTGTTGTTTAGCAAGGTCAAAGACAATTTTGTTATACATAATGTACAGAAATATATATTATAAAGGAAAAGCCTACCATGGGTCGCCTCCAGTCTCAATAAATGATAATGGATGAGAGACATGAGGAACATGGGAGTATATGCTAAAAGCCATGTCATTTTTCTGTTCCTGATTGTGAGAGCTGGCTTCAAAATTAATTAAGAGCTTCCAGGTCTGGGAGAGGTTTCTTCCCTTTTCTCTGTGTTTTTACAGTGCTGCATCTTTTAAAATTGGTCATGAAATATTTGGAATGGAAGGAAAAATGTGTAAAACAGTTACTTTTCCAACTGAAAGCAGTAGCAGTAAATGGTATCCAGTGCTAGGTGTTATGATGCAACTGGTTTCACTCAAGAGACCAGGAAGGGCTGACAATATCATGCATCTTAAATTCCTGGAGGAAAAAAAAAATAGAATAGAAAATAAGATCCTAAACAAAAAGGGGTTCCTATTGTCTTAATAAAACAAAACAAGTATATCAAGCAGAGAGGGCAGGTATAATGGGGAAGATTAAATGTAACATTATTCAACTCTTAAGGCAAAAGACCCTGGAAATTCAGATAGATTAAAGTAGGGAGATGTTTCAGTAGAAGATCGTGGCAACTTCAGCTCTTACAAATATATGTCACAAATAGGAGAGCATTTATGGAAAGTTATGTCTCGTACTGGGAAGTGTGATCATAAACTGCGTCAGTAAGGGCAAGTGGTTTCATCCCTCTGTCTTGTGGTTAATGACAGGAATATCTGATGAGTTCATTGAATTGCATAATGCTATCATTGAAGATAATTATGTAAACCATATGATCACTTTTAAAGACAAGACTGCCATGGTGCAATTAATATTTTAGGGTGTTTTATTGTGTATAACAACTGGAAGAAGTGTCTCCATATCTATAAAGGTTGAGAGAGTTTGGTCTTTGAATTAGTGGCAGGAGTTGTCTGCTTTGAAGTGTTTGATTTTTTTGTACTCTGCAAAATTCAACTGGAACTGATGAAGGCCACCAAAGTGTTTAAAAATCTTGAAACAGTAACAGCTCCATTGGAAACAGCTGGTGAGGATGATTCGGAGAGTATGATTCTGATTTCATATGGGATCATCTGTCCTTTAATTACTGTAAGACTACTGTAGAAAAATTCGTTGTTCAGCCACACAGGAAGTCTCCCATTTTCTGGGAGGGATGATGTTAAAATTTTATTCTTTTTGTACCACCAGATACTTAGGGTAAGTAAAATTTCAGGCTATTTAGCTGGGAGAGGGGAAGTTACTTCAATCTGATTATCAATTTATAGCTTAACCAATAAAGGATTTTTCCAGAAGAACACAGGCAAAACCATTTTTCCCCATATTTATAAATACAGCAAAAAAATTCCTTCCAAGAAACTCAGGATGAAGATGATATTAGTAATTTTTTTTCCCCAAATTTTATGCAAGCTTATTTTAAAAAAAGGACAACACAGCCTTAATTAATGTTCTTATGCAGAGGACAAACCTGTCTTCTTTCAGGAGACGATATAAATAACCTCCTCTAATCCTTGCCTCCTTCTCGCAATATGATAAACAATTCTTTTTTTTTTTTTTTAACTAGAAAGAAGGAGAATAGATCCAACCAAGTAAACAGATTCACGTTAGGGCAAAAAAAAGGATAAGAAGTAATTTCTTCCTTGCATTCCTGCCAGTCAGTATTGAAATCATACTCCTAAACCTCACTTTTAATGCTGTAACTAAATCCCTTGATTACTGTACCCTCCTCTATCAGGAAATTATTTCATTTTTCACATCTCCATTTCCTTGCAGTCAAGCAGGACTCCTTATATCTACCTCCCCAAATTAAGTGTCTTGAAGGTCCCAGGTTAAGGTCCTATTATATGAACACCATTAGAGTTTCTGCACTTTGGTTAGCTGATTCAAATCATTCCGGTACTCTCCTTTCTGCATTTTGCCTTTTCTACGGTGTACCTAAAAATACAGAAAAGTTTGTATGAACAGTTATGCTAATTGGTAGTCTGGAAAGCAATGATACCCATAATTTCTGTGGAAAGTTGAGGAGGTTTTTTCAGCTATGTATTCCTGTGAAGCTAGATTCAGAAAATCTATTTTTTTCTCTTTTCTGCCTCTTTTTTTCTCTTTTTCATCTTCTTTTCCCTTTCTTTCCTCTTTTTTTAATCTCTTCCCCCCTTGCTCCCCCCTTCCCCTTTTTTACTGATAAACACAGACATTTCAAGTGTGGGAAAATTCTAATTTAAAATCATAGGCTTCATTTCAATGTATGGAGATGGGGTGAAGTGGAATATGGTGTGGTGTGGCCTTAAAAGCAATTCCAGTTTTAACTACTTTCCTTAAATACCACTTGAAATTCAAGCATATTTAAAAAGAAAAACTGTAATAAAAAGAAGAAATGTTAATCAGAAAACTGGGCGCCTTTTATGAAAGGAAAGGGCATGTACTCACTAGTTATGGTTTGTAAACTGAATGATCATGAAAGAGTTGAACACTATTTCCTAGTACTGCCTGGATTATTGTGCTTTTTTTCCTTACTCTTGAATGACCTCTCAGTAACTGAAGTAAAAATTTAGCCTGACTAGAAATATAATGCAATAAACATATTTTCTTGGAATGGAAGGACTGCTTTTAGTTTTTATTAAAGGATTTTTTATTTTATTTTACTGAAACAATGCAGTCAATTTGTGGAACAGTCATTGCAGATACAATAAGTGTTGGGCTTCTTTTGTACTGAATTGTTGGAGTAAAGAGAGGACAAACGCACTTTCTTCCCTCCAAGTAACAGTTTTTAAGCAGCAGAAAAAAGGGAGGACTGGCAGCAGCACTACTTTATACACACACATGCAGTTCCCTGAGTATAGCTCTTAAGTTAAATTTACTTTGAAATCAGATTATACTTGATATTTGTGTCTTGTATTTGATATCTTGAGCTGACATTATTTTTTGATCTACAGACATGGAAACAAAATATTATTACCTTCCTTTTTTATTATATTTTAATTATTATTATTATTTGCATGGACTTTGGCAGGAGGGCAAACCTCCTTGTGTTCTTATTTCTGCAGAGAGGAAGCTGGGGAGAAGACAGGAGGGTGCAATGAAACAGTGCCAAAAATGGGTGGTTTAGTGGTTTGGATGGCTCTCAATGCTGACATGGGGGAATGTGTTTCCTTTGGCTGACAGTTTGTGCTTTGTACCATTCAGAGATGAAGAGATGTATAAAAATTACCTAAATGGATTAGATCAGTATTTGCATTCTTACATTGGTTAGTAAGAATGTTAAAGATATAGCTGTAGATAACTGGAGCAGTCATTTTCTCTATTCTTTGATTTTCAGCACAGGTTCAAATATAATCAACAGAAAATTTTTTCTTTTTTTTCACATAAGCCTTTCATAGTTTCTTTAAAGGCTGTCTTATGGCCCTAAGGAGTTTGTACTTCCTTACTGAGCTGGAAAATAACCAGCCCACAGGGGAAATAGTTCCACCAGAGAAGTTATGGAAATCAAGGTTCCTCCTAGATTTTTACTTCTTTTTTTTTTTTTTTTTTCTTCCTTCTCCTTTCTCCAGCATACATTGGCAGTTCCAAGCACTCCCTCTCCCAAAGTTTAGTGCCAGCTGTGTGCTCGCCTCTTTGGCTTGTGTGGTATGATTCCATCAATCTGGCATTGGCTCATCTATGTTTTAGAGCCTTCCAGTTATTAAAAAAAAAAAATAAATCAATCTTCATGTTACCACATTCGCATATGCTCATAAAAAAAGAGTAGGCTTTTAAAGGAAAGTTGCTTCCATGCCTTAACTTTTTTCCTTTAACATGCCTTTCCCTTTTTCTTCTCTTTAGTCCTTTTCACATATGCATAAGATAAAAAAATCCCTCCTCTACAACATTCAGCAGTTTTCTAGATGTTTGATGAGACCTACCAACAAGCAATTAATGTGTCTGACCTCTGGAACACCACGTTTGTAGCTGTCAGTACTTTCAGTTACCCATTTCTCAATGACACAACATTTTATTTTATTTATTTGGGTTTTTTAAACAATCTGTATGTCATCTCCTATGATGCTCACCCTTGTATGTGAACATACTTACTCTTCCATGGGGAAAATACACTTCTGTGTTGCTACACCCTTTGATCTCACCTTGATTATTTATCAACAAATGGAGCATTGAGGCAGCACTGCTGAAGTGGGCCAGATCTCCAGTGCCCCTAATACCTTTACATGCTACCATTAAACGTAACTCAACCTCCCTCTGACCCGCAGTTCAGTTTTGCCTCCCTGCTGGGAGAAGCAGGAGCAGGCTGCTTCACAGGAGAGATGATATGGGAGCTGACCATGGCATGGTAGGTACTGCTATGGTGCCAGTAATCTTTCATCCTTATCAAGTTAGACTTCTTGTGGCCATGGGTAATTTTCATGGAAGAGAACAAAAGAGAAGCTGTATTTTTACATTCACTGACAGAGCCTTATTCAGCTCCTGTGCAACTTTGTGGGTGACCTCTGTGGGCTCAGGAACAACTTCTGACCAGGTAGCTTGGGGTTTGTTCAAATCAGAGCACAGCTAACATGCCCCTGTTTCCCTACAAGCTTAGTCAAAACCCAACTTTTTTTCCATCTACTTCTACCTATCTAAAATACCTAAGAAGGTGGATGCTACTGAAAGTTTCCAACTGCAAAATTTATACCAAACATTTTGTTTTGGGTTGACACTGATTTCCTGTGTGCATACTGCTGCAAAGCTTCAGAGGTATACTTTTTCCAGTTCTGCATGCTCCTTTTTCCTCCAGTGGATCACAGTCCTGGACTAGACCATATGACTCATGATGTACTGTTGTTAATCCCTGATACAGTACTGGAAGCTTCCATTATATGAAAAGTCAGTATTTTTTTTTGGTTAGTTTTGTTTAAATATTTTAAAGATTATTTATCCTTAGTATGCTGCCAAAGTGAAGGTGCTTTGTTCAAATTTGAAGTCAACAAGAGTGTTTTAAAATAGTGGGGATTAGAGAAAGCAAATGTTACTGATCTTTGAAGGAATCTTACTGTGTGTTGGTTTTTTTTTTTTTCTTATAGCTTTCATATAAACCTTTTCTTTAAGCCTCATATAAAAAAATAGTTTGTCCTTAGGACTTAAAATAAGTTTATATTAAAAGCAAACAGAATCCTCTGGTGAAATCTAACACACTTTCTTATTGGGCTAAAGAGAGGCATTTCATTAAATGGGGCTATCTGTGACCTAGATAGAAAGTGATATAGTATTGGTTTGGGATAGCAAGTTGGCTGTCCCTTTCCCTACCACACCTAGGTAGGCGGAGCTGTCACAGGCTGTGAAGCAAAGTAGACAGTTACTACCCTAACCATGTGTTCATTCATTCTGGTCTGATACATAACAAAGGCTGCAGATTAAGATTGAAATGTTGGTGAGGGCTGTAATTATCACATTTTATTATTTGGACAATTTTTCTTCTTTCCCATGGAGTCATATGACTCAGGGCAGCCATTTTTACTTCTTTAGCATGAAAAAATAATACTCCTTCACTGCTATGCAGAACAAGATTCAAAGGCTGTAACATCAGAAAAGGAATTATGATAATGACACACTGATCATTAGAATTCCCCTAACTTGGGGAAAGGTTAATTTACAGTGACTAGAGTTAAATGATCTTGGCTTCATTCATACTTCATACTTTCTAGCTTTGGCAATTTCCATCTGACTCTTTCAGTTTGATCCTGTATATTTAATACCAGGGAACATCTCATTCTGGGTGTCTTCTCCTGGGGTCAGCATAAGGAAGTTACACCAAAATGCCATGGCTTCTTCTGTCACTTGTGAGTTTTTCCCCTCCCTTCATCTCCTCCAATGTTTATATCTATCATCTGCTTGTAGAAGTGAAAGGATCATCAGACTTTATTGTCATTAAATCACAGACAATTACTTTTTTCCATCACCACAAACGAAATATCCTTCCCTTCAGAAAGTCTTACACAGAACACTATTAAATGTGTTGCTATTGAACCTATTTATAGCTCTCAGTGTAGTGCATCCTTTTCAGTCTCTGGTGGCTTGTATACCAAATGATTCTTTAGAAAACACTAGAATTTTGCAATTTATGGCAAAGCATTATTGGTTTGTTGGGTGTCTTTGTTACTTTTAATGTGCTTCATTCTTAGAGTCACTGGCATTCGAAGCAGTCTCAGTATGTATAGAAACTCCTTTGACATGTCTTTAACAATGTTTTACGCATACTATAATTATGTCAGTCAGCCAGAAGCATGCTACAAGTGCTTGTGCTATACCTAAAGTGCTAGTGACAGCTACTGTAGAGTTAGGGTTTTGTTTAATGATTTTTAAGTTCATATTTTGTTTGCAGTAATTTGGCAAAAGGCTCCTAACTCATGACAAAAGTTTCCAGATTAATACGTTCACAGAAGGTATCATTTCTCAGCCACTTCTGGCCATGAGGAGCAAATAAATATGGGATTCTTTAATGCTTTTTTGAATATTAAAATGCATAGTCTTTTTTTTTTTTTTTTCACACACCTAGAAATCAGGTGGGCTTAAATATAATAAAGAACAACTGAAATTATATCCACAAATGTATGTATGCAGGATGGCATGCTGTTTCCAGCCAGTGCTAGTGAGGTCATGCATGGAGTTTGAATCTGCTTGAGGACAGCCTGTCAAATTTGACATTGTTGTTTCTTTTCAGGACAAGCTGCTGAGACCAATACTACAATATTTTATCACTTAAAAGCTGTCTCTCTGTAAGTGTATTCATAAAACCTTTCCCATTTTCTCCTCCTGATCAAAAATGATTAAATTTAATATTGCATTGTCTTCATCAATAGAGAAATTATTTTTGAAATTGCAAGGTTCATAGAATCACAGAATGATAGAATGTCCTGAGTTGGAAGGGACCCACAAGGATCATCGAGTCCAACTCCTGTCCCTGCATAGGACAACCCCAAAATTCACACCATATGTCATAGGTTATAATGGAAGAAAGAGGCATGGCTCCTAAGGTGAGCTTCTGCTATAGAGTGAAGCAATCACACTGATCAAGGGTCACTATAAAGTGAATCTTGCTACTTTGGGATGCTTTGGGTCACATTTAGGTGACCTCGTAGAGGTGATCGGTGTATCTGCTGGTCTTGCTCAGTTTAAGAAGGAAGTGGCTAAGACCACATACCACCCAGTTAGACACTTGATCTGTATTTGCTCCAAGGAGAAGAGCACTCTCAAAAACCAGTTTCTATTAAAGTAGCAGACTGCATATGATCCAGTGAGGTTAATGAAATGATGTGGTCAGTGTTTTCTGCCAGTGCAGAGCTGACTCACAGCAGGGTCTTTCAGATGATGCTAAGTTTAGTTAGCGATGAAGCTTTCATCAAAAAAGCTACCACATTGCTAACATCCTTGTAAATCTAAAGATCTCTGAAATTTAAGGATGCCTGAGACTGAAGCTCTAGTCTTCATAACTCCAGCAGGGTTTGGGTTCTTAAACGTTTTTATTATTCAAGCTTGAGTGTTTCTGAATGAGTTTCTAAGAAAGGATTAGAGGTTTGGTGACACAGTCCAACTCCTGCTGAAATCTCTAGAGTCTACAAAAGTCAGCAGCGATAACACTAATAAGTTGGATCATCAGGTTTCCTTTCCATTATTTCTGTGCAGCCTGAGTGTGCTACAAAAGCAGCATTTCCCACAGTAATTTGGAGCTACTTCTTGAAATCTCAGCTGGCATCAGAAATTGCAGAGAAAAGAGGACAGATTTTAAAAGACAAGGTTCTTTACCTAATATTCTTTTGTTTCAGTTCTAAGTAAGTGGAAAGTGAAGACCTAGAACAGCTCATAGTCTATTTATTTCCTTAGCTTTAAAGATCACACTCGCTCTTGATAAACTGTTCCTGTTTTTTCATAATTGAGAAAAATTGAAGGTACTTTGGTTTGTTGGGTGGGCTTTTTTGTGAAACTGTTTAACTCCCATAGTTCAATGGGGACTCAAACAGAATGCTCTTTATGACCCACACAACATCCAGGATAAAGAAAGATGTTGTCAGTGACATTTTACCAGTTGCTCATAAGTTTTCATGGTCTTTCACAGTATGTTCTCAAAGTTTCTAAAACAAGGACCTAAAACTGCTGCTAACATCTCCAGTCAATTCACTCTGATCTTGTAATCAAACAAGCCTGCAGAGAATCTGCCAGGCAATTTTTCTCTAAAGTGTTTGAACCTTTCAGGCATATTTCCAGTGCCAAAAATCATTATAGAATTGAAAACCTCTTAGTCAGGTACAATCAAGTGTGAATCTTGGTCTCTGGGTATATAAATACTTACATTTAGGGCATGTTAGTGTTAACAACTTGACAGCTTGTCTGAAACAATTAATTTTTTAACCCAAAGGATCTCTCCTGTCAGAACTTTTTACCATTATCATAGAATTGTTTGAATCCAGTCTGGCAGCAAGCCATCCACTTCTACTTTAAATTAAACAGAATTATTATTATTATTATTATTATTATTATTATTATTATTATTATTATTATTATTATTATTATTATCATGATCGTCATCATCACCATTAACCATCTGAAACAGGCACCAAAAATTTGACTACCTTCTGTCTGGTTTACACTTCATTTTAGTAGTTATCTGTTTAAAAATTGTTGTGCTAGACTTCAGTTCTTTCCTGTTGGAAGAAAGTCCTGCTGATACTTTATAAGTGTACAATCAAAGTGCACCTTGCTTATTCCAAAATTGTAACAGATAATAAACTTTTTTCTAGCATGAAATTGTGTCATCTTGCTAAAAACTTTTCCCATTATTCCCTGGTTAAATATCAGTGTGGTGGGTTGACCCTGCCTGGACTCCAGGTGCCCACCAAAGCTGTCCTGTCACTCCCCTGTTCAGCTGGACAGGGGAGAGAAAATGTAATGAAAGGCTCATTGGTCAAGATAAGGACAGGGAGAGATCATTCACCAATTAGCATTACAGGCAAAACAGACTCAACTTGGGGAAATTAATTTAATTTATTAAAAATCAAAGCAGATCAGGACAATGAGAAATAAAACCAAATCTTAAAACACTTTCCCTCCACCCCTCCCTTCTTCCCAGGCTTAACTTCACTGCTGATTTCTCTACCTCCTCCCCGGCAGCAGCACAGGGGGACAGGGAATGGGGATTGCGGTCAGTTCATCACTTGTTGTTTCTGCCACTCCTTCCTCCTCAAGGGGAGGACTCCTCACACTCTTCCCCTGCTCCAGTGTGGGGTCCCTCCCACGGCAGACAGTCCTGCATGAACTTCTCCAATGTGAATCCTTCCCACGGGCTGCAGTTCTTCACAAACTGCTCCAGCATGGGTCCCTTCCATGGGGTGCAGTCCTTCAGGAACAGGCTGCTCCAGCGTGGGTCCCCCGTAGGGTCACAAGTCCTGCCAGCAAACCTGCTCCAGCATGGGCTTCCCTCTCCATAGTTCCACAGGTCCTGCCAGGAGCCTGCTCCAGCGTGGGCTTCCCACGGGGTCACAGCCTCCTTTGGGTTCATCCACCTGCTGTGGTGTGGGGTCCTCCACGGGCTGCAGGGGGACAGCCTGCCTCACCATGGTCTTCCCCAAAGGCTGCAGGGGAATCTCTGCTCCAGTGCCTGGAGCACCTCCTTTCCTTCCTTCTCCACTGACTTTGGTGTCTGCAGAGTGGTTCCTCTCACATATTCTCACTCCTCCCGCCGGCTGCAGTTGCACAGAATTTTTTTTCCCCCTTCTTAAATGTTTTAACACAGAGGCACTAGCACCGTCACCAATGGGCTCAGCCTTGGTCAGCAGCGGGTCCATCTTAGAGCCAGCTGGCATTGGGTCTATTGTGTATGGGGGAAGCTTCTGGCATCTTCTCACAGAGGCCACACTGTAGCTCCCCTCCTACCAAAACCTTGCCATGAAAACCCAATAAATATGATAATTGATAATAACTATGATAATGTGATAATAAATAAATCTGAAAGCTATTGTCAGGTGGCCATTTGCAACCTTCTTTACTTTCTCCAGAAAATGAGAGTGACACTTTGATGCCGTATCAACTAGCTCAACAGCTGTTTGGATCTTAAAGGGAACTGATGGAAATAAATATATATAAAATACATTTTCATGTAGTAAGAAATGTGGGGTTTTGCTTTATTTTAGTAATTTTTTTCTGTTGGGATATTTAAATAATATGATCTGAAATAAAGAGATTTAATTGTTCATATTTGCTTCAGATCCATGTCAGGCAAGTTCACAGCAATTCAGGCTTTTAAAGCCTGAATTTTAAAGATTTTTCTGAATATATCCTGTACTTGCAGGTTTGCTATGACACCACTGTATCCTTTAGCCTGGGATGTTGTCCTCTTTGAATTTTGACATAGTCCATCTTTTGCGTGAATAATTTATTAAGAAATGAGACTGGACCCATCAAATCACTTCTTCTGATAAAAACCTTGCTTCAGCTAAAAACAAGTTTAATTTCAGCAAACACTGAATTATTTTTTCAATTTCAACTTTTGAAGAGGTTTTTATTTCCAAATGTTAAACTTTGCAAATTGTTTAAGAAAGATTAAATACCTAAAAGAAGACATTCTAGTTAAATTAGCTAAACCTGGACAGTTTTTTCTTTTCTTTAGCTTTCTGAGAAAGCTCTTTCTCATCCTCTTTTACTCATGGCATCTTATTTGTGATGCAGATTTACCAAACAAGAAAATCATAAGCCTAAATTTGGAGCTCATTGGACATTGTATAAGCCTACACACCACTAAAACTGGACAATAAAGACACTGACTTAATAGATCTAAAGTGGATGGAGAATAAAGATGTTGATGCTGTGCATTCCTGTACTGCTGCCCCAAACTATAGCTGCTTTCTGTGAACATCTTTGTAACCATTACTGTAAAGCCCATTCAGTTCCTTTTCCCCTGTGTTGATACACTCTGTGTTGATACACTCTGTGTTGATACACTCTGTGTTGCACCCCCTTTTCTGACTGTTCTCATTCTCCGGTCTTCCTTTCATATGTCTACTGACAGTCTTTTGGGCCTTTCTTGCCTCCTTCAAAATTTGGTTCAAGAGGAGGGAGCAGCTTGAATTGCTGAAGTGCTCACATCCATATTTCTGATTGGATAGACTTCCAGTCATATTAACTTCATAGAATCATAGAATACCAGGTTGCAAGGTACCTCAAGGATCATCTGGTCCAACCTTTCTAGGCAAGAATTTGCACAGTCTAGATGAGATGGCCCAGCACCATGTCCACCTGAGTCTTAAACACGTTCAGCGTAGCGCAGTCAACCACTACCCTGGGGAGATTATTCCAATGATTGAGTGTTTTCATTGTGAAAAATTTACCTCTCGTGTCCAATCGGAATCTCCCTGGGAGTAACTTGTACCCATTACCCCTAGTCCTCACCATGTGACTCCTTGTAAAAAGGGAGTCTCCATCTTCTTTGTAGCTCCCCTTTAAGTACTGGTACATGGTGATGAGATCACCTCTAAGCCTCCTCTTTTCAAGGCTGAACAAGCCCAGTTCTCTCAACCTATCCTCATGCGGCAGGCTTCCCAGACCCTTGATCATCTTGGTGGCCCTTCTCTGGACCCCCTCCGGCCTGTCCACATCTTTCTTGTATGGCGGGGACCAGAACTGTACACAGTATTCCAGGTGTGGCCTGACAAGTGCCGAGTAGAGTGGTGACCCCAACTTAATTGAGGTCTGTGAACTACCAGGGCATCTAACACACAAAACTCTTGTTAGGGTGCCCAATATGCAGAGTTAGGAACTCAGTTGTAGGCATTATGGTCAGTATTTTCTTTCATGACTGACTTAACTAAAAGTCACAGAGGGCTTTGGTGGCAAATGCAAGCTAAAAACTGCTCTCTGGGTGTTGTCTCCTCTATCACTCTCTCTCTCTCGCTGACGGCTGTAACTATTGGTTCAGGATGATTTCAGTGGCCTTAAGATCAGCAATATTTATCTCTGACAGCACTGAGATGTGAATTATTATTGATGCTGAGGCAGACTGCATTTGGGGAGCGGGGGTTGTTTCAGAGTTACACCACTGTTACAATTAGAGAGTTGTCAGACAATATGATTTCTGCTGCATTCTAAGTTCTCTAATTGTTTATCATATTAACCTTGGGTGATCTTGTAATCTCCTGTCTGCAACATTAATCAGCTGACATCATCCTGTGCTCTGAAAGGACATTATCAAATCCAAAGACCAGAACACATTTCCAATGAGAAGGGCAGTGGGGCTTGGTGACCTGAGAAAGGGGATTGAAAAGACCTTTACTTTTTGTCTTTGCCATATAACCTCAGATGAGTCACTTCCATCTTTGTATCCTCCTGTTCTTTGTCTGATTGAGACTTGTCTAAGCTAGACTGCAAGCTGCTTAGCACACAAGCTGTGGCTGCTCCTATACTTAATACTCCTAAAACAAGGAGCTCGCTCAGGTTTGGTCCATTCCAGGTCCAAGTTATCATCAAAAGGTACCCTGCTATTCTGCAGACAGCCTGAGCCCAGGCCAGCACTCAAATTACATTATTAACATAGACTACATGCCAGTCATCTCAGTGTATTTTTAGAATTATTATTAATCAACAGCTGTTCCTAAATGATCTTCAGTGGGAACTATTTGCAAAAAAAAAAACATTGCTCAAGGGTTTCATGTTTTTTTTGTTTGGTTGGTTGGTTTTGGGGTTGTTTTTATTGTTTGGTGTTTGGTTTTGTTTTGGTTTGTTTTTCCCCTGAGTTGAAAATGGTCATATTTGTAATGAGCTCATACTTGATGGGAAGAAAGGTTGAAGCTCAGTGAAATCTGGCTAATGAAATATTTTTTCCAGGAAAATAGACTGCAGCATAATAAATATATAACAAGTAACACTGCACTGGAAGGACAAAAGCATTAATCTTACGAAATGCAAATTATTTACTTAATATTTAAAGGAATATTTCAATAATCCTCTCTTGGTTAATCAACTTGTTTTATTGTGGAATGAACTTCATGAAAAGTGAAGCACATGTAACCTACACAGAGATCAATTATTTGATTTTAGCTGCAAATACAATATCTTTCATAAATGGTTTAAGTTCACCGGATCCCTGGGATAAACTGATGGATGTTTACTTTGTGTAACACAATCCTTTCCGGACAATGATGGATAAGATTAAATGGCCTAGGGCTCTATTGGACCCAGACACAAAATAATCCTCCAAATTCTCATTATGGAATGTAGCAGTGTGGCTCAAAATATTTGACACAGCCACTGACTGTTATTCTGCACTCTGCTCTGTCAGGTGAACATGAGTCTTTCTGCTCCCAAAACCAAGCCTGACCCTTTAGGTACATCAGGAATGCTCAAATTTGTGCCAAAAATCACTGCCACGAGCCACGTTTGGGAGCCTTCTGGAGAGGGTCAGCTCAGGTAAACTGCATGACTGCACATAGCTCAGGCTTTGTTCAGAGGGTTTGGCTGAGTCTGACCTGAGTTGTGGGATGTTTGGGACCATCTTCAGCAGGACTGCAGAATGTTTGGGACCATGTCAGAGCTAGGACCCCAGCTGCACTTGAGCTACTCTACAGCCAGCAGCATGGACAGAAAGATGTTTCTTGGGACATGAGATTTAAAAAAAAAAAAAAATCCTAAAAAAATCCTAAAATCATACTATGCTTACTTAAATCAAAGAGTAAATGTAAAAACCTCCTTCCTATGGCTTAGAAATTAGCAATTGATCTGACACTTTGTTTAATTTGGGGTGCCTTGACTATGTGACAGATGCTAATTTATACTCTGGGTCTGAGATCAGCACTATGCACAGCAAGGAGGCTTACAGTTCAGTTTTTGTGCAGCAGTAAGCTACTCTGTGCATGGAGTACAACAGGACTCATGTCGTCAGCATCTACTGGCAGACTGCTTTTGAAACTGAGCTGTTTCCTAGGAAGGACCTTCAGTCTTTCAAAAACACAAACAGCTGCCCCCTGCCCAGAGGAAAAAAGAAGAAGAAAAAGAAAGAAGTCAAGAAGGAAGGTAGACAAAGGAATATGCACACCTTGATGAGAATCTTTTATTTTTTTTTTTTTATTTCAGTTAATAAATCCTTAACTACTGCTTCTAGTCTGTAGCTCTATTCAGGCAGAATGAGGCTGGTGAGATATTCATAAAGATAAGAGTTACTGTGAAAAAAATCTATTAGACAACTATTCAGCTGTGTTGAAGTGTTGAATGGAACAGTTTCATTCCATTAGCATGCATTGAACAAAGAGAAGTTAATTAGTTTCAAGAACTTGTGATATTTCAGTAAAACTTTAGACTAATTTTCAGTTGTTTTTTTGCCTTCTGGGGATCCTGTCAGTATTTTCAATTAATAGATTTCCCTGCACAAGTTCTTCAAAGAAATGGTGTTAAAATAGAGGAGGGCAAGAACTGCATTTTTCATTTCATAGGAGATACACAATTTCTTTCTTGTTATAAAAAGCAGCAAAAAAGAAAACAGTCAAATTTTCTGTATAAATTAAGTTTAGTAATTCTGAATCAAGTTATACAAATAAATTCACTGTAATGTTTTAATATATTAGAACTGAAATGAAAAATCACTGCAACTGTCCCATTCTACCCATTAGTAAACTACATTCAAAGTAATCTATCTCACTTGTTCCTCTACCAAGCAAGAAGTTCTTTGTAACTCTTAAAATACTACAAGAATTATCAGTGTTTCTGGAGAAATCCTGCACCCTTTATTGATTTTTAACTACTTTTAAGGGTGTATGCTACCTTCAGGCTTTGCTCTAGTATTAATTAAACAGATTTTTTTAAAGCATGAATGCTCTACAGTAGTATGCATAAGCACTACCTACAGTCCACAGTGAAAAAAATGTATTTTGTCTGTCTTTGCAGGAGAAATTTGATACTCTTTTTAAAATGATATGTAAGTAATAGGTGCTTATGTTCCATTTCAGCATTATACATTTATTCACAGTAAACATGAACTTTGGTCTATTATATTAAATGACGACACACAAATGCATCAAAGAAATGGATCTTCTGTCAGCCAAGTGCCCAGTCACAAGTAGCGTGTAAGGAGTTGCTGAATGATCCCTGGATCTGGTACATAGGACTTCTTTGTGTAGACAATAAAATACGTATGTTCAGATTGCATTTTTAATGTTTACAGTTAGCTAATTGGACTCAAAGGCTGCAGCTTTACTGACCTATTTCTGTATTGGTTTATCTGATCTGCAACATTGGATTATCTCTTGAGAACAAGCTGCTATTCTTCATGTTTATCTTTCATTGAATTCTGGTCATTCCACCGTAAAAATCTTGATTTCTTCAACAGAAACACATTCTTTATTCTTGTTTCCTCTTCTTCAATGACCATAAGCTTTCCTCCGATCTAAGAACTGCCAATCCCATCCTCTTTTTCTTCCCTCTTTAATTCTCTCTTCTCCAGACAATTATCTCAACCTTCTCTCTTCTTGTCTTCATGGCTTAAATTCACTAAAAGCTTCCTCCTATTCAACTGAGTGTTTGTAGCAATAATCAAAACAATCATAACTCCCAGCTTTCTGTACTCTAAAATTAGTGTGTTGGGGCTTATAGATTTTTTACTTCCTTGGTGTTTCTAAACAGTCAAAAATGCTTTGCTTATAATCCTGGTCAGTTCTTCTACATTTCCTTCTTCACACTCTAAATTACAAGTACATCACTGTTGAATGCACATTTCTTTCCTGATTATGCTTTTGACTGAAAAATTCTGAAATGTGCATTGTAAAGATTTTTTACCTAAGATGTTGTCTAATTTCAGGTTATGCAAACTAAAGAACAGACAAGGAAGGGCTACAGCTTGCATGTGAGATCTGAGCCTGCTGGCTTTCAATAAAACAACTAATTACTAGGCATCTGGAAGAGCTTTTGAGAGCTCTTGGACACTTCTCAACCGTCTGTTTCAGCCTCCTTCTTCTAGAGGCGAACAACTCTTGATTCTTTAGCAAATCTGATGCAGCCAAGCACTAGCTTGAAAGAAAATATATGGGCTTTCTTCAGATGAAGGCACAGGCAGCTTTTAGCATGAGTCCAAGATTTCAAAAAAATTAACCTTTTTGCATCAATATTACTATTTTTAGATCAATTTATAACAACACATGCTAATATAATCTCATTCAGCGGAACCAATAGGGCTTATTTATTTCATGTGGACTAATCTCTTGGAGTTGTAGTGGAGGTTTTGTGAGTTTTTTTCATAATTAATATAAAATTCTCAATTAAATGTTATGGTAAACAGCTGTAGATGAAGCCAATTTGTTTATATTTCATATTCTGTCTTATCATTTAGAAGAAAAATGCTGCTGTTGACAGCAACAGCAATAAAAGAAGATAGGAACCATATTATATATAACAGATTTTTTTTTACTTTGATCTGTAGGTTTGTGCTGTGTGTGGTGGAAAACAGCAATGGGGGAAGAGAGGCAGGCTAAAAAGAAAAATATTTATAGGAGAGTTAGCAAAAAATAAATTCTAATATCAGATCAAGCAAAATAAAGCAAAATCAGTTCGGGGGATTATAATGTGAAATGTCAAATATGAGTTTTCAATAACAGAAATTCTTTGGTTAAAGCAGATCAAAAAGTCTACAACAAAACTTGTCTGACATAACTTCAAACAGATCTTGAATGAAAATTGCTTCATACAGAATATTTTAATTTTCTAGGACAAATCCCACATATAGAAGCTCGTGCCATAGAATCTTACAGCAGTTTTACTTCTGTTATCTCATACTTACACTGGTCTGGCTCCCTACAAAGACACATTTCCCATGAAGGTCTCAGAGGATGAAATATGCATGATACAATATCGCATTGATGCATTATATGAGACAAATTCATGTTGAAAAAAAATGGAAGTATAAGGCACCCACTGCAGTAAATATGACATATCTTTAATTAAATTTTAAATCAAATCGATTATAATTTTTAAAAAGTTTCAAATTATCTCTATTTTCTCAAAAATATTTCCAATTAGAAGTATTTTTTCAAAAACTTTTACATCTTATACTAGATCTTGTTATTAAACAAACAAACAAACAAACCAATCCACGAGTTTTTGCACTAATTCTGAATGACTTTTAGTTGATCCCATCAAATACAAGATTTAGAACAAGTGAGAGTAATTTCTATTTCTATGAGGTGAGAGGTAAAAAATAGGTTCTTTTTTAACAGAAAATATTTTTTTAAAACTGCTACTACCATAAATAAACTAATGCAATTATCTCATTAAATTCTATTCTCAATACAAGGGTAGCAAGTATTTCTGTTTAGAACATTATCTGTATCTCTACCTACCTAGAGGATAGGTTTGGAACTGTGAGTCAATATATCTGGCTTTTAGTCTAGTTTTTTCTTTGAATATTTGCCCATCTTTAACAATGAGAAAGATTTACTTGTCTGTAGGTATATTTTATTAATGTTTTAAAGCTTACATTTCTAAAGTTGGAAACTTATATTCATATTTAGAAACTTAAGGTTTAATCTTCCAAGTCTGAAACTTTTGGCATAATGATGATTTCACAGTCACAAATGAAGATGGTGGCAGTTCAAAATACAGACCATGCCTGGGATGCTGCAAACTGAGCAGCTTGTTTCTCCCATACAAGTTTGCCACCTGGAATATAACAAGAGAAAGCCAGTTTTTTTGATCTGGCTCATGTTGACCACTTGGTATTTGTTGCAAGCAATTATGTGGTATATAATGACACACATTCAACAAACAGCAACAAATATGCTGATGCCTGTCTACGCTGAAGATATGAGCATATTGGTATCATAATAAGAGACAGGTAAGCCTCAAACGTTTTCATTGCTTTACTTCAGCCTTTGTCCTAAGCATGGTCTGATGTCATAACAGTTTAAGCATTACAAGCTGTATTGCGTTTGTTTGGCAAGGTTTTGGTAGCAGGGGGGGCTACAGGGGTGGCTTCTGTGAGAAGCTGCCAGAAGCTTCACCTATGTCAGACAGAGCCAATGCCAGCCAGCTGTAAGACAACCCGCCGCTGTCCAAGGCCAAGCCAATCAATGACAGTGGTAGCACCTCTGGGATAACATATTTAAGAGGGAAAAAAATCTGTGCAACTGCAGCCTGAGAGAGGAGTGAGAATATGTGAGAGGAACCACTCTGCAGACACCAAAGTCAGTGAAGAAGGAAGGAAAGGAGGTGCTCCAGGCACTGGAGCAGAGATTCCCCTGCAGCCTTTGGGGAAGACCATGGTGAGGCAGGCTGTCCCCCTGCAGCCCGTGGAGGACCCCACACCACAGCAGGTGGATGAACCCAAAGGAGGCTGTGACCCCGTGGGAAGCCCGCGCTGGAGCAGGCTCCTGGCAGGACCTGTGGAACTATGGAGAGGGAAGCCCATGCTGGAGCAGGTTTGCTGGCAGGACTTGTGACCCTGCAGGGGGACCCACGCTGGAGCAGCCTGTTCCTGAAGGACTGCACCCCATGGAAGGGACCCATGCTGGAGCAGTTTGTGAAGAACTGCAGCCCGTGGGAAGGATTCACATTGGAGAAGTTCATGCAGGACTGTCTGCCGTGGGAGGGACCCCACACTGGAGCAGGGGAAGAGTGTGAGGAGTCCTCCCCTTGAGGAGGAAGGAGTGGCAGAAACAACAAGTGATGAACTGACCGCAATCCCCATTCCCTGTCCCCCTGTGCTGCTGCCGGGGAGGAGGTAGAGAAATCAGCGGTGAAGTTAAGCCTGGGAAGAAGGGAGGGGTGGAGGGAAAGTGTTTTAAGATTTGGTTTTATTTCTCATTGTCCTGATCTGCTTTGATTTTTAATAAATTAAATTAATTTCCCCAAGTTGAGTCTGTTTTGCCTGTAATGCTAATTGGTGAATGATCTCTCCCTGTCCTTATCTTGACCAATGAGCCTTTCATTACATTTTCTCTCCCCTGTCCAGCTGAACCGGGGAGTGACAGGACAGCTTTGGTGGGCACCTGGAGTCCAGGCAGGGTCACCCCATCACACAAGCAAACAAGATGTCTGCTACTGGATTTTATTTCCACAGGAATACCTTAATAGAATTTAAAAAAATGTTGGCTGATTATTTCTTTATGGTGAAACAGAACACTTTGGATATAAAGAGAAATAGAGTAGAGGTTAAAATACACCCACTATATAAATGGATAGGGCAAGCAACATGCAGAAAGAATTTTGGGGGCAGCAAGGCAACTTCAGAAAGATCAACCACCAAAGTTTAGGGGGAAAAAAAGGAGTGTTACATGCTTCAGTTTTATTTTGTTTTCCCATGAGAAGTCTCTCACTCACTATAGATGATCTTTGCATCCACCAGTACAGGGAAACTCAAGGTGGTTGTATGTGAACAAGTCCAGATCCAGAAAAATTATTACTGTGATTGTGTGGTGTTATGTTCACACTACTGCCATAACAAGAGGGTCTGCATGCAAGCTGGTACTGACATACTGCACTGAGCTGTACTCTGCTGTTATAGATGTAATAAGTTGGTATCTATTACTACAGGCAACTCTGTGTCCCTTTTTACTGTATGTTGCAGTCTTGGTCTTTTATCCTCTGCTAATTGGGAAGTGTGTGAAATCTTTCAGACCCATCTCTGCTTTTTGTGTGTGTGTGATGGAGAGAGCGAAAGTAAAATTGGATTACTCCCAAAACATCAGGTATTTTTATTCAGGTTTCTCTCAGGCCATGCTGAGTCACATATCGCTACTAGTAATATTTCAGAAGTTTTTTATGGTGTGATTTTGGCCTAGTGCAGCTGCACTGTCCCAAAGGGTTCCTGGATAAGATTTAGCAATTAGGCCATTCCAGGGATCCCAGTAGGCAGCTTCCAAGCTGTTGAGCTCTTCTGGTGACTGACAGTTCATTAGCATAGACACAGGTCTCCTTGCCAGCTTATCTCAGTGTCTGGGAATGCTTCAGGGTACACATAGTTTATTGGTGTAGATGTAGCTACAGTGTGCAGAGATTTCTCCCTGGATTTCAGATATCTTCCCACCAATAATTTTAGTGAAATATCTCTGTTTCTGTGGAAAACAGCAATAACCAATCAAAAAATTTAAAAAAAGAAAAAAAAAAAGCCAATGCTTTGATTATCAAATATTCTTCAACAGTGGTAAAACCATTAACTAGACACATTTGGAATATTGAAAAAAGAACCACCAATAAAATAGGTAAAATCACATTTTTGCATCTTGCAGACTTGTGATTAAGGTAAATATTAGAAGATTACGATGCTCTCAGCTCTGTGGGGACTAGAGCCAGTTAAATATCTTTGGTAAACTGGAAAAAAACAGTCAACTTTTGACTGTCTTTGTGAAATGAGATAATTTTTCTGTGTTACTCAAACTTCTTCAGGGTTTTCTTTTTACTCTAATATTTTGGTGCATGAGGTAATGAGACCTTTTCTGTGTTGTGGTGGAGGAAAGACTCCTTTTACATGACCTGGCTGCAATATGGTTGCCCAGAAGTGTCAAATGTGGTTTTGGATTATGAGAATCACTGTATGCAAAGGACTTTCCAGATTTTCAAAAGTTTTCTCTGCAATATTACCAACGTAAGTCAAAATAGTGAGTATTGGTCAAGAACAGTAAGTACCTGTTTTCTCTGACAACTTTTCAGCAAGTCTGAGACCTTCTTTCCAGCTCTCATTAAGAGGCTTCCATTTGGTGGCTATATTTCACTTGTTCTGGGCTTCTCTCTGTTCTTGCTGCTCAAGCTTTTTGCACCCCTCTGGGTTGAGTAAATCACTACCTCCGTGCTGATAAATAAAGATCTCAATGTATGGAAACAGAAGAGGTATAATTTATTTTACTTTTTACTTCCTACCCTAGAATAAAAAATTGTGAAAAGTACATTGGGAACATAAGTTCATGGGTGGAAATAACCCTAAATTGGCAGGTGTTGTTATTTTACTTTATCTTTGTTTATGCCTCTCTACTGAGGAACAGACTATATGACTGATGCTATGAGCAAAGTAGATAATAATATTAAAACAAAGCACAGAATAACTGTAATATCAGTTATTATGTGTCATGTGACAAAATTTAGGGTTTCCGGGCATGGGTCTGTTGTTCATTATATTAGGTGCTGTGCAAACACAGACCTAAGTGCAGGTCCCTATTTGAAAAGTTTCCAGCTCTAACAAACGTAGTTGTCTTTATTTTCATCTGTGTAAATGGAAAGCTAAAATGACAAGAGGCTTTATCAATACAAAAGAGACAAGTTAAATTAGGAACAGACAACTCATTGTGTTGAATTGGTGGAGGCAGAAGCCACATGATAAGTCTTTAAGCTCCAAGTTTTCTCTCTTGCCCTCAGGACCCTCATTACAATCAATGGGTGGTAGGGCATCATGCTTTAGGGATACACCAATCTGCCAAGAAGTAGTTGAGGGATCCCTATATTACACTTCATTGTGTTCTGCAGATACCTTTATGCCATTGTAGACTTCACTAATGTCTTTAGCATTAGCGTAATTGGTCCCTACAGTGCTTAGTAAAGGCACTATATGGTCCTGTAGTATATTAAGAAATTTGTTAATTGGCACCTATTCTGATAAAGCAAATTACATGCATAATATGTCCCAAAATATCACTACTGAATAGAAGAAAGTCAATAATCTTAGGTATCTTATACAGTGGCTCAGGAAACATAGGATGTCCATTTTCTGGTCTGTAAGGCAGTAGTTAATTTTCAGCAGTGTGCTGGTTGCTACATAATTTTTGTTGTCTCCTTAAACACTTATTCCTCAGCCCCTGCTGTATCAGTGTTCATTCAGCGCAGCAGATGCTTCATTACAGTCCCAAGCCACCAAAGGGTCCTTCTGTGTTCTGAAGTTTTGTCCCATGTTTGCCAGGGTGTGCTGGTTTTGGCTGAGATAATTTTCTTCATAGAACCTAGTATGAGGTTATGTTTTGGATTTGTACCGAGAACAGTGTTGATAACACAGGGATGTTTTGGTTACTGCTGAGCAGTGCTTACACAGAGTCAAGGCCTTTCCTGCTTCCCACCCCACCCCACCAGAGAGTAGGCTGGGGCTGAACAAGAAGCTGGGAGGGGACACAGCTGGGACAGCTGACCCCAACTGACTAAAGGGATGTCCCATACCATATGACACCATGCTCAACATATAAAGCTGAGGAAAGAAGAAGGAAGGGGGGAACGTTTGGAGTGATGGCGTTTTGTCTTCCCAAGTAACCATTACGTGTGATGGAGTCCTGCTTTCTTGGAGGTGGCTGAACACCTGCCTGCTGATGGGAAGTAATGAATGAATTCCTTGCTTTGCTTGCGTGCGTGGCTTTTGCACTTATTAAACTATCTTTATCTCAACCCATGAGTTTTCACTTTCACCCTTCCAGTTCTCTCCCCCATTCCACCGTGGGGGAGTGAGCGAGCACCTGTGTGGTGCTTGGTTGCTGGCTGGGGTTAAACCACAGCACAGAGATCCATTTTGATGATGTGATGAACTGCATTAAGGCAAAGCTGGATTTGTTGTTACTGAATCTCTTCCATTTTGTCTTGCTGTCAAGGGCTTTGTCTTTCTTCTCTTATTTTCCTTCTTCGTGAGGTTGTGAATCTGCCACACTTAGAAAGCTCACTCCACAGCACACACCTTCCCAGGATAAGGAGACTGAAGTGAGAGTGATGCCAGAAAAGAAAAACTTACAGAAGCACATTCTTAAGCAAAGATGTATTTGTGTTTGGAGCAAAATAACAATGATTGAGGTTGGAAAGGCCCTCTGGAGCTCATCTTGTCTAACCCCTCTGCTCAAACAGGTTCAAAATAACCATATCTTTTACATAAAATTTTCCAAATAGTCTGTATTCAAATGCAAAACATACTGACATGTACGTAACAGTTATAGAAGAACTGGCAGAAAATGGTACAGTGCTGCATATAAGTAGGGTCAAGTCCTCAAGTGCTAAGGTAATGCTTCTGTGGAAATAAAGATGAAAATAGTTACTTACATTTCCAAGATAAGAAATCTTCCAGACAGTATTACTGTAGATTTTTTCAAAGGCATATAAGCATTGCTTTCCTGATTTTTCAGGTAGGGCTCCAAAATGATGAACTTTCATGGCAAACATATTCTGGGTGCCTTAAGTTACCTGAAGGCATGTCTGGGCTTAGAGTACAGAGTGGGAAGGAAAATGGAATTGCAAAAATACCGTAGCTTAGCCATCAACCTTTCTTTAATCTATCTCTCTTTAAAAGGTGTGTATATGTCTTTTCCTCTAAAGCAAGAGGCCCCACAGATTTCTGTATAGCTGAGCCTCACTTGAGCCTACCGATAATGTTTCTCACTCAGTGGGTTTGCTTTGTCATCCTCTCTCCTTTTGTCCTCGCTCTGTATTGTGGCTGATGTTTCAATAACATTTTAATAACTGAGCCTAAATTAATAACATGAGCTTCTTGTCTCAGAATGCTCTCAGATCTTCCCAGTATGGCCCAACCAAATGGTTTGGGCTGGCTGCCCTCGAGTGCCAGCAGCTGAGAATAGGACCTCACTGAGAAGTGAAAGTTCACTCTTTTTCTAAGAGCATCAGTGTTAGTTCCGTATCATTAAAGCTCAATTAAAATCTCAGTCTTATGAGTAACAATGCTGAGCTGCTTATGATCTCAGCTTGTCTTTGGAGACAGAATACAACTGCATTATTTTTCTGAGATATGTAGTGCCCATAACTGTATTTTTTCAAAAATAGATGTATTTTCTTGTAGTTTTATTGCTGCTCCTCTTATTCAGAATGTGACTTACTTGACAGGGCAAAAGTCTGGTCCTTCAGAAAATCTTTTTCTTCAAATGATGAATTGCTTGCCATCATGGCCTGAGGAACAGTTCTCTTTTCAATATTTGCACAAGGTAGTCTTAAGTGTCATTGTCAAGCAGAGGAAAAACAACAACAACAGCAAGAAAAGAATAGTGAACTATTCAGGTTCATGCTGTCCTGAGCACAGGACCATTGAACTATTCTGCCAATTTGAGTTATAAAGATGGGGGTTTGCAGACCTTAGCTTAGATTTCCCCTGTGTCAGACACTGACCATTGTTTCTTACTGTTAAATGGCTTCTTATCACAGCTTTTTTGGTTATCTTTTGCATCTCTAAACTATGTCAAGAACAGTAAGTTGAACAGTATCAAGAAATGTTGCTCTTCAATCATTGAATTTTTAGAATGGTTCTTGATCTTGTTTAGCTTTGGACAACTGGCACTGTCTGAATAATCTTTTGAGCACAGTTTAGTAGCTTTAATGGATCTAACAACATTCCTAAACATGTTTGGATTTAGCTATGCAGTTTTAGAGTTTAATTGTGTGGGCACATACGATTCTGTGACAGATGGTCTCAGTATCAGACAATCATCCTGGAAATGTTTAATTTACTAATACTGGTATTGCTTTAGAGATTTATTGATGTGGTCTCATCCAATTCCCTCTCCAGAGGTGAATGGTTGTGTTTTTGTTGTAATTTTTATATGGATTAATATAATGTGCAAAATTCCACTAACTGATTATTGTATTAGGCTTTATATAAAAATGAATCAAATGAAAAGTAAACTAGTATCCCAAAGAGCTTTCAATCCTGATGACTAAGAACACAAGTGAATGAAAACTGAAAAATGCAAAGCAGGAAGGGATGAAGCAGTAGGATGATTTGAGAGAACAAGGGGCAGGAATATGAAAATAGTACAGTCTAATTTCTTAAGCCTCAGTCACACAGACAGTTGAATGTGTACTTAACACAAGATGTGAGTATTTTCTTTAAAATCACTATGAAGTTTATGTTGCAGGAATGAGCCTTATTTGGCACTCTTAGAATATGAGTCCCAGAAAATTCATGGTAGAATAATGCCCTCTTTGATTCTAGAAGAAAGATGCTAAAACCCTCACAGTACAATGTTTTTTGTTTTGTTTTGTTTTTCCCAGAGGCGAAGTATGGTGTAGGTGTTAAAGATTATAAATTGGGGGTTGAGATACACGGATTCTCTTTCTTGCTTCACTGTAGATTTTCTTTTTGACCATGAGCATTAATTACTGGCCAGCACAGCAGGAAATGTAGGTAGGTACTTGGCCAAAACAAATAAAGCAGTCCACAGGTGTTAAGGTGTATTAGTTTCTCCAAATAACCAATGAAAGAAGGATCCAGAAAGCTGTCTTTGACAGAGAATACATCTAGACTGGTGCAGAAAAAAGATAAGAGAGAGGAGTATACTTAGTTTTGTGGAGCTTAGGTATCCAAAGTGATTTTGCATAATGGGGGCTTCTGCCTACTTGGGATTCAGACAAATCATCTCCTGAAAACAGATGGCTGATTGGCTAGATGTTTTTCTGTTTAAAAGATGACCAGAGGAAATAGGAGTGGAAATATCTGCTCAGCTTAATTTTGCAACTCAGGAGCAAGGATGGTCCTGAGTTCCAAAGGAGAAAAAGTTCCAAGGAGAAAAGGTGCTTCATCATCTGGCCAGAGAGTATGTTGAGGAACACACATAAGGCATCACCAGGCTGATCAGAGGAAGCACCTGGAGAACAGAGTGATACAGGAAACCATAATGTGGTTCCGTATCTAAACTCTCCTGAGCCCCAATTTAGGTAGACTGAGGTATCAGAACTCTTGCCTTGAGTTCCCTGTGTAAAACGGGGATAATAGCCATTCTTAGGCAGATTGTGTGATATCTACCTCTCACAAGGTTTTATAAAGAAATACAGGCCACACAAAAACCTTTGTTCTATATACTTCTAGGTGATCATTCCAAGAACAAATTTGTCCTCTGTAAGCCTTACTTCTTTTAACATCTGACAATTATGTCCATCTTGCTTTCTGGATTCACTTTCACTGTTCCATTCATTGTGTCCGTATGCTTTCTCCAGTTTTACACCAAACTTTTTACTTCGCTTTCTGGTTGGCTTCAACTATATTTCTTTTGCAGTAATCCAACTTGCATGTCATAAAGATGTAGTCCTCAGTCATTCAGGCAAAGAAGCAGCAATGAATGAGACATCGGGATCTATCTTGGGTATTTAACTTCTCCAAGGGAGCATGTCTTCTGCTTTGGTCAGGTTTGTCAATCTCTTTTTGTTTAAACTCCTTTTTGGGGTTTGGTCTTTGTGCCCTGATGCAGTACATATAGAAAGTAAAAAGGGATGATAATCTACCGCAGATCAGTGCAGTGCCAGAAACATTTCTGACTCCCACAGACACTGGTTTGAGCCCCTACTACGAACCAATCATGAAGTGATGAAAATCAAAAAACTGTGCCTATAAGACGTGCCTGATAATCACCTCTTTAGAAACATGTCTTGGCCAATCAAATTGTGAGAAGATTTCATTTTGAAGATATTTGTTTTCCTTCAGGTAAATAGTTCACAATACTCCTGGATCATACGGTGTCAGAATTTGGCTAGAAATCCTTCTCTGTTGGACTGGAGACATTATGTGCTGAAATGCCATATTTTGCATGAAATGCAAAGCCAAACCAAGATCCAACTCTGTAGTTGTCACTACAGAACTTTGCACTCCCAGCAAAAAATACAGCCAGGACTTCAACATTATGGCCAGAATCCAAGTTTTGCTAATAAATTGTGGCAATGCAAGTTATTCTTCAGGTTCCATTGCCTACAGGATTTTTATGTAACATTACTGAGAGTTATTAGGTGGAGGCGGGTGAAATGACTCTTATGTTTTTGTACCCTTAGATGGATTATAAGTATATAATATGCACAAAATATGATTTTAATTATTATATTAACTTAACCTTGAAGTTTTTGTACAGAATAAAGATGAAAAATAAAACAATCAGAGAAGGCAAATAGAACTTTTCTCATTGTAACACAAAGATGTGTTATTTAAGATTTGCTGAAGACCAAAATAACCCTTGTAATGTAGCAAAGCTGTTGCAAAGCAACCCACTTCTTTGATCTATGCCTTAACAGCCTTTATTTGAATTTGTTGAGGATGGTATTGGTCACTTCTTTGGTAAATTGTGCTCAGATTTGACTCTGACTTGGCTGTGGAGACCAGGAGTACCACTGATGAAATGTAGAAAGGTGATGGGAAAGAAGAAGTACTGGAGAGAGTCCTGTTTCCACTGTGCTGTATTTTCTGTCAGAGAGCATGAGGATGAATACTTCAGGTAGCAAATGAAGAGGTAGAATAGAGGCCTCCTGAAAAAAAAAAAAAAAAAAAAAAAAAAGAAACAACTGAGGTTATGTGAATCTGATGCTGACTGAATACAAGAAATGGCATCAGGATGTAACTCCTGATACAAGAAATTGCCTCCCACCTTCTCCATCTCACTCGAGTTTTTCCATCAGTGGTAGAATCAAAGGCACCATCAAAGACTTAAGATTTAATGGGAAGGTGGATGAAAAATGGGTAATTTATCACCCTTATAACTACCAGTTGAGATTTTTATTCCAGTGAAAGCACAGAGATACGGATACACAGTCTTCTTATCACTGTCAAGGTTGCCTTTATGGGAAAGCAGTTTGTTTTTGTTTTTTTTTCTATTTTGAATGTAAAATCTTTTTGTATGGTATAACCTGTTACTTATTAATCTCTGTAAGAAACAAATACGTTAGTGTCATATCTAACAGGAAATTCTCTGAAAAATTCATCAACTCCCTAGGTGTTCATTTGATGACATTTGGTCATGAAGACCATTCTATCTGCATAGTAGCCTTAGCTTGAATATCACTGAAACCTCAAGTTAAGGACAAAGGCAAATGCCTTAGTTAGAAAGCTGTATAAACTTTGGCATAAAAACAAGAAAATAAACCCAAAATATTTCATCCAACATTGCAATGCAGAGGGGAGAAACAAGGAAGAAAAAAAAAAAAAAAGCAATTACCAGAAATGATTGTGTGTTCAGGACCGCTTACTGCATTGGAAAGTAAAATGGGCCATATCCAGCTCACCAAGCGTGTGGAATATATATCAAACATTACAGCCTGACATCTTCTATTGTCCTGGTTGATGAGAGCATGTGTTTGAACAGAAAGGTCATGCCCAGTCATGTGTGCTAAGTGTTTAGCTGGTAATGCAAAGTCAACACTTTTTTTTCCCTTCCTTCTCTCTTTGTTTAGGTAGTAGAACACTGATGCAATACTGAGGATCAGGATATTGCCTTGATTTAAAATCCTCAGCTGCAGAATCTTAAATTTTATTTAGTTTCTGCTTCATAGCAAAACTTTCCTAGCAATGTGTAATCTTGCAATATTCCTTTATCAGGAGCGTCAATTTGTCAGTAATAGTTTTCTTGATGTAATTCCAGACCCAATAAAAATCTATGGTAAACGGCAGTAGGTATTTTTGTCCTTCATATATATCTACATGTCTGTTTTTGAAGCATCCATATCTACATCCATTTGTGTTACTTATGCAAACAGAGAAGTTGAAAAACAAGGATGGTGGAGGTGAATAATACTTCCTTCAAATTATGGTAGGTAAGAAGTCAGAGAAACAGTATTTTTTCCCCTCCACACTAAATACTTCTGTTCCTTTTCAAAGTATACGAAAACTGAGCACTAATAGTAATATAACCCTTGTGGCAGTACAGCTTTCTTTCCCAGAAGCAGGGAAAATGGTGAGATTTGACATTTGAGACACTATGATCAAATTGAGAGATCATTTGATTTCTGATGGAGCAGAAATTCCATTTTCTCCAATAACAAGTGCTAGGTCCAATGAATTATTATGACCTTAAGCAAGTCCAGTTCTGTCACTGATGCTTGAATAATTCTATGTCCTTATTTCCCCTCCTGTGCTTTGATCATCTCATCTACTTATGACTCCTAGAATCACAATTCCACCTAAAATGTGAATGATAACAACTCTGACTGTTTCTAGATGCTGGAGCTCAAGGTATAGTGATGCAGAATGGAGGAGGAGCTTTGGCCTTGGCGATGGTGATCAGAGTTTAAATTAGAATTCAAATCTTCATAGAAAATGTTCATTTCATCCATTTATTAAGATGTCTTTCCATGGGAAAGTCATTAGGAAACTTATATCACTCTCAGACCTGTTTGAGTAATAAAGTCTTCTCTTTATCTCTTAGCAATTACCATCTGTCACCTGAATGTTTTCCCTAGAGAAACAGGAAAATGAAATTTATTTGCAGTATCAGATGGCTGAGTACTGTGTTGTATTCTGTGCATTCAGTTACTACAGTTTTCCAAATACTTAAAAGACTCGGCTCTCATGGAAGAAATATAATCCTGTCTAAGGCTTCAGTAAAAAGACAAAAAAAAGGTCCATAGTGTTGAACACTGCTGATTGACTGTTCTTTCTTCAAGTTTGTTTTTAGTTTTCAGAAAGGTTTAATGCAGATGTGCTCTGTGGGATGGAAAAAAAAAATAAATAAAGTGACTTAGGCATAATTCTGACATATAAAACATTGATTATTAGTCATTTCAAGTATAAAGACACCTCAAAGAAAGGATTAGATATTTGGTTAAGGTATTTGAATGGCATAGCTAGTTATTTGAATCAAGATAAATATTGTAAAGCTTGACTGTTCTTAGATACTATAGAACAGTGAGTTGTGGTCAATAAGCCCTTTTTTCCCTTCCTTTTTCTGTAGGAAGCACTCTCATAACCATACATTGTTAACAGAAGCCAAGTGTTGGAGAACAAATGCTAATTAGGTGAAGCCTGGGGAGCTCAGATCTAATCCTTATACAACTGTATGCATTTCCTTTGCTTTTGGTATGGACCACAGGTCTTTCCACTAAGTGAAGGATTTATCAATATCATCTCAGTCTACTTCTGTAGAAGATTTGGCTTGCAGCTATCTCAGAACCTTTGGCAGAAACTGTAGAGCTGATCATGCTCCTTTCACCTGCCCATTTATACAACATAATTTAGTAAAATTTTTCCTACTGTGAACCAGCAAGTGACTTCCCTTGCTTCCCACTTCTACATCACTTGTGGTCCTGTATGTGGTTTCTTTCTCAGTGTGATACTACTGGTTTGTGTGCAGAATGCTATAACAGAAAGAGTCATATTTGGAAGCCTCTGACTAGTGCTGAGCCACAGGTAGTCTCCTCATGAAGGCATAGGGTCCAAAACTTTTCCTTAAAGAGGAAAATTTGGAAGATGGTCTTGGTACAGTTTATGTCAACACAGAATCTCTCATAATCCCAAGCAACTGTGTAATAAGTGTTCTCAGATTCAAATATCTGCATGTTAGCTTAAAGTCTGTATACCTACTAAGTAGACAAGAAACAAGCTACTATAATAATAATAATAATAATAATAATAATAATAATAATAATAATAATAACAACAGCAACAACAAAACCAACAACATATATGTATTTACTCCAACATTCAATGTATTTTGATATTCTGTTACTACTTTTTGGAAGCAAAAAGGACCATCTGCTCAGGAGGAAATCAATACAGGATGGATTTACTAGGCATAAATTGATCCAAAATGGTTTCTCCAATCAAGACAAAAAAACTTTCATAAAGTTTTTATTAAGAAATGCCACTAAGCCTCCATCAGCTCTCATTTTGGAGATTTATATCCAAAGGAAGTATTTAATCTCACAGATTTGTTTGTAAGAGTAAAAAATAATAATAAAAAATGGACATATATTTTCATTATGATAAAAACAGGGAAAAAAATCGTGAAGATGTCTGAAGAAGCTAACTTACTGGCTCTGATATCTTTCCTGTGGTTGCTTTGGTATGTTCATACGCTTGTTGGCAAAGCTAAATATTAAAGCAGATCCAATTAGCAGTATAATATTTGTGTATCAGGAAAGGCCATCTAACAAGCCCACACTTGCCAACAGAAAGGTGAATGTTTGTCCAATTCTGTAGAAAACGGATTTTTCAAAGAAAAATAATAACTCTTCAGTCTGCAGTTACTAAATTTATACTGTCTTTGATTAAGTCAAAGGCTAGGAAAGGGGACTCATCAATGACAGGATATGGTGGGTTTCTAGACTCATCACTGGGAACCATAGCCCTCATTAAAAGAAAAAAAATATCTCTTCCAGGCAAATATAAGACTTTCTGAGTTTTTAATTAAGTTATACAAACACCTCATTTGAAATAAAAGAAGCAAAAAGAAGACTTTAAATCCTTCATTTCTATCTACACCAATTATGAGCCACATTTTGTTACTCATTTGACTTGTATCAATATTTTCTTATTCAGCTCAGTCATTAAATTCAGTGGGACTATATAGCAAGGCACTTCTCTGTCTGAGTAAGGGTGATGTATTTTTTTCAGTGGACTAATCTACAAAATAGCGTACTGATCTTCTAAAAGGGTAGCAAAATTTACCATATAGATCAATGAAGGACTGAGGTTAAAAACCTCAGTACAAGCAGAGCTATCAGCTAAACCTTGATACATTGACACACACAAAAATCAGGAGAGGCTTTGGAAACAGTCAGTAGTATGTAAAAAGGGGAACAGCTTTATGTGTACCTTGAGCCTAGAGCCTAAGACAGTAACTGAATCAAATCACGTACTAAGATAAATTTTCACTTGATTAATTGTTCTCATCTAAAGTCCTTGAAGAGTTTGTGATGATGAACAAATCTCAGCATGCACATAGTCTGCGTGAGTGCAGAAAGTTTCTTATACTGAATTCTTGACATGAGCCTCAGAACCAAGACGACACAAATTGGACAAGGAATTGAAACAGGAATTTGAACTTTTCAGGATCATTTCTCCTTGTCTGTGACTCGAATTGTTCTTCATATGAGTGCTGCTAGAGGCTATATCTGTCACTCATAGTGAGGCATGCTTTCTCCATTAAGGTGAACTGTGGTCATTTTAGCATGTATTTCAACATCTTTTGCTGCAGACATAAATAAATGCTTCAGATTGTTGATCTTATAATTACAAATTCATTTGCTTACTGACGTCAGGTGTGAAAGGAGCTACTCTTTCAACATAGTGGCCTGCCACATGTTCAATGGAAATTCTTCCACTGCCTTTGGTCAATGCTGAGTAAATGCAGTACCTAGAAATACTGGTGTTCTTAGATACAGAGGGTTCAAGCTGTCATTCTTCACATAATGACATAAGACCATGGAAAAAAAATAGTTTACACTATGCCTTATGAATATTCAGATGATGTGAAGTTACAGATGTCAACTGATGTTGTAGTCAACAGACAGAAATATGTTCCTTCAAATGATTGAGTCATCTTATCTAAGGTATATGAAAATTATTTTCTGAAAGTGTCTGTTTCTCTTTAATGACTAAATAGGGAGACCAGAGAAGTAGCTTAACAGTTCAAGTCACTGAGGTGAATCCTACATTAGTGCTGAAGGTGCTGTCGACCATCCAGGGCTAGCTGGGGAGTCTCACAGGCAGGAGATGTGCTAACTTATTCAAGGATATAAATTGCCTTTACCATGCATGAAAATAACAAAATATTTAACAAAAACATATACAGAACACATCTCAAAACTAGGAAGGTCAAAAAAGTGCTGTACCTTTTGACGACTGTGGTAGCAGAAGCTTCCCAATAATTCAACATCTCTTTGAGTGATTGCAAAGGGAATGAACAAGGGTCAGAGAGTTTGATTACTCCAACTTTAGAAAAAAGAAATGGGAGGAGATCAGATTCATATTTTTATTTGGTTGAGAAGTAAAATCTAATTTCCCTGAGAATTGGTAGGGCCATTATTGATTCATTTACTGGTAATCTTATATAGCAATTTCACACAACATAACAAGCTTTTTGGTGGCCTAAACCCCTATTTTTGAACAAAATAAATGACAAAACTGATAGTATAAACAGAGGAAGGGAACTACCATCTGTTTCCTTGCTTTAAACAGCCCCTCTTGTGGATGGAAGTGTTTCATAATAAAGTCAAAGGTTTCTGTGAAGAAAAAGGGGGGAGGGGAAGAGGAGAGAAAAGAAGCCTTGAAGCAAGTAACCTCCCCTTGACAGAGAAAGAACAGTCTGACAGAAAAAGAAAGAAAAAAAAATACCTGGCACTATCTTTTTCTTCGTCAGTCTCCTTACTTATATCTGGATTTAAAAAGATTATTTTAATTACCTACCTCAGTTAATCTAAGATATATTAACGCAGGAAGATTCATTCATCCCACATATTATCCATTAATCTAGTCTAAATTTCCCCTCCTTATAATATCTTCCAAAGGATGCGGAGTAAATGGGTTCTTGGCAATAGGATATAATAAAATAGTGTATATGAGAATATTGTGAACAGATTATTTTTCAATTAAATTATCTTTCCATTAGAAGTATATCTGTTGAATATTTTTCACTTTGGCTTTAATGTGCTCCATTTATTTATTTAATGAAGATATGGATGACAATGCATTCATTCTAAATTTTAGTTTTCATAATGGAGTTGCCTTTTCAGACCTCAGCAGAACCCATAATTTCCTGTGCTGAGGGCTATACAAACATACAAAAAGGAGATTGCTCTTGCTCTGATTAATTTATTATCTAACAGATAAGCCAGATGTAGGATACACCTACATGGGCTCTTGCCCTCTGAGCAGACATGAGCTCATTCTATTTGCATCCAAAGCAGATGGAAATTTTCTCTGTCTGTGCTCCACATTAACTAGAAGCCTTGTGAATACAAATAACATGGTGTTTAGTCCAAGCCACCGAGTGCTGATGGAAGATTTTATATCTTAACTTGTGCTTAGGGTTTCCTACAGCATCTGCTCAGGAGTATAGATAAAGTGAGCTCTAGTCTTTCTGAAAAATATTATAAATATATATATATATATATATATATATCTCCGAAGAGTGGAAAATGACAATATGGAAGAGAGCAATACTATTTTTGGAGATGTCTGGATGGGCAAGATAAAGGACAGGAGTAGCAATTTCTTGGGGAAAAACTAAGTAACTTCAAATTCAAGTACAATGCCCAGTCTAAGGCAGAATTAGTGTGCCTGAGTCTAGTAGAGTTAATCATGACTGAAAGTCATTTAAATCTTCGAGTGAGCATTTAGCTGTCTAATAATTAGCTTTATTAACTCAGCCATACATTTGTATTCCCTCTAGAGTGAATGGATAAAAGCAGACACTCCCAGACAAGTTACCCGTCCAATCACCTCAGACACTTAAATTATGACGGACTGAATCATCTGTGGACAATGCTTTTCTCTCCTCACTGACTACTGAAAAAAAGACTGCACTTCTCATTTTTAGGTTACAAGATGGTTTCTCCTTGATTTTGAAATGTTTGATGTTTCCTTGAATTTGCGAAGTCTTTGTCCTGACCTGTAACTCATCACTCAGCTACTACAGGACATTATTTTATTCTCCTTCAATAACCTTATTTTCTGGATTTTTTTCCTATTTTCTGCTTCTCTGCTCTGTAGGTTCCCAGTCACCAACCCCATCCCTATGAAAAAAAAAAAAAAAGAGATAAAAAAGAAAAAAGAAAAAAATGAAATATGAATGGTGAGAAAAATAAAAGTGATTACAAATCCATTTTACACTCACCCTCACTCCAAGCTGAAATTATCCTGTTCACTGAGGCACAGGTGGTGATTTTCCTAACTTGATTTGGTCATTAAAAATCCTCTAGCTGCTTCAATACTTTCTCCCCAAGGCCCCTATCAGCACTCTCTTCTCCAGTGATTAGAATAGAGTCAATTGGCCTTCTGAACTTATTACAACCCTTTTTCTAATGATCTCATAATGACTGCAAACCTGAGCCCAGCAACCTGACAGATAATGATGTCAATTATGCAAAACAGAAATGAAGGCTTTGAATCTAATGTACTGTATTTGGAACTGGGGGGGGGTGGGGGGTGGGGGGGGAGCCTTATTTATAGTTTCACTGACTAACTCTGTCATATTTCAAAATGTCAGTAAAAGTTAATAAAGGGGAGGTTGGGGAACACACAAAAGTATGCTGATTACAGGGCCTTTGATAAATTTTAAAAAGAGGGTTAGTTCCTCTTCCTTTGCTTCTTCCGTAAAAAACTTCTGGTGGTTTTTGACTCTTGTGCTACTCCAGTAACATTTTACAACTTTAGTCCCTGCTTTTTGTTTTCCAATGGAATTCCTATGGGAAATTCTAAGGCTTGTAGGCATGTCAACAGTCAGTGTCAGTGAATTTGCTTTTAATGACCACTTCTTAGTAAAATCACTCTGTAATCATTTAACTATGAGGACTTTTTGAAATATGTATATATACTATTATTATTATTATTATTTTTATTATTATCATTTTTTAATTATTTTTTTATTGTGGTCTAATGACACAGGAAAGTTCCAAATTCCTCTTGGTTGTGAATAGCAACCTCAGGTGTGTGGCAAGCTGCTTTATCATATCATCAGTTATGGATTAAAATATGAGGAAGCATTTAAGGCAAAACTAAGAGAGATTTAGCTTTCAGCCTTGAATAACCCAAAAGTCATTCAGCTTTCTTGGAAAGCTCCTGTATGAGAGTGGTGCTTATATCAGGTGTGCCATGACGAAGCTCAGCTTGAGTTAGGACATCACATCACACAACCATTGACAAAAGTGGAATCCATGTCCCAGCCCAGTTTTCTCTTTACTAATCTGTGCTGTCCTAGTCCCAGTTATTCCCACCTTCCTGTGATCCCCAGGCAACAGTAACCTTCTAGCTCTTAATTTTCATGGTAGTTTGACAACCCCCAACGACCTGTTCTTTTTAGACCTCAAAGGTTTTGTTCCAGAGTTCTAAAATTTAATACTTTTTTAACAGAATAGGAATCTGTCCCAGAGTAGCTAAAGAAGTTGTAGGTTCAGGAAATTTTATGTGATTGCTTAGCATGAGAAAACTAAGCCTGAGCCCTGCAGAAAGGAAACTGCAGTCTTAGAGATGCAAAGAAGTCAATGATATGGAGAGGGACAATTGTGTGATGGGAATAATGGCATTAAAAAAGGGTGAATGTGTTTTGGAGTGGTGTTTCAGTATAAGGCTGAACCTGGGAAATGTGGAAATTACATCTGTTTATTCATAACTGAGTACTACCAGAAGGCAACAATCTTTCAAACTGACATGCTACATTGCCCTTTCTAAAAAGCAGTGATAATAGTGCAGCCAGTTTCAGGAGTGGGAATAAAAAGCACCTGTAATCAATGCAAATAGATACATAATATTCTGCAGGTCTGATCCAGTACATAATGCAATTGACAGAAGAGCTCCTATTGATTTCTATAACGTTAGACCAAACCTCAGGTAGCAGACATATCCCAAAAGGTGATTCAAACTTTGTTATTTTTCTCACATTATGAAAAAATAAATGCACCAATTTTTCAAAATCAGATACTTTTTACGGGGCTTTAGGATCCAATAATTTGTAGTGAATCATAAGTACTCTTTATATAATTCATTAGCACACATGTTTGCAGATGAATTTTTAAATGGTGTTATTTATAGTAGCATAGGAAATGTACTTGTAGTACATTGTACTCAGTATTTTCCGGGAGAGAGAGATGGTGAGAAATCCTACGCAGGGATAAACTCAGAAACCAGAACTGAAAAAAAAAGTTATTGAACCTTCCAACTGTAATATCATGTCACCATAAATGTCAGATTTTTCTTTACAGTGGTGATACAATGTCATCCAGGTTTTAGCACGAAGGGTGACAGTTTCCATCACTGGTAAACACAACTCATAAGATACTACCTGCCCTGGAGAGAAGTGTCTCTTTACTGTGGCTGGTCACATTTCTCCTCCATGCCAGCCCCACCTTGTGACGCTGAGCAGAATGTCCAAGTTGGCTGACTTCTTAGGCAGATTAGCACAATATAAAAAAAACCCAAAAGCCGGGGGGGGAGGGGGGGGGGGGAGAAGGAGGAGATTAAAGATGTGAACACTGAGATTTTAAGTGGTATTTCCATGCTTGCGTTGCTGGGTGGCTGCAGTCAGACCACCAGTCATGGCTATATCTCAATTGTATTGTCAGTGAAATGGAAACTTAACATTTCTCTCTCTCTGTATCTTTCCTAGAGATTAATGGGTGTTGTAAATCTTTAGACAATTTCACTGAACTCATGGATTCTTACATATGTTGCCCACAATTTGTCCATTAATAAAACAAACAAACAAGCAAAATGTAATTTATTCTTCTGCTACACAGGTTGTATATAGATGAAGGTAATAGCAAGGTATTTTTATTTAGAAATATTTTCCTTACTATTAGGTCTCTTTAGACTAAGAGTATTCTTATTCTTTACTGTATCTCTGTATTTACCCCATGCTCCATACAGTGATGCCTCCAACAAGACCTGGATATTTGCAGAATGTCCTGGGATCAAGAAAGAGAATTTATCACTTATTGGTGGCAGAAGAGGGACAGATGACAATTGCTGAAGAACTTATTTTCAGGCAGGAGTAGTTCTAGAGGAACTAACTGAATGGGAGGTTGTAGATTTTGTGTATAGCTTCTTTTGTTAGGCCCTTTTTCCAAATCCAAACACATTTGATTTTTTATGTGAATTAACTTTTTTTTTTTTAATACTTGAAATTGGAGATAAGATTCTAGTCATATTCTGAGTCAGAAGCAACCAACTTACTGCTCATTTTTTGTGCCTGCAGCCCAGCAGAGTGCTACCGAATATTTTGTGCTCTTGTAGCACATGTTCATGTCTAATTTGGTCTTCACTACCACTTCTTAGTGTTTCACTACAATAAGCACACTGACTCAGAAGGTGCTTACTTGGGGTGCAGTGCTTTGGTTCTTTTAACATCTTTAATTTCTGTGAGACAAACTACTATTTTGTGGAGTGGTCCCACTTTAAAATACTTTATTTCAAACACTCCAGTGCAATAATGAGGTATGGCACATGCAATAGGTGTTGTAGTCCCCCAAAAGCAAAGATATTTAACTTCCATCTTACATTTAACTGATTGTTTAATATTAGCACTTGTTGTTGAAGGGTGAGTTGAAAGTAGAATTGACATGGAAGGAAATAAGTGCAACCAAAGATACATCTGTAATAACAATGCTTTTATTTTCTCTACATGCAGTTACATCTTGTGTGATGGACAGGAGAATTACTCTTTCTGTCCAGAGAAAAAGCTATATAGCAATAGTTATTAAAAAGCAACAGGGGAAATAGATATCACATACTGAATGTGTCCGGCACTTTCATATTACTGGGAAAGAAAAGCAAAATCTTAGGTACCAGGTGTAACTAATGCTCCAGTTCAGCTGCTGTGCCCACTTCACTTAATATTTTATTTCCAGCTGTAATAGCTTTTTTTCTTTGGAAAGTTACAAAAAGTTATTAATTTTCCTATAAGCCATAAATTCTATCAATCAGGTTTAGGAACAGGCTTATACATCTCTGAGAATATGACTAATGCAGACATTAGTTTTCTCACTGCTTAAAAAAAAAGTTTATTATTTATTATTCTCTATATGTCAAATAGTACAAGTCCAGGACTTTTAAAGTAAAAGCCTACTGTGTTTGGCACTTCAAAAATACATGTCAAAAGAAATCCAACCCTGAAGACTTTGCAATTCGAAGATAAAACATAACACAACAGGGAAATATGACAGACAGATGGTGGGAACACGAGGTACCAAGAGGACAATTATTACCAGTGTCATAAGCAGCAGTCATGACCCATCAGCTGCCTACCTGCTGTCAGGAGCTTCATAGGTACCCTGATAGAGATCAGAAGAGGAAAAGGAGTGAGGTGGCTGTTGGCTAGAAGTGTGACAAAAGACTTCAGTGGGAGTTTTGGGTTGCTGTCATATCTCATGCCTTGGCAAAGCCATTGGGGATGGGGGTAAGTAGGACTGTGCATTTACCTTTCCTAAGACCATCCTTGGACTGACTGACTTTTCATGCTTTTGTTTTTCTTGTCTCCCAATAACAAGACAGCATTATTTCTAAGGGACATGGGCATTACAAATCTACCTCACTGAAATTTCTTATTTGGCAGTCATAAAAAAGACTTCTGGGGCATGAGAAATTGGAGACCTGTAACCAGCAGTAGACACAACCGCAAAACTTAAGGAGGCAAAGTATACTACATTCACTGCTGTTCAGTCACCTCATGGTCTCTGTTATCTCGTCACCCATGACAAATCCAGACCCGCCCCTGTGTAAAAAAATCATCTGAGAGTTCATAGATGTCAATATACTTCAGGGCATGTGTGTTTGTACAGCTGCTTATGCAGTGTCAGTGTAGCCCTGATCCAGGCTGGGCAATCTCAGGGACACTCCAGCACTCAGTTCATCATACAGTCCTCCAGGCTGACCTTTGAGACTTGGAGAATGTGTGTGGGACTTAAAACAATTTGTGGCTGAGAGTGTCTCCTTCCATTTGTCAGTGATGACAATGAATTTCCTTCCCACGTGCTTGCCAGCAGCTAATTATTTCCTCTCTCCTCCAGTCTGCAGTGAGCAATGATATCTTAAGCCACAAATAACAGCAGTTTATTAATATAAAAGGGAAGCTGGTGACCACAACAAGTTCTTTTGTGGCTTTTCCTAGTGGGATGATAACTTTTTGAGACAAGCTGCCCTCTAAGGCTGGTCTTCATGACAGTTAATTACTTATTGTTGCAATGGAAGTGAAAAAATAAATCAGAACATGCACATAAAAACTCCCAATGTCTGGTCATGCAGCTCCCTCACACAGTCTGAGGTTATCAAGGAAACTGTCACTTGCAAAACCCTCCTGTTGGAAATGTGCTTGCAGTATAGAACAAATATTTTGGAAACATATTTTCAAAAGCATGAAAAAAAGTGAAAAAAAGACCTCGAGAATCCTATCTTGTCACCACCCTTTTCTAAGTTGAAAGAACAGATCGTCTAGTAGTAGATTTATCATGGAAAGCATTTGGTTGTTTTCTGAAGGATAAGTGCCTTATTATTATTTCTCATCTGAAATGCTGGGAAAAAAAAGGGTCAGTATTTAAAGGCCACTAAATAAAAACTGTCTTTTCCTCAAGGCTTCCTTGATCCACAATAAATCAGTGAAGGGAAGGAGAAAATACTGGAAAAAAATGTCATTATAATGAATAAAAAAATTTGTTGGGAGGGATCTCTGGAGGTCCTTTAATCCAACTTCCTACTTTGGGTGGGACTACTGTCCTCACTGGGTTGGCAAAGGCTTGCCTAGCCAAATCTGGAAGACTTCCAAGGAGAGAGTTTCCACAAGGATGGTTGCTTGATCTGAGCAGCTGATGGCTGTTATGTTCTTAATTTCATAAGGATGACCACCATGTAGAAACAGAATATGGGGCTATGTGGACCTTCAGTATGACTTAGTATGACTATCTGCACATTCTCACATTGTGTTCTTATTTTATTACATTTTTAATTTCCATCGATAGCAATGAATCCTTACATCACCAAAGATACTCATATCTTTTGTCTTTCTAATGAAAAGCTCTCTTTTTTTTTCAGCTTAAAAATACTAAACTTCAATTGTTCCTTTAATAGAATATGTATTGGGTTTATGTGGCAAGGTTTTGGTAGTGGAAGGGCTGCAGGGGTGGCTTCTGTGAGAAGATGCCAGAAGCTGCTCCCATGTCTGATAGAGCCAGTTCCAAGATGGACTCACCACTGGCCAAAGCTGAGCCAATCAGCAGCATTGGTAGAACCTCTGTGATAACATATTTAAGAAAGGGAAAAAGTTGCTGCACAACAGCAGCTGGGAGAGAAGAGTGAGAAAATGTGAGAGAAAATTACTTTCCAGACACCAAGGTCAGTGCAGAAGGAGGGGGAGAAGGTGCTCCAGGCACTGGAGCAGAGATTCCCCTGAAGCCCATGGTGAAGCCCATGGTGAGGCAGGCTGTCCCACTGCAGCCCATGGAGGTCCACAGTGGACCAGATATCCAACCTGCAGCCCATGGAGGACCCTATGCCAGAGCAGGTGGACATGCCCTGAAGGAAGCTGCAGCCAGTGGAAGACCACTCCAGAGCAAACTCCTGGCAGGAGCTGTGGCCCATAGAGAGGAGCCCATGATGGAGCAGGTTTTCTGGCAGGACTTGTGACCCCGTGGGGGACCCACACTGGAGTAGTCTGTTCCTGAAGGATTGCACCCCGTGGAATCGACCCATGCTGGAGCAGTTTGTGAAGAACTGCAGCCCATCGGAAGGACTCATGTTGGAGAATTTTGTGGAGGACTGTCTCCCGTGGGAGGGACCCCATGCTGGAGCAGGGCACAAGTGTAAGGAAGAAGGAGAGGCAGAGATGAAGCATTATGAACTGACCACAACCCCATTCCCAGTCCCTCTGCAGCACTCAGGGGGAGGAGGTAGAAGGGTTGGGAATAAAGTTGAGCCTGAGAAGAAGGGAGAGATGAAGGAAAGGTGTTCTTAAATTTGTACTTATTTCTCATTATCCTACTCTGATTTTGATTGGCAATAAATTAAATTAATCTTACCCCATTCAAGTCTGTTTTGTCCATGATGGTAACTTGTCAGTAATCTCCCTTTTCTTATCTCCACCCACAAGATTTTTGTCGTATTTTCTCGCCGTCCTGTTGATGGAAGGGGAGTGATAGAGTGGCTTGGTGGATATCTAGTTGCCTACTAAGGTTAACCCACCACAGAACCTAAGTGCAGATCACTACTCCAAGTGCTGTTCAGAAATAGACAGTAATCTGAATTCTTTAATTTTTATTTTTTTTCGTCACTGTATCCTTCATTTTTGCAAAAGACTATATTATTCAAAGGAAAACCTAAATGATTCCAATAATAACAGTTAAAAAAGAAAACAAACAAAGCCACACCTAGCAATAATAAGTCAATATTTCCTATGCTGTGCATATTTGGCAGTGGGACTGGGATAAATGGATCCTTCAGTTAAATGAAATAATACATGGTTTGCTGCATCTGTGAATTAGCTGCATAAGGATAACTGAGGCAGGTAAATGCTGAATAAAACTGGATGATGTACACTAAAGAACCAATTGCATCTGTTAGCAAATAGGCTTTATATTACAGTGCCCACTAAGCATTGATGCCAAGCTAGCACTTGAAATGAATGGCTGCAGATTCTAATTTGATAACTGGTATAGATATGCTGAAAGCAATGGAAATGTGTTGATTTGGGCTACTTAGCAAATAACCAATGCCTTAATCCAGAACATTCATAGGATCATAGGATCATAGAGTCATAGAATACCAGGCTGGAAGGGACCTCAAGGATCATCTGGTCCAACCTTTCCAGCACAATCTAGATGAGACAGCCCAGCACCATGTCCAGCTGAGTCTTAAACATGGTCAGCGTAGAGGAGTCAACCACTTCCCTGGGGAGATTATTCCAATGATTGAGTGTTCTCATTGTAAAAAATTTTCCTCTCATGCCCAATTGGAATCTCCCTGGGAGTAACTTGTACCCATTATCCCTTGTCCTCACCATGTGACTCCTTGTAAAAAGAGAGTCTCCATCTTCTTTGTAGCTCCCCTTTAAGTACTGGTACAAGGTGATGAGATCATCTCTAAGCCTCCTCTTCTCAAGGCTGAACAAACCCAGCTCTCTCAGCCTGTCTTCATACGGCAGGCTTCCCAGACCCTTGATCATCTTGGTGGCCCTTCTCTGGACCCCCTCCGGCCTGTCCACATCTTTCTTGTATAACGGGAACCAGAACTGTACACAGTATTCCAGGTGTGGCCTGACAAGCGCTGAGTAGAGTGGGATAATGACTTCTTTTTCTCTGCTGGTGATGCCCTTTTTGATGCAACCCAGCATCCTACTGGCCTTCTTGGCTGCAGCAGCACACTGTTCACTCATCTTGAGCTTCCTCAACATGGTCTGGGGCCAACTGTATGAGGCCAACAAGGCTAAGTGCCGAGTCCTGCACTTCGGTCACAACAACCCCATGCAACGCTACAGGCTGGGGGAGGAGTGGCTGGAGAGCTGCCTGGTAGAAAAGGACCTGGGGGTGTCGGTTGACAGCCACCTGAACATGAGCCAGCAGTGTGCTCAGGTGGCCAAGAAGGCCAATAGCATCCTGGCCTGTATCAAGAATAGTGTAGCCAGCAGGACCAGGGAGGTGATAGCGCCCCTGTATTTGGCACTGGTGAGGCCGCACCTCGAGTACTGTGTTCAGTTTTGGGCCCCTCACTACAAGAAGGACATCGAGGTGCTGGAGGGTGTCCAGAGAAGGGCAATGAAGTTGGTGAAGGGTCTAGAGCACATGTCTTATGAGGAGCAGCTGAGGGAAGAGGGGTTGTTCAGCCTGGAGAAGAGGAGGCTGAGGGGAGACCTTATTGCTCTCTACAGCTACCTGAAAGGAGGTTGTAGCAAGGTGGGGGTCAGTCTCTTCTCCCAAGTAACAAGCGATAGGACGAGAGGAAATGTCCTCAAGCTGCGCCAGGGGAGGTTTAGGTTAGACATTAGGAAAAACTTCTTCACCGAAAGGGTGGTCAAGCATTGGAACAGGCTACCCAGGGAGGTGGTTGAGTCTCCATCCCTGGAGGTATTTAAAGAACGGATAGATACGGTGCTCGAGGACATGGTATAGATGGGCTTGGCAGTGTTAGGTTAACGGTTGGACTTGATGATCTTAAGGGTCTTTTCCAACCTTGATGATTCTATGATTCTATGATTCCTGTCTACCAGGACTCCCAGGTCACTTTCCACAGAGCTGCTCTCTAGCCAGGTGGATCCCTGTCTGAGCTGCACTCCTGGATTATGTTTTCCCAGGTGCAAGACCTTACACTTGTCCTTGTTAAACTTCATAAGCTTCTTGTTAGCCCACTCTTCCAGCCTATCCAGATCTTCCTACAGGGTGGCTTTCTCTTCCAGAGTGTCTACTTCCCCACTCAATTTGGTGCCATCAGCAAACTTCATCAGGCTACACTTGATCCCGTTATCCAGATCACTTATGAAGATATTGAATAGCGTTGGGCCCAATATCCATCCCTGGGGGACCCCACTTGTGACAAGTTGCCAGTTTGAAAAAGAGCTGTTTACCACCACCCTTTGGGTGCGGCCCATCAGCCAATTCCTCACCCACTGCACAGACCACTTCTCCAGGCTATAACGCATCAGTTTCTCCAGGAGGAGGCCATGGGGAACTGTATCAAAAGCCTTGGAGAAGACCAAGTAGACATTATTTCTGTAAATGCTCGACATCTGTGTTCTCCCTGTGACTGCCACAATTGAGATAAGATTTTCTTCATGTAATTTGCAGGATGTATTTAAATTGGGAAATCAGACCTTCCACCTACTCCACATGTACCTAAATCTCAGCCTTTGGAATCTACAGCTTTTTAGATAGTTAAGGCCATGATAAACTCTGGGTCAGGGTCTGATCTGGGATCTCAGCACAAATTTTTGCCAAATTAAAGGAGCTTTGGGGGAATGCCTTTGCCATTTTAACTCAGATATCCTATGTGAAACTCATCTTAGGTGGCATCATTTCCTTACACCCTCCAAAAAAACTGAGTTTGCTATTAAGAGCATTTTTTCATTCATAGTTTCACACTGAGTCACAATGTGGCCATTCCTGTCACAACCTTGCTGTCACAGATACCATCATTCTTCTTTTTTACAAAGCACCAGTTTCCTACAGCAATTTTTGTGCCTAAATACAACTGACTTGAATGGCTAAGGTAGAGCACAAAGTCCCAGAGAATGAACAGCTGGAAATGATTAAAAGTTACTTTAAATTAAAAGCTGAACAAACTCATTTTATGGTCATAGGAGAGAGGCCCTGATACAAGAATACACATATTCTTACCGTTAGATTAACTCCACTGCAAGGCTGTAAGAAGCCTGGTTCCATTTTCTTGAAGACCTCCTCATAGCTTCCTGGGAGGCTGCTGTTAGGTCCTCTGAATCTGTCCCTTCTTCATGCTGACCAAGCTCCAGTCCCTCAGCCTCTCCTTGCTGGGCAAGTGCTCTAACCCTGACCAACTCAGTGCTCCCCACTGAACTTGTTCCAGTTTGTAGATGTCTTTCTTGCATCAGGCAAGACCAAACTGGACACAGTATTCTAGATGCAGTCTAAAATGTGGACTGATTCCATGCTTTTTATCCATCAAAAACATGATCTCAGCCTAAAACTCATCAAGAGAGGATAAGTTTGGGCTGCCTCTCTAGCTCACTGTGAAGAGATGCAAACTGGCACATAATAAATCATGTATATTGGATGTCTCTGTTAAAGAATTCTTTCTCCACTGACTGTAGAGAGCAGTAGAGACTGTAAATTCTGGTGCTTTAGTTTAGTATAGATGGTAAAATAGTCAACGGTTAAGGACAAGGAAGATGAATATCATACTTGCAGGCTGCTCTGTAATGTCCCGTCAAAATTGGTTCTTCAAATACAAAGTTGAGGAAGCATCTGAAGGCTCATAATGGCACACTTTGTGCTTGGTCTGTTGCAAGGATAACTAGAGTCCATTAGTTTGCGGGGCTGTCAAGCCATGAACCTTTCACTAAGATGAAGCTGACTTGAAAAAAAAAGGGTATTTTCTCTTTTTTCTCCAACAAAGGGATTTTGACTTTCAATTCATGATTCACAAAGGACTTTGTATCTGCAATGATAGGGAGGGACAGAAGGAAAACTCAGATTAACAAAATATCATTTATGAAATCTTTTTCATATCTGAGATCACAGATCTCCTTAATAAAACACAGAAATAAAATGAGAGAAAGAAAATGAAAGCTAGGATTTCATGAGGTAAGAGAGATCTTTGCAGAAAGTGGTCATCATGTACAGCTGACCTGCAGATGTGTAGCATCCCAGTCTAAATCCCTCAACTCTCTCTTGCCAACAGAATTTTTTCTTCCATTCTGTGGTTTTTTCACTTTCCTGCTCCTGTCCAAGAATGCATATTCATCCACCTCCCGAATACAGTCACCACCAGCTCATAAAGCTCAGAGAACAGTGTCAGGCTTCAGAACACCATATACTTTTCTGTAATTACAAGGTTCCATGAACCACCTGGGGACCACTTACCGTGGCTTCATGAACCACTAGCACAACTTGGATTACAGTTTGGGAATCAGTAGTCCATGTCATTGCATCTTCAATTACATCTGGCCCTGATTCAGCAAATATTTCAAAATAAGTTTAATTTGTTTACAATTTGTTTGACTTCAGTGGGTTTTAAGATTTTTTTTAAGGTGATCTGCTTAATAATGGTCCTGTTTTTGTGTTGTTTTGGGTTTTTTAAGATTGATGCTGTATTTTTCATTTCACTTGATTTTGTTGTTGTTGAAAAGAATATCTTCCAGCCTTCATAAGTAGAAAACATAAAGAATTAATTGATACATGGAAAATTAATAAAGACTTAATTCTGCAGCCCACAGCAGAAAAATTTTCAAACTTGTGATACAAATTATACAAGAACCTATATCTTATTAAAAGATATGAAGACCGCAATTAAACATATGGAGAACTCTAAATATTCAGTGATTTTATAGGACAAAGGACCTAAAAATCTTTAAAAATTCACTCCTGCCCACCCATTTCATGTTTGTAAATAGGACTCAGGCTTTCGTGGCACTTAGGCATGTTTTGGAAATACACATTGATCTGTCAAAATAATATGATATATAAACTCTGTTCAGGAGACCTTTCTTCTCATCCACTGCCTCTACACAAAGTCTTTTCTATCTTTACATCATTCCTCTGCTCTTTGCTCAAACCTAAATTCTTCCCAGTTTTCTTTCCTCTTTACTATTCTTTTCCCTCCAAACCAGAAAAAACCCCCATGCAGCAGTACTTGGAATTATAGCTGAAAGCTTCAACTCCTGAAGCCGGATTTGTTCACTCTCAAGACAATCAAACTCACTCATCTCTAAAAATCATCAGTCTGAAGTGGCAAGGGTGTTAATTATTTTCAGTGTTTGTTGGAGGCTATTAAGAAGTTAATAAATTAAAGTTGATCATGTTTCCTGGAAATGCTACAGTGCTGATTAACTGCTTGTTAAAATAAGGAACATATACGAACCATTTCCATATAATTAATCCTTTCTATTCCTCACATCTTCCTTATTTATTGACTGAGATATGCCTTGTGAAAGCAGGACTTCTGCCCAGGAACAGTAATGGCACAATATATAGAACTCTGCTAAGCACTTTGCCTATAGAAATGTAATATGTATATCTATTTAACACATTGTAGTGAGAGATTTGGGGAACACAGGATTAATCACATTTCATTCTCAAGAAGAGTTTGTGGGTTGGTGTAGGTACTCAGCCTAGCAATACAGGAGCCAGACAGTTTTTGGTAAAGCCAGGTCTTGATGTACACAAACCACCTCCACTGGAACTGCACTGCATTTCAGCATCTAACCATATTTTGCCTGAAGTTCAGACAAGCAAAAACCAGGACATTTATCTCAGCTATACTCCTAACTCAGACAGAAGACCCTGTTCCCACGAAGACTTGATATTAACAATTAAAAATTCTAATTTCTCTTTGAAATAAACCAGAAATTGGGGATTTACCTAACTTTGACTTAGTCTTTGGGAAAGGTTTGCTTCCAGCAAGGAAGTCAAGGCTTGGTTTCCAGTCTTTCCACGTTCTTATTCAACTTGTCAGAAAAAAGCAGCACCAGAATACTTAGTGCAAAGCTTTGCTACCAGCTAATAGCAGCCTGGTTATGGCCTAGTGATTCACACTGATATATTGAAAGGTCTTAGATCCTCTGTCAAGCTTCATTTACAGTGAAAATGAGCCAATGACTCTTGTCTATTTTCCTTCTCAGGCTAGCAGAGCAGCCATCTCCTGACCATGTTTCCTATCCCTAGGGAAGGGCACAATTATGCTGATAATCACTTTCTTGATTCAGTCTGACATGCAATTTCTCTTCTCCAAATCCAACAAGTCTTTTTTTAAGCACACTTCTTCCAAAACATGTTTAAATATTAGATGTTCTGCACAGAGACAGGCATTACCTGACTGATCCCGGAGTTCATAAGTACTAGATTGAACCAATTAAAAAAAAATAAAAATTGATCCTTTGTAAGATAGTAGCGTAACTTTAGCATTTCATTGTGCTGTCCCCTTTTATTTCCATCTCCTTGCCTTTGTTTGGGAATTGCCTGTTTAAAATAGAAGCTCCTCATAGCAAGGGTGGCTCGCTTCCCACAAGACTGTAAAGCACCTACACAGCTGGAGTGATAAAAATAATAGCTAAGTAATAACAACTAATGAGCACTGCTGGTGTGGGAGTTTTATTATTGTGTTAGCTTTAATAAATAGAAATAGTTGAAAATTGTTCTGCAGAAATGATTTTTGATAGAAAATTGTTTCTTTGACAGAAGGGACATTCTCATGGAATGGGACTGCTTTCTTTGAGGGGAAAAAAAAAAAAACATAAGGAGAACCTGTTTAGTTCCTGAGAAACTGAAGCCCAAAAACCGCTCTCTGAAATCATTGCATTTTCAAACAAAGGAAAATTGTACACACACAGAGATAAATATGTACATATTTATTCATTCATTCATTCATTCATTCTGTCTTTTTTTGGGGGTGGAGGGAGAGTGAATAAAGTTTGGGAGGCTGAACCCTCTTTAATTTTTCACTAAACAGTTTACTACAGAAATTTTTAATGCACTATTCAGCTGAGATGATAAATGCTGTTGCATTTCTTTGTCTACTCTAATCAATAATATATACATATATCTATGTGTATTCGTACATGCCTAAGATATAGTGGAGTTAAATTTGGTTGTTTTTCCTCTAGTACATTTTTTAAAGTCATACATGTACAGATAAGGTACCAACTCTTACGTCCCATATCCATTCTGCCATAACAATTTTGAAATCATATTTATACTGGACTGTGGAAGAGAGAGTTTTTGCACTTCTAACAGTTGTATGTTGCCCCATAGGTCATTCAAAAGTGATAGTGCTAACCTGCAAGTCAATTCTGAGCTGCATAAACCTTCACCCTGCAAGCATAACTTAATTCTAAAGCCCAAAAGGAAGACTTGGCTCACACCACAGAGATTTTGCTTAGTTTTTGAGCTGAAATGATGCAAAACCATCCATAAGTATTCATTCACTTTTGTGTTCATTTAAAACTCGCACCACGTTCCATTATGATTCTGCAAAGGTTCATTCATATCCAAGGTGAATCTGCTTTTATTTATTTTTTTTTTAAATCAAAATAGAAAACCTAGAAAAAAATTGCTGGGAAATGGTTGTCTTAACTGTAAGAAGACATACATGGTCCCAAACCTATCTATTCCTCTTTTTCTTTTATTTGCAATTACTGGAGCACATACGTATGAATAATACACATTTCTATTTTTTCCTCTTTCTACCTTTCTGCACTGAACAAGCAGCTGTGTTGAGGAGAATTTCTGTCTAATCTAGGTTGTTTATGAAGCACATATCAAAACTTAATTTCTGCCTCTGTAGTTTGTAGAAAACCTGTTTTATGGAGATGACAGTTCATTTCAGGACTTAAAGGTAATATGGGGGGATACATAGAGCTGTGAAGTCCAGTCCCTGAAGCAGAGACTTATAAATGGTTTGTAACCAACAGCTGAGCTCACAGTTCAGACCATGTAACAGCTCGGGATGAGAAGGGCCATGTAGTAAGGCCAGGGATAATTTGTTGCGGAGGCCCAAGATTAAAATTTTGATTTATGAAATATGTCTTTTCTTCAGTTGCTCCTACAGGACTGCTAGGTATTGTAAATGTGCCTTTCTGGATTAGGCTGTAATGATTAAAATGATGTCTCCCACTGAAAGTGTTTAAAACTGAATATGAAATGATGTACTTAAAATTTTCAGTATGAAAATTCAATGATAATCACACTTTACAGCATAAAACTACAGGGCCCGATTAAGTTTGACATTAGCAAGAATTCTAACAAGACATTACCAAGAAAAATAACACACTCAAATCAGACGATTCAGCTCTTACCACATTAAGGAAGTAATAAGCTTCTAATATCTCTACTGCAAGACATAGGAAAAATAGAAAAGCATCTTTCCTGTCAGATGTTTTAAGAGAAAATCTAAACAGAGAAAAAGAAAAAGGAAATGTAGCTTAAGCAGAAGCAAAGAAAGAGTAGCCAGAGGCTGACCTACATTTGAAAAATAAAAGAACCCAACAGCAGTGCTCGCTGCAGCTCTAAGAATGCAATTTCAAGTATTTTCCATGGCTTCCTATGAAATGGTGATGATCCAGTTTGAATCAGTGAAGCAGCTGTTGCAATGATCTATAGGAATTATCAGTAATAAGTCTCAGAGGAGGTTGAAAATGTGCACTGTGAGCAGCTGAATCCTTCTCACCTCCTGCTGGACAGTAGTTCCTTCTTACTCTGATCCGCGTGTGAGGAGTACCAGAGGGCAATGGAGTTGCCTTGTTATTTTCCTACTGTGTGAGCAGCATTATTTTATAATGAACCTCAATCAGACTTCATGATTTTTGCAAGTCTATTAGTCAGAGAACCTGCTTCATCTTGCCCCCTTGTAATGGGATTTGCAAAGCAATTATACATCCCCGTCTCAGTTGATGTGGCTCTGTCTAAAACCTTACACATGACTGCATTAGTTTATCACAGTAACACATACACGCTATAACACACCTCTGCTACCTGTCAAAGAAATTAAAGAAAAAAAGAAAACTGGGAAGTTTCTAACTGTTGTTGCTGTAGCTATTTTCCCAGTCAGTACCAATTAATTTCCTTTAAGGCTGACAATAGTCTGTGTTTTCATCGACAGATCTCCAAGTGCATTTGAAAGGTTAGGAATGTGTTGATTCTTCTTCCTTATGGAATAACTGAGGAGAAATAAATGGTTCTCTACACAAACAAAGGAATTCTGTGTTCTTCTGAACAAGCATCTGGGACAACTCAGTGCACTGTAATGGACCACATTTGCAGTGTGGTGGAGACATGGGGCAAAGACCATCTGTGTGATCAGGATTTTAGCCAGAGTATCTTGACACACTTAAAAGTCAAGAAAGACAGCTTTGTTGAGCAGTCATTAAATTGCGACTCTTGGCAGTTTAAAATGGAAGTGGAAAGGGTGCTGACTAAACTGATGATGGGTTTTATGAGGGTACATTAAAATAGACACATGGGACAAAAGAGTAGTTTAAAGATCTCTCACTAATCCATTTTCCTTTCAGCCAGAAAGGTGGTTTGTCAAAAAAATGAAATTCATCTTACACTTTTATCCAGTACAGTGGAAATGTCTGCAGAGCAGATTGTTGAGGTCCAGAGTGATCAGAAGAGAAGAACACAGAAGGGAATATATCCATGAAGGATTGACAGAGCAGGGATGTTGAGTCTCAGCTAACAGCCTCTGAAGTAGGGAAGAGCCAAACCAGATAGCACCTTGATCCTGAGTTTGCTATACTCAGAGACTCTAAATATCTAACCTGGAGTATAATACTTTTTAAAATTATGGGTTTTTTTCTTTTTTTTTTTTTTTTGAGGAGGAGGAGGAGGGTGGGGAGGATGAAATAGCTGTGATTTTATGATGTTTAAACGTCCAGATGTGGCAACTTCCCAGCCAAAGTATTTTTCACAGTATTTTGCCCTGCTCTCTCTCTGTTGATCTCTTCTATATGCTACAGTACATCTGTTCTCCTTGGTTATTTTCACTGCAAGCTGGCAGGACTTGTTTCTCTTCCAACACACCAAGTTAAAAAATAAATAATCCTGCATCGTGTATGAAATGCATTCCCATGAGACCAACACTCTCCTAATGAAGTCAGTTGTTTTATTTTTTTCATACACCAGATCATTTACTCTGAGATGATATTAATTTACAACTGGAATCACAATTGACACCTGGCAGTGCACTAAACAATATGGGGTTTCCAATCTACATCATTAGTTGCTCATGCTTTGCTGAATCTCTGCTAATTAAACTCCAAATCCTGTCTCCAGTGAAGTCTCAGCAGCTTGTTGGTCACTGGGGAGTTCCTTCTGAAATAAAGAGGTAGGGACACTCTACAAATGCCACAAAAATCGAGGGCTGGAGCAGCTGTCCAGATGCCTGTGCCTCTAGCTTCATCTATTCTGGCATAAAAAACTGGATGATATGCATGATGGTGGTTCCATCATTTATACTTTCCCCTTCCCTCATTTGCACCAAATCTCTGATGCACTTTGGCAGACTCAGGCTTTAAAGATGAGCTGGAAATACCCATTACAAACATAGCCTTCTCCAATCAGCAGAGATATGTTAGCTATGGTGCAGGAATAGCTATCACTTCTCACAGAGATAAGGACTAAAGGGAGATGCTTCTAAAGTTATAAAACCCAAGTAATTTGATGGCAAGCCATAGAAATATAGTTCTGGAATCAAGCAGCTGCAGAAATCTGCTTTCCTGCCTTACTGCTTTACAAATTAGCTGTGGACATAATATGTCTACGACTCAAATCTCAACCATGGGACAAATCTGGGGGACATTCATAGAGTCTGGTACTGTTTCTGTACATGTCTTGTGACTGTGGAAAGAAACAGATGCTATTTAATTGGAAAACGACCCCCCTGCTAGATAGGCCTAGTTAGCTTTTTGGTCTAGTATTTGTCACCAGTGATTGTTTCTAAGAGCAGACCTTGCAGGAACATTGAATCATTTTTTCCAGCTGAGAGAAGCTATTGGCTTAGTCAAGGTAACGTTGCCTTACTCATCCAGCAGAGTTTTTGACTGTGCACACAGTGTTGCTAGATTAGGTCTTCCTTCAGGCAATATAAAAGAACTACTTATATCAGGATCAGCTATAGGCTAAGAAGCTCCTTTCCAGCTCAGGCTTTCTCTGGTGCTTTGTACCAGTGGGCAGATACAACATAAGTGATAGCAGAAGTAAAATTGGATGCGATTCATTTACTGTGCTGAAGTAACTCATGTTCACAGTAGAAAAGGCAGTTGTAAAAAAAAAAATAGAAAAAAACCCAAAATTTATTGATTGCTAAAGTAAAGTAGGATTTTGAATGCAGAGAGGGGAAGTTTTGAAAGTGCTTTCAGAAGCAATGGGGTTACTTGAGGATTAAAGAACAGCTACAGATTTTACACTGGTCACCTTCAGCCTTGTAAAACTGACCTTTGCAGCAGGGAAGAAACAGGTGATGTTAATCGGAGATAGTTCTTGGAAGGAGAGAGAATGGTGCTTTGACTGGATTTAGCAAAGGACACATGAAGTGAGTTATTTTATGTATGTGGTTTTGTGCTTGTGTATTTAAGAAATAACTATTATGGGCTGTGAGGAATTTGCTTACTCCTGTAACATTCAACAATGACATTCAACATGAAAAAAAACAAACACCATTGCCTATACTTATATAGGCTGGATGAACTCTTACTGGACTTGTTTTCACTACTAGAAGAGTTGTAGAAAGAGAGTTCTAAATTAGTTTATAGTGAAAAGAAAAAGCCACAAATAAGGACAGAAGAGTATCTGCAAAGCTAGTCATCCTTGAGATACTAAGTAGAACTGAGTGGTTTTCAATCAGTTCCCAGAGGGTATATGAGATACTTCTATCAGACCCATGAATAGTAAGAAAATCAAACCTATTGTTAGTAGGGTGAAATAGAATACAGGGAGATCTGCACTTTTCATGGACATTTTTTAGGAATCTGTGTAATGACAAAATGTGGAAGAAATTGGTAGGTTAGCTTAGTCATATTGGTTGCAGAAAAAACTTTTTTTTTGTCACACCTTAAGTCTATTCTGTCTTTAATTCACCAAAAAGGTTAGAAAGAATGAGAAAGGAAGACTGTTCTTTGATTGTCACCTAAATAATACAAGTTTTGTTTTGTTTTGTTTTATCTTAAGAATTCCAGAAGTTCTTGCTAAAAATGAATGTCATTCTTTGTCTATCTGAGGTAACTATATTATCACTCCTGATAGAAAAAGACTGAATTTCTTTATTATGTGAATGAAAATTCGGCCCTGGACAGGGGACATCAGAGGGGTATCCATGGACATGTCCTAGCATTATGTGTGTTCACACATGCTCAAGCTCTTCTATTTTATCCTTGCTATGAGAACAACTGAAAGGGTAAGATCTTTGTTTAATGAACTTTACATATAATAAGCTGAATGGGACTGTTTTACTTTGGGAGAGAATGAGGACAGCATGGAGTAAGAACTGCCTGAGAAAAATCTAACGGGAAAGTTTTTATTGGTGAAGAGCTGTGAGTTATTGATAACTGGACAATAGATAAGGCAACTAATGTAAGTAACTGTAGTGGTTTTAGCTGGCATAGTGTTAATTTTCTTCATAGTAACTCATATGGTGCTGTGTTTTGGATTTGTGACCAAAACAGCGGGGCTGAGCTGCCTACCAGGGTTAAACCACAACGGTAATCAAGATATTAAAGAAAACAGTGGAGTAGAACTGTTGCTAGGACTAAGCAGAGATTTTTATTTATATGGTCTCCCTTTGGTCATCTTTTGTTCCCATCAATTTTCCATTCAGCATTTTCCATTCAACCTTCTGGACTACTCAGAACTGTCGCTGGCAATTGGTTCCAGCTCAACTCGTGATAAGTGGTACAGCCATTTGAAACACTTGTTACACATAAAGTGACAAAGATTATAGTTTTAAAAATCCACAGTGGTAACTGATGCGTTCTCTCTCAGCCATTTCTCTTGTTGCCATTGCTGTCAATAGAATGGGCTCCTATTGTGACATTACTCTCCTTTTTCCATCAATCTTTGTCTTAAAAATGGGAGTTAGAGTCGTTACATGTGACAGTCTCTACTGTGCAGTTAACATAACCTCCTATGGATGCTGAGATTTAACTGCTTACTGGGACTACGTCAGGCTTTCTAAGGCCTCTGAAAAGAACACAAGATAGCAACACAGGTTTCTGGAGAGAGGTTTTATTCAATCTCGAGAAGTTATGCAAGACTTCTATTTTATACTTTATACTGATTTGAAAACAAATGCTAGCAAGGGAAATTGAAGATGGCTAGCTATCATGAGGTCTTTACAATCATAACTAAAGTAGTACACAAGGGATGAATTTGGATGTTGCTTTCTGTAGAAAATGTCTTTTTTGAAATCTGTACCTTGAGAAAGACTTTTTCGTAAAATTGAAGAGCTACTTCATAGTCATAGAATTGATGTAAATTTTCAATAGACCTTACATTTGTACTCTAGTGACATGCAAATAAAAGTAATCCAGTGTAAATAGCAATCCCACACTCCCCAGACTAGCCATGTTGGAAATAACCAGGTAAATAAAAAGCCCAGCCAGAACTCTGTTTGCTGAGTTCTGCTTGTGTATCTTAGCCTGAATGATGGTAACCTGCTGATGCAGTAGGAATTGCTATATTGACTTTTTGTAAGCTTTCCAGGACAGAGAATATTCGTTTGTTTCCATAAAGTACCATGTGTGGTGGGACCTTAACTTGTGAATAATAGATCTAGTTACTATTTCAGTATGAATAAATAAGTCTAATCATGTTTCAGGAACAAATCTTAGCTTTTTAGCAGAGTCTTCCTCCCATATGATTGATTTCTTTCTAGGTATACTGGCATTTAATGTGTGATTCATCCTCTTTTTGAGCATCCAGTCGTCATCTTGTTTTATTGCTCTGGTCATGACCTGTGCATGCCCATTTTCCATTATAAGACTAGACTCGAATAGCATCCATATACATACTAAAGAGTTATAACTGTACCCATGTGAGGTACCCAGACCTTGTATCCAGGAACCAGTATAAGTGGACCCAGGACGTAGGAATTAGGAAGAAATAACTTTCCTTTGAACAAAAGAGAAATGGAAAAGGACTAATGCTTCAGAAGATAGTGGAGTTTTTGTTTTGTTTTGTTAATGCTGTCTCTAACCCTTAGATCTCTTCCAACTTCTAGAGAAGTCAATGGATTTTTGCTTTTGCTTCCCTTTTAGTTTTCCCCTTCTGTCTTACTAAATGGTAACTCTAGGACCTATTTTGGAACTTCATGTTCCTGTCCATTGTGATAGCATCTGAGTGTAACCATTTAAAATTGATACCAATAACAAAGTCTCTGGTGACTACAGGGTATGATCAGCATGAAACTGCTATAGTAAAGGGAGTTGTACTGTGTGTTCTTATCTCCTAAAGGATAATGTTTTTCACAGGAAAACTTTCTGCACATAAAGTGCGGGTCAGAAACATATACAAACAGTCAGTCCAAGTCAGTCAATGCAGGCCATATTCCAGCGGAACCGGGCTCAGAGATATGATAATCTGATTGAGAATGTCAGGACATAATTACTCTTTTTGGGTGAAGGCAGAATAAGGGTCACAACATAGAGCTTATTACCAGCAGCACTGTGGATAAAATATCTAGACTATAGAAACCAGAAGCAGGATGGTCCTGAAATAATCAAAGCCACTAACCAAGCCTTCAGATTGTGTTAATTAGGATTTCTGTTGACATAATCATACAGGACAGGCAGTAGTATGCTCTACTCAGATTCCAGAGTGCATGTGTGTCAGGCCATTTTATTTCTGTGTGTCTTTTTATTCTGTATGTCTGAGAAAGACCCTTCCTTTCTAATAACTTATTTGATCATGGAAAGGAAAAAAAAGCGCCATACCAGGTATGTGAAAATCATTAAAGAAAACATTCATGAGGAATGTAGTTCACTAAAGCGGTTAGCTATTTCCTTTCTTTATCTAACTTTGAAAACTATTGCAGATAACAGTTTTGCATTTGAAAAGGAGTGGCTTGTAAGGAAGATGCTTTAGTTGAGGGCAAAAAAACCTACCAGTGTTCTTCATTTAGGAATGTATTCAATCCAATATGTAGTCACTCTTTGTTGTCGAGCTGCAGGAAACTTCCTCTGCCATTCAAACTCCAGAACATGTTTTTGAATCTTTAACAAGAGAAATGAAAACAATATGAAATAGAAATTAATTGTATGTTAAACTTACTGTAATTGCCTGACTAATTCTGCCACTGATACTGGTGGCTTGAGCTCACTGCTAAAAGCATTTCTTGTGATTTTTCTATCTCTGCCTTGCCCTATGTGCAGTTACACAAAAGTCCTTTTGAAGCTCTGCCATGGAGCTTGGGCTAAATAAAAAATGAGTGAGATTTTGTTGTTCATGTGCCAATATGACAGATACAATAGCATGCCTGTTTCTGTAGCCATTGGATCTGAAGACTTCCTCAGCCTGTGAGTTGCTATTTTCCCTCAGCACATATGCTTTATTCATACACCTCTTACTGTACCCCCTATCTAGGTCTTCAGGAACCCTCTTAGCAATAAGCTCAGTCTTATCCCATACCTCTTCTTTGTCCGCGTGTCCTAGTTTCAGCTGGGATAGAGTTAATTTTCTTCTTAATAGCTGGTAAAGTGCTGTGTTTTGGATTTAGGATGAGAATAATGTTGATAACACACTGATGTTTTGGTTCTTGCTGAGTAGAGTTTACACTAGTCAAGGACTTTTCAGCTTCCTGTGCTCTGCCAGGTGAGTAAGAAGCTGGGAGGGAGCACAGCCAGGACAGCTGACGCAGACTGGCCAAAGGGCTATTCCATACCACATGGCATCATGCTCAGTATATAAGCTGGGAGAAGAAGGAAGGCGGGCACATTCGGCGTGATGGCATTTGTCTTCCCAAGTAACCTTGGAGCCCTGCTTTCCTGGGGATGGCTGAACACCTGCCTGCCAATGGGAAGTTGTGAATGAATTTCTTGCTTTGCTTTGCTTGCGTGTGCGGCTTTTGTTTTGCCTATTAAACTGTCTTTATCTCAACCCATGAGTTTTCTCACTTTTACTGTTCTGATTCTCTCCCCCATCCCACCAGGGGGGGGAGTGAGCAAGCAGCTGTGTGGTGCTTTGTTGCCAGCTGGGGTTAAACCACGACAGTAGGGAAGTAGATGCCTAGACACATTCGAGAATCAGTGAACCTCAACTGACATTTCAAGGAAATGGGACTGAGAATTAAAAATAAATAACAAACTATGCCCTCAGAACACCACACTCACGGGCATATTCCTCCTTTTTTCGACCACAGGGTTTGTGTTTTGGGCTCCTGCCTTTTGACCAAAGATTATTCTTTCTCATATCTGGAAGTCTGATTATAAATTGCTAAGTTGGAATTCATTTGAGAGACTAAATGTGGGCATCTACTGTGTATTTGTCTGCAAGTCCCTCTTGACTTCCTTTATACTCAGAGGAGAGCTGGTCAGTAGAGACAATGTTGTTTGTGGTATAAGTCATCCTGTCTTAAAGTAAATACTAATATTTGGTCAGAGGAATCACACCCGTAACTCGCTGAGTACAAGGATTAGGAATGCCCAGATACAGACATGGATGTTCATAACGTCCCTCCTCATCTCCAGCTGCCACTCCAGAAGGTCCTGTATCATATATGCCAACACAAACATTTCAGGCACCTTAGGGAACCCCCAGGTGACACCACGTGTGACATTTGCCAGCCCTGTCACTAGCAGTCCAAGTACTTCAGGGCACTAGACAAATGCCTTTTGGCAACTGAATAAAGCCCTCAAACACAATATATTTCACCTGACTTTAAGCATGTACAAGCAGGTGTACAAATCCCAACTGGTTGTCTAGACTCCCATAATAGTCAACAGAAACTCTGACTTTCCCTGACACACTTTGATAGTGGCCAGGAAGGAATGCTCATGTAAATAAGCAACAGGAACTGAACTGCAGAAGAAAGTAATGGTATAGTTCGTCATATTTCATGAATGTAGTAAAAAAAAGAATAAATTATTAGAATATTTGTTTGTACTTAGAATCTGAGAAGACTGATTGAACTGGGCATGAAATTATGTACATTTAAAATTCATGCAATGTCATCAAGGCACTGAAGACAGAGAGGTCAAGGGGCAGGCATTTTTGTGTATTGCATTATTTAACTCACACTTTACATCATGTGAAACAGTTTTCCCTTCACCTTGCTGGAAGCTGAAGAGGCTATTTCAATGGGGAAAGGAGAGGAACCAAAGGCATAAAAGCCCCTTTGCTAGGGCCACCTGATACATGGCATGTTAATGCAACAGGGAAGCCACAGCCTCACTGTACAACAACTCTCCTCCCCCAAATTTTATTCAGCCCTGAAACATACATAAGTCATATGGAGAATGACAGTGTGCTGGAAAGCTTGCCACCGGAAACAAAAGACAGTTTACTCAGGACTGTACTTAGAAAAGCACAATAAGTTAAATACCTAGGGGAGGGGAGACAACTAATTTAAGGCACGCAAAAGTTAAGTGACTATTGCTGAAGTACAAGCTTATGATGATTTAGATTGTACTGACTAGCACTTGGGATATACTAATCTCCCTCTTCATTGATAATAAGCTGACAATAAATGCCTGATTTTTAGACGATTAAAGTTTTATGGGCGTCTTCTGCCATAAATCACAAAACATTGGTTTATGCTGCAGTCAAAACTATGTAAACATAACAAAAGAACTTTGTGTTCTGCTAGACCAAAATTAGGTTAAATATAACTACTTAAGGTTCTGTTGGGCCTTTGGCAGCAGTATAAACTCATATTTCAGCTTTCTGTGCCCTAGTTCCTTATTTATAGAATAGAGATAAAACTTCATCCGTTTGTTAAGCTAGCAATTTTATATGGACAACTAGTAGTAATAAGTGAGATCCTAGACTGTTCCAGTTATTTGACATATATTAATTTATTGTCAGATTAAATAAAACAAAGTAACAAATCAATATACATTGCATAGGGGATGAGTAAATTGGTCATGACTTTGCTAGCCAAGATTCCTGTTATAAAACAAAGGAGATTTCTGTAATTTGCTTAATGTTTTTCTAGTCAGCATTTCCCACCTTGCTTGTATTCAGCCTCATACTGTGTTTTCACTTCCCAAATTGCAATATTACTAACACCTACTTGACTGTATTTAAATGTCCTTGTCATGGAGGAATCCAAGTGAAATTGATTTCTGTCAGCTTTTAACTTTTTCCTTGAAAAATTCTCCATCTGTGATGTCTGTTTTTTGTGTCACAGAATCATTCATGCCTTTGTTTTACACTGTCCCAAATCTTTGTTTACAATATTCCACCCATGGTAATCAAGAGTTTGGCTCAATTTACATGTCTTTGTATTTATATGTGAGGAGTGAGAAATAAAAACAAAATAGTACGAAAGACGAGAAAAAGAGAGACAATGCAGTGTTTGACCTCATTATTTAAACAAAACAGAGTTTACTTACACAGACTGATGTTCCTTTATTCTCATTCAAGCCCAAATAAATTACTGTTTTCTTAGTCTTCTCTAATGCCATTATATGTGGCAATGAGTAATCTTTTATATTTATACATTTGAACAGTGGAAACACAATGAGACCCAATCTCTACAAATTATAGAATTATCAATTGTCATAAAACATAATTTAGTAAATTCAGACCACCCATGTTTGGCTATATTGCTATGGTTTTATTCTCATGCTTTAGCATATTCCTGCATTTGTTTGAAGGGTTAACCCATAGACTGGGAACATGAATTTTCCCTCTGTGGCAAAACTAAATGTTTTTAACACCATGTATTTTTACCTCTATCACAAGCAGGTGACTTAATGAAGGTTGAGATGTGACCACAGATTCTGTATCCCTTTAGCCAGAACTCCTCAAAAGGGCTAGGCTGATTTTAAAAAGCTGAGTCTTGTTTTTCTCCCCCCCCCGCCCCTTGTAATATAGTTTGGGAAATGCCATGGGTATCTCAAGTGATCTTTGCAAACCTAACTGTGTCACGGACACTCTGGTGACAGTGGGATAAGAACACAGATCCATTATTCTTGTGTTAGGGAATCACAATGAGGTGTCTGGGGCCAAGCATTTCTCTGCTTCTTTCATTTTGTTTTCTGAAGCTTAAAATAAGGGAGATTGTGTATTGCCAATGGGTATGCTAACAATCACAGTGTGCTTAGCTTTTCCAAATGACGGGCAAGATATACCTTAGCTGGAAAAAAAAAAATCCATAAAAGAGTTAATTGCCAAATGTATATAGAAATCATTTTATCTTTTTGCAGCAGACACACACAGACACACAAACACACACACACACAACTTCACTTAAGGAATTAAATAGTTGATGGTTCAGGATTTGTCATTTTCCAGACTCTGTTGCTTCCCTCTGTGAAACTCTTTGGGGACTATACAGTGCCTCTTGCACAAAATTAGTAATTGCCAGACTTAGTCATTTCTTAATAATTACAGATCGGTTTGTAAGTTCCTTGGGGCAGGGATCAAGCACTGTGGCCTTCTCTGGGAAAATGCACAGGAAACACTTGGCTACAGAGATAAATAATAAATACAAATGGTCATAAATAATAAATACTAGTAAATGCCAATGTTTGGGGACAGCTATTTATCTTGTGTAAAACCACATAGCTTCTGCCAACTATAGTAGGGTGACATCAGTTTGCACAACAGAAGAGATTTATCCCGAAAGGTTTCACCCAGTGAACCTGCTCTGCTTATCAACTACATTGTGTATATGATAGTTGAAGTAGAGTGAACTAATTAGTTTTCTTGGTTAGAGATATTCAAGACATGTGTAGGCATATGTCAGTCTACATCACTTAGTCCAACAACCATGATTTACTCCCTGATTCCAGTATTATAGAAATATAGCCTTGGATGCCTTAGGTTGGATGTACCCCTATGTCAAAAACATCTCCAAATTGCTGCTACGTGATGAGAAACTCACTGGACAACTCTCTGTACATTCTTGAAGATCTCCAAGCACCAAGGGTTCTGCATCTGAAGATGTTAAAGGCTGTGCTGCTCAGATGTTGCAGTAATGATGCACAAAAGTGCAGCAGTTGTTAACCCCCTGAACACTGTCAAACACGTTATTGCTCTTTGTCTTTTTGCAGTGTCACTAACTGGAAGAGAATGCAAAGACTTAAAATGGATTAAGGGCCCACTTTCTTTATAGTTTACCTAACAGTAGAAGACTATTATTGTTCTAGGATACAACAAGAAGAAAGTCTTAAACCTTCTTTAAGCAAACAAAAAGCGTGTCCTGCACTCTTCACTGGTTTAAACCATTTTTTACATTAAAGAAAGTCACATGTGGACTGACATATATATTTCAGGTTTCAAACCCAGGCAGTTTGAAACAGCCATGGTATTAAATCCAGAAATTTGAGTTCATAATGGAATTTCTGACACCCAGCATTTCTTTGAATCGTTTGAGGGACACTGCCATAATAAATGTAGGATCCTTGTCATTTTGAACACTCCTCCCAAATTTCGTTCATCTGGGATTTAGTTGAGGTGGCCTATCTACATTTCCCAAACCATTGTAAGGATTAATGATGCCAAAAAATTTGTGAGCAAGCTCTTCAACTGCTATAAATCAAAACTGCTTCACTGAATAAATCGTTTTAATGGAACTATGCTAATTTACATTAGGTAAAGATTTTTTCTTACGGTAGTGCTGGGAGTTTTTATTTGACATGATCTGATCTTTTCATGACTAAGTTAGATTGGTCAACCTAGTTCTAGACACCTATGTATGGGTAACTGAACTTAGCACTTCTGGTTTGTATGGAGCTTTGATAATCACTTATAGAATCATAGAATCATAGAATCATTAAGGTTGGAAAAGACCCTTAAGATCATCGAGTCCAACTGTTAACCTAGCACAGAAAACTGGGAAGGGTGGAGATGGTGAAGCACTGGAATGCTGTCGTGTAAGCATCGTTAGAGATTTTTAAGAGTAGGCTGGACAAAAATGGGTCAGGAATAGCATGAGTGTATGGGATCTTGTCCTTCTTTATATGATTTTTTTTTTTTTTATTTCTGGGCTGAAAACTCCTTCTCTTACTTTTTCAATTTTCCTTGGAAGATTTTAAATTTGTTTCCCTTTCCAGAGCTTGCAGTACAGCTGCCGTCTTTTCAGGGACACATGGACTCTCTCTAGAAACTAGCAACCAGCCAAAGAATGATTGCAACATTTTAAACCATCTGATCCACCTTTCCTGAAGTGCCAGCATCTGAACATTTTCCCTAAACAAGTGCTTTCTTGTCTGGTGTATTGGCTGTCTATAGAGACACAGTGTATTTGGTTTCCTCATTGACCTGACATGCACTGTATGCTAGAGTAGCATATATGGGCTGTGACCCAACCACGTGTTTTCCATTATTATAGAAGTCACTGAGAAATGGTTTGTTCCTCTCAGTCTAATTTGCCTTAACACAACTATTGGGTTTATGCAGTGGATATTTACTCTCTGTATCAAACAGAACAAAAAGCAGTATATGACACTCAACAGTGTATGTGTCATGTCCTCCCTTCTTTGCCATTAAGGCAGAAGAAAAGCAAAGAAGAGAAAAGCAAAGGGAAGGGAAGGGAAGGGAAGGGAAGGGAAGGGAAGGGAAGGGAAGGGAAGGGAAGGGAAGGGAAGGGAAGGGAAGGGAAGGGAAGGGAAGGGAAGGGAAGGGAAGGGAAGGGAAGGGAAGGGAAGGGAAACAACTTCTGGAAGAAAAAAAATCTGTTAGATCAAATTGTCCTCCAGATGTTATAAGAGCTACCTTAGAGAACAGAATAAATAGAACAAAAAACATAACTCATATTTAAAGTAAATCAGCTACTGGTTTTTCCTTCCAAATATTCTCAACTATCTTAACAAATCATATTCTTTTAGAGTTCTTTATAGTTTGAAATGAAAACACATACAGAGATCTCTCAAATTAAAAAATAGAGAAAAATAGACTATCAAAATAAGCTTTGGGCTGAAAAAAGTGAATTTTGATAGAAGAACAGAAATATGTATCTTATGGCATAATGGTATCACTTATTTACTGTATAAACTGGAATAATAAATATTTCAACCCACATCAACAAAACCATGACAAGTAGAAGACAAAAAATAATTTTTTTCTTCCTTTGGGACTGATGTGTCAGACTAATCAATAAAAGCCCATTGTATTCCACATACTTTTTCACTAGTGGAAATGTATGTATATATCTATCTCTATTTTATTAGTGAAAAAATATGTAAGCTTGATTGTGTTGACTCAAACACATAAAAATATCAAAATACAGCATTGAGGAATTAGAGGTTTGAACATGTCTTTTATTGAACCCTTGTCTGCCTGGCAACATCAATCAGCTAGACATTTGTGAGAGTACATGACACCAGGAGCAGTTGTCATTCATGGTACACTCCTTTGAAGGTCTGCCTGTAGGTTCTGCCGTATCTCTGCAACTTATGGAGATACCCTCCCCGATCTCCTTTCAGCACAAGGAAAATGCTCTTCAAAACAGACACCAGAGGGACATTTATGGCCCTCTAAATGAGTTCTCACCTGGAGGATTGTGCTGCAATCCACCAATCTTATACGACATCAGACTGTAGAGGGGTAATACCACTCGTCAAGTGCTTGTTACTAAATATTGTTCAGCATATATATTCTGAGAGCATTAATTTAATTACATTTTTATGCATAATAATATATCTTTACTGAATCTGAGGGTTGTGAAAGATTTAGTGTTTATAGAGTGGGGATACAAGAAAGATCCGTTGGTTGGAAATCTGAATTTAAATGCAAACCTAGAAAAAAATTTTTAGAAACAGTGCCAAAAGGATTTTGGAAAGCAGACAGGAATGTGTCCTACCCTTGGAAAGCTGGGAAAAGAACTAGGCCAAATAGTTAAGAAGTCTCTTCTATCTACATTATGGAGAAGGACACACATCCCAACTTTTGGGTCAGTCTCTTTTCTGACTGAAAATTAGTCTCCTTAATTTTAATTGCAAACTCTTTCTTTGGTCTCTTGTGACCATGAATTTTGTAGGCCAGTCAGACATTTCCTTTAATCAGCTCTAAATTTCTTCTTATCCTCTACCCTCACAGATTCACCAGGCCCTCTAAAATAACAGCTGCAGATAGCATTGACCTGAATCCAATATGTATGCACAGCTCCTGGCAATGAGCCATTTAACACATCATTTCTCACAATCCCCAAGTGGCAGGTTTGCGCATTACAGCTGATTTCATACAGTCCCAAATGCATGGAGCTGCACCCTTGAGTATCTGTTCTACATGGACATTAAGGTGGAAGATATTTTTTAGGTATGCTTCGCTAATTTTTCAAGCAGCTTTATCACTTGCAAAGTAACTTCGATATAGAGAGTGTTTTGATTCACTTAAGAGCAAAATCAGGCCTTGGCAAAAGCTTGTCATCCATACTTAGGGAAACATGACTTATTTATAAGCCACAGAACAAACAAATGTACTGCAAAAAATCCAATCAGCACAAGAAAAACAGAAATCCAGATCAGAGAAAAGTAGTGCGATGAAGAAGGCCTCTCATCACCTAAGCCAGCCTCTGCCTTTGCAAATGTAGAACAACCCTAGGTAAGGGGAAAACTTCACCTAACATGTAAGTCTAGACAAGCTACCAGATAAATACTGTGCTAAAAGTAGCATCACCTCCTCATAAAGTGCATCAAAAGCCTCCATGAGACATAAACATAATACATAAGACTATTAAATTAAAGTGAGGAGGGGGAAAGAGGGAGGAGTGAATCCCAAGTAGAGCAATGAGGCTAAATAAGCTCCAGCCCAGCTGAATGTCAGGGTACCCATATGAAAAGGCACGTACCAGATGAAAAGACATGTAATGAATTCATTGCAGTTTGTTGGCCAAGCCACACATCTCGTAAAGGTGGAAAGCTAAAAACATTCCACACCAAAGTAACTTATTACATTATAGAGGAGGTGAATATCAAAGCTGCTTAACAAATGTATTACACATCAAAGCCAGCAGCCAGCAAGGGGTATCATTAGGCATCCTTAGAAGGAATGGTGAGACTACAGAGTGTCAAAAATAGAAGGATCAACAGATAATGGATTATAATTATAGGAACCATGAGATCTCTGTAAACTCCTCTGGGAAAACACAACTTGCAGTATGCAATAATTCTCATTAAATATACTGTCATGATTGGATTTGCCAGTGCTGCTTCCTCTCCTGTATTATTCTTTCTCTTTTGTATCTGTAAGGTGCAATAATTCACTTCTACTACCACACAGCTAAGCAGCTTTATTCCTATATTTTCTAAAGAACCTTGCTGATAACAAAAACATGTTTTATTTAAACTGTATTTTTAACAAGTTTATTCAGTGTTATTTGTATAGCCCCCCCTGCTGAGCTGCGATGGCATTTTGTGTCCTACCAGTGCTGGACAAGAAGGTAGCCCTGCCCTGAAAAGTTTGATATCTAAGACACAAGGTAAGAAACAGTTTCCAACAGAGAGAAGAACAAAAGAAAACAGTGCAAGAGCATTCATTGTCTCATTACCTAGTCTCGACGTAACAGAGTTGTAACCCTTGACAGTTATGTTGTAGTCATCATAGCAAAAGACATTTTAATAATCAAAATACATTGACTTGGGAAGTGTTTACAGGGAGCCTCCCCCAGTTTGAAAGTAAAATCAGTTATATTGTGTTATTGTAACATGTATGAGCTAGGGAAGAGGTACAAAGAGGGCTGCTTCCTAAGGAATACATTCTTCAGAGAAGATCTATGGTTAGGATACCTGATTTTGAACAAGGACAGCAGAAAAAATAGTTAGGGATCTTCATGTCAGAGCATACTGGAGAAGCTAGGAAGGTCTGTTGGGTACTGTCTGAAGACAGAAAGGCTTCTCAGAGGTTAGGAGTCCTGGCTGGCTGTGCTGGGTGAAAAACAGTCTTTGAAGTGGCTTCCTTTGCGTGGACACAGAGGAAGAATGGCCTCACCTAGACCATGAAAAGCATACAATGGTTGCGGTGGTGACACATAAATGAAAATTCATCTGATCAAACTTTAGGCATCTATCATGCAAATAGTGACATTTGGGACAGAATTCAGACACAAAAATTAAGATGCCTAACTTAAGATGTTATATCTCAAGTACAGCTAAATATATCTCTAAGGCTTCACTGACTACTAGCTAAATTTCTGAGGAGTATAACAGGAGTTTAGACACTTGGCTCACATGTAGACACCTGAATTGAAGACACTTACATTTAGGTATCTGAGTCTCAAGCTGAATCCTACCCCTGCAGTAGGATTTCAATGACTGAATATAGGCATCTAGTGTCCTCTTAGATACTCCTGACTTCCATACACAGCACCAGAAAGACACAAGTGACTTTGTCATGAGTTCTGTGCATATCTGCCATCCTCACACAAATTTTTTGGATACCCATGAGTGTATCAAATGACACAAGATGCCTATGTTTCAGTAACCAAACCCAGTCACTCGTGTCTGATGTTAAATGCCCACTTCTGGAATGCAATGTATCCAACCCATTTTAGATGTCTACCTGGAGATGAGTTGGATGAGGAGTAAACAGGAAATTCAAAATGAAATATGTATATATAGAGAGTTAATATAAAATATTATTATATTCATATTATATATAATTGATATGTCTCTTGAGTTTCCCAGTGAAATCTCAGCTACTGTTTTATGCACATTTTAAGCTCTATTGAAAATATTAATTCAGGTTTATTGAAAATGTCGTGATGTTGTGAATTTTTTTTTAAACAGTCATATTTTTAAACCTGTTTCCTAGGAAAATGAAACCTATATGATCAGCCTGTGTGTTATCTATCTGTCATTCCCTTGTCCTCCCTCCAAATATCTTTAAAACTTAATTTTCAGTTTCAGCCATCTGTGAGAGAGGAAAAGGTCTCAAAGCTATTAAGGACAAAGAAGTTTCATGAAAACAGCAGATGAATAAAGGAGAGTGATGTAAAATAGAGATCCCTCTGGTGAAGTGTCTACAGTTTTTGGTGAACAATAAAATTAAAACACATCAGACAATCCATACCAGGCACAGGAGAAGCATCAGCTAGAATGGACACTTTATTAGAAGGGGACAGAATCATGGATACTGAGTAAGAATCAGAAAAGAGGATTAGGAATATCTTCCAATGAACCTGCTGTTAAGTAACGGTGGGGAGACACTCAAGAGATAACCACGCTGTAGCCAGACAAAGCAAATTCAGTTTAGAATGGGGAAACTCACTTGCGTTGATAACGTTTCCCTACAGACAAGAAAGAACAATGCTTCTAAACAGGAATTATCATTTGCATTTTTGAGGGTTTTTTAATCTTTTCTTAAATTTTCAGAACATCGGTAGAAATTCACTCTGAGAACTGTTGACAGGGACTAGATTTAGAAATGGACTTGGGCATCCAGATTGTCTTTCATCACCTCTATTTTTAAGTCTGAGCTTCTCAGCTGTCTCAAAAGCCAATAAAAGACAAACCAACACCAACACCAAAAAAGAGACCAGGAAACTATTAATTCGATCATAACTGTCTTAATTTGGAACAAAATGTCTTCAGAAGGAAGCTCAGACATCTAGCTGAACAACTAACTTCACATGTCACCTCCAGACTATAGCTCAGAAAACCAGTTTGGAAATTTATAGTTTAAAATAGTGAAAACCAAAATAAGATCTGAACAAGAGAAGTGTGGATGATGAGGAGAAAAGACCAGCTGTGTGTATGGCTCTGGTTCACAGCTTTGGAAGCAGGTGCCTAAATTCTAAGCCCTTTTTATCTTACCTACATCTTTTACTGGATGTAGCCCAAGGCTTACTACACTGTCATACACAAATCTGTACTAGTTTAAGATTTATTAAGACTAGGACAAATCAATACAATATGTTTGGGGAGGGAAGGGATCCATCTCGGTTCGTGAAATGCCAAGGTGAAAGAAAATGCTAATTAATCTTTCATGCCTTTACACGTCTGTTTGCATATTGATCCTTATGAGCAAATGAGAAGGAAATTTGTACTTTTTCTTTTTCCTGTCTCTGAATGACATTATGGCAACACAGAAACCAATAGAAATTCTGCCACCAATGTCAATGGCATTAAAGTCTCACTGAAAGCTATAACATTTCTAGACTCTTACTAAGCTTTCTGCTGTATAACTTATAGATACACACACACACATATATGTATATGAAAGTTAGTCCTTGAAAGAGCATCTCCTTGTTTCTATGAAGTGCTTTAGTGTTTTGTCTTTCTGGTTTTGTCCAGAGCGAACAGAAATCTGTGCCTCCTTTATTCATTCCCTGTTTAGGATAACAAAGAAATGGTGCAAGAAATTTGCAGCACCACCAGACATAGAGGAGAAGATTGTTTCTTCCTGTGATAAGAAAAATAACATTGCTCAATTAATAAGTTCTACCAATTACTTGTCAAATATACAGCCAACTTTGCAAGTGAATGTCTCCATCTCTTTAAACCTATTCAGAGAAAATCTGGATTTACTAAGCAATCAGCCACTTTCTGGTAGTGTTCAACAGGAAACAACAGCTGGCTAATTTAAAGTCAATGATAAAGCTACAAGATTTAGTACAAATCAACCAATATGGAGAATTCTGTTACATAAAGGCCTGAAGCAGCAAATCCTTCTCTCTTTACTTCATTTGTAATCCTATCTAAAAGCTGCTAGTTTCACAAATGGGACACAGGTGTTTTGGGAAACGAACCATAGCAACTGAAGTCTCAGTTTCCCTTCTTAATGCTAAAGTGCAAGTCCCTTACAAAACTACAGCCCCCCCACCCCCAAAAACTCCCTATAACACTTAGAATTCTACTAGTAGCATGAAGAAATCTGTGTAGGTATTCCCAGGTGCAGGACCCTGCATTTCCTGTTGTTGAACTTCATAAGGCTCCCATCAGCTCACTTCTTTAGCCTGACAAAGTCCCTCTGAATGTCGGCACAACTGCTTAGTGCATCATCAACCCCTGCCAGCTTTGTATCTTCTGCACATCCACTGAAGGTGCATCCTACCCCATCATCTAAGTAATTAATGAAGAGGATAAATGGTATTGTTCCCAGTATCAGCATCATCTCCCTATCATACATCCTTACTGACTACTCCCTGTCACCACCTTGTCCTTCATATGTTTGGAAATGGTTTCCAGAAGTAGTCACTCCATTACCTTCCCATGGACTGAAGTGAGGCTGACCAATTCCTTGGTTCCTCAGCATCTACGGGTGTGCCCTGTTACATACCATGGACTATTGTACGTCTAGTTTGTTTAAATGTTCCCTGACCTGATCCTCCTTCACCAAGGGTGAAAGGTGCCCTCTGTGGCCTGGGATTCCTGAACATATGTCTTACCTGTAAAGGATGGGGCAGAAAAGTCACTGAATTCCTAGGCCTTTTCCATGTCCTTTGTCATCAGGTCATCTTTTTGCTGCTGGTATACCTGTAGAAATTTTTCAAGTCACTCTCCACATCTCTCACTGGTTTCAACTCCACCTGGACTTTGACTTTACTAACCCCACTCCTGCATGATCGGTCAATGCTTCTAACATTCCTCCTGGATGACCTGTCTCTATTTCCACCTCTTGTATGGTCCCTTTTTGTTAGACATTTGTCAGGACCTCCTTCTTCATCTGCACAGGACTCCTGCTGCTTTTGCTTGCCTTCCTGTAAATCATGGTATATTATTCTTCAGCTTGGAGGAAGTGATCCTTAAAAATCAATCAACTCTCCTGGACCCTTGTTTCATCCATGACTGTCTCCCATGGGATTCTTCCAAGAAGATCCCTATAGACCTCATGCGTAGTGGAAAAATAGAAGGCTACAGAATTGCCTAGTAGTTGCTTCCCCAGAGAGAAAGACAGAAAAATATTGCAGTTAGATTTTATGAATTAGGTATTGTATGTTGCTTTGCTTATCTGTCTTGTTGGTGGTTTGTTTTCTCCATTTAATACAAATATTGTTTCTTAAACTAATTAATCTTTGAGACTGGGGAAAACTAGGTCACTGAGCAACAGAAATCTTATTTTAGTTTTCTCATGTTTCTGTGTGGAGGCTCTAATGAGTGTGTTAATAATGATTTCTTCACATTAGAACCCAGTTCTTGTTGCCAGTCAAGTTCTGGCAGAAGAGTTGCATTATTATTTTTTAATTATGCATTTTAAGTATGGTGATTGTCTTTCTGAAAAGAAAACAACAATGACAGTAAAAAAAAGGTATCCAAATACCCTAAGGTGATAATGCTTGGGCACATGTTTAGCATGAGACACATATAATTGTTTATGAACTGTGAGAATATTCCCTGCTCCTAGATCATGATGCCACAGCAGATAGCCACTTATGGGGTAAGTGGCTCAAATGTTAAAACGATAACCCCATCTCTATTATCCATAGAGATATCTCAAGGCCAAGCGCCTGAAAAACACTGCAGTGACTGCAAGAGCAGTGGTAGTATAATATCAATAAACATGCCATTTCTCAGCTCAGAGGAGATATTTGTTTAAAGAACAAAGTGTTGTGTTGAACCTGAAGGGAAATTAAATAGGATCAATGTCTCTATAGTAATTCATCTCTTCAGTTACATAGTGTTCTACATGTAAAAGAAGTGTACCAGAAAAAATAAAAATTTAAAAAGATGAAATTGCCTTTGGTTTTCCAGTCATTAAAAAAGGAATACTGGTACTGTCTAATCACATGATTTATGAGAAGGGCTTGTTTTTAAACAGTAAGAGTAAAATAACATCATTAACTGTGTCCCTGATCTAGCAAAACTTTTGAGTATGTCCTTAATTTTAAGTGTGTACTTATGTCCCATTGACTATGCAGGGACTGAGTCAAATACTGATACTTTAATTCCATGATTAAAGTAATTTGTTGATTCCTGACCTACAGAATGCTGTAATACGAGGGTTAAAGTGGGCTAATTAAGTAAAATTTTAAAGAAGGAGACACATTTTCATAGAATCATAGAATGCTTTGGGATGGAAGGGACCTTTAAAGGTCATCTAGTCCATCCCCCCTGCAATTGGCAGGGACATCAACAACTTGATCAGGTTGCTCAGAGCCCCATCCAGCCTGGCCTTGAATGTTTCCAAGGATGGGGCGTCTACCACTTCTCTGGGCAACCCGTCCCAGTGTTTTACTACCCTCATTGTAAAAAATTTCTTCCTTATATCCAGACTGAATCTAGCCTCTTTTAGTTTAAAACCATTACCCCTTGTCCTATCGCTACAGGCCCTGCTAAAAAGTCTGCCCCCATCTTTCTTATAAGCCCCCTTTAAGTCCTGAAAGGACACAATAAGGTCTCCCTGTAGCCTTCTCTCTCCAAGCTGAACAGCCCCAGCTCTTTCAGCCTTTCCTCATAGCAGAGGTGTTCCATCCCTCTGATCATTTTTGTGGCCCTAATTTTTTGCCAGATAGCCAAGGATTTCTTCCAGATGCATAACCTTAGGTAAAAAGTGGTAAAAGATTTTGAGACTTGTGGAAGGCAAGAAGCTATTTTGACTGCACAATGGATAGAGAGTACGAAAGGAAACAGTAAGGAAAAAGCTGCTGTTGTATTTCCATGGTCCACAAATTCATCTCTCCCTTAGACCTATGCGAAGATATAAAAGAGGACTTTAGGCTTTAGCAGCCTTAGGACCAAATTTGTCTCGAAATGCAAGGCTTTCTGTGTCACTTACTCCTCTTTCCTTACTTATTTCCTCAGCTGTTTCAATGTCCCCAACCCTAAAAAAACCCAAACCAACCCAAACCCAAAACAACCAACCTCCTGCCAACACTTCAACCAACCAACCATATACAAACAGAAAAACAGTTTAGGATCTGTGTAGTTGTACAAGGCAAAACACACAGAGCCTTTGCACTCATTTTGGGACTTCAGGTACTTTTCATGAAAGGAACAAGAACATCAGAAAGGTAACTGGACAGAACAAACACTTCTGTTCCTCCTTTCTTCTCGCTATTACCATTGCAGGTTCATATGTTCAAATTATGAGATGTTATGATGTCAACAGATGAAACATATAAAAAAGGAAATGGTCCTAGAGAGTCAGCTAACTCAAAAACCATGCTAATATTGTGCAGGGTGTCCATTACTTCACCCCGGCTTATAGTAGCTAAGTTGCCATTAAAAAGAAGCAATGAAATATGAAAACTACATTAAAATTGCATTTGGAGGTTACATAAGATGAACAAGAATGCATATTGAGGGGTATTAGTGCAGTGTCGTGGTTTAACCCTAGCCAGCAACTAAGCACCATGCAGCCACTCGTTCACTCCCCCCCCTGGTGGGGTGGGGGAGAGAATCAGAACAGTAAAAGTGAGAAAACTCATGGGTTGAGATAAAGACAGTTTAACAGGCAAAACAAAAGCCGCACACGCAAGCAAAGCAAAGCAAGAAATTCATTCACAACTTCCCATTGGCAGGCAGGTGTTCAGCCATCTCCAGGAAAGCAGGACTCCAAGGTTACTTGGGAAGACAAACGCCATCACGCTGAATGTCCCCGCCTTCCTTCTTCTTCTCCCAGCTTATATACTGAGCATGATGCCATGTGGTATGGAATAGCCCTTTGGCCAGTCTGGGTCAGCTGTCCTGGCTGTGCTCCCTCCCAGCTTCTTATGCACCTGGCAGAGCACAGGAAGCTGAAAAGTCCTTGACTAGTGTAAACTCTACTCAGCAAGAACCAAAACATCAGTGTGTTATCAACATTATTCTCATCCTAAATCCAAAACACAGCACTTTACCAGCTATTAAGAAGAAAATTAACTCTATCCCAGCTGAAACCAGGACACCTACACAGGCACATAATTCTCTGTTAGTGTTGTGAATAAAGAAAACTGACTGTGCAGTACAAGGTTTGGTGCTGTTGTGGTTTAACCCCAGCTGGCAGCCAAGCACCACACAGCCGCTCACTCACTCTCCCTCCGGTTGGATGGGGGAGAGAATCTGAAGAGCAAAAGTAAGAAAACTGATAGGTTGAGATAAGAACAGTGTAATAACTGAAATATAACAACAAAAGCAACAACAACAACAACAACAACAACAACAATAATAATAATAATAATAATAATAAAAATACATTGTAATGAAAAGGAAAGCAACAAGAGACAGAGAGAAACACAACCCAGGAAAAACAAGTGATGCAACTGCTTACCACCCACCGACTGACACCCAGCCCACCCCCAAGCAGCGGTCATTGCCCCCCTCAGCCAACTCCCCCCAGCTTATATACTGAGCATGACATCATATGATATGGAATGGCCCTTTGGCCAGTTTGGGTCAGTTGTCTTGACTGTGCCCCCTCCCAGCTTCTTGTGCACCTGGCAGAGCATGGGAAGCTGAAAAAGTCCTTGACTAGTGTAAGCGCTGCTTAGCAAGAACTAAAACATTAGTGTGTTGTCAACATTATTCTCATACTAAATCCAAACTACAGCACTATACCAGCTACTAGGAAGAAAATCAACTCTATCCCAGCTGAAACTAGGACAGGTGCCTAAATGCTGTTCAATCTAACAGTCTGTGATGACCTGTTCTTTATAGAGGCTGTCCCTTTCCTTGAAAGTATTAACACTCTATTTTCTTTGCAGTTTCCTAGTGAGAGACAAAACACATGGATCAGACACAAGATTAATGGAATCCTTTCAATGGACTTCAGCAGTAACTTGATAAGGTATGGGTAAAGGATAGATATAGGCCACTTCCTGCACAGAGTTTGAGTGGAAGCTTTGGCATCCACCTCTGTGAATTATTGCTTGATTAAAGATTGATCTCTTTCAGAAGATAAAAAGAAAAGCACTTATAGCACAGTGCACTTGTATTTACAGTGCCCTAACGAAGGCAGAGAGGTGTCATATGTTTATGTCCTCTTTCTGCAGGAATTCACATACAGGTGGACAGGAGTCGTCTTGTGCATGAGTACCAAACACCCAGCTTGCAAATCAGAGCAGACAGGCAGATGTTAACACAGGGTAGCCAGAGTTTCTGAGATGTGAGGATGAGAGTGGAGTGCTGCAGCTGTAAAAGCCCAAAAGCAGGGGGGTCACTGAACGTGGAAACCAGACACATCTTCTATATTTAAGTCAGAATATTTATACTATAACAAAGAAATTTAGTGTATTCATTAGTAAGTTTGTGATGTAGTTATCAGAGGGAGACAGAGATGCAGTACCTGAACATAAGTTATGTGCATATATATATAGACATATATAAAATGTGTCCACATATATACAGATACACTGTGCTCATTTTCTCAAATATCTGTTTTTCAGACAACACAATTAAGTTCCTGATTAGCAAACCTGACAACAGTTCCTCTTCCACATACTTTCTAGAGACTGTCTATAACATTGCATTTTAAATAATTGCATTTTAAGTAATAAACAGTAACTTTCCACTCTACCAGCTGAAGCACATTAATTTTTACATTATATATTTTAAGCAAGAAAGCATATGTAATTCACACTTTTTTTAATAGCTTAGGATTTTCTCTAAGAAGTGTTACGCAAACATTCCTCTGTGACAGATCATCTGTGTTTATGGTATAAATTAGTGTCAGTGTTATGTTAGCCACTGTAATTATACACCTTTGAGAGAGAAAATTGTGAAAGATAAAATTGGGCAAATTATAAGAAATGGGTTTTAATGCCTGATCCAGTTGCATATTACTGAAAATCCAAACTTTTACACTTTTTTTTAACAAAGAACTTTTTGGAATAGAGAGGAGGGAGTTGGGGGGTTGGTAAAAGTTATGTCTGCTGTTAAAAATAGTTTAAGATACGTATCTGTAATTGCACAGACCTCATAAATTTTCTATCATGTGATAAATCATACTGCTGCTGAGGGAGGAATTTTGATTATGTTGATTAACTTTTCCAGGACACTATGGGCCATATGTCATTATACTGAATTATAATTTACTCTGAGAGTAAGTTCGTTGATTTTATTGTGACTGCTCAAAAACTAAAGTAATATGCTGTGTGAGTTGCACTCCACTGTTAGTTGATTATTTAGCTGTTACTATAATCTAGGAGTATGATTTTTGCTCCAGGCTGGGTATAAAGCAGCTTAAAATCATAAATAGCTATTGAACATTTAAAGGAGTTTCTTGCATTTCCAGGATATGATCCAAAAAAGAAAGAAAAAGAAGAGAAGGCTGACTAGTACAGCAGTGATCTCATTTATCATCATGGGAGTTTTTGCATTCTGTATCTTAAAAAAAAGTTCAAAACTTCTTTCTGCTCTATTTTTTGGCAAGAATAGCCATACAATAAATTATGCTTTGGGTATCATCATGCTTGTGTTCTCACTGCTGATGAGGTCTGCAGCAGAAGCAACTTTGAGGCCACAGTCAGTTATGGAAACTCATGAGGGAAGCTGTCATTTTACTAATAGCTAGGTGTTTGGCTTAGCCCCAGCAGCACTTACAGGCTGATGCAAAGACGAGTGAAATGGGTTTTGCACCAAGTTTCTGTTGACTGGCTGCCCCAGGTTCATTAAAGTCTTCAAGAGAAGAAAAATGCAGTTGAAAGCCAGGTAAAATCTCAAAATATTTTTGCTCTTTTTAGACACTAAAACCTATCTTTCTTTAAAAACCTTCTTCTTTTCACTCTTCCCCACTCAAATCTGAAATGATAATGATTTATGGTATTTTCTGTTAGAAAAATAACCATCCATTTTTAGTCATATATTTTCTTTGTTTTTATGAAAGTCTTTAACAATTAGATATCTTGGAGTTTAAAAAATCTGCATTATCCTCTGCAAATACCTTCTCTAAATCTATCTGACTGTACTTGTGCCATCTTTAAAGTGTCTTTTGGCAGAAAGGTGTAGACATCTTGCTAAGGTATTATTTTGTACGAATAGCAGTGAAGGTGCTAAATGTTATACTGTAAAAACAAGTAAAAGGAACATATCAAAGTGCCGATGTGATTAACCAGCATAGCACATTTTAATGATTTTGTAAGAAAATGCTAGTAAGCAATTTCCATTCTATATCAAGAACTAATAATAGGTATATTGCATATTAATATGAGTTACTGTGGCTGGAATTAGTGTACAACATATTCCATTAAATGTATATACATACCTTTCAAATCATTGCAAGATCATCTAAAAATCTGAATAAGATTAGGTCACCTGCACAAAATGAGCATACATCACAAAGCTGTAAAGCTTGGCTACAAAGTGTCCTGTTTCCAAAAACTTCAATCATTGTAAATGATCAGTTCAACAATATGCTTTTCTTTAAACACACTTTATTGTGGACTCAGCATGTTTGTCACAGATGGTCCTAATGTACCTGAAGGAAAGAAAATGCAGACCACAGCACTTCAGAACTACTAACAGCTGAGGGAAACTCTAACCTAAAGTCCAAGCTTTAAATCCTGATTCCGCTGAAGCTAATGGCAAAAATCTTATTGGCGTTAAGAAAGCTGGAATTTCGACCTTAGTGTGAGCTCTCCCTGGAATAAAAAGACATTTTGATACCTATTTCCTAGACTTCTATATATTTGAGCTATAATCATTCAGAGGTCTGGAAGATTTGGTTTGACTATTTGTTCTTTGTTTGCAGCAATGGGTCTTCAAAACATGGGTTAGGTTCAAGACATTTTGTGAGAAATTTTGATGGTCTGGAGGGTATATTCTCTGGACACACACACTGTCTTCTCACAGGAGTCCATTTTAGACTAATTTTAGAGGGAACCAGTTGTGTTTAGAGGGAACCAGTTGAGGGAGAAAGGAATCTCAAGGATACCCTAACATTCAGAGCATGCTTAAGTATATATTTCCCTAAGTAGGCCCTGTAGTACTGTGGCCAACTAGTTTTATATGTCCCATTAGCTCTTGCACTGATACTACAGAGAAAAAAAGGAAAGGGGACAAATAATCAAACTCAAACAGAATCCTGTGATTCTTTTCCATGATACCAAGCAAGCACCAAAGAATAGTGGCTTAATGTAAGCTAGCAAATCATATATACCTTCATGTTATGATAAGACTAAAAAGCTTTACTGTATCATATGTAAAATTCCAGCTCCTTACACAATTTAATAATGTTGCCTTAAATATCAGCTTTCATAAAAAAAAAATAAAATACTGTGTTCCTACTGTTGTGCTGAATATAACCAATGCAGCAACATCTGCTGAAGAAGTGACAAACAAGAACTGTAGCTCACAGAGATGTGAAGTACCCTAATTACTCTTAATAAGTTAACATCAACAAAAGAAAGGCTAAGGAGAATCTCCATTCTTTATTGGATACACGGGGAAACATAGTGACAAAGGATGAAGAAAAAGCTGAGGTACTTAATGCCTTCTTTGCCTGTCTTTAATAGTCAGACCAGTTGTTCTCTGGGTACCCAGGCCCTGGAGCTGGAAGACAGGGGCAGGGAGCAGAATGAAGCCCCCATAATCCAAAGGGAAATGGTTAGCAACCTGCTACACCACTTAGACACACACAAGTCTATGAAGCTGGATGGGATCCACCCAAGGGTACTGAGGGAGCTGGCAGAAGTAATCACCAAGCCACTTTCTATAATCTATCAGCAGTCCTGGCTACCTGGGGAGGTCCCAGTCAACTGGAAGTTAGCAAATGTGATGCCCATCTACAAGAAAGGCCGGAAGGAGGATCTGGGGAACCACAGGCTTGTCAGCCTGACCTTGGTGTCAGGGAAGGTTATGGAGCAGCTCATCCTAAGTGCCATCACACAGCATGTACAGGACAACCAGGTGATCAGGCCCAGTCAGCATGGGTTTATGAAAGGCAGGTCCTGCTTGGCTCACTTCATCTCCTTCTATGACAAGGTGACCCACTTAGTGGATGAGAGGAAGGCTGTGGATGTTGTCTACCTGGACTTTAGCAAAGCCTTTGACAACGTTTCCTACAGCATTCTCCTGGAGAAACTGGCTGCTCATGGCTTGGACAGGCGTACCCTTTGCTGGGTAAAAAACTGGCTGGATGGCCAGGCCCAAAGAGTAGTAGTGAATGGAGTTAAATCCAGTTGGCAGCTGGTCACAAGCGGTGTTCCCCAGGGCTCAGTACCGGGGCCAGTTCTGTTTAATATCTTTATCAACGATCTGGACACGGGGATCAAGTGAACCCTCAGTAAGTTTGCAGATGACACCAAGTTGGCCAGGAGTGTTGATCTGCTGGAGGGTAGGAAGGTTCTACAGAGGGATCTGGACAGACTGGATCGATGGGCCAAGGCCAACTGTATGAGATTCAAAAAGGCTAAGTGCTGGGTCCTGCACTTGAGTCACAACAATGCTACAGGCTTGGGGAGGAGTGGCTAGAGAGCTGCCTGGCGGAAAAGGACCTGGGGGTGTTGGTCGATAGCCCACTGAATATGAGCCAGCAGTGTGCCCAGCCAGGTGGCCAAGAAGGCCAATAGCATCCTGGCTTGCATCAGAAATAGCATGGCCAGCAGGACCAGGGCAGTGATCGTCCCCCTGTACTTGGCACTGGTGAGGCCGCACCTCGAATACCATGTTCAGTTTTGGGCCTCTCGCTACAAGAAGAACACTGAGGTGCTGGAGCGTGTCCAAAGAAGGGAAATGAAGCTGGTGAAGGGTCTAGAGCACCAGTCTTGTGAGGAGCGGCTGAGGGAACTGGGGTTGTTTAGTCTGGAGAAGAAGAGGCTGAGGGGAGACCTTCTCGCTCTCTATGACTACCTGAAAGAAGGTAGGAGCAAGGTGGGGGTTGGTCTCTTCTGCCAAGTAACAAGTGATAGGACAAGAGGAAATGTGCTCAAGTTGCACTGGGAGAGGTTTAGGTTGGATATTAAGAAAAACTTCCGTACCGAAAGGGTTGTCAAGCACTAGAACAGGCTGTCCAGGAAGTGGTTGAGTGACCATCCCTGGAGATATTTAAAAGACGTGTAGATGTGGTACTTAGGGACATGGTTTAGTGGTGGACTTGGCAGTGATAGGTTAACAGTTGGGCTTGATGATCTTGAAGGTCTTTTCTAACCTAAACAATTCTATCATTCTATGATTCTATGATCTCTCATATATGCTACCCAAAAGGTACTACCCATAGTATTTTCTCTGGGGATTCAGAAAGTTGGGCTGCCATTGCTAAAGAAACATGATTTTTCTGAGATTGTCCTGAGGATAGATCAAGGATAAATTGTCTCTTCTCTCAGATATTTCCCAGCTGACTTAGAGATGGCACGGAAAAATTTGCAGAGAGGAAAGACATAGAGATATGTTGCCTAGACATGGATGCTGTCATGGAAAAAGTCCATGGCTGAAACTGGTACACACCCCAGTTTGTGCCTTTACTTAAAGTACTTAATTTTGTATCAGTGTTAATGTCAATATTCCTTTAGGATTATTTTGCAAAGTAACATTAGAAATTTCTTATCAAATCCAAGGACACTAGATATTTTCACTGAAGAAAAAAGTGACCCTTTTGCAAACCAGCTCAAAATTTTTTACCTGTGTTGTGGGATATCATGTAAAAAATGCATATTTACAAAAGGCCTATAATGCTCCCAAGAAATTAATTTTTAATATGATCAATAATCTATGTTCAAAATACATGCTAACAGAGGTGAATAGCTGATCACTCTTAATTAGGTGTTGCTCATTAACTCACAGTCATGAACTGAAATGTTTAAACTATGTGTTTTCCCTGTTGAATAATCACTGCTTCTAATAAGTGATTGTGATGAACTGTGCTGCTACTGAATACAACTTTGTCTATCTGTGTTTTGATAGCTGCAGCTAGGAATGATGCTGGAAATTGAGGGAAACAGCTACAAAGAGTAATACAGTGATGCAGACTGGAGAAAATAGAGATGAGCAAGCTAGCAAGTAAGGTCAGATTTGAGGATGAGGTGAAAAGACTGGGGTGTGTACAGCTTGTGTATGGGACTATCCAGATATTTTAATTTCCTACTGAGAAAAATTAAGCTGAGGAAAGCTGGTTCATATTGCAGAGCTGGCATTACTTAAAGCAAACAGTGTGCTGCTGGGAGGCTTTACTTGACTTTTTTTTTTTTTTACCTTGAAGCTTTGTAAGATGCCAGAAAACTTACTGAAGACTAATAGATAAGCTTTTCTTGCAAGTCATAGGATATCCTGCACTCCCTGTATAAGATAACATGCAAATAGGGATACTAAGATGCCTGGGGAACTTTTTAAATTAGTAATTGTTCTACTCTTTCATTATGTCACTGTAAAAAAAAGCCATTTTCAAGTCGTTGTCTGTCGTTTGCACTGTGTCGTGACATTTCCCTAAAAAACCCCAAACCGAAACAAAAAAACAACGAACTAACCAATGAAATGTAAAAATTAAAATTAGAAATTAAATGTGACAGGTCATACTGTTACCTGGTAATCTCAGGAAAGAGAAAAGAGGAAAGAAAAACGTCCTCTGTCTTGAGAAACCAGTTCGCTCCAGGAGATCCCTGATTCACCTTGAATTAAAAAGCAGCTTCTGGCCATAACTGACTGTCGCAAAAACGTTGTCTGAGCTTTGACAACAATCTCCAAAGTGTTGGTGTGCTTCTGGTAGACATCTAAATAAGTACATGAGATAAAACTGTCCTCAGCTAGTCTGACTTCATGTCATCCAGTATGTTTTCAATCGTAATTGCAAGCTTTTTCGATGTAGGTGCTTCGGTGAAAAGTCATCTTGAGACTGCGTGTGGGACAGACAAAGCTCTAGTGCCATGAACTACAGGCAAATTCAATTTCTACTCTCTGTTTTTCTTACCTTAAATCCTGAGTAGAATTCTTATAATTCAAAGAGAGGATGTCACTTGCCTTGCTTTTTTCTTTAATGTTATGTATAAATGAGCTTTTATTTCCCCCTTGATCTCCTAGTCTTATTTTGGGATGTCTTATAACTTACAAGGAAATATTGAGTAATGGAATAGAAAGTCATACATAATGATTATAAAGATCAGATACCTTAGACTGAGAATAAGAAAAATAAACCACCTGGTGGTTACCAGTCAAAAGTTATTTAGGACGTTATGATCAAATATATATACATTTAAAAAAAATTTAAATATGTCAGAAATAGCTTCCTAAGACAAAAATACAGACATTTGTATTAAAAAAAAAAAAAAAGGGTTTTATTTGAATTTGGCTAAAGACTTTTGAAGACTAAGATTTCAATAAAAAATAATTTGAAAATAAAAGAGCCAATATATTTGTTCAAAACAGTATTATGAACGAAAAAATGTTATAATTTTTGTTTAGGAGGTAGGTTATGTACAGAGGTTCATTTAGGAAGCCAACACATCATACTTCATGACATTTGGGCTGTGATTCATATGGAAATGAAAAAAAAGGAGGAAAGGAGAAGTTCAGGAAGACAGATGCAGAGTAGTAGTTGGGCTGCGATATTAGTATGTTTGGTAGCTATATGCCACACCTTCAGGACAGTTTTTCTCTGAAAAATAATAATTAAAATAAATCCCCCTGAGAATTCAAGGGTACAGAAAGTTTATTCTATGGGTAGGAGTCAGAAGAGGTGATAGCACAAAAATCCAATCAGGCAAAATATTTTGGCTCTCAATGAGAGACTATATGTTATTGAGGACAAGAGTAGTCTTGTGGTTACAGTCCAGGTCTAGGCAGCAGAAGATATGGGTACGGTGTTCAGGTCTGCAAAACATCAGCAGTATTTTCTGTTGCTTTCCTTTGTGCTTCTAAGACACCTGTCGCTCTGGCACACCAGCTGTCACTTGCTGATAGTCTGATGCTTTTTTTCATTATTAGGAGCTAAATACTAAATGTCATGATTCCAGATTTGCTATTGTATCTGTCTCACAGACCTAAACCCCACAAATAATGCAGCCCTCAAATGTGAGCTTTTAGAAACCGAGGTCATTTAAGAAAACTACATTTTAAGAGGTTTTTTTGTTGTTTTATTCCCAGTGAGAGGCTGTTGAAATGAAGCATTATTTGCTTCCAGAGAAATCCTACCAAAGCAAAATTACAGTACTGCTCACTTTTAAATTTCACAGCAAAGTAGCACTTAAGGTTTATTGCAGTGCATTAGATTTAAAACCAATTAAGTACAATGCTAAATCAGTGTAAACCACATTTCTGAATTTATCTACAACATAATGAATAACATCTTCATCTGCAAAGAAAGGATTTATACTGTGCAACAAAACGAAATGTGTTGACAATTTGAGCAGTTTTCATTCCCTTATGTCATATGTCTTCATTATTTGGTAAAGCTTTACTATAATCCTTCATTATTAGAACCGTAAAAGGGGAAAAACACCCAAATTGCAACACATTTAGGTAGATTCTTCCTCAGTTCATTTCCTCTTCTCAGCAAAGGTACATCTTATTTACCTCAGGAGCTTTTCCAGTTTGAAATCTATTCAGGATTTGACAAGGATCACCTTTCTTCAGGCATATTTGAGGATCAAGGATTATCGTCTGACCTCTAATGGACATTTCTAGTACTGCCCTCTCCAGAAAACTGACTTTCAGTAAAGCCAGCCTCCTCCATTCTTCTTCCTAAATGACAACAGGCAGAAAGTATGACAAAGAGAACAAAAATGCTCCAGTGCTCTTTAAGGGACCAAATACCACCTTCAGCAGAGCTGAGCTTCTTTAGAAAGTCTGCCTGAAGTTTCATGTGTGACCTTTAACAAATAACTTATATACTGATCCAGACACAGTTTGCACAAATCTGTTTTGCAGGGTTGACTCTTAAACTTGCCTTCTTATAATTCCCCACTCTGAAAAGAAAGTAGGAATAATATTCTATTTTGCTTTCTTGGCTTGTAAAGCTGTTACCTCTATGGGGCTCCTTCTTTTATGGACATGTACAACACTTGAATCAACAGAGAGGGAGCTTGGTTTGGGTGTCTGAGCCCTGTGATGCAGAAGTAATTATTTCATGTTTATGACTGTTTTATGAATGTCCTACTGACAATGCTATAGACTGTCCTATTTATTGATAACATACATGTTATAATATGCACAAAACAGCAAAAGCTTCTACTGCTGCTGCCTTTCAGCTCTCTGGCAGCAACATATTTCTTTGGGTGAAAGAACAACCTTACTCCCATTTGGTTTTCAATGTCTTTTATGATGGAGACCATAGAAGGAGAGCTGTTCTTAATGGTGGTAGTTTCTGTGAGACAGAACTATTGCCCACAAAGAGGTTGCTAGTAAGAAAATATTCATAAGGATACCTCTGTATTTTAAGGATTAGCCTTTAGTGTTCATACAGCAGAGTCATGAGTCCCGATCTCAAAGAGGCTTTTGGTTAATATTGTCCTTACTTATTTTCCAAGTTGGGTCCTGCTCCTGTTGTTACATGCCTGTAATCCTCTCATGCTTCTAGAAAATAGAGCGCTCGCTGATGATAATTGAGCTGCATGAAGATTGACCAAAATTGATGTGAAATTTTATTGTAAAGCTGAAGTCTTTCATCCCTGGTACTGTTACATCTGGAGTTTCTATTCTTTAGGATCGGGATGTAGCTGAAACTACACAGCAGGAGCTTGTGTTGTCTTGGCATGAAGCAGAAGATGTAATGTCAACAGCAGGTTCATTTAGCAGTCTATTCCTCCTGGATGGCATTCTGTACTGAAAATGCATGACCAAAGAAAAAAGAGATTATGGAACATCTGAAACCTGGGGGGTTCTGAATATGCAGGGTAAGGGGGTGGGGAAGGAGGGAAGATCAACAAAACTACAAATCCAAACAATGGAAGCAGCAGAAATGGAATAAAACAAAATATAGTGTGTTATCTACCACACGATAATGATGCTAGTGCTGCAAAGGAATGCTCTGCTCTACTTCTGAGTGATGGCATATGGGGCTTTCAGCATAAGTCTACAACACACAGTGCAGCACTGGACAGAGACACCTATGTTTTCTACAAAAATCCCTTCTGAGAATGTTGAATGCTACACAGAGGGAATAGCTCTGCAGCTTCCAGAGCTGAAGCTAGTATTCCTGCCCCATGTTGCATTGTGCTACACAGATGTAACAGCTTGTTCAGTTATCCCAGCTGGCATTGAATGGGGTAGTAAAACCTTCCTGTAACAAACCATTATGGACTAGCCATGGACCAATCCGAATGGAGAAAGCTGAATCTATACCAGTATACCTCTGGTTCTCATATATCCCAGGAGCTCACTGATGTTAAGGAATTTATCCTGCAGAATATGGGAAAGTTTAACCTCATTTCACTAGTGAGTAAAATGAGGCAAGTAAGGTTTCACAGTAAATGCTAACACACTTGTCTATTTGGGAAGTAACATTCCTCCAGAAAGCCAATTTAATGTTTTCCTCTGCTGGATCGTATTCCGTCATAATTTTGAAATTGCTTGAAATTTGAACATTAGTGACTTCAATCCCAGTCTGTGGTCTGACTTAAGCCAGAGTATCCAAAACATCTGCCTGAGACCACCAGCTGTGACAACAGATCTTTAAGACACCTGTGTCCTTCTGGAGCTGCAGCCAGGGGCCAGGAAGGATGTTTCATGGCATCTGAAATGGCACTGAATGCCCACATTTTGGCTAAAGGATTTTGTCTGCAGTGCCTTGATTGTTCATCTTGACTGAGAAACCCCCCAGAGGAAATGAAGAAAAAGAGGCAAATGAAACTCAGCAAGCTAAGCAGTAAAATTTATCAATGAAACTTTAGGGTGGATTTCCTCACAGGACACTGCCATGGGAACAAAAGCAGTCCCCCTTTCGAAGAGACTGTTTTAAGCGTTAACCGTGTTGCACTGGTTTGTGCCTTTTGCTGTAAAATCTTGTTTGCAAAGCACCCACGGGGTCTAATGGCTTTTATGAAAAGACTTACACTTTGTGCTTATTTTCTGCAAATGTGCAGTCAGGCCATTGGCCAAAAAACCCCTTTTTTCTTCTGCACCTGAAAAGGGTCTCCTGTGGTCTGTGAACAGGTCCAGTGCTCTCTGCTAATCCATTCTAAGCCTTACTATGGACATCATTGATTCTTTCTTAGGTTTGAATGGGGAGCAGAAATTTACTTTTGCTAGTGACTTTTTTTGAATTGCGCTGTGTTTTATACCACTGGGGCTTAAGAACAGCTTCCTTTACCAATATCAGGTAATTGCTACTGCAGCAATTTGCTACCATAGAACTGAGCAGCTGGAAGGTATTGATGTCTTGATAAAAGGTTGTTATTTGTGTTAGTTTTACCTCCCTCATTTTAATTTTTGGCCAGCCAAACATGGTATCATATGCCATTGTTAATGGGTATGTTACCTGAAGCTGTTACAAAAGTCCATGCCAAGTTCATCCCAACGAATTGAGGAGTAATGTAGTTTTAATTTTAACTCCAATTATATCCAGGAAGATTAATTGTTGGGGGCAAATCCTTGTGTGGGGCCAAAAGGGAGTTATAAATCATTCAGTTAGATGATCTGATAATTTTCAAGCTCCTGTGGGTTTCATAAAATGGACAAGAATAGCTTAAACCTGTCTCTTTCACAAAGAACCAGTAGCTTGTGATAAATTAGAATCTGTCTTTTTCCCCTCTCCAGTGATCTCCCTGGATGTGGGTGAAATGTCCACTAGTGCTAATTTAATTGCAAGTGGAATCCTCTACTGCCTGCAAGTAATTCACATTTTTCAATAGCAGGTAATGCCAATAGTCAAAGGGTCTCTTTGCTATCAGGTCATTTTATTTTTAAGTCAATGACAATGGGACTATTATGTACCAGCTGATGAGAGTTTAATTTGTTTAAGTATAGAAAAGGATTTATTAGCAGTAATATGTTAGTATTACTATGGCCCTCTACTTGTAGCTCTTACATATGCATTAGACAATTTCCCCTAATCTAAGCAAATCTGAAGTAATCTAGGTAGATGCGTAAGTATGGACTTCATTTTCCTTTCACTGAGACAAGTGTTAATTAAAAGACACTTACTGGACCTAAAGCAGAGTAAGTTAGCACAGAATCAGGTCTCCTATCTTTTGTCTAATCTGAATATTGCATGAATATGATCACGATTCTAGGCGTAATTACGGTCACAGAATATGACTAATTGCTTCCATGAAAGTGAACTATCCCCCTTAGCAAGGCATACATCCGTGTCAGCTGCTAAACAGCAGTACTGGAGAGCATCTATGAAAGTCTCTCTATATTACTGCATAAATGACCCTCATTTCCCCTCGCTTAAATATATATGAACTAGAAAGATCCCAGGAAAATCTAAAAAAGTTTGGATGGGGGTTGCGGTCAGTCCATCCCAGCCCCTCTCACCCGCTCCTCCCTCCTCACACCTCTCCCTGCTCCAGCACAGGCCCTTCCCCGGGCTGCAGGCCTTCAGGGACAACCTGCTCCCGCCTGGGCTCTCCACGGCCGCAGCTCCTGCAGGAAAGATCCCCCTGCTGCGGCCTGGGGCCCTCCCCGGGCTGCAGGCTGGGGCTCTGCTCCAGCGGGGGCTCTGCAGGGCTGCAGGCGATCCCTGCTGCGGGCCTGCAGCCCCTCCTGCCCTCCTCCTCCTGCGGCCTCGGGCTGCCTCTGCTGCTGCTCCCTCCTTGGCTTCCTCCTCCTCTGCCTGGGCCGCCTTTGGCCCTTTCGGCAACCTGTTTTCCCCCCCCCCCGAGGCCTCCAGCTTGGCTGAGGGGCTCAGCTGTGTCCTGCGGTGGGGCCCTTGGAGCCGGCTGGGACCGGCTGGGACCGGCTTTGTCTGGCACAGGGAACAGGTTGAATATTCTTGCAGAGCTGAAAAACTGTTGCCTCTTCTTATTAATGGAATAAGTATTTTGAAGTGTGTTATTTTTTTTTCCAGGTCTAAAGTTTTATGACTGGGACTAGAGGTTCTTCTACCCTTCCCTGAGCTTTTTTCATTAAGAAGGTGATGGATGAGTGGGAAAACGGAGATCTGGGAGCACAGAAAGCTCTTGAAAATGTTCCCACCCTCTGGATCACCAGACCTAGAGATTTGAAAGGAAGTACTAGAACAGGTAAACAGTTTTAAACAAGTCATAGAGGTACTAAAAAAGGTACCAGCTTCTTCAGAGGGGAGTGGATCAATGCGTTTTGACGGTTTATAGTTCTGGATCTTGTTTAATTCCACTTGTTTAAAATTTGATGGACCTTTCTAGACAGAAGCCAGATTTGACATGATATTGTGAATGTCATTGTTTATTTTGGCTTCAATCTTTGTTAAGAAAGTCTGAGCAGTTATAATAATGATTAAAGGAGAGATATACACACACATATACATTTATATATTCATATTTACCTAGTCTTACCTAACTGTACACAAACATACACTTTTGGTTGTGAGTATTTTATCATATGCTTTTCACCTCAGAATGAAAGTTTGTTTCAAGTATTACAAAACAGCTTCTATTGGAACTGTTTTACTTGAAAATGAACTTGAGAGAGGCTACTAAGAAATCCCTATGGCTGGTTTGTATGTCAATGATAGATGACTGATGCAGAATTGGGGGCCACATTCTGATATAATTTACTCTCCACTGAAGCTGCTGCGTGTATACCTAGTTACTCTGGCAAAAATAAGATCAGGATTTATATCCAAATCCTGTTGGCAATGAATATTTTAGCCTTTTCAAGGATGCTTTTGAAGTTACACTGTTGTCTCTATTCAGTAAATAAAAGAGTTCTTTATTCTGTGTTGTCATTCCTGTCTTTCACATGATAGTCAAAAGAGAGAAATGAGGACAAGTAGCACCATCTTGCCAAGCTGCATTCCTGATATTTTCTTTTTTGGTTATACAATGGATTTTAACAAGCAGCATATTTATTCTGATGTAAAAAGAAGGAAAATAACTGAGTGATGTTTCTAGGTATTCAAACTTTTGAATTTTGGAACATTAACAAGATGATACATAAAACTCAGACTGATTTCTACAGAAGTTATCGATTTGAAAAGCAAATTGTCTGATGCAGTGTAGTAAGGTTCTAGTTTTTGGTTTTATTTAAAAGGTTCAAGTGAGAAAGCAATACAGTTTAATACAAAATGGCTCTAATGATTTATTTTCAGAGGATAATTTGTTTGCCAATTAAGCACAGGTAATCCTAAATAAATAGACCCCCCTGCTCTAAATCATCTTGATACACTTAAATATCTTCCCAGGTATAGATAGACATGTGTGAATAACAGCATGGGCACCCCAATATGATACTTTTTAATTAAAGGCCAGTATTCCATACTTATTTAATAACCAGTTTTTCTTTTTTTTTTTTGCCTTTGCCAACGATTTCCTTGTTCAATCACCTAATCTTTGAAGTGTTCAATTTCAAGTAGAGAGAGTAAAATTTTCACCTTTTAGAGATAAAGTTAACACCAAAATCTCTATTCAAGCAGTCAAATATAATTTTTTTTGGAAGCTGGCCTTATTATTCACACCTAAGACCCTCTGTTGAGAGGGTGTCCTTTTCCCTTAAATACTAATACTTATTTCAGTCCTTAAATACTAAGCATTTTGGGAATGAATATGTGGACACGTGACTTCTATTTCACCCCACAGTCACCAAAAACAGATCTCTGTTCTTTTTAAAAGGAAACAAATGGAAATAATTTTTAAAAGCTAATTGATTTCTTGTCTATAACGAGAATTTACTGATCAGAGCAAAGCAAGTGCATAGCCAGCAAAGACAAGTAGTTTAGAGGATTTCAGAGCTTTTCTTTGTCAAGGAACACAGTAGAACAAGAATGCTTTGCATACTGATCCCTCTTTTAAAGCAGACTGGCCAGAGGAAAATAATAGTTGTGATACAGCAAAGAATGATACTCTTCCCTAAGTGATGGTGATAGTTGGTAGCTCTTGGGACAACCTGAGTCCATTATCCCTGAGTCTAAGTTCAATTTTCTTTTCTTTTATTATGTTGATACCCCAAGCTAGATCATAATTTCTCAAACTTCTTTTTTTTCTTTTCTTTTATTCTCAATCCAAAAAAGCACCTAACCACCTAAAAATATACTTGTCTTTAACTTATCAGTTATAGAATTAAAAGGCTGTGGACCATTTTGTGCACTGTGTTCATTCACAGGGATGTTAGCCAAAACATTTTTTTAGCCATCTAAAATGAAAAAGGAGTCTGAGCTACTGCTTGATGGTTTTTTTCTCTTTCCATGTGTATAATTATGTTCATATTTATATATGGACCACCCTCTGATGTACTAATATTTGTATATCATAGAATCATAGAATTGTTTAGGTTGGAGAAGACCTATAAGATCATCAAGTCCAACCGTTAACCTATAACTGCCAAGTCCACCACTAAACCATGTCCCTAAGTACCACATCTACACGTCTTTTAAATATCTCCAGGGATGGTCACTCAACCACTTCCCTGGACAGCCTGTTCTAGTGCTTGACAACCCTTTCGGTACGGAAGTTTTTCTTAATATCCAACCTAAACCTCTCCCAGTGCAACTTGAGCACATTTCCTCTTGTCCTATCACTTGTTACTTGGCAGAAGAGACCAACCCCCACCTTGCTCCTACCTTCTTTCAGGTAGTCATAGAGAGCGAGAAGGTCTCCCCTCAGCCTCTTCTTCTCCAGACTAAACAACCCCAGTTCCCTCAGCCGCTCCTCACAAGACTGGTGCTCTAGACCCTTCACCAGCTTCATTTCCCTTCTTTGGACACGCTCCAGCACCTCAGTGTTCTTCTTGTAGCGAGAGGCCCAAAACTGAACACGGTATTCGAGGTGCGGCCTCACCAGTGCCAAGTACAGGGGGACGATCACTGCCCTGGTCCTGCTGGCCATGCTATTTCTGATGCAAGCCAGGATGCTATTGGCCTTCTTGGCCACCTGGCTGGGCACACTGCTGGCTCATATTCAGTGGGCTATCGACCAACACCCCGAGGTCCTTTTCCGCCAGGCAGCTCTCCAGCCACTCTTCCTCAAGCCTGTTGCATATGGACCACCCTCTGCTGTCAGTGTGCCATGAGTAACACAATGACAAAAATTGAATACATAGTAACTCTTGAGACTTTCTCATATGAATATTGGTCTGAATTACTGCAATGAAATATGCTGCATATAGCTGCACATTTGTTTTCTAATGTCTGTTCTATTCTAAAGAACACTGAAACAGGTAAAAATGAACCATGTCAAGGGTTTCGTTCAGATCCTTTGAATGTCTCAACTTGCATGACAGACGTGTCATAGCTAACACAAAGACTTGGTCAAAATTCCTATTTTGTGTGTCCTGCATTGTGTCAGTTGGACAGTATTAGCTTAGTCTTAATTTCACCACTCTTTTTTTTTTTTTTTTTTCCCCTCTGGGCTATTTTAGGGTCAATCTTGGGTCAAGGTTGGTTGTTTTTCCAAGAATGAGTTGCAAATAAGTGTAACTGGGAGAAATTTTACTTCCTCCTAGTGAACTGCAGCCCAGGAATCCCAGTGTGGCAAAGTGCATAGATGTAGAATAAAAAGTTCAGAGCTCTCTGTTTGGGATAACATTCTTTGGATTGATTTATATATTAAAAATCCTCTTTGGAGCTAGATGAAGTGTGGCATAAGTCTAATAGAGGAAGATAGAATGTGAAAGCTTTTTAAAGGGATTAAAATGATACACTAAAATGCTAGGAATTGCCACAAGCATAACTCATATTTGCAAGCATTATAATTTCACACACAAGTCCATACTTCCATGTGAGTGAAGGGAGTCTGCCCTGATCCTGCTTGGGAAATTCTGATACTTGTTTAGGACATCATCTTTCTGAGTCATGACAGGCCAGAAATGATTCATAAGCAATATTATGTGAATCAATTGGAAAGTCCAGATTTTCAAAAGTAGAGAGCCACTTTATGAACATTCTTGGCCAATAAAGAGCATGTTCCTTTGAGTCCTTCTGCTTCATTACTTTTAACATGCATTCTCTCAAAGTTGTATTAATGTTTGTAATCATTTGACCCTGGCAAGATGTACATCAAGATGAGAGTTAAATATGGGAAGGATACTTAATTTTCTTTTGAAAATACACTGCTTAGATCTTTCTTTCTGGGCAGCTTTAAACACTTCAGTAATGATGTTTACATAATTTCCTTTGGAAAATGAATGAATTAAAAGACTTTTTTTTTTAGTCTTTTTTTCCCCCTGCTCTTCATTCTGAATTAAATAATTCTGCTTTCTCATTAGTAAGATGATACTTTTAGGCTATCCTCTCACCACTGCTTCTTAGTCTTCATTTATCCTCTTTCTGAACATTTAATCCTCCATTTAAAAAAAAAAAAATACCGTTAAGTTAATGGACATCATGGGAAACCTGTGCTTTTAAAAAATCCATCTCTTTTGTATGATAGAGTGTGTCATAGGTCCTCTGATTTTAAGCAGGCATATTCAAATTATTATGGCCCTGCCTTGAATTTCGTTTTTCTTTTTAGTTGCATTCCACAAATCTCTCTATATGGTACTGATTTAATTATTCGTTTTCTTCCTAAACTCCTTCCAGTTTGTCCATTATCTTTTTTTTTTTCTCTCAGAAGGGAAAAGTCCAAGTACAGAGGCAAGAGGGTGCATGAACCACTGCTAAGGTTCCCCTTCGCTACAATTTAGATCTTCAGATAGCTCATATTTGCCTGCAAGAGGCTACAGTAAAATGTGTTATTTACCATTCTGTGCATAGACTGAGAAGTCTAAACAGATTAAAAAATACCTGATAGACCCTAGACCTAAACAACAAGTTTGGTTTTGATCCATTGCAATGGGTGGGAGGAGTTCATTATCACATATGCCAACAGCAGAATTGGGGAGGTTGTTTTGTGGGCAATTTCTCTATGGAAGGTCTGTATCTTCTATTGCCTGCCTTTCTCACCAAGGAGGGACAACTTGTATTCTTTCTGTCTGTACTGATCTAATCTCACCATTCTTCTAAAACCAGTGGTAGAACTTGAAGTCCATCCTGTTCCTGATGATTAATTACAAAAAGGAACAATTTCAGCCTTGAGATACGAGGATCTGTCCATGTCTTCAAATTAAGACACTGCCAAACTGTGACTTAAAAAGTAACTGTACAATATCAGTCTGTGAGCTGTGGTTAGCTTGCTTTATTAATTCTAGTCTGTGTTCAGTGAGGCAAGAAAAAGACTAGGCTGACCAAACTCCTGTGTCTGCTTTGTGTTGTGGTTGTATGTAGCACAGAAAGAATTGCAAAGAAACATAGTTACCTAAAAGAGGAGTGACAAATTCAGGTACAATTCACATTTTAAGAACCTTAGAGTATCTTTTTTGGCCTTCAGCTGTGACACCAGAAGGGTATGGTCTTCCATGAGCCTTTGCCAGCATTTTGCACAAGGCTTAGATACCCCAGCTGTCTTCTTAAAAAAGCACTACGTTTAGCCTAGTGACTCAATCTTAAGAGTGGGCACAGTCTGCTTTTAAAACATAGCTTAAGATGGAAGCCAAATCAATAAATTTCATCCTGATTCTCTACCATATTCACCTTTAGATATACTGATGAACTAAAATCATAACATGGCTGATACATGTTTATTCCTTTGACTTTAGAAGGTGACTTTGAACTGTGTATTTTTATAAGAGCTTTTACAATGTGCACAACACAACAGACTTTTTGAATGTCCTTTATACAGCAATAATATCTATTAGAGCTGGGCAATACTTTCATGAGGAAATACTTCTTAGATAAAAGTTTTGGGGAAAAGTTTTCAGGATCTTCATTTATATTTTTCAATTTCTCAACAAAAATAAACAGACACACAGAAACAAAATTAACCAAGCTATAATAAATACCCACATGTTGCTTAAGGGCAAGAGAATATGGGAAAAGGGATTAAGAGGAAGAGAGAATTGTTGTGGTTTTTTCTTTTCCCCACCAAACAAACAAAAAATAAATAATGTGCTTTAAATAACATTTCTATTGGTGTTTGTTCTTGAAAACCAAAACATTTGGATTTAAGGATAACACACTCATTTGTAACAGGAAATTCACAGCAAGCAAATTACCTTTACTTATCTACTGTGTTTGATGTTTTTATCATCTTTAAACATAGTCTGTAAGAGCAACATAACTGGAAATTTCTATGAAAACTCTGAAAGATTTTGTCAATGAACTTAAATAATAACCATGATAATTTGAATTTTAGCTTGTGAAATTTAAACTTAAATAATATTTTAGGAAGTATTTTTTTTGCCTATTTTAGTTATAAAAATAAGGCTAGGAGAGCAACTCAATAGTTTGTCAAGTTCCTCCTTGTTCCCTAGGTCAGGACGAACTGTACAAGCACTATTCCTGACAGATGTTGTCTAACTTGATCTTCAAGATGCCTGAGAACTCGACAATGTCCCCAGGGAATTTTTTTCAGCATTTTACACTTTCTCTTCAAAGCTTTCCTAATTCCTGTTCCTGAATCATTCCTTCTTCAATTTAACCTCACTGCTTCTTTTTTTATTCACCATAGGCATAGAAATCAGGATTTTTCTTTCTTTTGTAGCAACAGATGTTTTGAAACCATTCCATGGTGTCCATCCATTTTTTTGTCCCTTAAGTTGAGCAGCTACAACCATTTCAGTCTTTTCTGTTTGGGAATGATTAATAGTTCCTTGGAAACTCCTTTTCTGCCCCAAACTGATTCACACCTAACTTGAAGAGCAAGGCCCAAACTGGAAAAACCTATTTCAGCTGAGAGCTAAGAACATGCGAGCAGTGGGAGATGTTACTGTCTTGCAGGCTATGTTCTCATTTGTGTAATTTAGTATTCACTTCATGGAATATTCATAGGTTAGAACCAGAGTTATGGGTGTTTATCAGCTTGTGAAATCATTTAACTGTGTTTTCTTTTTTATTTAAATAATACTTATGAGGAATTCAAAGAAAAAGGACTGTTTTTATTGGAACCAAAGAGGGCTTTGTGACTAACTTCATTAATATCCAAGTTTTTGAGAGACAGATTTCAGATGATCTTTATTTCAGAGATTCTGAATACAGAGATCTGAAATATAAGAGATCATAACATTTCCGAATATCAGTCTCCACCCTTTTCAAGGTTACATCTTTTCATTCATTATGTCAGTCATGATGAACTTGATGAAATGTTTGGCTTGGTGTAGTTTTGCATGCACTCTGTGGAGCTATAGCTATAAACATATGTGCCTAGGAACCGTGCCTTGCTTTGCAATAACCTGTAATAAAGACTAAGGAGTTACGTACATTTTATCTTTACATTCTTACTTTTTGAATCACATGCACTCACCTCACATAGTTCTGGGGAAATCCTTTAAATTTTAAAAAACAACTCCCCCATTGTAATGTTGGTGAAACAGAGCTCCAAATTTAATCCTGTCATATTCACAACTGTGGAAAAGTTTCCATTCTTCCTTTGCTGTCCTACACGTGCAGAAAAAGTTGTACAGCATCCATCTTATCTTTTTTAATAATTGTATTTTAAATTATGGTTATTCGTCAAATACTCTTAAACCTGTAGCTGCAAATCTATAAGTACCATGACCTGTCTCCACTGGGAAGGGCTGATGTAATTAGAAAAAGGCCTACATCAATCACTGATATAATGGGTGTTCTCTCTCTATCCCCCCATCTCTCTCTCTCACATCATCAATTACTCTGACTATTTTAGACAAAATATCAGACAAACCTACCTTCTTTTAACTACAGTGCTGCCATTGCTATTAATGGAATATTAAATCTTTTGTTAGAAGAAAGGTTCTTAGGGAGACTATTTTGCAATGGCCAATTAAGGAAAGTCTAATTTATGTAATCTCAGAGAATTAGCAATGGATTTAATAAATGTGGTAAAAGTTGACATGCCTGGTATGGACTGATTCTTCTGGAATTAGCTATGTGAATTAGGAGTGTTTCCCTTTTAGTGACACTGTACCTTATATTCAACATCATGCATCAAAATGCAAATGGAAGGTTAAAATAGCCATTATTATTACTATTACTTCTAAAAATGCTTCTAAAGATGTTGAAAACACCAGGCCTAGAAAGGTACTGAATATTTCCTACTATCAATAGGATATATGCTACTATCAGTAGTTAGCAGAAATGACTCTTCAACTAACATCTCTCATAAATTGATCCTTAGAAGCTGATTCAACAAAACAGGGCAGTATAGTAAAAACACCGGTTAAAACTTAATCATTTGCAGAATAATGACAACTTTAAGTATAAATTTAAGCATGTTCTTAAGCATGCTTAAATTTAGGCACGCTTGTCCACACTTGTGGCCAAACTGGTCTGACTTTTCAAATTGAAGCTGGTGTAGCCCTGCTAGCATTTTACTGACCTGTCAGCCTCACCTCTGTGCCTGGGAAGATCATGGAATAGATCCTCCTAGAATCTATGCTAAGGCACACAGGAGGACAGGGAGGTGATTCAGGACAGTCAGCACGGCTTCACCAAGCGCAAGTCCTGCCTGACCAACCTAGTGGCCTTCTACAATGTAGTAACTGCATCAGTGGATGAGGGAAGAGCTATGGATGTCATCTCTCTGGACTTCTGTAAGGCCTTTGACATGGTCCCCCACAATATCCTCCTCTCTAAATTGGAAGGATATGGATTTGATAGGTGGACTGTTCGGTGGATAATTAATTGGCTGCATGGTCACATCCAGAGGGTAATGGTCAATGGCTCAGTGTCCGGATGGAGAACAGTGACAAGTGGTGTCCCTCAGGGGTCCGTTCTGGGGCCAGTGCTGTTCAATATCTTCATCGGTGACATAGACAGTGGGATCGAGTGCACCCTCAGCAAGTTTGCAGATGACACCAAGCTGAGTGATGCAGTTGACACGCCTGAGGGACGGGATGCCATCCAGAGGGATCTGGACAGGCTGGAGAGGCGGGCCTGTGTGAACCTCATGAGGTTCAACAAGGGCAAGTGCAGGGTCCTGCACTTCGGTCGGAGTAATCCCCGGTATCAGTACAGGCTGGGGGATGAAGGGATTGAGAGCAGCCCTGCCGAGAAGGACTTGGGGGTACTGATAGACGAAAAGCTGGACATGAGCCAGCAATGTGCTCTTACAGCCCAGAAGGCCAATCATATTGTGGGCTACATCAAAAGCATGGCCAGCAGGTCGAGGGAGGTGATTCTGCCCCTCTACTCTGCTCTGGTGAGACCCCACCTGGAGTACTGCATCCAGCTCTGGGGTCCCCAGTGCAGGAAAGACATGGGCCTGTTGGAGCAGGTCCAGAGGAGGGCCACAAAAATGATCAGAGGGATGGAACACCTCTGCTATGAGGAAAGGCTGAAAGACCGGGGGTTCTTCAGCCTGGAGAAGAGAAGGCTGCAGGGTGACCTTATTGCGGCCTTTCAGGACTTAAAGGGGGCTTATAAGAAAGATGGAGAGGGACTTTTTAGCAGGGCCAGTAGCAACAAGGCAAGGGGTAATGGTTTTAAACTAAAAGAGGCTAGATTCAGGCTGGATATAAGGAAGAAATTTTTTACAATGAGGGTAGTGAAACACTGGAACAGGTTACCCAGAGAAGTGGTAGATGCCCCGTCCTTGGAAGCATTCAAGGCGAGGCTGGATGGGGCTCTGAGCAACCTGATCGAGTTGTTGATGTCCCTGCCAATTGCAGGGGAGGTGGACTAGATGACCTTTAAAGGTCCCTTCCATCTCAAAGCATTCTATGATTCTGTGATTCTATGATTAGTGAGAGAAAATAGGACTATGCTGAGCAGTTTTGATAATGCATATCTTTGAGTTCTTTGGAAACTGGGCCTTGCTGCAAGAGAAAAAGGGAAAACCTATTGCAGGAAATTGTCAGCTCTTCTGAGTATCAAAGGCCAAAGAATTTCACTCTGGCTTTCCCACATCAAGTTTAATCACTTAGAGATAGATGTCTTCCCATTTTTAAAGGAACATAAAACAAATGCCACAAATTTTCTGTAACAACTGCAGCACAGTGCAAAAATGCTTTGCCCCAAAGTTAACACAACTACAGTCTGGTGAAACAAAAATTCTTGTCAGATCTTGCTTTAAAATGTGAATAGATTTGAATACATGAGTACCAGAGATCTCACCAAAGTAGGTTTAAGCTCTAGTATATCCTGTAAGGTGTGCCTGTGTAGACTAACCATAGCAGGAGAGGTAGCTTACCTGGAGGTAGCCCAGAAAATGAAGAAAGAATTACCCTCAGTGGTTCTTCAGACAGAGATGGTGTCTCTCAGGTGGATGAGGAGAAGAAGCTGCAATTTATGCATTTCTCTCTGAATTCAAAACATTGTCAGTGGTCAGGCATTTGCAGGCCAAGAAAATAAAACCATTGATGATTTCTCACTCTCCTCACCCATATTTATTTATTGTACAGGAATGTCCTTAAAAGATTTGTATTGATTCTGGGAAGATTTTCATACAATGACATTAATGTTAAACCAAAGTCATAAGGAAACACTTTTTTCAGATAGATTTTCCTTTTGCAGAGACCAGGTGAATAAATAAAATTTTCCCTACATTTCTCTGGCTTGAATTGTCAGATCTTCAACAACAGTCAGATGATACCTTTAGCCTGTTGGCCTATGTAATCTCCAATGGTGAGCCAAAACAATCTTTTGACAATGATACAGGTTGATTCTTCACACTCTAAGGAGTACAAGTGTCCTACAGCTGCATCATTTTTCAAGAGTGATTTACTTATTGGTGAAGCAGTGCTTGACTTTGCTATTGTTCTTATCTTTCGAAAATGTTATGCATTGGTAGTAGTCTTCCCAGGTATGCAGAGAAATGCAAAAGATAAAAAAATTCTTGCAGCAGAAGGGTTCTGAAATTCAACATTTCAACCTTTACCAGGCAAATGCTGCTTATCTCTTCCTGATAATGAGCACATTTGTTATCAAACTTCACAAAGGCCACCTTATAAAACATACTGAAGACGTGTCAGAAATTTGCAGTTTGTGGCTTGGCGTATTGACCTTATCCCACTTTAATGTTTTAAACATTTTCTCCAGGTTTAATGCTACTGCTGGTGAATGGATTAATATAACACTATTTCTTATTTTGTTTCTGCTAAATGTTAACTTTATTCATATGGCATATAATTGCTTCAAATAGAATTCAAAGCTGATAAAGAATTGAAAGTATCCTTTTGTCTCTCTTAAAAATCGGTATATATATGTGTCTGTATATGTTTGCATGTGTTTCTGCAGTATCTGCTGCCATTTAACAGGTTATAAAAACTCCAGCTTGTTGTAATGAACAGAAATAAGCCAAGGGGAAGCATTTGGTGATCTTAGTCTAGTTCATACTGATATTTTTCATTGAAAGAAGATTTTAACGGCAGCTTCTCAGAATCACAGCACATCTGGAGTTTGGATTCATTTAGCAATGAATCTGAATTTCCCAGCTAGTCTTCAGCTAACAAACAAGGACAGTGGAAAACTTCAATTTGAACATCCCCTGGCAGAATTCATTGGTTTTGAGACTGTTGAGAACAGAGTTGGCCGTAACATTAAGTCTTGAAGGTAAAAGACATCTGCCAGGTGAAGTCATTCACTGCTTACTGGAAAAGGGCATTTCTGATAAATTCCAGCTTGGCTTTTTGTTCACTCTCAGCACAGAAAGTGTTCTCACCTTCATTTTTGTAATGGTTTATTAATGCATTCTGACTCTGGATGTTGCAGTGTTTTAATGTTGCTTGATCTGAGTGCTGCTTTTGACACTTTTGATTATAATAGCATCCCACTTGATCATGTCTAACGTTCTCTGGGCTTAGCTGGCTCTACATTTTCAGTTTATTTAAATCTTGTTTGTCTAACACATCAGGGGTATTTTTAAATTTTTTATTTATTTATTTATTTGTTTGCCATTAGGAGAGTTCCCTTGGCCTCCTTTGCTCCGAAGTTATTTATGGGAAGGTTCTTTCACCAATTCAGTTCTGAACACTTTGTTTCTGCACAAGAGCTGCCACTGAAAGCAAAGTTGAAGGGGAAGGCTGGACATTTCCAAAGAACCAAAAGGAATGTATGTGTCTTTTTTACAGAATTCCCTCTTGACATCTCACTTTGAGTTCACTGACTTTAACAACCACATGGCTTTACTTTGCATAGTAATATGATGCATTAACGTAATTCATATTCTACTTTCTGTGTCGTGACTACTTGACTATATTTTTCTGAAATGCAATAGTGTGAAGAGCCACAGCACATTAAGGGTATAAAAAATTTCCCAGTCAGTTCTAAGGGAAAAAACTACACTCACAAAAACTCTTAACCACAGAAAATAAAAGAGAAGTGAAAAAAAGGGAATCTTAACAATACTGAGGATTATTTTCAGTGAAACATCAGGAAACAAAGGTTTCATAAAGCAAGAAGGGCAGTATATCACACCTGATACACTGGTGACAAGAACATAGAGACAGAGATTTTCCTAACAGGTAGATCACAGCTATGTCGTCCCATCAGGAGCAAGAGACAGTGCTTATGCTTGGACTTAGGCCCAGAAGACTAAGGGGGAAAAAAATGGGCACTCTCCCCTGCCAGCCCAATAGATGGCTTATTTCAGTCCAGAACCCTGCAGGTTGTGTTATAGCCCTCTACCCTGATCATCTATAAAATTTTTCTGCTAAAGAGATATGGGGAATGCAAGGAGAAAGAAATTAATGTTTTCTAAAGGGGCAGGAGAGTGGGCTATACGTTGTTTTGGGTAAAAAAAAAAAAAAAAAAAAAAAAGAAGAAGGAAAAAAAGGATTTTATTAAAAGGACTACAAAATTACTCAAATTCCTTATAGTTGAAAATTAAACTTGTGGCCTTCAAACATATGAAAATAATCTTAAAGTGTCAAGTCACATTAAAAGGTATCTCATGAAACAACTTTGGGTTCAGAGAAATGGATCAATAGAAGGAAGGCAAGAACATTCAAAGCCAAGCTGTGAGACAGCCAGAGTGAACCTTGCCTTGTGAACTATACTGCATCAGCAAGAGAGGATCAGATGCTAGCAAGTTGCACTTCCAAAAGGGATTAAATCAATGTGATTTGATCGGTCCTTTGCACTTTTTGAGGTCCTCCTGCCTTCTCTTAAAACATTGTCCACATCACAGGAATGATGGATCTATTTGTTTTGATGAATTCGACATTGCTGTGTTCCAGCATGGGTTCATACACAAGAAGTGTACAACAGTAGTATTGTGGAGTTAAGGATCTGAGGGGCTTTGATGCATGTCTATGAAGCAATGGGCCCTTCCCTCAGCCAAGTGAGTGCGGAGAGGTGAAAATGTGTTTCTAAGGTCTCTTTGGACACTAGTCTGTCTTTGTTTCCTCAGGCTGCCCAGTGAAACCTGCTTCATCAGCGCAGTCACGCATGAGGCTTTGCACAGATTACTCTTGTGACTGTTTCTCACTTCAGGTTTCCCAGTTTAAAGATGAACTGAAATTATAAGATCAACATAGAGTAAATTTTCCTTTTGGTATGAAGACAGAATTAATAGTCTACAAAAGAATTAGACCTCTGAAACACCTCAGATCTCCACTGTCTTCTTCAATTTTTAGGTGGACCAGAAAAAAAAGTTCTTGCTGAGTGAGAAAGGCTTTTGGCACCACAACAGCAGATTAATTTGCCACAGTATTTTCAGAAACACAGTGTGTTAGAAATTGTAGTTTCGTTGAGGTCTTCTTTTGGAAATATATTGGCTTTTGACAAATAAAATCACTTGTAGTGGTTTTGTAATCTGGACCAGGCATTTGTTAAGTAAAAGTACTAAGTGCCTTTCATGTCAGGTGAAATAGTCAAGTACCTGAATCACTACTGGCCTTGTGGTAGGTTGACCCTGGCTGGACACCAGGTGCCCACCAAAGCAGCTCTATCACTCCCCCTCCTCAGCTGGACAGGGGAGAGAAAATATAACAAAAGGCTTGTGGGTGAGATAAGGACAGGGAGAGCTCATTCACCAATTACCAACACAGGCAAAACTGACTTGACTTGCAAAAAAAAAAAAAATAATTAAATTTATTACCAATCAAAACAGAGTAGGATAATGAGAAATAAAAACTAAATCTTAAAAACACCTTCTCCCCAGCCCTCCCTTCTTCCTGGGCTTAACTTTACTCCTGAATTATCTACCTCCTTTGCCCCAGCGGTGCAGGGGGACAGGGAATGGGGACTGCAGTCAGTTCATTACATGTTCTCTCTGACACTCCTTCCTCCTTAGGGTGAGGACTCCTCCCACTCTTCCCATGCTCTAGCGTGGGGTCCCTTCCAGGGGAGACAGACCTCCATGAACTACTCCAAGGTGAGTCCTTCCCATGGGCTGCAGTTCTTCATGAACTGCTCCAGCATGGATCCCTTCCACAGGGTGCAGTCCTTCAGGAACAGACTGCTCCAGCATGGGTTTCCCACAGGGTCACAAGTCCTGCCAGCAAACCTGCTCCAGCATGGGCTCCTGTCTCCATAGGTCCACAGGTCCTGCCAGGAGCCTGTTCCAGTGCAGGCTTCCCACAGTGTCACAGCCTTCTTTGGGTTCATCCACCTGCTCTGGTGTGGGGTCCTCCATGAGCTGCAGGTGGATATCTGCTCCACTGTTTACCTCCATGGGCTTCAAGGGGATAACCTGCCTCATCATGGTCTTCACCATGGGCTGCAGGTGAATCTCTGCTCCAGTGCCTGGACCACCTCCTGCCCCTCCTTCTTCACTGATCTTGGTGTCTGCAGAGTTGTTTCTCTCACATATTCTCACTCCTCTCTTCTGACTGCTGTTGGTGTTGTGCAGTTTTTTGGGTTTTTTCCCCCCTCTTAAATATGTTATCATAGAGATGCTACCACCATTGCTGATTGGTTGGGCCAGTGATGGGTCCATCTTGGAGCTGTCTGGCATTGGCTCTATTGGACACAGGGAAAGCTTCTAGCAGCTTCTCAGAGAAGCCACACCTGTAGTCCCCCCACTACCAAAACCTTGCCACACAGACCCGGTATACTTGAAAGGGAATAACTATGAAGAACACAAATTATTTAATATAATTAAACAAGTAAAAACAACAGAGAAAAGAGTGCAGTAGATGAGTATTCTCCTTGTCTCCTATTATTACAAGATTTGTAAAGGCACTTAACTCATTTCTTTTTAAAAAATGTAGTACTGAGAATTCTATTATTGAAAATATAGATAAACCAAAAAAACCTGGACTTTTTTATTAGCTTTTAAAATATCACATGGAAAAGTATGTAATTCGGAAGTTACACAATTAAGAGACACCATAAGGACTTTGGAAACCTTGTGTTGAGAGAACACTTTTCTTATTACCCAAATTTCTCAGTAATGTACCATCAAGAGCTAGGATGAGATCCTCTCTCCTCCTTGTGTAGTGACTATGGAACTTGGACATCGTCTCCAGTATTTCCCCATATATCCCATGTCCAATGTGGGCAGGGGAGAGGACACAATCAAATTGTGGTCCAAATACAGCAGATCTGTTTCACAAGTGTAGAGTACATGGGCAAGATCGCTTGCTTAAATTACACCTAAAAGCCTCAAGCAAGAACAGGTTAAAGCAAGATATAACACCAAGGAATTGAAAATCAGAAGAGACAGAACATCATCCTCATTTTGCAGTCTGAAGACAGAGCGATTAAATTGTTTGCGGTCAAATGAGGGTAGAGAGGACACCTTTGGCAGAGGTAGAAATATAATCACAGATCACTTTCTTTACCATTAGATTAGCCTTTCCTCCTGGCTTTTGCTTAAACCTGTTTGACAGCAACTGACTCAATTATCCTTTGTGATTAATTTCCTGGATATGTAGCCTCTTTTTCATTTATTTTCTTGTTTGTGCACTGTTTTCAGACCATTCACAGTGTCTATAAATGCATTTTTTATTAGTATTACATGAATAGTTTTGTTGAATAATGTTGAGGGAGTAGACGATAATTTAGTATGAGCTAATTAACAAAAGGTATGAGCTATCAACCCAGCACAAGATACAGTGTTGCCTTCTTACTGGGGGGGCTCATTTTGAAATGTTAAAACTAAATGAAAGGCAAAGAATATATACTTCCATTTTGTATGGATCCCTTTCTTTACATATGTCTTTAGATATGCGCATGTGTACATAAACATCACTGTCTATTCACCAAATGTATGAGAACCCATCCCTTTATAGTCCCAGCTGCTCAAAACATGTGGCTAGCCGATTCTTATTTAAGCAAGGTCGTATTGCAGACCTGTACAGCATATCAGCTGATGGGTATGCAAAAACATGGTGGTGGAACGAGTAGTTTGCACTAGCACTTATATCAACTTGCGCTTGATTGATAGGTTCAAGTTTCTCATGATAACATGCAGTAATACTTTGTTCTCTTTGAGGATCTTTGAAAAATACAAAAGGGCACCTAACTTGGATGAATGTCTTGAACATTTCGTAAAGTTCCTGCAAGCTAAGGATGTATCCATGGAATATTTGATCATCAAACACAAAGCTGAATGGAGAAAAATATTTATATTCTTTATCCTCCTATAAGGAAAAAAAAAAAGATTACAAAGCAAGAATTAATCTAATTGACATTATCATAAATTAGACTTCTATTTCATTTCTTTACACAGGAGGCTGATAGCACTGATTTATTGTAGTCACCTGTGAGGTTGTAGGGCGTCTGTACACACCTTGGCAAGGTGTGTACATGCTGTTGTAAAGGCCTTTTTACCATTTCCAGTGTGAAGTTTTTCCTTCCTGCCTTCTTCCCTTCCTGCATGGCACTCCAGCCTTTCAACCTTTCCTTCCTGCCTTAACACCTGCTTTCTCTCTTTCTCTCTTTCTTTATTTTCCTTTTATTTTCTTTCCTTCCACCCTTCCTTCCTTCCCTCCTCTTTCCCTCCCTATATACCTCCTTCCTCTCTTTTTTCCTTCTTTCCTTTCTTCCTCTTTTCTTCCTTCCTTCCTTCCTTCCTTCCTTCCTTCCTTCCTTCCTTCCTTCCTTCCTTCCTTCCTTCCTTCCTTCCTTCCTTCCTTCCTTCCTTCTCTCTCTCTCTCTCTCTTTCTTTCTTTCTTTCTTTCTTTCTTTCTTTCTTTCTTTCTTTCTTTCTTTTTTCAGCAGTAGGGAATATCATAATCTGCGGGAGTTGCTGGTGCCAGCTCTATCTAAATGTGGATGGTGTTTGAATCAACTGAATATGCCTGTCATGACAGTTATCAGAGGGAGTGCATCTAGCCCACTCTGTTCAGTTCTAAATGGAAAGGAGGTCTCCAGGGTGTGGGCAAACAGTTACTCTGGCTGACTCCCACCCAGGGCCTCAATTAACTAGCAGCAGTTTCAGGACATTAAATATATTTACCACCTACGACAAAAAAGCAAAGCTGCAGTGAGCAAGACTGAAGAGTTCTTGCACATCCCTATCAGAGAGTCTGGGTGCTGGTGCTGTTTAGTGGGTAAGTGGGTACAGATCCCAGTGTTATGCTGTTCCTTGACATTCTTAGAACAGGACCTTCCACTCTCTTTGTAGGCTTCTGGATGTTGTACAGAACCAATATCTCTTCCATCTTGTCAGAGGAGCTGTGTAGCCTACTGTAGACAATGGATCCTACTCCACCTTTCCTCCTACATGCTGCAGTTTTCAAACTGTTCCAGTCTAGTTTATGATATCTTAAAAGCAAGTAATGGATCACTTGTTACAAGGACTTTCTTTTTCCTCAGTTTCTTGCCTGGCTGCTGTCCAGGCAGGTTTTTGGAGGTCAACAGCACTATCTAGTAGCGGTGCCTCTCACCAGTTTTGTAAAGCATTGTACTGCAATGTAAAGCAATTTACTTCACACTGTTCTGCAAAAGATGTGGAGGAATTTCTGTCTATGATGAAAAAAAGAAAAGAATCCGGGGAGGACAAACAAGCCACCATGAGACTTTGCTCATCAACAGGTCAATATGAGATACCTAAACCACAAAACTCACTGTTCAAGCTAGCAGAGAACAGACACCATCCAAGCTTACCAGGAAGACATATTGAAGCACAGATGAAAACATGTCCATAAACGGATGAGGTTCTTTAGACGTGAGGATGACCCTAAAGTATAGCCATTGAATCCACTGTGATCCAAAGAGTAATATCTGAAATACCACAATGGATAAGTTCAGGTGTTTTTTTGAATAAATCAGGAAGAATTTTGAAGAACATTTGTAAAATCAAGAAGTTTTCAAAGAAGTTGCAAGGATGTAGTTTTAAGAAATAGTAAAGGTTGTTTTGGTTTTTTTTTAATAGTCAGAATTTTTACTTGGGGCATCATGTGGGCATAAAACAGATAAATCCATTAAAAAAATAAAGAGGCTTTTGGGAGTGTATGATCACTGCCAAATATCTTGGTGTTTGTACTATTTTTGGCTATATGATGGAAGATTCATTCCAGTCGTATATATAATTGTCAATCGGTTTGATTTTAACCCCTCAAAAGATGAAGTAGGTTTCAGCACCAGCAGCTGAGAAAAAGCTACTTCACAACAGAAGGAAATAGAAAAAGAAGTCCTCAGGCATTATTTTTTTATTGTTTTATTAAATTTCTCTAGTACCGCTTCAGGGGAAAAAAAATAATCTTCATTGCATATCATAAACTACTGGTGAAGCTACTGGAAACAAAGATTGTCGTTTCATTGCTGATAGTAACTGGAATACATAAATGATGCTGTATTTAATTTTAAAAGTAATTATATATGTGTACCGACCTGGTTCTACTTATGCACAGGAAAATATTTAAAGGGGAAATTATTGTTGTGTCCCCATTTGATGCCTTTCCCGGAACAGCTAACAGCTCCAGAAACAAAATTCCATTTGCTAGATAATTATGAACTTTAGAGACGGTTACATTAAATAACCAAAAAGCAATTCAGACCTTTCTAATTCAGGACACTGAAACTGTCTTTAAAGAATAGCTGTCTCCTATGGGGAAAAGGTAGTAATGAAATTATATCATTAGCACAAAGATTAATATGATTTCAAGAAGATATTCTTGGCCATCAGCTTAATATAAAGATATAGAACTGGAAAGTAATCATCTGACTCTAGAAACAACTACTGGCTTTGTCAGAAACTATAACATGTCAGCCATAGAACTGAATGACAAAGTCTTGGAGGAAGCTAAATGCAGAAACAAAAAAGCTGTGTATTTTGTAGTGGCTGATAACTGCTTTCCATGGCCAGAAGTGATACACATGACAACAGTCTGATGTAGAAAAAGCAATTTGAAGGGATTTGTAAAACACATTTCCTTCAGGTTATCTGGTGAGTTTGTTTCAGTTAAATGCTCGCAGTTTATTTCTGAGGAGTACTCAACATTACTGCAGTAATATTTAGTCAAACACTGGGGCAGCTACCTACCACGCAGCAGCAAATATGCGGACAGAACAGTCTGTGATGACAGTGAGATGAGCTATAGTGAAAAAGGAGAAAACCTTGCTGTTTGTACACAGGCCAGCTCCTCACATTATTATTGCAAAGTCTGGAGAGTAAACATCCCTAAGTTTTGTTTTACTATATAGGTTAAACACTGTTTGTTCATAATTATAAGAAAAGGAAATAGGAAGAGGATAGGGAAAGGGGGGATTTAAATCTTTAACTCATTTCAGAGATGTCAAAGGGGAAGTGATTAAGAGACCAAATAATTACCTGATTTTAAGTAAAAGCTCAATATGGGTGCTGCTTCCATCTTTGAAGTTAAAATAAATGGCTACGGTTTTCAAAGACAAAAGTTCTTTCCGGGGGAAATGCTGTCCAACTGGTAGTAGCAAGGGTGGAAAGAAAAAAAACAACAGTTGTTCTTCCTGAAAGAGCAACACTAATGCAAACAGGTTCATGGAAGATGTATAATACTAACCATGTGATTACTTGGGTTTTAGTGGTTATGTCTGAGGAATGTTTTAATGGTTACATATAAGGAGAATTTGGGAAATGGTATGCTACATGAGAAAGCTTAATTATTGCTTTACGTCTTACATAGCTACCAATATTGTACTTGTAGACAATTGAGCTCTACAAAACCATATGATCAGAAGAATTTATTTGCTTTCTGATATCTTTGAACATCCTTGAAACATTTTAAAGTTTGTTTCGTTTTTTTTTCCCTAAATTTTATTTTATATATACAGAAATATAGCAGTCACTGCTCTGCATTCCAAGCAAATAAAATGCTATTTTGGTATTTTATTATGTCACTACTTCTCTGCATATTGCAAAATTGTAACACTATGTAGAGTAACTTACCTTTATTTATGACATCATGGGCTTGCTGTTAATTCAATCAGCAGAGAAGCTGGTAAATAAGGTACTTAGCTGTCTGCCCTCCTTATGGATTTATCAGCCTTATTTAAGGCAATTGAGTTGCAAAGCTGGGGGTTGTTTCTACAGACACCTGCTCCGTTCAAAATGAGACATATAAGCTAAAATTCTCAAAGCAGCCAACTTGTGGGTTTGAAATGCATGGCACTCATGAACTTTAGGGGAAAATGCACAGCTACACTATAAATTTTTTTGAAAGGTGAAAGCAGAAACTCGTGCATATGATAAGATAGTGTTGGAAGAGCCCTCATATTAGATTTTTGTCTGGGCCTTTGAAGTCAAATGCAGTCTGATCTTTACCTCTAAGTCAGATTTATATTTACCTCTTACATGTTCATTTTTTCCCTGCTGTTTTTCAAATATCATCACTTGCCTTTACTCCATCCAAGAGGTCTGTGTGTGCATGAGTGAGACAAGCTATTAGTCTGATCTACAAAGACTGTTACACCTGGAGGAAAAAAAAGAAAAAAGGAAAAAAAAGCAGTTTCATTTGGTCTGGGTGATTTTCTGTTAGTTTCCTTGAATATGTTAACACTGGTTCTCTTGGAATGAGCTCAGGCATTCCCTTTAAATGTGTTGTTACCAAACAACCTGTTTTCAAAAAGTTTGAATCCCACTGGGAAGAAGAGGAGCACACAAAATAAAAAACAATAAAACAAACAAACAAACAAACAAACCCCCCCCAAAACCCAAACTGTGATTAATTTACAGTATTTTTATCTTGAGAAGGCTATCAGATATTTTACCTAATCATCTTCAGCTAATCACCTAATCATTTGAGGAAAGACTGAAAGACTGGGGATTCTTCAGCCTGGAGAAGAGAAGGCTGCAGGGAGACCTTATTGCAGCCTTTCAGGACTTAAAGGGGGCTTATAAGAAAGATGGAGAGGGACTTTTTAGCAGGGCCAGTAGCAACAAGGCAAGGGGTAATGGTTTTAAACTAAAAGAGGCTAGATTCAGGCTGGATATAAGGAAGAAATTTTTTACAATGAGGGTAGTGAAACGCTGGAACGGGTTGCCCAGAGAAGTGGTAGATGCCCCATCCTTGGAAACATTCAAGGCGAGGCTGGATGGGGCTCTGAGCAACCTGATCGAGTTGTTGATGTCCCTGCCAATTGCAGGGGGGATGGACTAGATGACCTTTAAAGATCCTTTCCATCCCAAAGCATTCTATGATTATGATCTAACAAAGTACCTTCATAACTGTTCTGTGCGACAGGTGCTGATGGTGCTGTGGGTCTCTTAAAACAGGTTTTCATTGCTTTAGTCGGTCTGAATTGGTACCTAGATGTTATTAGAGTCTGTTTCCTTGTGTGTTATAAACAAAGGTTAGAGCTGTGCAAAACTCAGTTTTCACAGCATTTATACAAGGATTTTCTTTGCTTTCCTTCTTTGTGGATTCTCTGCTTCCCTAGGTTTGCTTTCTGTCTGACATTTCAGTTAGGCTACAAGTAGTAGGAAAATCACTATAGGAGCTGGGAAAAAGAATTCCTTCACCCCCTTAGGGGTCAACAGTGTATTCAAGACTATAAATACAGAAACTATAGGCATCAGAGAGGACTGAACCAAGTCTCATGCACATCAGCCAAGGAAATGACAAAGAATCATAGAATGTCCTGAGTTGGAAGGGACCCACAAGGATCATCAAGTCCAACTCCTGTCCCTGCATAAGACAACCCCAAAATTCACACCATATGTCTGAGGGCATTGTCCAAATGCTGCTTAAATGTTGTCAGGCTTGGCGCCGTGACTACCTTCCGGGGGAGCCTGTTCCAGTGCTCCACCACCTGCTGGGTGAAGAACCTTTTCCTAATATCCAACCTAAACCTCCCCTGGCATGTCTTCCTGCTGTTCCCTTGGGTTCTATCATTGGTCACCAGGAAGAAGAGATCAGCGCCTGCCCCTCCTCTTCCCCTTGTGAGGAAGCTGTAGACTGTGATGAGGTCTCCCCTCAGTTTCCTCTTCTCCAGGCTGAACAGACCAAGTGACTTCAGCCGCTCCTCGTACAGCTTCCCCTCTAAACCCTTCACCATCTTTGTGGCTCTCCTCTGGACACTCTCTAGTAGCTTTGTATCCTTTTTGTACTGTGGTGCCCAAAACTGCACACAGTGCTGAAGGTGAGGCCGCACCAGTGCAGAGTAGAGCAGGACAATCGCCTCCCTCAACCAGCTAGCAATACAGTGCTTGATGCACCCCAGGACACGATTGGCCCTCTTGGCTGCCAGGGCACACTGTTGGCTCATGTTCAACTTGCTGTCAACCAGAACCCCCAGATCCCTCTCCGCGGGGCTGCTCTCCAGCCTCATTCCCCAGTCTGTATGTACATCCAGGGTTGCCATGTCCCAGGTGCAAAATCTGGCACTTGCCTTTGTTAAACTTCATATAGTTGGTGATTGCCCAGCTCTCTAGTTTGTCTAGATCTCTCTTCAGGGCCTCTCTGTCCTCAAGAGTGTCAACAGCTCCTCCCAATTTTGTGTCATTGGCAAACTTAGATAGCAAACCTTCAAGTCCTACATCCAAGCCATTTATGAAGATATTAAAGAGTACTGGCCCTAAGATGGATCCCTGTGGAACCCCGCTACTGACTGGTCACCAGCCTGATGTAACCTCATCTACTATAACCCCTTGAGCCTGACATGTCAGCCAATGGCCGCTGAGAACTTGTAGATGACTGTATCTATTGTTGTGGGCATCCAAGAGGTAAAGATATGGTCACATTTCCCAGACCTATTAGATCTATTAGATTCTGTAGAGACCAGGTGGGGTTTTTCTTTTTCAAGAAAATTGTATTTTTCAGAAATTGTGTTTTTGTTGGTCAGAAGTGTGAATTTCCTTCAAAAATTCCAACTTTTCATCAAAACACATCCAGGTCATATAACCTGATATAATTTTGGGGAAAGATAAAAATTGTCCTGGGAGGAGAAGGAGAGGCTGACAGATAATGAAATATTTTCCTCAGAACATTAAGATTAAGGGAAAAAAAAATCTTCCTTTTCCTACTCACCTCTTGCTCACACATTGAAGTATAACTCCCAGCTCCTTCTCACTCCATATCCCTGGATCTCATTTATTTGCAGTGGTGCCCTGCAGATGGCCTCCAGATCTGGGACTCCTCCATCCAATGCAAAGCCCAGCGGATTGACCTGATTTGTGTCTGCTCAGACTCACCTGCTTCTGAGAGAAGTAAACCCACAGTAGGAGAAAGAGACTGTGATTTTATATCACAGATAAAATTTCAGATACTTGCAAGCCCCTTCTTCCAATAATCATGCTAGAAAGTGCGCTCTCCAGGTCCTGCCTAGAAAGGTGTCTTTCACAAAGCCCTTCATATTCCCATCACCTGGTGGAAGGCATCTCATCCAATGGGAGAGAATAAATTTGGGAGGTCTGGGGAGACTGGGTATCTTAGTGCTATATGACACCTTTATTCTTATCTAGATCTCAAGAAAAGAGATACCGCGATATCCTTTGAAGTAATACTGTCAAGATTTAGGAAAATATATTTATAAAAAAGTTAAGTTTCTTGGAGCAGGGACCATCTGTTTGATGTATGTTTACGGAGCACCTACTATGATGAGTTGCCTGTCTGCTGCTTAATATCTTGCATTCTTGTGATTTTAATAGCAGTTAATTGTAATAATTTGTACCATATATGAAAAGTGAGATGCCTGGGGAAGTTAGTTAGGGGAAAAAGCTAAAGCAAATTAAAACAACAACAGCAACAAACAATTATAGGAGGAAAAATTGAGAAGCTCAGTTCATCAGAAACTCTTCCCTGAGCAGCACAGTTGTTTTATTTTTTTAATGAAAAGACAGATGGAAACCCACAATGGAAATGGACTGGACTTAGAAAATAAGTGATATCTGGATGAAACTATCTTTACAGTTGCATTACAGTAAAGCAAAGGAAATCAGCTGACCTTAATTGACAAGAATAACAGTTCATATCTCATTTTTGCAAATAACACATTTTGCCAGCACAAATTTCCAGAATTTACCTACATACATATGTTTGTACTACCTAGATAGGTAGATAGATAGATACATACATATTGTACTAGTTGGTTAAGTTAAGAAAATGCATTGTGTTGGGAAAAAAAAGCTTTTAACCTGTTAAACTCCTTTACCTTTACAGTGGTCACATCTCCACAGCCTTCAGTAGTGTTTGAAAATACAAGGTCATATTCACTGCTCCCTGAAATCAATGAGAGCCATCTTCAATTACAGTAAAAGTTACCTTCACAGGCCACTGACCATTTAAAACTTAGAGTTTTTATAATAACAAAGCTGAGGCAAAATCTTTCTTTCACATAAAACCATTTCAGAGAAAGAAAAGAAGGGGGGAAGAAAAGAAGGTATTTTTAGCTTGGATTTTAGATCTTCCTCCCAAACCCTAATCTGAAAAAATTAGTGAAAAGAAAACCACAAAATAGTTAAAATTTCCAGTTGAAACACAAGCCATGTTATTTTATCATCTTTAGTGTCATTGATTTAAATATCTATCTGTGTTTCATTATTTATTTTGAAGTAAATGGATGGAAAGTGTGAAGCAACTGAGACTACAAATGCTGGGCCAAATTCTGTTTAGTCACACCAACCAGTTTATCTGAGAACAAGTTTCAGATCTTTTTGAGAGAGAAAAAATGGCAGTTCACAGTGCATGTTAAAAAAAAAAAAAAGTTTTTAATTTGCAGATTTTTTATATTGCCTTGAGTAGGTTATTTATTATTTTTGACATTTTTGATTAAAACAGCAATTCTAGCATTTTCCAGTTCTAAAAGTGTCGGGGGCAAGTAGCTGAACTAGTAAGGTTTCCAATTCAGTAGAAGTCCTACTTCTGATTCAACTGTAATTAGAATAATCCTAATTCAATTCCCATTTGAGTCCAACTAAACTTCAAAATAATAGTTTGGGTTTAATTTCATTATAAGAAAAAACATTGTTTATTGGTCTGAACTCTTTCTGACTCCCGAGCTGTGAGGAAAAGTCTATCAAAGACTTTGAAACACTGAGGGACTGTGCAAGAGCGAGACCTCATGAGTTCTCAAAATAACCAAATAGTTGTTTTCCCTGAGCAGTGTCAATGCAGGAGAACATAGGCATTCAAAGACAGATCCTTAGACCAGGAATATAGGCAGCATATAAGACTAGAACTAGGCTTATAAATTGGTGCAGCGTATCAGGAAGGCAGGAGAAAAACTTTGTTTAGACTCTTTAAATTCAAGTAGAGCTGAAACTGCAATTGGCCAGCTCCCAAAAGCACCTGATAAACAAAATTGGGAAAAAACAACAACAAAACCCACCCACCTTTCTTGGCCATCAGAAGCACATCAGAAACAAAGGAACAGTCATGATTCGGTCCAGCAAAGGCAGCCTTTTTTTTGTACATACACCGTCCACTGTAATATCATATAAAACAGTCACACGTACATTTACTGAGAATTTACTGTTGAATTTAAACTGATTTGGGCAGCTGGAATTAAAAAGTTAATAATTTCAGAGATATTTTATTACATCTAGTAATAAATCTAGTTTTCATGATTTTCTCTCTAGGTGTTGTTATTCTTGAATAAGCAACCTTTAATTTTCTTCTCAGGCTTTTAAAAGAGGATGCTCTCTCCCTCCCTTTGTTTAAAGGATTCTAATTCCATTATAGCCTAATGCATTTAGTGATTACAGTCATTTAAAAAATCCTACATAAAACACTCACTGTATACTTGGTGACTTGAATGATGGTCATTTAAATCCAGACCGTATCTTTTTTAGTCCTTTGAATACCTGAGACACAGTTCAAGCGCAACAGACACAAAGCACCTGAAGTTAAACTAATATATTATATTGTCATTACTTATGGTGACTTATTCCAACAGATGCCTACCAGGCATTTCTGAATGACATCAGAAACTCAGAGCTAGACTTTGTAACTGTGGTCACAGTTTTTGATGAGAGTGCTATGGAACAGATTTTTCAACCCTGTCTTTCAAAAAAGCTGCTTAATTACATTCAAAGTATCAGCCAAAAATGTGGCTGAGGGTCTAACTCCAGGCTCTGCTCTTGTGCAGACTTCCAATACAATGCTGAGGCAAGTCATTGTGCTCTGTTCCCAGTCTCCAGTTAATGGCTCTGTTCTATTTCATTCCTGTTTCGGAGACAGAAACTGTTAACTTTATTAGGTGCTCAAATATTGTGCTAACAAGGACCAATAAACACTTCAGTTTTAGCACTGTGCGAGACTACTAGGTCGAATCATGATAGAGGATGGTAACCCTTTTTTATGTCTATACACGGCTAGAGGAGTGAAAGAAATGCTTTCCATAGACATCCCTCATGCTATGTAATTCTGATTAGCAGGTGAAGCATGTCGCTGAAGATGCTATAATGACATAATCAACATGACAACATGTAAAAGCCAATCCTCCTTTCTCTCTTTGTGCTGTTTCAAAGGAGATGGGCTTATGTATAAAGAACATTTCTCTGTGTGAAACAAAGACATTCTCTTGGCCTGCCATTTATGAGGTCTCATAAGCTTTTCTTCCCCCCCCCCCCTTAAAAATGAAAGTATATTCTTGTAAAGTTATCAAAATGAAGAGAGTTCCTGCAATTTGTAAAGCACAAGCAATGTCTTGTCAACCACTTCCATCTTACAAGTTGTCTGTAAGATGTGAGTGATGAAGGCAACCATCCCAGTTCAGTTCTGAGATCATCTTGGAAAGGAGGGGGAACAAGACTCACAAAATGGATAGGGTTGCTCTAGGGCCTGAACTGCAGTTTTCAGAAGCTGCAACTCATCTGTGAGGCATCAAAGCCTGTTGTCACATACTTTTTAAAGCACTAATATTTCCTCTATCTGAGGTATTATTCAAAATGTCTTTTTCAGGGCTCAAGTTAAAGAACATCACAATGTCTAGACAGTGGGTACGTGGCTCAGCAAAATGCTTCTCGCAGACTATTCATTTACTCTTGCTTTTGACTGTATAAAGAGCTTGGTTATTTCTGGAGAAAAACTCATTGGTTTTACATGCTGATGAAGAAGCTGTTTAAAGAGGTTGTGTTTAATTGTTTCTGATGTGTTTCTGAAATGTCAGTACCTGTAAAGAGAATGCAAGTCTGATAGGTCACTTTTCTCTGCAACCTCTTGCAGGCTAAAAGGCTCTCAGACATAGAATTCCACAAATCAAATTTTGAAAACCACTGTGCTAGGTCCAGCTAATAAAAAGAAGCAAACAAACCCCTGGGTGCATGTGTTTAGAGCACAGCGACTGAACCACTTATTTAGAAAGTAGGAGAATTAAGTTATAAACCACTCATAGGATCCCACTCTGACCACCAGGCTAAGAAATGGCACAGTCCTGAAATAACCTTCTTTCAGCACAGAAAACCATATAAGACTGATAGAGAAAAGAAAAAAAAAAAAAAAAGCTTCAACCTGAAGCTCACAAAGGAAGACTTTAGTGGTTTGGACATTAGCAGGAGGCTAGTTTGCTGTTTTGATGAATAACATAACTGTTCTTCAGAAGAACCATAGACAAAGAAATGAGACCTTCCTGAAGCAAAGGAACAAGTCAGCTGCCTTGCAAAAACAAAAGCTACATAAACAACTGTCCTTCAAGACCAACTGTCTTTCAAGAGAGGAAAAATAAGTACAGGAGGAACATGCAAGAATAAAACTATGCTGTTCTCTTTGCACTGCTGGGACAGAAGCTAAGTCTCTGGCTGCTGTGTTCTAGGAGCCATAGAAACTGTTAGTGATCTTGTATGGGGGAATATAATATATCTATGTGGTTTCCTCCTTCAAAAATATTGAAGATGAGGGTGGATAGTATGTATACAGACTAGATATGTGACAACATGGTGCCTGTGTGGGTGACTGCAAACCATCACTGAGGCAACAAGAACAGACCTCTTCACAAGAAAGCTCAGAAGAAGGGGTTGCAGCCTTTCTTACTGAAGTGAGTCAGCCCAGAATAAATGTGAATGATAAGCGTTGTGGATAAATAAAATAGCTTCCATGTTGCAGAGCTAGCTTGAGTACATCTTTGCAGCTCTGCATTGTGCCATATATCTGCCGATACCTACACAGGTTAAAAGAAAAGAGGTTGTGCTCTGCCGAGCACCCCCAGAATGGGTTAATTTGATGTTACATGTTCTTTACTTGCAAATATTTTGATAAGCTCCAGAAACAGACTTTGCTGCATTTTTTCCATACTCCTATCACTGTTGTGCTTAACTGCAGTGTATTTGAGCATATCATAGTTTTTTAAAAGCCAGTGAATAAGGTGTAGCTCAAACATATACAAGGTGTAGCTCACACATATACAAGGCAACCAGGGAACTGCTCAGACAAACATGTTCAGGTAGCTATTCCAAATTCAGAGGTGCATGCCTATTGCTAAGGGAAGCCAAATCTGATGGACATTAAGACCATGGGGTTCTGGTTGAACTCTCTTAATGCTTTCAGTGATTCACCCAGTAGTCCCTGTGGTGGCTTAACCTTGGCTGGCTGCCAGGTGCCCACCAAGCTACTCTATCACTTCCCCTCCTCAGCAGGACAGAGGGAGAAAACATGATCAAAAAACTTGTGGGTTGAGATAAGGACAGGGAAATCACTCATCAATTACTGTCATGGCCAAAACAGATCTCGACTTAGGGAAGATTAATTTAATTTATTGCCAAATAATAATTAGGATAATGAGAAAAAAAAACAAAGAAAAAAATCACCATGTCATTGTTCCCCCCGACCCCGCCCCTTCTTCCTAGGCTCAACTTCACTCCAGATTCTTCTACCTCTTTCCCCCCAAAGTAGTGCAGACAGATGGGGAACAGGGGTTGTGGTCAATGCCACTGTCTCTGCCCCTCCTTCCTCCTCACACTCTTCCCCTGCTCCAGCATGGGCTCCCTCTCATGGGATACAGTCCTTCACAGACTTCTCCAGTGTGGGTCCTTCCTGCATGCTGCAGTTCAAGAGCTGCTCCAGTGTGGGTCCCTTCCACAATGTAGTCCTTCAGGAACAGACTGCTCTAGTGTGAGTCCCCCATAGGCTGCAGTTCCTGCCAGAAAATCTGCTCCTGCGTGGGATCATTTCCACAGGCTACAGCTTCCTTCAGGGTGTATCCACCAGCTTCAGCATTGGGTCCTCCATGGGCTGCAGTGTGGATATCTGCTCCACCATGGTCCTGCATGGGCTGCAGTGGGAGGGACAACCTGCATCACCATGGTCTTTTTCACGGGCTGCAGGGGATTCTCTGCTCCGGTGCCTGGAACACCTCCTCCCCCTCCTTCACTGACCTTGGTGTCTGCAGGGCTGTTTCTCTCACATTTTCTCACTCCTATTTCACAGCTGCTGCACAACATTTTTCACCCTTTCTTAACTATGTTATCACAGAGGCACTACCAGCATCGCTGATGGGCCTGCATCAAGTCTGTCTTAGAGCTGGCTTGAACTGGCTCTGCCTGATACAGGGCCAGCTCCTGGTGTCTTCTCACAGAAGCCACCCCTGCAGCCCCGTGCTACCAAAACCTTGCTGCTTAACCTCCAATAAAGCCTCTCAACCTGTGATCTGAGACCATGGGACCCTGTTGTCTCCTGATTGGGTCAGTTAGTGTATCCAGGTGTGATTTATTATTTTTCCTATCTCTTCTCTTTGCTTTTATGCTGAATAAACATTAACGAGATACCTTGACAAAACAGATACCCTTTCATTCAAAGAATCACAAAATTATTAAGGTGAAAAGGGACCTCTGGAGATTGTCCGGTCCAATCTCCTGTTGAAAGCAGGGTCAACTAGAACAGGTTGCTTGTGGCCAGGTACAGTCTAGTTTTGAATAGCTCCAAGGATGAAGACTCCACAACCTCTCTGGGCTGGTCGGTTCTTGTGTTCAACCATCCTCACAGTAAAAATGTGTTTTCTTAAATAGAATTTACTGTATTTCAATTTGTGCCCATTGCCTGTTATCCTTTCACTGAGAGCAGTCTGGCTCCGAACAACTTTTTTCAGGAGATCATACTAATCCATGTTTTGGTGGAGGTTCCTCAGTGTTCCTACACTGCAAGGCTATTTCTCTTCCTTTTTTGTTTTTCTGCCTTCCCTTGCTTTAATCAAGAGGTGAGATAAGTGCTTTCTCACTCCAATTCTTTCAAGACTTATTATATCTCTAAAAGATAGTTCAGCTACCTTTGGTAGTTAAACTGCAAGCTCTTGAGTTTGATTCAGGAACCACTGGGTAAAATTTTATCACCTGTGTTACATGGGTCAGACTGGATGATCACAACAGGGTTTTTTAGCCTCTGAATCTATGATTTTCTCTTTGTCTTATATCCGTTTCTCTCCCAGTCTTGCATACCTCCCTCTCCTATCAACCCTGACAGAGCACAGATTTATTTGGCTGTAATCCTTGTCTCTAGCATTTCCCTGTGTTTTAAATTAGTACAGTGGGATCAGCTTTTCCCATTCATCTCAGTAGGAGACTGGAGTGGCATGATACAACTGTACTATGAGAGGAGGATGCAGGGAGGAGAAGTATGGCAAAACTCATAGAATATGTTATTTTAGTTTGACTATTAATTAGCAAAGCAATTTGCAAAAACAGAACTGCGATATATGTCACGCTCTGGCTCTGTCTGCCTCCTGTTACTGATGAGGCGCTTGATTCATTGTGCTTTTTTTCTCTCCCTTTCCCTCACCTCCTGTTGTGTGAGCACCAGCTCATCAGAGCCAGTGGCTATTAAGATGTTTCATTGGCGAGAGTGAAGTTGAGATGCCATAATCCGGAATTTAACCATCTACACACACTACTCGTCCAGGGCTTTTTGTGTTTATCAGGCTCATGGTGTCAGAAGATCGTTTAGCACTTTAGGGGTATAAAAGTCACTTTTCAAGATGAAATGATAATTTAGTTGGGATTTCTGCCCCGCCCTCTCCCTCCGATTAAGAAAACATTCAATATGCCAGGATCTGCTTGATCGTTTCCTAGAGTTAAGTTATATTCCCCGTCCAGGAGATGAGACCCTACATCATAAATACAGAACAATTGCTATCATCAAAGTGTTCTGGTGATTCCAGAAAATGCAGTAATTGGAAATATCAGGTTGAGAAAACAACCTCAGTGTTGGGAGTTTTCCTCATATTTCTGTTAGCTCTGAACTCACCTGTTCTGAGTTCTTTTCAGAATTCAAATCTGCAATTCAGGCAGTGTTAAACTCTGTGAATTATCAGATTATCCACAGTATATCTCTGTAAGGAAGCCATCAAATCCTCTTCTTTCTCCGTGATCAAAATATTTACCTCAAGCATGCCTGCAACTTTGTCTTTTTTAAAACTTTGATTTCTCATAAAAGTACCTTTTTAACAAGTTTAGTAGATCATCACTTAAATTGTGTGATTTTCAACACTACTTTGGCTTTCTCACACATTTTTTCTATGAAAGATGCTCTTGCCTTGGCTCTAATATGATGGCTTATAAGATGAGGCCAGAGTCAACCCCCCTTAAATCTGCTTAGTCCACCACTATGGGGTGGTGCAGCTTAGCATACCACTAAAGATTAGGGTCCCTAGAAGGTAAACATTATCATGCTTAAACATGTCTAGTGGTCTAGACCTAACTTCCTTAAGCATTCCTATAAAAAAACCCCACTAACTATTATTATTAAGAAAAAATGAGCTATCACTCACCGGTCAGACTTGCCAATTGCATGAATATTTTCAGTCCCCTTTCCAGCATTTTTACAAGGAAGGTGGGCAAGGTGAATGTAAATAGGTATTCTGACTTATTGCAATCACCTTCCAAGCACAAATAAACTGACATATTAGACATTCAAGGTTTGACTTTGTGACAAACAGCCATAGGCTATGTTAAAGTAACCCTGTGTCTACTACAAATTAGCAAAGCTGTGATTTGAGTTCATTTTCCGTATTGTTGTGGAGGAGTCCAGGTTCCAGTGATGTTTATTGGGTCTTGTGTCTGCTCCTTGACCATGTTAGGCCAGTACCTTCTGTTCCACTTCTGTTTCTTTCCTACTTGTTGCTAGTCTTTACAACTGTCTCAGTCTGGCTTGTGTTATAAATAAATTAGGTTCAAGGCAAGTGATACGTATTTGTTGCAAGGCCAGCCTTTCCTCGGGTCCTTTCTTGCTAACTTATTTAGCTAGGTGTGTCCTGAGAAATTCAACACTTGCCACTGATCATGTAAAACACATTTGTAAATTAGGGGTGGATATGTGTGTGTGTGGTGTGCGTGTCTTTTATCTGCATTCACAGTTCCCTCAATCAAAGCAAATTATGCCAGTATCCTTACCTCACTGTTCTCTTAAAAGTGGTGTATGGGTAAACACCATAGCAGTGTTGTTCCCAGCACCATGATAGGTCATATTAAGGCCTTCCCCAGGATGACCTTACTGCCAAGCATTCTTGATGTAAGCCCCTTTTTATTTTTAACCCCACAACAATGCATCTGCTTTATGAGGTGTGTATGCAACCTCCCCATAAAGAACAAACTGTGGTGAGCAGAAATTAATCCTCTAGCTAATTCCTCAATCAGATGTTATTAATAGCCCTGTTAGTTTCTCAGTCACTTCCTGTCCATAAGACTAAGTATTTATCCTGTGTGTGATATTGGATATTTACCAACAACCAATTAATGATGACTATTGCTCTGTAAAATGGCTAAGTTTCTTGGACCAGTCCTTAAGACACAGAGCTTCCCAAATCAGGTCCACCAGATTTGTAGTTCCTAATGTCAGCAGAGTAAGTGGCATTTTTATATGATTATTCAAAATAGCAAGGAAGTCTTAAGAATAAAGAAAATTTAAATCCAGACAATGCTAGAACTTCATAACAGAGTCACATTATTAAACATATGCACATAAACATACTAATTTGCATACATATGCACAGAAAACCTCATACGCAAATAAGGGGTCTAAAACATCTATCCATCTTTATGTTTCCAAGGAACAGATTTCATATGAGCCAAACTTGCATTCAACATTGAAGGCCTTGGGACAAAGACCACCAAAAAAGGCAATAGGAAGTCAGATGCCAAGATTACCACTTGCCAAATTTCCTAGTCTCAAAGACAGCAATGTGTGTTAGCAGAGACAAAGAGAAGAGCTAATTCATGAGTTAAAAGTGTAAGTTCATTTATAATGAACATGTAGCATTTGTTTCTGTCAATAAAGAAATGTACACAGCTATAAAATAATCTTTGAAATCTCAAAGTAATTATTTTTATGATGAAGTTGCTTTTATAAACAATATTAATCATATTCATATACTTTCTTTATCTGCAAGGGAGACATTTAACTTCAGAGTCTCAAGTCTCCTATTCTTATTCTCATTAAATATCAGTATTAGTCTTCAAGAGGTCCTCTTGCCTTCATTGGACCAATCCTGGAATCTCCACGGGGAATACTGGCAAACACTTATTCATGAGAGGCTCGCTCTTTTCAGTAGCTATGTTTATGTGAGTAGGCTCAGCTAGGTTAGCTTCTCCTAGTCCAACTAAAGGGTCCATATTCGTAACAGCACTATAGTCAGAGTAAGCATCTAAGCAATGTGAATAGCGGACGCAGGAAACAGTTTCTGCATTGTGAAGTAAATGCAACATAAAAATGAGAGGTTGCTCCATGGAAACAAGTATCTAAAATTGCACGCTGTTTGAGGGTAGATAGAGTAGCTATAAACAATAGTGCAATTCAGGCAAAAAGCTTTGATGGAAATAATGCCCTGAGTGTTGCTTCTAGCGCTATGTTAGAAGCTGTCTGCCTCGTAAAACACTTATGAAAGGTAATTAGTGTTTCAATTAATGGTCTATCATTGTTCTATAACACTCACACACAAATGATCATTCTTTTCTCTGTTTCATAATTGCTCAATTATAGATCTTTAGAAGCTGTAAAATTTGAAATGGAGTAGAATCTGTGTAAAATATGTTCAGTAACCACCTTGTTTTTACTTCCCAATTACTATTTTGGTGCTTTACATTCGGTTTTATTTCATAAATTCAGCTGCTGTTTCAACTTCATGGACTTAAACTGTCTGGAGAACTGGCCTAAGAATCAGACATATCTTCAACAGTGCTAACTTCTCATTGCAGGTTCACTTCAAGCACATTGTTAGTCGATGGTCTGTGTCATTAGTAGCCGTCCTGGCAGATTCAGAGCCACATACCAAGGTCTTTATAAGATCCATGATACACTTTACTCCACTAAAGAGAGGGTGGCATTGGCTTAGAGGAAGTAGATAGTCTCACTGTTCTCTTGGGAAGCTGAACATGCCACCAGTTACCAGGGTTTTCAACTCCTTTTGCCTTCAACAGCCTTTATCTAGATGACCTCCTCCTTTTTACCCAGAAGGCCTCATGCTATTACTGCCAACAGGTCATGACATTTTGTCCTGGTCAGGAGCTACACATCCAATGCTTATGAGCCACAATCCAGTCACCTGTGCAACATCCCATCTCTTTTTCATTACTGTCTGTTCTACAGCAAGCATTTTATTAGTCTGAAGGAGACTTGTACAGATTCAGGATGTGCTACCTTTATTTACACTAAATAATAAGCTAAGTCTACCCTATTTTTCTCAGTGGTTCAAGTATTGTCTCAGCAGTATTGCAAAGTGCGTATTTAGTCCTACAAACCTACATTTCAAAAGAACCACTGTGGAGAAGAATCTTGATGTTCTTATCAACCAATGTCTCTGTGTCTTTGTCAGAAATGTCATTTTCTATGTAAATCAAAGAGAAAGGGGGAAATGAGAAAGTTTTGAAAGGATTGAATAGCTGCTGTACACAAAAGTTAAAATACCCCTTCTTTCAAAGATACTTCAGTTCATTACACTAGTGCAGATTTCTCTGGTCCTGCTCTGTACTGTTGGAGAAACTCATTTTTGTAGGGGTGACATCACATCAGGTGTTCTGGTAACTGGCAGCAGGCTTTGCTTTCTCAGTGTGGACTTCTTATCTCAGTGAGTTCACGTTAAGGTGCCACTCACTTGGCTGCTGAGGATTTCATAATGTTGTCAATGGGAACATCTGTTTCTCAGTTGTACTTTGGAAGTGACCTAGAAAGCACCATACATACAGATTGCCCTCCCACACTCAGGGACTGCCAGCAGCCACAGCGTGTGGGGTTACTTTGGGACTCAGAGGGTTTTTTAGGTAGCATTTCCATGATGGGGTTATGGGCTTAGAGCCTGAGAAACCACCATGGAAATCAAAAACTAATTGTAAAGCATGTTTGGTCGATGTGCTGCAGGTGCCCTGTCAAGTTTAAATGGCTTTCTGCAATTGATGCAAGAACACGTGGATTCAGAGTTTTTGGCAGGGATAATTCCCTGTGGTTTTGGATTTGCATTGAGGTATATATTGGCTGTCAGGATATGAAAAGGCTAAATTTGCTGTGGCAAGCAAGAATTCCCCCATTCCCCTCAGTGCACAAGCATTTAGAATGGTTAGACAGGGCATAAGGACTCTTCATAAAACAGGACTTTCCATGTTATGGAGATCATAAAATAAACCCATCCTTTCTCCTCTGTGACCTTCCCAAGAACCTTCCAAAATATTACGGATACCATTGTTTGCTGTAGAAGGTACTGAGTAGTAAGTAATATTAGCACAATGTGAATGCTTAAACATGCCTGTGGAAGGACACCACCAACTGACCTATAGCTGAAATAGTTCAGTCAGCTACTTTTGCCTCATGCTGTTCTGAAACTTCAGTTCTCAATAGATTGGTTCCTCAGTGCAGACAAAGGGTGAGATTTTACTCAGTTAATCATAGCTGCATAAAATTTAGGCTTTCAGTGTAAGCAAATTCCATAGGCTCCCTCTATAGTTAATAAAGCTACAGATATAATTTGAAAATAATAATTGCATCCTTTAACAGGTGCCTAAGGTAGGCAAGATGCCTTTGGACCTACCTGTTTCCATCTCTTAAGTACAAAGTCGGCAGCATTAGTTTAGATCAGCTTTTAGGTGAGATAAATCCCATGTTTTGTGACAAAGCAGCATGTGTCGTTCAAGCATGGCAAAGCCTGTGTTAACTCTCTTTTGAGATGTCTCCTGGACATGTGGTCCTGACAAGTGACTGGGCAGATCTTGCTCTTTTTCTTGTGGTTTCATTTTCTCATCCAACTGTGCTGTATAATTCTTCCTTCAGTCATATAACCCCTCCATGTTGTAGGGAAATTTTGCTTTCACTGAGCAAAATAATTCACAATCCTGGTGATAAAAAAAAGGGCAAAAAAGCCACCCAAAACAAAGAAAAAGAACCTCCCTCCAAACTAGGTTTTGAAATTCATAATTTTCTTCCTTCTCTGCATTTTTAACTTCAGATAAAGATTTTTTTTCCTGTAGTCTTTGAATTCATTTGTCACTCCTTGTACTGTGGTTTACATTATGCATTTTAGCAGTTTGTATCTGCTAAAAATAAGTGTTATAATTGTGAATATAACTAGATTTGTTCCACACAATTGCATATAAATGTAATTCCAAGGTGTTTTTAGAACTCCTCCATTCCTTATTGATGGATTAGTACCAGGGTCTGTTTAGAAATGGTGCTTTTCTCTGAGGTAATGCTATTCATGAATCCCAGTCCTACTTCCCCCTTATTTTTGCTACAGTTTCTGCCCAGCATTTTGCTAGAACTGGGAGCATTGGCAAGTGGCTGCCTTGGCAACTAATAGCAAATTAACTTTTGGTTAGCCTACAAGGCGTATTTATTCTGGGGCTTTCAACTTTAAATGAAAGCATGGATCATCTGAAATGTGTTTCTTGGAAATGGAAGAATGAACAGCTGTTTCATGCTCCTTCTTTTAAATCTCTGAGAGTTGGAGCTCTGGTTATAGGCAGCTTTAAATAACATTTAAGGATGGAGCAAATAGCAGCCTGCTAGTCTACTGTGATTCGCTTGCAGAACTGATCTAAGATGTTGGAGGTTTAAATGAGCTGGCAGCCTTTTAACTCAGTGGTGTGAATTTTGATTTTTTTTTTTTCTTCATACAAATGGTATATGAAAGCTTATCCTTCATTCTTTTTTTTTTTTCTCCTTTCTTTTTCATAGTATCACATGTGGTTCATTATAAACCGGATTTTTTTTTTTTTCCTTTTGGAAAGGATGACAGCTACTTTTTTTTTTGTAACAAACAAGATCCTAACTTCTAGAAATGAAAGATTCATCTCTGGACAAGAAAATCTTGTGTGGGTAGAGAATGAGTTGTGGACTAAATGACTGATGGTTTCATGAATGTTAATCCAAGGAGCCTGAAAAATTAAATACTCTGGCAGCTTTGGATTTATATCCAATCCCTAAAAGTGGTCCTGCCCATCCAACAAAACTTTAAATTTCTGTAATCTTATCTACTTGCCCTGCCACAGAAGAACATTCAAAGGAAAGCATAGAAAAGCAGTCCAGACAGCACAATGAAAGCAAAAGATTTCAGATCCCTTGGGCTTGTTACAGCTTCTCTTTGTGGCACTCTTACTGAAGATCATGCCTCATGAGCTGGAATAAGTACCAAGACATCTTCCTTGTCCAATGATGTCCAGATTCATGGATACCTGAACTCCTTCAGTGATTTTCAGAGTGGTGTTTTAAGACAAACTGACACCAGGATTCCCTCCAGGCCTCTTGTTCAAGCTGGACCATAGCAAAGCCATATTCATACAAAGTTCCATGGACTTAGAGGTAGAACTCTAAAGCCTGGTTTGTACAAAACTCATCTAAGAGTGAGGAAGACTGATTTCTTTCTTGTCCACTCAGTGTTTAATATGTTGATAAACTAATTATAAAACATAAACATAACTGGCAATCTGTGTGACATTTCATAGTTGGCTCGTGCTATTTGGACATACTAACTTGAAAAACCTCTTGCTTACCTCTTCATCACCCATATCCTTAACACTTTTTTATTTCTAGCTGTTCAGTAGCCCAGATAGCTATTTGCTATTTTTTCTGGTAAGTCTGGGAAGCATTTTCATTGGTAAGACGTTTTGTTCAGGCTTTTCTGATGAGTTGAGGTGTGAAAATCAGTGTGATGCTGCCCTGGAACCTAAATCTATCACCCACTGGAAATTAAAAAGGTCTAGTTGATTATTTAATTGCATTTTAACTGAATTCATCTATGCAAGTGATGCACATAGAAAAGAAATTGAATTTGTTTTGCCTGTTTTGGAAATTCTGAAATCTATAGATAAAGTGCTTCTGTGTTAGCTCAGCAAAGATGGAGAGCAAAGAGTTTTTGTGTTGGATCCTAAGGAAGATTCCACCTGAAGTCTTAAGAGCATATCTCGGATAAATGTTAGGATGATTTCCACCCCCCTCTTTTTTCCAAAGAAGAATTCCCCTTGAATGGTATTTTGACCTCTTAGCTTTTGTTTGCTCTGGCCCTTAGTTCTTTGAAAGACTGGAAACACAGACAGATTACAGTGTTACATACAGGAGTGTTTTTCAAAGAAGAATTTTAGGGCAGACACAAAGAATAGCTGATTTGACTGTGTCTTCTTCACAAGCCAGAAAATTCTAGTGCATGCCATGCAGTATAACAATGTGGAATAAATGCCTGTGTGCAGCTTCATGGAGTACAATCATCCTCTATTTGACATTCATACCACATTCATTCATGCAGTCTGTGCGTACTACACAAGAACATAAAATTGCTTGTCTTCTGTTTTCTCTTCCTTATCTTAACTCTATTTTTCAGTCAATGGGGCAAAATTATCTGACCACTGTGAAGAAATACAATGACAGTGTTGGTCACCAGTAAGTAAACTTCTAGACAATTGTTACTGAATATGAATGGACCTTTTCTTTTCAAAAGGAAATTAATTACTTTTTTCTGAAAAGTTCATATTTAATAAAATCCAAACCATTTACATTAGCATATCTGCTTCTTTAATAACATTGAATGAAAGAAATAAAAATGTTTCATGTTGAATTCTTCTTATATCACCACCCACAACATAGAACATACTTTCATCATCATGAAAATGTTGTTCTTTCTTTATTCATGAGTTTATACTACAGTATAAAATAGCATGCTAAAACCAAAATTCTTCAGCCATGTAAAAATGTAATGACAAGATCAGAACTGAATTTCTGAATTTTTGTCTCATTTTGGAATTAATCCAATTACAAAAATTATAACACGAGCAATTTTCCAAATAACAGATTTTTTTTAAAGTAAAATTTTTAAGTTAACAAAAATATCTCAATTATTTCATATCTCATGTCAGTATGATATGTAGTACAATCTAGTATATTGTTCATCTGCCTTTGTATTGCATTCCATCAATTTAATCTTCCAGATGACTGGAAGAAGCCTCATGTGTGCAGGCCCTGGTCCTCATGGGGGACTTTAGCCACTCCAATATCTGTTCATAGATCAATACAGCAGAGCACAACAAACCCAGGAAGTTTCCTGGAGTGTACCAAAGAAAACTTCTTGACACAGATGATTGAGGAGCTGATGACGGGAGCCACAGTGCTGGACATCATATTTGCAAACAGTGACCATGGGATGGTTGAGTTCAGGATCTGGAGAGGAGGAAGCTGATCAAAAATCCAGGACCATGACCCTGGACTTCAAGAAAGTAGACTTTGGCTGCTGTAGAGGTCTGCTTGGAAGAATCCCATCAGAAACAGCCCTGAAAAGAAGCAGGCCCAGGAAAGCTGGTTGATTTTCAAGGATCGTCTCCTTTAAGCTCAAGACTGGACCATCCTGACAAGCAGAAAATCAAGCAAAGGTGGCAGGAAGCCTGCATGGATGAACAAGTTGCTCCCAGCAAAACTGGAACACAAAATGGAAGTGTACAAGAGGTGGAACAGGCTATTACCCAAGAACAAAATAGAGAAACTAACCAAGCACGTACGGATGGGATTAGGAAAGCCAAAGCTCACCTAGAGTTGAATCTGGTGAGGGGAGTGAAGGGAAACAATAAGGGCCATACTCTCCTCAGTGGTGCCCAGTGACAGGACAAGAGGCAATGGGCACAAACTGAAATACAGGAAATTTCATTTAAATGTAAGAAAAAGCTTTTACTGTGAGGGTGATCAAACACTAGCACAGATTGCCCAAAGAGGCTGTGGAGTCTTTATCCTTGGAGATGTTAAAAACCCAATAGATGTGGCTCTGAGCAACCTATACTAGCAGACCTTGCTTTGGGCATAAGAGTGAGACTAGACAATCTCCAGAGGTGCCTTCCAACCTCATTCATTCTGTGATTCTGTGAAATAAGGAAAAAGGTAAGACATTTTTTCATAGTGATTCCAATTCCAGTTCCAGAGCTCTTTTATTTCATGTTCCTCTTTAAAATTGTTAATTGTCTGGGTCTTCGAACATAGAACCTAGCTCTAGTTATGAAATTATCCCTATCAAGAAATCCTTTCACCTCTCTGTGTAGCTTGAACCTAATCCATAACACCCGTTCATAGGCACATCAGATTCTGGAGTTAACTTGATATGAAGAACTATTCATTAGCTTTCAACCTGTATTCCAGCTCTGGTTTTATTTCTGATTTTTCTGTTTAACCTTAAGGGAATTATTTTATCTATCCTACTCATTTTACCTTTCCTTTTGTTCTGTCTGTTGCATTTCTTGTGAGAAGGAAGGAAAATAATCCGGCAAATCAGTCAGATGATATTAAAGGAATGTTGAAACATCACAAGTTTCACAATGTGGACCAATTCCAGGTCAAATAGCATCTCTTGCAATGGGTTTTCACCAGATTGAGAACAATGGTATTCTCCTCTCTGTATCAATGTGTGGTAATGAGATTCTAACACTAAAAGTCATAATGGTGCAGTTTTACCAATACTCATCATTGCATCATTGCAGTAATACAGGAAAATGTGTTTAGCAACATGCTAAAGAGTAGTATTATTCATGTTGCATACTCTGCAAGTATCTCAAAAAAGTTCTAAAAAAAAAGAAAAACATCTTAGGGAATTGAAAGTGTTTTAGAACTACCTTAATATCACAGTTTTAAAGATGTCACAAAACCGTCCTCCTGGAATGTCATGTACCAACTTGCTTATCCAAGATTTACTGTCATCTGAGGTATGTAATTTTTGAGTAAATCCTTTAATCTGAGGCTTTCTTCCCCTGAAATGCAGTAGCTCATGAATTTCTTGCCAGTGAGATGTTTATCTGATTATCAAATAGCATTATTCTTTTTGCTTCTGTGATTCATAGAAAAAGGGAAAAGGGAAAAGGGAAAGGGAAAAAGGAAAGGGAAAAGGAAAAAGGAAAGGGAAAGGGAAAGGGAAAGGGAAAGGGAAAGGGAAAAGGAAAGGGAAAGGGAAAGGGAAAGGGAAAGGGAAAGGAAAGGAAAAGGAAAAGAAAAAGGAAAAGGAAAGGAAAAGGAAAAGAAAAAGGAAAAGGAAAAGGGAAAAAGGAAAAAAAAGGAGGGAAGGTAAAGAGAAGGTAAAGGAAGGGAAGGGAATGGAAGTGAATGAAAAGTGGAAGGGGAAGGGGAAGGGGAAAGGGAAAGGGAAGGGCAAGGGGTAAGGGAAGGGGAAGGGGAAAGACAAGGCAAGGCAAGGTAAGGCAAGGTCAGACCCTAAAGGAAACAGCTGAAACAAAACATTGTCTGATACTCTTGCTTGCTGTTTCTCATCCCAGGGCTCCTTGCTATCTGGATTCACAGGAAATTGAAAAGTGCCTGCTTACTTTTGTATGATTTCAGTAAATATTTCTGTTGATTTGTTTTCTTAATCTACACCTCCTCTTTTATCATCCATTGTCATAAACATGTAGTAACTAATGAACACTCTAATTTCAATAACTGTACTACATCTTGTTTTCTTTCTCCTGACAACTCTAAGAATGATCTCCAAACGCAAAATCTACATAATTCTGCTTCAAAGTTTTATCAGGAATGTATTTTATTTTACAGAGTCCAAATAAGCAAATAACTAGTCTGTAAATACATTATAATTACAGATTACAGACTAATTAGAGAGTTATTTATGCCTGAAGATTCCGTACTAATTATACATGAAGTTATTATGGAAAAACTGGCAAGTGCTATAGAAGCAATTACTATAAAATTATAAGTAGATGCCATTTGATTTTATGATTATTTGCGCCATATGAAGTAACAAGTTGCCAAAAATCAGACCAGGCTGGTTTGTTGCATCTGATAGCTTTGACTTTTTAATAACATTAAGTCTCCAAGCATGCTAAGAAATGTTTTACAATTGCTCTGCAAAGGCACAGGCATCTGAGCACCTTCCCATAGTACATCAAGTGCCACAACAAACATCTGCTGTGTGGAGTTCATTCCACTCTAATCTTATCCTGGGAGAAAGAAGTGTAGTCTCTTCTTTCAGTCAAGTTTCTTTTTCTTTTTTTTTCATTTTTTTTTCCTTTTCTTTTTTCCTAACTATTGTTTTAAGGTGCCCTCTTGTCTATGTGCTTGTCAGAGATGGCAAGTTGTGCTCTTTCAGCTAGGATTGGAAGTAGTGATGCTTGTGATAGGCCCAGGATCCTGCTGGAGTTCATTTCACAGCCTGAGGACCAGCCAAGCAAAAGACTGTTTCCTGCACAAATGACTGAAAGTGTCCTTTTGCCTGAGGAGAATCAGAGCCAGCTATGGTTTTCAGTCTCAAGTTTTAAGTGGCTCAAAGGAGCCAGACATTCATCTGTTGAGAACATCTTGAATAATCAAAGAACAAAAAAAGGCTTAATACATTAAATTATATTAAAGAAAACTTTTTGTTTTAATTAACTATGTCTCCTTAATTAAAAAAGCCTAATTTCAGTGTGATAGTGAATAAATTATCATTTCAGTGCTGATCCAAAAACAAATAAACAAAAAAGTTCATGCTGTCCAAAGCTAAAGTGCATGTGTGCATGCATGAATACGTGTTTTCCTGCCAAATCTGTAATATTTGAATGAGGGAAAATATTTTATACAGCTGAAAGTGAAGTTGTTCATAGATGAACATTTGTAGCAAAAATCAGGAGAAGAAAAAGTTGACTCTGGAATGTGCTAGTGGTGGTCCATGATGTTCTTCTTAAGACACATTTTTAAGAAAGGAAGAAATCCAGCTCTCCACTCATTTGTTCCGGGAGGGAAGTCAACCTCATGATCTCAAGTGAGGATGAAGCTGTTGCATAAGTTTCTGACTCAATTAGGATTTAAATATTTCATAGCAAGTGAGACAGAGTCATTAGGAGAGATTGAGGGACAGTCAGACGCTTCAGAAGGTTTTATGAGGACACAGGAAAGTTTGTTTTAAACATTCTGTAGGTTCAGACTGAGGACTTGGATAGTGCTGTCCCCAGTAGACCCCAAACCCATAAACTGGAGGTGTTTAAGGAAGATGCCTCTCAGCCTTTCCTGTCAGAGCTGTTCTGCTTTGTATGTCTATTTTACTGTTCATTCTGCAATGTATGTTGGTGGTCAAGACACCATCCTGAGGGACAAACTGCCTTGATCCCAGTCACTTTTTAGTTAGTATTTCATGCAACGGAGCACAGTTTCAAGAAACAGCACTGGAAACATAAAAAAAAAGCAGAGCAGTTGGAGCACTCTCCTTAGGGGTAATGGGAGAAGAGCTCCAAACCATTTACAGAGAACTAGGACTGGTCCCTCACAGGCTGGTCAGCACTCATTCGGTCACTGGATAAAAGAGAAACAACCTCTGTTCCAGTTCTTTTGTGAATTCAGCTGGGAACTGTGTTTTTGTTCTCTCCCTACCTCTGGCTGAAATTATTCAGTGAATTAAGGTCAAATTATCAAAGCAGTTTTAAGATGTCTATAATGCCATTGTTGGTGAAAAATTTATGCTCTGAAAAAAAAGTGTTCAGGTCTATATTTAAGACAACTTAGATTATAACTGCTTTAAAAGCTTCCTCTTTCTTTAATTCAAAGGAGACAGGATGAATAGTGCTACCTCACTGTAAAGGGCTGCTTTCTCTTGATTATTCTTTTTGTCACATTTAAGATGGTTGAAACATTTTAATATGTTATTCATCCTATGGGCGAACTGATCACTGTCTTTTGTATTACATAGTAATCATCTCTGGAGGTTGCCACTGAATCAAATGGGTCAAGTTTTCAAAAAGTATTCACTAATTTTCATTGTTCCTGCACTTTGGTATTCAATATGAAGGTATTTCAAAAGCTTATTGTTTGGAGCAGCAACCAACTACAGCTCCTGCTAGAGTCAGTGAGAATGGTGGTGAGTTAACCCACATTATTGGGTGGGCTTAAAAATATTAATCATATGGGCCAGATAATTAGGCAGTGTAAATAATTTCAAAAGAGCTGTTTCAATTTAGACCAGCTGAGGGTCTAATGCATGGAGTATTTTCACCTAAGTAAAGTCCTTGAGGAACTTTTGCCCTTTTGAATAAGTTCCTTCTCCTTGTGCCTTCAGGGTTATATTGTTTAAAAAAAGGATAACACATTAATAGCAGCAAAGCTATTTTATGAAATCACAGTGGTTTTTCTTTACATAGCTATTACAGGAAAATTGCTTATAACATAAGGCCATGTTTGTAGAGAGAGAGGTGCTTAATATTATTTCCACAAACAATTCATAAGTTTCAGAGAGAGCCTCATGGGAACTAGTTATTTATATTGTGTTTGGTGCATGTAGTACCATTTCCTTTTCTAGTATTTTAGACTTCTCACTGTGACCCAGAAGTGTTCAGCATTATTAAAAAAAAAAAAAAAAAAGGAAGCAGAGACTGTGTTTACCTTGTTTGAGCTCTCTATGCAAGTCCCCCTGCATGCTAGTACAGAGGAAATCATGTGGACTGGAGTCCTGATACTTTGACAGAAGGGAATTATGATGCCCATTTTCTCCATCCCTAGTGGTCATTAATGTTTTATGAAGGAAAAAGGAACATTTTGACATTTGGTAAGGACAGTTTCTAATTAAGGTTTGGATTCAACAAGGCATTTAAATTCTAATGGGACTTAGACACATGCCTGGCTGGAAACCTGCCCTGCCCTGTCCCAAATTTTCCATCTAACCACTAAATATCAGAATCAGGTTCTTTCTTATTCAATCTTCTACTGACCTCCCGAGCTTTTCTCAGAGCAGCCTATCTCGCGAGACAGACTGAGAGGCTACTGCTATTCAGTGTATATTGTCAGGCTTTGTTATACACAATCTACACTACAGGCACTGAGCATAGTTAGAAACAGAAAAAATAAGAGGTACTGGACTAAGCGGTAAGACCAAATTGCTCACTGAAGGCAGGTCTCGGGGAAGTATATCATCATCTAGGTTGTAGGCTCAGCCTTGCAGACAGTGTAAATACACATATGGGTCTTTTGCTGACAATGCTTAAATCAGAGAATGTGTTTTGAGTGACAGAGCTACAAATTTAAGTTAAACATTTAAAATTATAGCACTGATTAGATTATTCCAACACAGTTAGAATAAATAAGATGTGGGAACTTATTAAAAAAAAAAAAAGAAAAAAACAAAAAAAACCAAAAAAACCCCAAACAGGTTGTCTGTAAATAAGCTGTGCTGTCTAGCTGTACACCTTTCCCTGGTGAGAATAATGTTGAGCAGACATTTCTAGTGCTCAGCCTGGAAGATGAATAATGTTTTAGGATGTCTTTAAGTAACCTAAGTTGCAAGTGTGAAATACGGCATATTGCAATTGTATAGAGTGAGAATCAAATTTCATTGTTTTTAGATGCTGGAAGATTGCACTGCCCTATTTACTTTTTAGGTTGTTTTATGTTAGCATTTTTCCATGTGCTATCCTGCAAGTGAAAAAAAAAAAGCTATTGAAGTGAGTCCTGTTAATGTGGTAAGGCTTACTTACCTAGGTCCAGGAAAATAGGGAAGACAGACCTTGAGAGGAAAAGTCAAGACAGACTATGACATAAAGTTGAACAATGGTACTGCTGTTTGCCAATGTGTTTAGGTAGAAGAGTGAAACTTTCTCAGTCCTTCGGAGGAGTTGTTGCTGATATACACCTCAGCGGGTTGTGCTGCAGATTAGAGTAGGTTTTTTTGTTCCAGGTGTGTAAGTTCAACAAAGTTTATGTTTTCAGACCCAGTCGTTTGTCTATGTCTTGCATTGCCTGGCTTGCGGTATCTCCTCTCTCAGAATAAAGATGTTTCTGAATAGACACGCAGAGGTATTTTGCTTTTCCCTACACAGATGCCAGAGGTTCTTCAGAGAGTTCTGAATTACTGTCTGGGAGCCTGCTGTCTAAAACCTAGCCACTGTGGTGTTCAGTTGTATTTTTTTTTTAAATTTCTTTCAGCTGTTACATACTCGCTAATTAAAACATTTATCCTTCATTCTCAGTTCTAATACCAGTTATATTTAATGTTGTTTTATCCTTTTGCCATTTCAGAAATATTAATGGGACATAGATCTGTTTACAGTTTGGTCATTTGCATGGACAAATGAGATCTCTTTCTTATAGTAGTTTTAAATACAGTACAATAAAATGTCCTCCATTGTAAAGTCTTGATTTGTGCTGGTGAAAAAGAGCATATGAAGAGGACATTTCACAAAGAATATTTTGCAACACTGGAACATTATAGTGATCTCAGATTACATTGTTTTCAAGCCATGTGAATGGCAAAAAATGGTTTACAATTTAATGCTCATCAGTGACAAAGTCCTCTTATTTATTCTGTGAAAAGAGACATTCTACAGCCTTATGTTTACAGGATGAATAGAAATGTGAGGGAGGTTACTGATTCATTTTTATGTAATGGAAACTCACAGAAGAAAGAAAAAAAAAGTTATCTGAAGTTCACTATATCACAATTAAAGGCCAGACCTAATGTAGACAGTCTAACTACTCTAAGACATTGCACTGCCCCAAATTACTCTGAGCATCTAATGTTAGAAATGTATCGTTTCCTGAAATGTGAGGATCTATACTTCAAAGGCATCTAGTAATTTGGACAAGAAGGGGAGGAAGTCAAAATACAACTCACAGAATGCACCATATGTTCAGGAATTACTAAGCACAAGTTTTCTAAAAATCCTTCCCCTTAAAGAATCACCTGCTGGATCCTCAAAGCAGAGAGGTAATGAAGAGTCCCTGAAAACAACATTGACCCTCTATTGTTTCAGCTGAATCATGGCCTTTAACACCCTTTCAGTTATTTAAGAATATGATTCTCATTAAAGAGTGAGATCTAATATTTGAAACATTTCATAGAATGGTTTGGGTTGGAAGGGACCTTAAAGATCATGTAGTTCCAACCCCCTGCTACAGGCAGGGATACCTTCCACTAGATCGGGTTGCTCAAAGCCCCATCCAACCTAGCCTTGAACACTTCCAGGGAGGAATTTATGTTGCAATATTTTATTTTTATTTCATAATTGTTACTGCTTCATCTCAAACACTACATGACATTGCCCTTTGGTAAGTTTCAAATTCTAGATGTCAAAGTCATTGTTTTAACTTTTCATGTTCTAACATAGCATATTGCCTTTATTCTTTTAACTTCTAGCAACAGTTTTCAATAATTTACCATATTTTAAATTATTACATCTTAACAGTATGATTCAAAGCTTCTAGTAGAAAACAACGCCATCAGAAATTTTTTCACCAATTCTGGTCATTAGCTTTTTTTTGTTGTAAATGTCATTGCCTTCAGGTGAGTCTGTGCCATACACAGTAAGCCACCCAGATACCAGTGCTAGCAAAATCATAGCTTTCCTATCAGGTGAACTGATAGAGTTCTAAAAATTTGGGTTCTGCTGCCTCAGTAGGAATAATCTTATTGCCTGTATCACATCATTAATTCAATATTGTGTTATACTCTGAGGACTGTTATGTACTTCACATGCATACCACAATGGCAAGATGTAGCCCTATCTTTTTTAAATGTAAAAGCGGTAAATAAAACTGAAATTGTTTTTCTTTCATACAACATAAAAGTGAAGTATTTGGGTATCTCTGCTAGGAACAAAAAAAAAGAAAAAAAAGTTTGCATTTCATACATGTAACCTTAGTGTTATAAATTACTCCATTTGGCTTGAAGATGTTTATGGTTGCCTGCAGCTCTTCAGCTATAATTAAAAGCGTTTCAGGTCACTCAGTCTGCATTTTTAATCCTTACAGCTCCAGGGTGCTTATCATATGGAAAGATTTTGTTATGAGGAAGAGGATTCAGCACTTAATGTATTTTGCTTTTTACTGTTAGCACCTAAACAAAAAAATGGTTTTTGTTCACTTGTTTGGTTAGATTTTGTGCTGAAGAGAGTAAGTAATGGCTTTAACAACAATAAAATGATTTACACAATGAGCATATACCTGTGGTATGGAGATTTTCCTGAATTTTTTTAGGGGGGGGGAGGGGCGGAAGACTGAGACATATCAACGATAGGCATAGGAAATTATCCTCAGCTAAATGAAGCCCCTTCTTTCCACCCCTGCAGCTAATAAGATCTTAAAGGGAACATTCTTCAGTCTGAGGTCTTTTACACCATAAACACAGCAGCAGCCTCAAGTAGGTGGAGAATTCCTGCACTGCTAAATCATCAGCGAAGGATCGAGAAAGTACATATTGGAAGGTAGTGCAGAATCATCTTGTTCTTTGTCTTAGTTTTGATCATCAGCTGATCAGGAAAGCAGGATAAGGCAGAAAATGTAGGCATATCAAAAGAAACAAAACAAACACCATAAGAAGTGGCAAGAATTTTCATTGAAAATCTCTTTTCCTTCATTTCCTTCCCCAACAAATCCTTGATATTTTCTTTTCCCTGAACAATGCCTGTCAACAGTCACACTTCACATTTGTTTGGGAAGCTCTCACCAACTGTAGCCTCAGTCTAGGTAGGAGTCATATGATTAAATTTGAAAGTTCACAGTGTAGGTACTGAGAAAAAAATTACAGTAATTCCCTTTTGAGGGAATAGCACCCTGGACAGCAGAGACAATGAAACTGAGGATCTTTTTCATCCAGGGGGTCTCATCCAAAGTTGCAATTACTGTATTGACTAAACTTCAAGATCTCCCTCAAATATAATGGGAGTCAGGATGGCAAACCTACATAAAGACACATGCAAGGGAGGGTGACAGGGAGAAATTTATGTCTCCACAGTGGTTTTGTGTTTTAGAGATATCTCATGTGACCACCAGCTGCTGCTCCAGAATAATGTGGATCTGCTCTAAATCCATTGTCACACTGGCCAGAACCATGCAGAGGTCTTGGATTTCCTAAGTTAACTCAAAACGCACTATATTTCAATGCTTAGGTAAATTCCCTTAATTTAGGGAAGATGAGTTTGATATGCCAAGAAACATGTCCACACCTCCACAAGCTCTTTATATCATGTAGGCATGTAAAATAATGTTTCTGGAAGACAGGTGAACACTTCTTTCAGGAATTTCCACATTACACTAACCCCTTTTTTCCCAGTCTACTGTGGCCATTTTATTTTATTTCCTTAAAAAAAAAAACCAACAAAAACCAAACCAAACCAAACAACAACCTGTGGTAAAATACCTTTACTATGAGCACAGATACTCTCACATCACTCTGTGACATTAAAAAGAATCTTATCTGTCCTAAGAGAACAGATTTCAAGAAGAAAAAAAAAAGACAAAAATAACCTCTTGTTTATAACCATTCAAAAAATAAATGTACCATTTCTTTCTGCTTAATAAGACACATCAGAAAAGCCAAACATTAGGAGCTGAGCCAACTGTGGTAGTTGCTGGAGCTGCAAAACTCAATTTCTTGACTGATGGAAGCCTGTATTTAAACCCAGGGCATGAAAACTGGGCTTGAAGAAGAACTTGATGCAGTATAGAAGAGGAGGGTGAAGAGACGGAGGTGGACAGGCTATATATAAAGTGAGGTCTAAACAGTACAGAGGGGAAAAAAAGAAAACAACAACCCCTCGAAACCTAAACAAGCAAAGAGGATAAAGAAAAAAGAAAGAAATAGCCACATGGTCACAAATCTCCAAGTTTGTCATCTGCAAGTTGAATCATCATAGTCACTTAAGAGCACTGGAGGTGAACGTGTCGATGTAATTCACCAGTTGAAAACATTGTTTGAAGGACAGTCCTTGAAGGATCCAGAAAAGGGCTTTTCTCCAAGTTATTTTCCTGTCTGAATGTTCATTCACAGTGAAAAATGTGACAGCAAAATAAAATAGCATTGTTGTTTATAAATGTGCCATTAATTTCAAAGTCCTTAGTTACAATAGTTAGGAACTGCAGTATGTGGCTATATGTGTATGTCTTTATGACTTTGAAAACACAGAAATATTAACCAATTCCTAAAACACCACTGAGCTTTAAGCAATTACTAGCATCCCTCCTTTACCATGGGAAATGAGGAATAGAGAGGAGACAGACTTTTCCTGAAGTTACACAGGAAACTCTGGAGACAAGGGAGGCAAGGGTGATCACAAAGCTTAGGACATAGAGTCAGGATTAATGCAGGACCTTGGAGGGATTTAAATGGTCTTGACTTATCATTTTGGAGCAACCTGCTGAATGCAACATCAGGCTGGAGTGACTCACACAGCCCAGACAGCCAGATTTCTGATGCATAAAATAATTCTAATAATTCCTGCTCTGGCTGTCTCACCAGTCTGTGTCGTGAAGCTTGCCAAATTGGGAATTTCCTTAGGAAGACTAGAGATGTCAAGCCTGATTAAGTAAATAATTGCTTATGGAAGAGAGAAATAAACAACTTTCCACCACAAGGACCTTTGTTGAAATTCTACAATCTTTATTAGTGATCAGTGTTGACCAGTTGTCATCATGGCATCTCTTTGCCCACTCTGGACAAGGTGTGCACATAGAGGATTTGGCCTCCTTGGTATATCACAGTGACTGGAGTTCAGGCAGAGGACTTGCCTCTTTCCATGTCCCTGCTTTGAAGCTGGCCAATGGTATAGTTTTTTGAGAAGAGGGGGGGCAGCAGGTTGCAATTTCTATGGCCTAAAAATAACAGCTTTTAAATTGATGCTGAGAAGGTGGAAAGATACAACAATAGAACACAAGTGAATACTCTGTAAGAAACTGGAAACTGAAATGGAGAGATATGACCTGACATACAGAATCAGCACAACTGGCACATGATTTATTGATTATTGCCTGTCATATGAGAGGGCCTCAGCTAGCTGAAAAGCACAAAGCAAAGTAGTATTTTTCTCTCTATAAAATTTGGCATTTGGAAATTACATACACTTTACCTTTACAGTGATTACTTTCTCCACACAAAGGAATATGTGGCTTTGCTTTTGAAGGCAGGCATGGTGCAAACAGTGTGATTTTTTAGCTGTCAGCGCAAAAAGATGTGGATTATATTATTGATTCACACAGAAAACTTGGATGGCAGGAAAAATACTTGATTGGGAGCAGATGAGTGCAAAATCTGCATGCATTTGTGAATATGGAACAAGATATTGCAAGAATACAGAAAACGCTGCCACGAACAAAACCAACCTTTTATGTCTAGTTTTGTCTGCATGAACTTCTGAGGCACTCTTTTGTGATCCTGCTTTCTGTCATGATTTGGACAGTAACATGTACAATCTGTACCCCTTACCCTGAAAAATGACTTCAGGGTAATATATCTGTAGCAAAATAGCCCAAAAGAAAATATTCACACAGTGAGTGATCCAACTGCAGCCTTTTTGAAGTCAATGGAAATTTGACCTCCAGTATCTTTGATCTGACATCAATAAACTGCAGGAAGTTCAGCAGAGGCCACCAAGATGCTTGGGGCTGGAACACTTAGCTTGTGAGCAGAGGTTGAGGACCAAGTGCTTATTCAGCCTGAAGAAGAGGTGGCATTGGGGGGATGTAGCAGCAGCCCCAGTACACTGTGGGGAGATCACCAAGAAGATGGACCCAGGCTCTTCACAGCGGTGTGTGGTGGAAGGATGGGAGACAGTGTGCATAAACTGAAAAAAAAAAAAAGATTCAGATTGGATATAAGGAGAAAAATTTTCCCCTTGAGGACAGTCAGACAGTAGAGCAGGTGGTCTAGAGAGGTTGCGTTATCTCCATCTTTGAAGGTTGTCAAGACCCGATGGGATAGAGCTGTGAGCAACCTGGTCTGACCCTGTAACTGACCCTCTTTGAGAAGGAGTTTGGGCTGGGGACCTCCTGAGGTTCCTTCACACCTGAGTTATCCTGTGATCTTCATACCTAAGTGTTTCAAGATCTCATGTTAGCACAAGGATGTATTAGTGGCATGCATACTTACCAGAAGATTAAATATAGAAATAACATTAAAAAAATACGCAGTTGTTTTGTTTTGTTTTGTTTTGTTTTTCTTAAGGTGGTTGTATCAAATTTCATAATTGGAATGTTTTATTAAAATATACTTGATTTCTACGTGAGAATGTTTTCAGTTTTTCACAGAACAAGTCAAACTGGTACATGTTGGTGCTTGGACATTAGAATATACGTGGGCTTTAAAGAAGACTGCTCTCTCTCATTTATGGTAATGATGCTTTCACATATATAACTGGTATCCTAGAAACTATTGCAAACTGACATTTATGCATCACATTTAACGAAACTAAAACCTTCTTTACAGTTACCTTTTTTTACTTGAGAAAAAAAATAATGATTTCAAATTTTGGATAGGATTTTTAAAATCATTCCAATATAAGTATTTCTTGGAGTGTAATGGAATATGCACACTACAAATCCAGGAACACTGCAAACTCAGAATAACCTATATTGTTTCAATAAGTATCTCTGAATGAACATGCAGGATATTATCGATCTCCTTATAGGCTGCTAAGGGGCCTGACTACTGATATCCAAATTGTTTTCTTAGAACAAGAAAGGGTATCTCACTATCTAACAGTGCAATGCACTGTCAATTTAGCCAAAGAGATCTGTCAGCATCCTGAGTATATCTCTACAGGGTTCAGGGCATTGTTCTTTGCCTCCACAATGCTGTTAACTAAACAAAAACTAGCCTAAATATCAAAACCTCAAAGTAATAAGTTTAATTTACTTTCTTAGAGGCTCAAACATCATTTTAATGGGGTCTAATTAAGACTACAAATAAAATTAGCAGGGAAGTATTTCACATAATGCTTATCTTATAAAATATTTGTATTATTTTCTTTTTAATTTCATTATCATTTCTACTTACATATTCTTAGAGGATTTTTTTCATTTATATCCATTTGAATGATGTAGACCTGGTTTCAGTATCTACTATTAGTCTGGAGGCCCTCTGTTCATATGAGTGATTTAATGATCAGATCATCTAGAACTGAACCCTATCTCATAAAGCTGACAAATCTTAAATTCAAGTTTTTGAAATTTAGTGCCTATTTTTCTAGCCAGACCTGCAGACTTCTACTGAAATTATTTCTTAAGAATAGTTCTAAAGGATAACCCTTAGCTCCAGAAAGCTATTTCAAGATGATGCAATTGTGCACCACCAAGTCTGCATACAGAAAAGAAAAGTTAATGAAATACATGAGAAAGTGATAACATTTCCTCGGCATTTTCTCAGGAAAGCAAAATGGAGAATAATAAGAGTCATAGACTCAGCACTGATAGATCATTTTTGCTGTATAGTTAATCAAAGGATCAGACCCATTAATTATTGTGTCCTTAGCATTTTGAATCATTAACTGACAAGTCTTCTAGACAAGCAGGAAGAAACTACACATGGGCTATGAAATTATACAGCATAGCAAAATTCATTCTTGGTATGAAGAAACAGCCAGTGTTATTATCTTCCATGTCCACCTCTTCCTTTATTGTTTCCCATTTGTTAACCTGTGTATGTAGTTTAGAGGACATTTTCCTCCTTTCCCATCATCTGTCAGTTTAGGGGTTAGAATAGGGTCAAATGGAGCCCTGTAAATCCTGCAGTTTTTATAACTTGAGTTTATAGTTTTCTGTTCCAGATTTGTTTTCTATTCAATTTCAGGACTGGCCAAGGATTATTTAGTTTCTAGGGTGTGATGCATTTGGCACAGCATGGCTTAGACTGGCTAGCTATTGCCTCTGCCTATTTCAGCTGCAATTTTTTGCAGTGAACTATTGAGCTCTTACTAGGGCCCTTAAACTAGTAGAAATGCCTGCAGCAAGAATAATAAAAGCATTGATGCAGATTCTGAGCTAACTGAGAATCACAGGCTACAATCTGAAAGTAGTATGAAAAATGATAAATTACCATGATCCCATGGCTAACATACGTCCAACAGTCCTTTCTAGCCAACAAAAGCAGAGAGATGGCCTAGTTACAGGCCTAGCATGAAGGCAGCAGACAAATTCTAACACTTTCTTATACTTTGTTCCCTTGTGCTTTAAGAATATCGATATTTATTTTAAGAAATTGCAAAAGAGAAAAGTAATTGGAATTTTGCCAGGTTAGGCACTGGTATGTAGCTGTGGACCAAAATAGATGCATGGCTTCAGAACCTCAATTTGAAAGCAAAATGCCAAAACATCTCCAGAATCTCCACCTCAATCGAAAAACAATGGACAATGAGAGAAAATTCACAATAAAAAAATGTGGGCCTCTGGTCTGTGTAAAACTGTGCAAGGTCCACTCATTGAGCTGTCAGAACTAGTGGGTCAGTGGCTGCGTCATTATGTATGGTGCTCTGAGAATAATATATATGATCTCCTTGTGTGTCTTCTCTGCGACTCTAACCTCCCCTCAAAATATTCTTGGAATCCACAATCCAGATGAAATCAGATTTGTTAAAGGGAGGCAGATTGCAAAGATATTAATTCCTGGAAATGTTATGGAAAAGATGTTTGGAATATGCTGCTGGGAAGAGCCTGGGAGCTCAACCTTTATTTGGCAGCAACAAGACAGACAGTTTGAATGTCCCAAAGAATCAGTCAGACATCTTTATAAATGCTAGTGAGTGCAACCAGAGTACGTGAAGCCATGGGAAACCAGAGTTCCATTTGTTCCAGTGCTCATGTGAAGGTTTGGGTGCCATAAAGAAGAGACAAATAGGCTGAAGCAAATCTGTTTATTCCTCCTGGTCAGTCCATTTTTGAAGCGGAAGGAAATGAAGTCTGTATGCCATACATCTGAGAGGACACAATCATGCATTTTAATAATACTTTTATTACAGAAGCTTTGGAGGAGCTCAGAGACCATTCCATTGGGCACTGTATAGTCCAAGATATTCTCTGCTTGAAAGTGTTTGAAAAAAGAACAAAAAAGAGAGAAAGGGCAATGTTAAATAGAGGGGAGGGGGGAGAAGGCGAGAGATCGAGGGGGCAAGGTTACATTTAGTGCACTACTAAATTATGTTTGGTTTGTAGTGAAAAAAGAGTAACTTAAAATATGACCATTACAATTAATTAACAGGAGAGGAACTGAATCACATAGACACAGTCAAAAATTGAAGAAGAAATCTGTACAGAACTAGCAACTCCCAAATACACAACTCTGGTTTTAAAAATAGATTTGCTAGCAAATGTATACGTTTTGGTTAGGGATGTATGATTTCTCTTAGTTCTCATAGTCTGGATGAGCATACAAGTTCATTAAACCTGAATGTTTATTCAGGTTAAGCTTTCAGAATTCATTACATTCCTGCCACAATTACTAAATTCACTATAAAATTTTATTAAAATGGGGTAGAAAGATATGCCTACCTAATTGCAGGAGGCTGAAGAGTAAGGAAGACACAATTGTCCACATGACCCAGCAACTGTGTCATTCCAGCCCCCCACAGTGTTATCTTAAATATTATTATTCCATGCTCTAGCTGTAAAAAGAGAACATTTATGAAAGTGTGGCTTTTGTTTTATGTCATTCCACTCCAAAGCAATGCATAACCCACTAAAAAAAAAGGTCTAAATTACCCTTTCAGACAAAACTTGTACAAGGAAAAAATAAACCAATAACACAGTGAGTTTTATTTTATTAGTCTGAAACCATAAGCACCAGCCAGTATATGTTATACTAGCTAAACCAAAGATTTCAATTGCTTCTGCAGTTCAGTGATTCACTCAAAGGTTTTCTCTCAGCAGCACAACAACGCTTTTGTGCAATGTCATCTTGATTGTTTTCCTTTATCCTCTTTCTAGTCTTTAATCATGGTTTGTCTGACTAACCTAAGAAAATAACTTTAAAGATCAGCCTAAAAGCATTTCCATATTCTGTTTTGGTTTTCACTGTAGTTTGCCAGAAGCCTGACCCTGCTTAAATGCTGGTAATGTAACTCCTCTTGAAAAGAATGATACTCCCATATGTACAGCTGGGTTCTCTCCTTACTTGTTACCTGCAAAATATCTGTGTGGGTGGAGCAGAAGAGCTATAGTGACAAATGTTTTGATTCCTTAAGTGTGGACAAAACAGTTCTCTTAAAAAGACTGAGTTTTCAGAAAGATCCAAGCTCTCACCCTAATCAGTTTGGTGTCCTAGGTTGTACACCCAAACAGAGAAGCATCCAATCATTTCTAGAAATGTAAAGACACTTTGAGTTTTTCCCTCCCTACCAGTTGTCTCCTCCTGTTTCAGTAGATGCTGAAGTTACACTGTAAGGCACAGTAGCACGGTGTTTTGCTTAAGACAAGCAAATTTTATGTGTATAATTCTGGATCAGTTAATGTATTTGACTGTAAATTGCACCCAGGTTAATTCACACATTCATTTCACTTCACAGATCTCTCCTGATACTCCAATCACAGCTGCATATGATTTAGGGTCAGTCTTTTGCAGAAGTCTTAGTCTCATGTGATTTTAAAAGGAAATGAACAGATCTTGAAAAGCTATCCAGCAAACATTTAGCAATTTCTTCCAATTCTCAGCTGGTGTAAATTGAGATGGTGCCATTGATATGAAAGACTAAATTTACATCCACTGAGAGTATGGCGCTTGTAATTTGCTCTTTGTTCCCTACTGCATGAAAGTTTTCCCAAGTGCACAATTCATAGATTTATCTCTAGTTAAAGAATGACCAACTAAAGGTCAGAAAATGCCATCTCCACAGCCCCGCTCTGAAACATTAACCACTTCCTGTTCAGGCAGTCAACAGCTTATATAGAGATATTCAAATATATGCATATATTTAATAAAAACTTATAGAAGGATATTCTAAAAATATACCCTTTAACAGGTGAAAAATGTCTTTATGAAATTAATTTCCTAAAACTATGATGGAGAGTGCTTAAATTATAAAAAATGCACTTTACACCTGGAAAAGTATGAATGATTTAAATGAGATAAGAATTGAATCTGGGAAAAACTGTAACCATCATCAGTTAATAGACTTTATTTCACTGAATTGAACTAAGCTTGAGTTAATTTGCAGTCCATTCACCAGAAACTATCATAGCTTGGCTGTGATGGAAACACTTTTATCACAAGACATAATGCAGTGAAATTGTAGGATTAAGAGAAATAAGGTGAAGGAGAAAATTTGACATACACACAGGCATACATTCCAAGGGAAAAAGTTTTCAACAGCAGCTTTACTGAATTGATACTAATAATTCATAAAACACAGGGTCTCCACTTGGAATTCAGGTTTTGCTGTGCTAGATACTATGCACAAATATTTCCAAAAGATGGTCAGTACCCTAGAAAGTTTACAAGCCTAATTTATGATAAAAACAACAGTTGGATAAAACAAACAAATCTAATGAGTGCAATCTGTTTCCGTTATTAAAAAAGATAACTGAGAAGCAACTTGATTATGGTTCATAAATACCTCCAGAGGGAGGAAATAGAAGGTACTTAAGTAGTCCTCCATGTAGCAAAGAAAGGCATAACAAGGAGCAGTTGTTGGAAGTAAAATCCAAACAAATGCAAATGAGAAATCAATCAGAAAATCATAGTAAAGATGATTAGTCCGAGAAACAAAGTATTGAGAGGAGTGGCAGGTTCTCCATCTTTTCAAGCTTTCCAGCTAAATCTGAAAGGCAATAACAAGACAAGGGTTGGTCATACAGCACTTAGGTCATTGCCACACAGATTTTTGCAGGCAGATGTCAATTTGTGGTACGCTCCAAGGCAGTTGGAAGCAGTGCATCTGTATTGAAAGCCATTTGCCCAATTTAACACAGCACACCTCTCAAACCATGACTGCATCTGCTTGCAAAAGACCATGTGGAGTTGCTGGTACAAGTGTGATGAGGTGGGATTTTACTATGGGCATTACACAGGAGGCCAGACCAGGTGGTAGCTGAAATAAAAAATCTACAAGATAGCAGTCAGATTAGCAGCAGTAAGGAGAGTTATCAGCTACCCATTTGCAAACAATGTGAAACAAAGCTGAAAAGATGTTTTAGCTATTTCAGTTCTTGTGAGCAGCAATATTTTTGTGCTTTGAAGATAAACCTTCTGAAGGAAAGCTATGAGCTTGTAAACTGGCTTACATCTCAGCCTTTGATAAGTTTTAGTTCTCTCCCAAAGTCACAAGACTGAGCATCTTGTATGATTTCAAGAACAAGCCTTAACACAGTCATATCTTTTTTCCCCTATTTTGACAGTGGCATAGTATAATTGGCCTTAGTCTTGGTATATTGCATGAGATGTCCAAGATGTCCATCAAAATACCAGTGGTACCTTCTCAGTTCCATGAATTTTCTTCTCCCATTTTTAGAAACACTTGTCCAGTTGTGCTGCTCAGAGCTACAGTACACGGCAACATCACAGCATAACAGTTCTGGAAGAATGTGAGGACTTTTCTGTCATAAGGTTGTCATTCTCTGACAACCTGGAAAATTCCCACAGACAATTTAATTTTCTTTTGTTTTCAGTGCAGACTTTTCCTTTAGAGTTTCCTTTTGGCCATTGTTTCCTTTTGTTTCTAGGCTATCTTTGAGGTGGCTTACAGTGTCTCTTTCTGACCGATTTGAAAACACTTGCACAAGGGTTTGGAAGAGACTTTTGGAATTTACAGAGTGTATTTTCACAAAAAACGCCAAAAGCAAAACCAAAAAAAAATAACCCAAACCAAACCCAAACCAAAAAGACAAACCTCCTTGTAATTTAAAAGGCTGAAGTTCTACACCTGATGTCACTGATGCCATATAGATACGTAAAATACTTTCTCTATGCCTTATTTTATATTTTCTTCCCCCTCTTTGGTCCTACTATTCACATATCTTCCTTTCATATTCCATTCCACCTATTTGGGATTAACACTTGAAAACTCAGTCCTAAATGGTAATTGAAGATTATAACTTTTCTAACAGATTCTTTTCTCCACTGTTTACTCCACTTTACTCCACAGATTTTAGAACTTGAACTTTATTGGAAAAACATGGGAAATCTACATAGAAAATTATTCGAAATCAGGCCAGATGTGCCTCCCAAAATTTTTAATTTGGAAATTACAGAAAAAATAGATATCTGTATTTGAAAATTGTCACATTAAAAACAAACAAACAAACAAACAAACAAACAAACAAACAAAAACCCTACTACCATTTCTTGCTCCATATTAAGAAATTCTGTTTATTAACAAAAAAATTGAAAACTAAACCCAAAAACCATTTTTCCCCTTTTTCTAAAAAAAAAAAAAAAAAAGATGGAAAAATTTGACTAAATGGGATTTGGATTCTTTTCCACACTGAATTACCTGCTGCAGGCTTTGCGGTACCAGCTGTGTCCAAAGATGTATGGGTTACAGCTGCATCATCCTCAAGGTGCAAGATTTGACATGGTATGAAAGGGTCAGGGCTTTTGAAAAAGGCAGAAATAAAGATAACTTGTGGGATGCAAATTTCAGGGCTATCTCTCAATCCCACTGCCTAGATTCTCTTTTCTTAGCAGTGTAGTTTCATAGGAAGCTTTGTTGCTAGAGGCAAAAACTTCATCTCACACCCTGAGAGTAAAGATGTAAAAGGGAATTACACCTTTTAGCGCTGCCAGCAATTTTATCCTATATCCATACTAGGAAATTAAATTGTACCAGTTTCCACTCCCAATAGGCAGTTTGCCAAAGGCCAATCTGTTTTACTTACATGGGCATAGGCCATGCATGCATAGGTCCTATGCATGTCTGAATTACAGGTATAAGCAGCACCTCTAAGCCTAATTCCCTAAGGGGAAGGAAGTCCACAAGCCTCTAATGGAGAGAGGAGGAGGAAGGATGTTTTTTAATTTAAATTGTTTCCTTTTCCCACTCTTTCCTCCTACCCCCTACCATTTGTTCTCCAAGAAATAGTTGCAACAACTGTGCAGTCAGATCCAGGAAAAAAATACAATAGAAGGGAACTAACACATTAGAGTAGTAGATATAAGACACTATTTCTAACACATTGGGTTTTGTAGAGAAAACAGTTTCATAAATTCCTTAACATGTATATCTCAAATGCCTCTGATGGCTAATAGTTTAATTTGCATCCATGATTTAATCTTAATCAATCAAAGAGAATAGTACTGAATACAGACTTAGTGCAAGGATTGAAAGGCAACTGTACTAAGATGTAGCAATAAACATCCCAGCCTGATCCTCCTCTCATTTGCCCAGGTGGAAGTCAGGAGCAACTCCACTCTAATGAATGTAGTCATACTGGAGTAAAACTGGTGTAAACAAGAGTAGGCTCCTGCTGTATAAGCTGAAGCAATTTCAGACTTGGCACTAAATTCTGATAAACATGCTACAGTGCAGCTGTATATTAAATAACCAATTTAGAACAAAAACAAGCCGCTAATGCCTGCATTTTTCTTCAGACTGATAGGTGGCTGAAATACAGTATTTCTGAAATAAATGACAGGGAGTGTTAGCTTTTGAAACTTGTTTTCTTCAGTTGCCTATAATAACAGTAGAAAATGAAGGAAAAATTGCCTTAGATTCACAGAAAAGAATATGCTTTTATGCAAAAGATACATCAGACCCTGATACATATAGGGAATTCAAGACTTCTGGGCTGAGATCCATAAAGGTGTTTAGATACCTAACTCCTGTTATAGAACACCTAAAGCCCAGCCTGGGGAAGAGGGGAAGCAGGCTACAGGAGTGTTTGAGTAGGATATCCATGCCCTGAGCTGTAGCTCTGTTTCACATGAGGACACAAAATAGAAGCCAAGGAGCAGGGGAAAAGAGGTTTAGTTTGTGCCTTTGGGGCAAAACCACACAATAGCCAAAACACTGTGTGGAGACGCCTTCATTGTCTTTCTAAGAAGAGCATACCAAGAGCACAAACCAAGCTTTCAGTCTCCGAAGTTCTGTTTTATCTGAAAACAAAGGAAAAAAGATACATAAAAAATAAAGAAATTGAAATTTCCCTTGTCAGACATGAAAAAGGGAAAGAATCACACACAAAAAATCTCCCTCCTGCCACATCTTTTTGGAAGATAGGTTCTTTTTTAAGTCTTAGTCTCAAGCTAAGACTTCCAAGGACCTACTGAACTGCAAAAAAAGCGCACATAGTCTTCTACGAAAACATCCTTCTATTACCTCTGAGTTGCAGCCATGATTACACACTGGGAAGGCACAGCATTCCTCTATGTGAGCATGTCCCACTTAATCTCAAATGCAGTAGCCAGAACAAGACAAATGCAAACCCTCCTCTGCGGCTCTGTCATGGCCCATCAATCTTGTCTCTGTCCCTGTCTCCTGCACAGACATTGGACCTATGCAGCAGGCAGCTTGCCTCCTGGGTAGGCCACCAGTGTGTGCCTTGTAACTCATCTCCAGTCCTGCCTTTGTTCCTGTATCCTGGATGGATCCCTTGGACCTATGTTGTAGCCTTGTCTCCATTCCTGTCTCTGGCTCAATCTCCTTTAGCTCTTGACTGGACTCCCTGGATGCATCCCAGACCTCGTCCATCACTTGCTGTGTCTGCCACTGCTGCTGGACCCTGTAACCAGCACCTGGCAGGATGCACCCCAAATGCTGGGGTCACCTTTGGCTCCTGACTCCATGTCCCTAAGGGAGCAGCTGGACCTTGCTGCTCCCTGACAGGTGGATCTTGAGCAAAGTTGTATGCATTGCCATATTCTGTGCCAAGTGTGGCAGGAATGTGCAAGCTGGGATCTGAAGAAGCCTAGAAAAATGGGTCCTTAGGTGATTTAGGCATTTGAATTTCCAGATGGCCTTAGGTAGGTGCCTAGATGCTCAGCTCCACCCAAAAGGTGGTGACTTAGTGTCAGCAGCAGGGTATTAGGCATCTAAACAAAATAGCCCCTAAAAATAGAGAAGCTGGAGCAATCCAGTTTCAGCAATCTTTAGAGCACACTCTGACATATACATTTTGTCTCTGTTGTAGAGCACCTTTATTTTATTTTGCATTGTGTTTTTGATGTTTATCTACATTCTGGATCATAGCACGACCTTCCACTGTTCTTTCTGACAAACTAGATTATAAACCCTTTATGGAAGAATTCGTGTTATAGGTGTGTCCAGCATTTACGTAACATAACAAAGACTCACTTTCAGCTGGAGGTCTCTAAGCGCTACTTTAACAGGATATAATCATGCCAGCAGCAGTGATGATGTCTGTGTAAGTGTTGGTTTTTGTAGGACTAATGATTTTTGCAAGGACCTTTTGAGTTTTCTGTCCCTCATACTTCTACACTAGCAAGAGGGAAGTCACATTTAAAAGTGCCAGAGGATAACACAAGATAATAAAGTTTTCTGAGCATCATCTATTACATAAGCAATGTCTTTTAGAAATAAAATATTCCTAGAAACGTGATCCCTCAACTTACTTGTGGTTTTAGCATTTTGATGGAGAAAGGGGGAGTTACATTAGCTGCATTTGTACAGGTATTCATATTCACATATGAATCCACACCTATTTATGACTGGAATTTTCAGTTCGAAGGGCAAGAGAAATCTGGTACAAGTGACAGAATCTGATCTTATCTCTTTTTCTCACAGCTGCTGGAGGAATTTGTAATGCAAAAGCCACAGGGTGAAGTAGGTTGGTATATTTAGGATTCAGCATTTTGTTTAAAGCCTGCTCCTAGAACTGCTGTAATGATATGGGTGAATGTTGATTTCTATTAAATACGTTGAAAATATGTACAGCATGTTCTGTCCCTGGGAAGATGCCACTATGAAGAGATATCACAGCTGAATTGCCAGAGAATTCAAGTGTGATGGGGAGGGGGAGGAGGAAGGAAGGAAGGCACAAAGAACAAAATGTCCCCACAGCCACCCACGAGGACAGACTCCTAGTGAGATATGAATCAGCAACAGCCAAGGAAGCCCTGACGCCTAAAGGCGATTATGTAAGAATCTGAGATAAGTGGTGTCACTAGCACCTTTAGGTATTTCTCAGGCATTTAACTGTGTCATCTAACCTGAGAATAGATACCCTGAGCTCTCCTCTAGTCTATGGAGAAAGCCAAGCAGCTGCTGAGGGTGATAACTTTAATAAGGAGCCTAGAGCAGACAGGCTTGTAAATTAGGCATCTCAGGTAAATGCTCTTTGGGTGTGCTGAATGCAAGCCTTAAGCTTAAATCTCCTGTTTTAATGCTTTGTGGACAGCTCTTTAGTATCCAGTCTATAGACCGTGGTCTCCTTGGGAAGGTGCAATTCCAGTATTCTGTTGCAAAAGACAGATGTCAAAAGAATACTGATAAGGCATCATTACCATAATGATAAGACATTATAAGAATAATCATAAAACAACAAACTGTAAACTCTTCACTAAAAAGGTACGTCTCTGCGCTTTTACTGACCTTGTCAAAATTGGGACTTCTGTAGACCCTTGAGACACAAGAATCAGCAATTTTCATTGCTGTCATCTACACAGCGAAGTCAGTAGGGATCAAACTGTATTCTCACACATTGATATCTCTTAAGTCAGACATTCAACTAGGTCTCCTTGGCTTATGAGTATGATCCATTGTAGATCCTTTCTTCCTGCCCTGGGGATGTCTAGAGTGATTTAACTATCCAGATTGAGTGCATGCAAAACAGATCAGAACTAATAAATCACAATTGTTAGTACATATTTCTGAGAAGGTAATAACGGTTTTGATATTCAGCTGCTAATTTTGAAGCCACATTAGGACTCAAGACATACTAGGTTGTGTATGATTTGGGTGTCAGCACCATAGGAACAAGAACAACTGTCAGTACTTCAGTTGCAAAGTCACTTAGTTTCTGTGATATTTAGCATTCCCTTGGAGGGACATCAGATAACAGCCCCTAGGCTCTACAGATGTCCATACTGTGATTCCAGTTTGCTTCTAGGAATGGCTATCCTATACTCTTCTGAACTGTTCTCTGATTGTGGGCAGTATAGACAGGAACAGGAAGGCAGAGGAACAGAAATTAAAAGAAAGAAGTGTCAGATTAGTATTACTGGAAGATAAGCGCTCAAACGTGGCACAGCTATATGACTTTACTACGTGATTTCAAGCTATGTGGAGCTCAGCCACAAGTACAGCTTCAGTAATTTTGTGGAAAACAGACAGTTACAGGGTTTATCACGTCAGTGATCAGTAGGCATGGGATCAAGGTCATAACTGTTGTGCAATGAGGATTGCTGCAACTCACCATTTAAGGTAGCAATTTCTGCAATATTTTCGATCCATCAGCAGGCTCTTTAAGGAGATGATCAAGATGATCCTTACAGAGAAGGTGAAAAAAACAAAAGCTTTTATGTTCTTGGGAGAATTGGCTTATTTATCAGAGAGACAAGCATGTGACTACAGTTGGTAAAACAGAAATTTCAGTGGAGAGGGAACAGGAAGGCAATACACAGGTGGAAATATCAAAGAAAGAAGTCTAAGAAAGTATCACTTCACATGGGCAGTTCTATGTCATGTTATACAAGGTGTGATATGAGTTTTTGCAGAGTGATCATTCATAAGCAATATATGTTGAAACATTATATCAGCTCAATGACCTGAAAATGGCTGATCTTTATACACTTGAAATGATATATCTCAAAGGCAGGCATTTCTCATTTATGATTGTCTATTCTCACTCTCTTGTCAATGTGCAGAAAGACTATATACAAATGAAGAGTGAGATAAAATCTTTAAGTACAATAGGGAAGACAGAATTTATATTGTTTGATCCTTTAATCTTACAATTTTTTTATTATTATTTACTTTGATTCCAACACTTCAAAATTTTAGATGTATAATAAACTTCAATGCTTTGTTAAGTTGTGTCCAAAGACTCACAAAAGTGAGATGACATGGGATTTTTTTTAAATAAGTCTTCACTTTATCAATGTACATATTAAAATTTTATTAGTTGTCTTACTGTGGATTTAACAAGATATTTGGTAAAAGCCAAAACGTTAAGTTTTCAGTTTTAATTTTATTCAATATCTAATCTGAAAATAGTATTAAGGCAATTAAAACCATCCAAAATGAGAAAAGATCTGTTGAAGTCATTAGGCTGAAATACCAAGATTTGTACTGACCCCTGGAAGCACTCATTTTCTGATCAGTAGTCTAATTCCTTGCATATGACAGGTCAGACTGTGGCCTTCTTCAGATTCCTGAAATCAGAGTGCTATCTATTTACACAGAGCATTTTTTTTCCACTCTCCTTGTTATCTGCGTGTTCCTGGATCAACACCAAAGTTTGTTTGAAAGGGGAAGTTCAAAGCTACTTAGAAGACTGGACACCCATCCTATTTTAGTTTTTAAATACATCATCAATAATTCATCATGGTTTCAGAAATCCACAGTAAATATCTCCCCCTACACCCTCCACCCTCCATTTCTCGCAGTTTGCTATAATCTGGTGTGTAAAAGCTTCCAAAAGTTGTGGAACAGCCTATTTTGAGAGAACTTGTAAGTAGGAACACATTAATGGGTATCAGGTGCAGCTATGAATTTAATGAATGGTTTGTTGGAAATCACATTAAATAGCAACATCCGTCGGCAGATGAGCTCTGCAATGTCCTTATTTCAAGCCCAGGCAGATGGAGGATTTGCAACACGCTTACTGTTTTCTGGTTCATGCAGCATTGCTTGCTTGTAAATACATTCACAATCGTGCTTGAAAAGATTTGGAGCTTGACTGTCCAGCCTTTTATTTTTGCAGCTTCCTCTTCAAAGTAATGAGTGTAGGAAGAATGTAACAAGGTTCATCATGAGAATTAAACTGGTTTAGGATTTTGTCCTGCTCATAAAAACCCTAAAACTTTTCAACTTTTTTTTTTTTTTTCCCTCTCAAACAGCTTTAGCCGGAAGAATGGGGGTGAAAGGGAAAATGTCAGATTCTTTTTAAAATTGTCACTACTTTCTGATGTTAAAGTAAATTTAGAAGTTTCATATTTAGGAACCAGAAAGGGGAAATGCCACATTAGGTGTCAAGACCAGTGGCTTGCTAACATAAAGCAAGTCACATCATACAGCTCTTTCAGAACATCTTTATAAACTAATTTTTAATGTTGATGTTCACAAATATCCCAATTTATTTTCATTTTCAGTCATTTGCAATCAAAATACCTCCTACCATATTTATATATGGCTGTTTACTTGGGAAAGAAAAGGTGAAAACACTTTCCTAGGAAATTATTTGTATGGTACATGAGTGGATAGACCAGACTAGCAGGTACTACTTTCTTCCCTTAGCCCTTCCCCCGGATATGAAAGGAGTTAATCTCTCGTATTCTGTGTGAGCTGTAGGCTTTTTTCCCTATGATTCAAATAAAAAGGGTAACAGAGGAAAAGGAAGAGCATATTGAATATTGATTTTTGTATCAAACATAAGGAAGTCCATTTTGGGAATGGGTACAAAAAAAGGATTGTTTATTAATGATATCCAGATCCTAAATAGCTTCTGAAAGTTGCTGATCAGTAACTGGACCAAGTTTAACCTCCTGCATTTAACTGTCCTCTCTCTTGCTCTAGATAGCAGATAATTTAGACCAAGTTTTTGAAGGACCATGTTACTGAGTTGGTGAGATGAAATTTCAGAGAGACATACAAAGGTGTGAAAATGTTAACTGATAAGATTATACTGATTAATAAAAATATATTGTAAAATATCTTTCTATAAAATTCAGTTCCAGGTAGAAAAAATAGTTTTATTCCCAGTCTCACTCCTACCATGTTAACATAGGTTCATTGACTTCAGAATTACACCCAGTAGACAAATAACATAAATATACAACACTATTGAAGTCAATGGGTCTCTGATGACTCACATCAGTTGGAGTTGCAGTTCAGCTGGTTGTTTGCAGAAATTTCCAATCTTGGAAACTCTTTCTCACATTTCTAGCAAAGTCAAAATAGGTCTTCGTGAAATAACTGCAGCAAACAGTAAATGGTGTATGAAATGAAATATCTCATCCATCCCATACATGAAGAATGTGCAGAGGAAGCTTTGTTGCTTTCACCACGCAGGTTCAAATGAGTCCCTGATGCAGAACCATCATTTGCGTGGAGTAATGGGAGGAAGGGGATGATGCTGTCATTCTTATCTGCTGTCAGGTTTGGCACTTCCATATAGAGAGATTCAGATTTTATCCCTTCCTTTTTTAATGTAATAAGTACTGTCTTACATTATCTCAAGTATCTTCCATTGAGTTCGATGGGAGCTGAGCCTGCAGTGCTGGGGATATATTTGTGTCTATATAAATATTTTACATTACGTTAATTTTTTATATATAACAGATCTGATCTCTTAGCACATGTCTACACTACATAGTGAAGGTGTGTGTTAAAGACCCCTAAGCTTTCCATCAATAAACTGACATATCTAGCGTGTTGACATGCGAAAGTATTGTCTCAGGTCACAAAACCAGTACTGATTTATCAGCTTGGTGATGTGTCTGAGTTAATATTGCTTGCAAGATATTGTTCATGCAGCACCAGCTCTACACCATGTAGCATTCACATCCTTCAGAAAGTCTACATTTCACCTGAATTCCTCCGTTTTGAAGTCAGGTAACTGGTTCATGCAACTTATCTAGTTTTTTTCACTAGGCAAGTCCAAATAGCAGTTCATCTTATTGAATATTATAAACATCTCTCTAAATAGCTTTTATGAGCTTAATCAGAGTAGAAGGAGCCTAGAGGACTGGTTTAAATTGTCTCAGTCCAGTGAAGTTAGGTGTGGTGAATCCCACTTGTACATAACAAATAATTCAACAGTCATTGTACGATTACCACAAATACTACAAAAGTGAAAAATGTTCTTTTTGATTCTGTACCAGGAGAAAAATGAGTTCTAATATGTTCTGAAACTTAAAAGCTGCAGCAAGGCTGGGGCAGCTTCTGAAAAGGACCATTTTTTTCCAAAACTTTGCTCATTTTTAGTGGCATGAAGTCTTCATGCCCTAATGTGATGGGCAAATGAGCTTTGCAGTATGCTTATGGTTTTAAAAACCTGAATCTGCATATGTTTGACTTTTTCATTAGCATCTCTGCTACAACAGCCATGTCTGACCCACACAGGATAGAAGTTTAACCAGGACTGTGTAACTGTTCTCTGCCTATTTCAGTAATTTTTTATCACCATAATATTATGGATGGACATGGATTCGACTCTTTCTGGTGACTGTGTAGGGACTGGTTTCCAGTAGCACTCAAGCAGTCAGCCAAGGAGCTCATATTCAGAGTATGGGTGTTTAAGCATCTCTAAAATTCATGCTGGTTTGATACATCACATTTCTAAATTCTTAGCGTTCTCTATTATTCATTTGACTGTGAAGGTCCGCTTGGCAGGGATGTGATAGGAAATTTAGCCATCAGCCTTGGGGTGCTTCTGAGTTCCAGTGCACTCTTCCTGAAGCTTTGTTGGAAACAGTCTGCTTGTCTCTGAAAGCAGGGTGATTTGATCACTCTTGGCAGTCACAGTTTCCCCCACGTATTTTGTTTTGTTCCAAGAATGCCAAGAAAATGTTCTTTCTTTTAGAAAATAGTCTTCTCTCTGCTGACTTCACATTAAGATATCCTCAGAGGGCTTTGCTGTCACCTTCTGTAGGTTAAAACAACAGGATATCCCCCCTTCCTCCCCCTAACTTTGAAGAACATCACACTGGGTTGCCTTTTAAAGCTTTTAAGCTACAGTCTGTTATCTACATGCAGTCAGCATCATGCCAAAGACCAGCATCTAAGAACTTGAAAACTGCATTTGCTTTTTAGTAGAAGAAAATCAACATGCAGAGTTATGAGATATTCCCATTCTCTACCACTCTGTAGGATATGTGAATGTGGCAGCTGCTGCTGTGATTTCTGTGCAGCCTAGACACATCAAAGTTAAGAAGAAACTAGCTTGCTAAGGCAGAAACAACCATTTAGCCTGTCCATTCCCAAATGTCACACAATTTTCTGTGCTGTTTGGTCCAGTCTGCTTGTTTCACAAACCAACTAATTCCAAAGTAGTTCCTATGTATTTTTACTAGATGATAAGTACAGTGGTGCAGCTAAGAATCATGACACTTGGTGAGAAACAGAAGATTTCCATATCTCAGGTTACTTATCTACCTCAAGAATACGTATCTATCTCCTTCCAAAAGGGATGGAGGGGTTGACAAGCTGATGCTGATGTGAGTGTCATGTCAGCTGGCTAGAGCCAGAGCTCAACAGAGGAGGTAGCATGAAGTTGAAGAGTTTAGATGAGCATGAGGGAAAAGCACAGTGACAGAGCATGAGCAAGGGAAGCATGTAGTCCTCCATCCCCAGAGCAGGCCATTGCAAAAGGAAAACTTTTTCCCTCTCCCTGCATTTGGGAGTTTGCAGGGGCTTTGACACAAAACAAAGTTATCATGTGTTGGTCATTTACCAGCTAAACCTTAGTAACTGCTGGTGGTGAACAAGATGTGCTTTTACTTCACTTAAGCCTCTTTTACTGTGTGCTAAAATATATGAAATTACCTCTGCTGCCTTTGTTTTGGAGTGAAGATCCATCTTACAGTATTTGGAGAGAATTTTCACTGAGGAACCTCTCATCTACTTTAGTAACTTAAAACAGACCATGAGATAACAGTCACTACGAGCAGAGAACAGGTAACTCCTGTCCTCCCATTCCTTTGTGATAATCGTTTCCTGACCCAGCAGCCAGAGCACCACTTTCCCAAAGTTGCGTGCACTGGGAGACATACACATGGACACTGCTGCCACCTCAATGATGGCCTTGGAGCTCTTACTCTTGGTCAACATCTAATACCACCTCAAATACTTACCCAAGAACATAGGAAAATAAGGGCAAGATTACTTCTAATACCAAGTACAGTACAATAATGCATGATATTATCCATGTCATCCAGACACAGAAAGAGGACAAACAGCACCTCTAAGACATGTGCTTTCTTTCTTACAGCTTATGACAAATGGGGGGTGGGGGTGAGGGGGAGGTGGAGAGTGAAGAAAGACAGAGGGAGATTTTGTTTTGAATTGCCATTTTCAGAGAAATTACCTCTACTGTCAAAGGATTGATCCAATTTGCCAGTGTTTAGATGCTACAGAGGAAGTCAGAGCAATCAAAAGTTTTTTTTTTTTAAAAAAGAAAAAGATAAAAGCTAGACTGAGTATTAAGGAAAACAGAACAAAAGAAAAAAACTTTAAAGAGAGAGCTACAGTGAATTCCTAAGAGAAATGGTGGAAACCCCAAAGCATTCATTGTACAATTTTTTTTCTAGCCAGAGCAGAAAATATACTTTGGAGAACAATTCTTCATTGTCAGGGGGATTACATGTATTTCCTACTATATCTTTCCTATCTCAGGTTTCTATGAATATGTGAGATAAGCCAATGGGGGAAAGCCATTAGCTTCAGCGCTCTGCAGCAGAAGAGTAACATTCATGCAATTCTGTTACTAAAGACTGAAGATGTTATTTATTTATTTATTTTCCTCCAGGTAATGAAAGCATTCGAGGTGACAACAGCCTGTGTGAAAAAACTGAGGAATGTGTAGAGAAATACAGCTATACTACTTTTGTTAACTGGTGATCCCAATCCCAGCTTGAAGCATCAAGTTTCTGCGAGTATAGCTAGGGGAATATCTGTGCAATTACTTTAGGAAATGTGCCTGCTTTTGCTAAGCAGCAGAACAGGTTCATGTTTCTTTGCAACTTCACTGTGAACTTTAATCTTCATGTTCATGTACGTCTGGTTAAATATCTTCAAGGCTTTCCCCTTCTGCTACTTAAGACTACATTCCTATTAAATCTGGCATTTCACTGTTGTTTCAAAGAGATTGAATATAGAATTTCTTATACATAGCTTGAACTTCTGATATGTGCATCCAAGTGTGTTCAAGGAATATCACTATATAGTTACAGAAATATCCTATACAACCCTATAAGAAACAAAGGCTTGGATCAGAGTCTTTTGTTCTCTGAATAGGTGTTTTGCTTTTAATACTATCTTTTTTCTTGTTTACTTAGAAGGTTTACAATCATACCTCATTTCAGGAGAAATTATAATTTAGATGAACTGGTCACTTTTGACAGTAAAAGGATATTTTATGGGGTCATCCACTCAGTCCCAAAGAGAAATAAACAAAATCATACTGGTCCAGCCACATGAAGTTCAGTTCATCAGAAATGTTGGAAGGAAAGTAATAGTTTATCAATTGGCAATGGTATAAAAAAGTCAGAAAAAAATACAATGTATTATCCAGGCAGCCACACTGAGAGCATAAATAAAAGATTAATAGTTCATATGTTTTTCATTGTGGTACATTGACACCTTTGACCAAAGGGAGGGAAAATATCCTTCTGCTAGAATTAAATAGTGGTTTCTCAGTCAGACAGCTGAACTAGATTCTTAAGGGGGTTGGCAATCAAAGAGAGATCAAGACCTACATTTTCCTAGAGTCTGCTATGCAATCACTTCATAGTGCAAAATAAGTCCAAGGAAGCAATTACATGTCTAAATTCTTTTATGCACATGATCATAGGCTTTCTTTTTTAAAACAGTAGTTCCGTGGAGTTATTGGTGTGGTTTTACTAGGAGAAATACTGTTGCATTTGAGATTTTGCACTAGATAATCATAGAATTAATTTTGTGTTGCCTGTTTATCAGTTTTATTTTACTTTAATAGATCTAGTTACAGATGTGGAGTATGCAGTTGAGTAGCATACCTTTTAAATGACTAGGATCAGATTCATTCAGGGCACTTCAGATATTTTCTTGTTTTAGTTTTACAAGGAAAGGTATTGATATCATAAAAGCAGAGTGTAAATGGCTACTGCACTTGTCTAAGCAGCAGGGCATGCTGCTGTGCATATAGGATTAATTGTGCCCTCTCCCCTTTGCCAGCAGTGATGTATCAAAACTCTCCTGTACACCCCCAGGGCTGCAGTACAGATGAACATTGCTGTAGACATGGGCGTGCCCTGGGGAGACACTCTCTTTGTTCACAGCTGATGGTACACTTTGCAGCTGAGGTGGTCTAGAGACAATATGGGTATAACAGACTCCTTGTAATCATTAGGTACCAGCCACAACCCTGTTTTGGAGAACATCTGGATTCCTATCCCTGATGCTACACTGCAAAAGGGTCACTGTGTGCTTACAATTATCAGTTCCTCTCTCTGTCCCACCCAGTAAATGCAGCACTAGGTTCTCCATTGAAGGTGGGAGGGAAGAATGGGGCAGAATTGTACAACAGCCACTCTGTGATGCCAGATTCAGGCCACAAGTCTCTGCTTGAAAAGTCCTGCTGGTTCTCACAGGCTAACTCTAGGCAAGGATCTGGGGGGCCTCTCCAACCTCTGGGGCCTCTACCTCTGCCCCAGTGTTGTTATGACTCTGTGACAGACTGAAGCAATCACCTGAACACCTTGTTTTAAAATAACAGGTGCCAAGTTTGGGTACATGGGAGACAAGGACCCTGGACCATCCATGTTCCATCACATCACAGAAACAACGTGTTAACACAGGCAAAGTCTTCCTTTATAAAAATAATCTAAACCCAATAGAGTATCAATATATTTGCACCTAAGCATGAAATATTGTGTAGTTTTCAAGTATACAGTTGCAATTATCTGCCAGTCACATCTATCCATAACTGATACTGATTTTGGGTACAGAACAAAACTCTCTACAGCAATGTATGAAGTTGCTATATAAAAGAAACCACTCTGTGACCCTCACTTCTCGGGCTGTATCTGCAGATCTGAGATTTTTGCATTTCTCTACATACTGATTCATTCCTCTGAAATGATATTCCTTCTGTGGAGTGTCAATATGTAATTACAGGTGTGTGTTCTATTTCACTGTGTTAGTCTTACTACAAAACATGAAGGTTCAGATCCACTCCTGTAAATCAGTAAAGCTCCATTAAAATCAATAGAGCTGCAGTGATCTGATCTTCTTGTGCATCTTAATTTCATGATTTTCTTCCTGTCATGTAAACCAAATTACTATTTTCTGAACACAGATAACTTGTTTTTCTTAAATTTACCCACCACAATGCTAGATTTTTATAGAAATAAATAATTACAGAGGCTAGCTATAGTTAACAATAGGAAGATTAAATATAGAATTTTATGCCATAGTGCAAAAAAAGCAACTGATATGACATCCTGCTCTAATTAAAGTATGTTAATTATGGGAACAGATTTATTCAAATTATACTTTCTATGTGTAAGTGCAATATATAACAGATTTTTAAATATTTCTGAAAGCATGCAAGTAAGATAATTGAAATCCCCCACCTTATGTTTCAGTTAGAGTTAGCCAATTCCCATTTTCTAATGCCATATATGAAACGTTATGTTACAAATAAAAAGCTAAGTGAAAAAGCTGAGTTACTGATTTTAATCTAGAAGGATGATTTTACCACTATGAAAACATTAGGAACGATGGGGGCTTGGTGTCACTGGCTGTTTTCTGATCTGGGAGATTTCCAAAGAAACTCTGAACTGAAACAAAGCTTTAGGCATTCGTTCTCCCTTGGGCATCACCTCCGTTTAAAGGCACTCTGCTATGTATGTGTGTGTGCATGATGACATGGTCAGGAAGTTGGGTAGTGACAGTATCAAGACAGATAATTTTAGAGCCATATCTCATTGCCACAGAGTTTGCCTGAAATAGTCCTTCCATGGATGCCAATGAACTTAGAGGCTCTCAGGTCTCAATACAGTTGCTCAAACACAGGCAGCTAGTGTCATTTAAAATGTGCTTGGGTATCTGAGACATCCAAATAGTACTAGTCAATAGGAACCCATGACTTTCAGGAGTGACAGCTGAATCTAGACTTGTGGGATCCCCTCAGGTACAGCAAATTGCACTAAGTGCCTCTGTGTGGGCAACTGAATCGAGCCCCCAGGGCTGGATTCATTTTCCCTAACTACATAATGTATGTTTCTACATCTGAGTTAGTCTCCCTGTCTGACCTTTACAGACAGGAACAGGTACAGTGCATTTGACTTATTTCAGAAGTTTACATTGGGATGAGATGTCTTGTCCCCAGTTCCCTTCACTCACTCTAAAAAGATTTCAGAAAACTCAGTTATTGGCATCTTCACTGTAGATACCTTGGCTTGATGCAGTGCTCTAAATACAAACATGAAGGATCATCTGCTATCCTGCCTGTATCTGAGTTGCCTACTAGCTCACATTATTGCCTATTTCATAACACTTCATCTGTTTACCCTGCAGAATGCCTTTGTGTGCTGTGGATCTACCTGCTTGCATGATTAGTGTCCCATAAGCCTTACAAATCTAATTAAACCGAAAAGGAAGTTTATGGCAAATTCAGACCTTTGACTCCAACATTTTGACCACTACCTAGCTTGCCTACACACTTTTCTTCTGATAATTAGTCACAGCCCACCACAGGAGGAAGGTCCTTGTGGTTCCATTATTTCACAGCTTCCTGCCTCTGGCTGAGAAGAAGAAAGGGGTATTGGTACCATAAGACATTAATTTAAGGCAGCAAGATGGTAACTAGAAGCTTTCCATTAAATTTAATGAACTTTGGACTGAAATCATAAAGACAAAGTCTCAACAAACACCTTCACTAAGAAAGTGACTTGCTGAAATAAGTCATACAAGGCCAATCAATGGCTTCACACTGTTCACATGACCCTGTATGCCTTCAGGTTTCTCAGTATGATGCAATCTCTTCACACTGTCCCATGGCTATGGGGAATTTGACTGTGTTTTGATTTCCATTTGAATTGTGAATCTACACTTCTCTGAAGTATAGGTCTGCTGTGGGTTGGCCTTGGCCAGCAGCCACACACCCACACAGCCACTTGCTCACTCCCCTCTCCCTGCCGCCTCCCCACAGGATGGGGGAGAGATTAAGAACAAAAGTGAGAAAACTTGTGGGTCGAGATAATGACAGTTTAATAAGTGAAGGAAAGATTAAAAAAAAAAAAAAGAAAGAAAAAGTAAAGCAAAAAAAAAGTGATGCAAAAGCACTCACTCACCACCTCCCACCAGCAGACCCATGCCCAGTCACTCTCTGAGCAGCAGCCACCTTGGAAATCAGGTGCCCACCTCCCACCCTCTTCTTACTCTACCCCAGTTTTTATTGCTGAGCATGACGTTATCTGGTATGGAATAGGCCTTTGGCCAGTTTGGTCAGCTGTCCAAGCTGTGTACCCTTCCCAGTCTCTTGCCTACCGCCAGTCTATTCACTGGGGGGACAGAGTGGGGGAAAGAGAAAGTCTAGCAGCGCAAGCACTGTTCAGCAATCGCCAAAACACTGGTGTGTCATCAACACTGTCTTAGCCACAAATCCAAAACATAGCGCCACATAAGCTGCTATAAAGAAAATTAACTCCACCCCAGCCAGACCCAGTACAAGGTCTAATGTCATCGCCTTTTTGGGGGCAAGGCAAAATCAGGAGTACTGGAGAACAGCATGGTTTATCTACATGCTACCACCTATTGAGGGCTGGACACAGTAACGGGCTGAAGGGATGAGAGGAGTGGAGCAGTTCCAGAATCAGAGTGAACAGCTCATCTGTCTGTAGCTCCCAAAGCAACTCAACTGTTGTTATTAAGGGCTAATTGTTGATTTGCTGCATGGATGGTCTAAAATGGAAAAGCAGTCAGATATTATTCTTTGTCACTTCAGATCAGATTCCCAAGGGCAGAATGAAGGTTGCATTGGATTATTTTCATATTGTCCATTTTTTTGGCCCTACCTAAGCAACAGCATGAGTTTCACTTTAAAGGGAATACAGAAATAAATATATAGGTTTATATATTAAAATGCACAAATCTTTCACTGTGCAGTCTACGCCTTTTACCAGGCAACCAGATTTTTTCTGCTTCTTTTGTATCTGTTAGATCCCTTCCCACTTTGATTGCACATCCTTTCCCTCCTGCTCTAAATAGACAGAGATCATCACTGCATTTTACTGAATATTTGCCAAGAGAAGGTGCTGGTTTTTATGGGAGGTGTTGGAAACATCTCAAAATATAGGTTGTACAGCAGAACACTCAGTTTTTAAATTGGTTTAGGATTTTTTTTTCCCCTGAAAAGTGTCATATTGGCACATAAAATGTCTTTCTGTAGCTGTTTGTGTGGAACAGACACCCAATTAGTAACAAGCTGGTGCTCAGTCCATCAGCAGTTGAAGTGTTTTGTTTGGAAGCTCCGGCCTTGCCTTTTGGTTTTTTTTCAGTTGAAGAAGCTATTGTTATCACACCATGCATGCAACGGCAGTGCCAACTGTCCCAGATATTGTTTTGCTTGCAGCCTCACTGGCACTTATTTAATTATTGCCTCATTTCATTTGAACTACATACTGTAAGAACATTTTAGTACTTTAAGCCAAAGAGAACACTTGAGAACATTTTTATCACTTATAAATAGAGACTCAGAAAAGGATAAGGGCACCTGGATGCATTTCTCATTTAATATATAGTTAATTATATTACTTAATAAGAAAGATTGTGCATGAAAACACTGGCTGCAGCCAGGAGGTTTTTATATAATAACCATTTTTTTAAAATACATCGGTTGCATACTGATACTCTGGCTTTTTCTTTTGGGCTGAGGAAATAACTGGAACTGGACATTGCTTTTTAGAAGATTTAACTTCATCTTTGCTTGCATGATGACAGTAAGTCAGAGCCTGTAACTGGAATCTGGTGCGAATGAGTTTGGCCAGTGTTTCTCATTATTATACAGACTGAGCCAAAATGCTGGATTCAGACATTTTTGTATTTTGGTGCATTTGAAATCCCCATCACTGTACATGTTTCAACATGTCCTCATCTTCAGGGACTTTTGCGAGTGCAGTGGAGAAAAAAATAACAGTTGTGTTTGTGGACAAGTAACTGTTCATCTCAACTGATTAAAAGAAATTCTCTGTAATATCAGATGTTTGGTGACAACTTTAAGACAACCACAGTTCCTCCTGCCTGTCCCCAGACAGTATATATGATGAGGGAAGAACTTCATGCTGACTTTGAGTGGGTCACCATGCCCACATAGCAGTGTGCAATACTGGGAGGAGGTGTTAACTTGTTCGCTTAAAATGGTATGGGTACATATACATGAGATGGTGACTGAACCAATAAATCCTTCCTGTCAGGGCACTGTCAACGTGAGTACCGTACTGATATGACAAGGTTTCACTGCATTTTGCTGAAAAGAAGTCCTGATCAGGCTTCACTGAGTCCTTAGAACATGTCCCTTTTTCAAGCACCTCTCTATGCTTGGGAAGAAGTTTCTATTTTGTCCTTTCTTCTCTCCAAGTCGCCAATGCTTTTGTCACAAGACACATAGGCTGAATCACAATTACAGAGCAGAATGCCAACACGTTGACCTGAAATACATACATACAGACTGGGGAATGAGTCTATACATACAGACTGGGGAATGAGAGGCTGGAGAGCAGCCCCACAGAGAAGGATCTGGGGGTTCTGGTTGATGGCAAGTTGAACGTGAGCCAACAGTGTGCCCTAGCAGCCAAGAGGGCCAATCGTGTCCTGTGGTGCATCAAGCACTGTATTGCTAGCCGGTCGAGGGAGGTGATTGTCCCACTCTACTCTGCACTGGTGCGGCCTCACCTTGAGTACTCTGTGCAGTTTTGGGTGCCACAGTACAAAAAGGATACAAAGCTACTAGAGAGTGTCCAGAGGAGAGCCACAAAGATGGTGAAGGGTTTAGAGGGGAAGTCATATGAGGATCGGCTTTCCCTTATGGTTTATTTTATGTGTGGAACATGTCTCAGTAAACAGAGCTCAGTAGTCACTTGAAGTTTCATACTTAAATTTATTAGAATGTGATCAAAAAGTTTGACATCATTTGGACAAGAAAGGTCACTCCCATGCCTTGTATGTATTAATGAAGTACTGCAGAGCTCAAGAGAGATATAATTATTCTGTTCTGCAAGAGGTTTATGAAATTTCATTAGTGAAGTCTTTTACCAGTTTTCAAGGCACTCAAAAAGAAAAAAAGAAAAAAAATGTAATCTGATAACTTGTTTAAGATTTAAAAAAAAGTGTACAGGCTTTTTAGAAGGAATGACAACTAAAAGTTATAAAGCACATTAGGAACTCTAGAAAGAACTTACCAGGAGCCTGGAAAAATAGAGACTGAAATGAAATGTGTAAATGTTTTCAGAGGGCAGAGGATGTGCCATGCAAAATAGAATTAAATTAACCTCACAGTTTAAGCTATTTGAATATGCGAACAGCAAGGGTTTTGTCATATGTCTTTGCGCTAGCCATCAGTATAACTAATGTGTGTCTCCACATCATGCTGCAGTGACTCTCCCCACAGGAATGTGCTCCTGAATGGTGTTTAAAATAAAGCTAATGGTACGCTATGTTGATCCTGAGAGGAGCTTGAATTCAGGGGTGAGATTACCCCTTCTTGGCCAAGAGAAATAAAATGCAAGAAAGGATTTCTGAGATGTTTCTAAGTCAGTGACAGAGTCAAAAAGAATTGTGCCCAGCTTTTTCCCAGAAGAATTGTCTTCTCCTATAATGTGACGTTTAGTCTTTATGTGAACTTTTGCTAATGTGTCAGATTGCAGAAGATTGTATGAATATTTTGTCCCCAAGGCAGAAATCACACCCAATACTTCCCTAATGTAATGTAATTAATTAATGTATTGCTCTTCATCAGAAGAATCTCTCTGGCTGTTTTGTATAATTATAGCTGGGTTCATATTTATCAGAAACCTCTCTAGAACAGCCACAAACAAGATCTGCTTTCCTAAGCCCGCTGTATCTCATTATGACAGTGGAGAAATCATGCCCTGGTGGAATTCATGATCTCGGGGGATATAGGCCAAACAAAAAGTATAGACATGACCCTGAACCTTAGGAAAGTGAACTTTTAGTTGTTTAAAGAACTAGTGGATGGGACCTCCTGGGAAACTGCCCTCAGGGATAAAGGAGCAGAAGAGAGCTGGCAGCTATTTAAAGACATTTTCCTTAAACCACAAGAACTCTCGATTCCCATGTTCAAGAAATAGGGCAAGAAAGGCAGGAGACCAGCGTGGCCAAGTAAGGACCTCCTGGTCAAACTGAAACACAAGAGGGAAATGCATAGGCGGTGGAAGCAGGGACATGCATTCTGGGAAGAATATAGAGATACTGCCTGGGAGTGTAAGGATGGGATCAGGATAGATAAGGCAAAGCTGGAGCTAAATTTGGTAAGGAATGTGAAGAATAATAAGAAGGGCTTCTACAGGTACCTTAGTCAGAAAAGGAAGACAAAAGAAATTGTACCCTTGGGATAAATGAGACGGGGGAACTGATGACAACTGACGTGGAGAAGGCTGAGGTACTCAACAAATTTTTTGCCTCATTTTTCACGGGGAATTGTTCTTCCCACACCTTTCAAGTGGATGGACTGCAAGACAGGGACTGGGAGAATGAAGTCCCACCCATCATAGGAGAAGATCAGGTTCAAGACGACCTGAGAAATCTGAATATATATAAATCTATGAGACCCAATGAGATGCATCCCAGGGTCCTGAAGGAACTGGCAGATGTAGTTGCCAAGCCACTCTTCATCATATTTCAAAAGTCATGGCAGTCAGATGAAGTCCTCCAGTGACTGGAAAAAGGGAAATATCATGCGCATTATTAAAAATTGTCAAAAGGAGGACCCTGGGAACTACCAGCCAGTCAGCCTTACCTCTGTGCCTGTAAGATCATGGAACAGATCGTCCTGGAATCTATATCAAGGCATATGGATGACAGGGAGGTATTTAGAGACAGCCAACATAGCTTCACCAAGAGCAAGTCATGCCTGACCAACCTAGTGGCCTTCTATGATGGAGTGACTACATCAGTGGACAAGGGAAGAGCTACAGATGTCGTCTGTCTGGACTTCTGTAAGGCCTTTGACGCAATTCTCCACAACATCCTTCTCTCTTAGTTGGAGAGGTATGGATTTGATGAATAAACTGTTAGGTGGATAAGGAATTGGCTGGGTGGTTGCATCCAAATAGTTGCAGGCAGCAGCTCAATATCCAGATGGAGATCAGTGATGAGTGGTGTCCCTCAGGAGTTCGTATTGAGACCAGTGTAGTGTTCAATATCTTCATCAATGACATAGTGGGACTGAGTGCACTCTCACCAACTTTGCTGACAACACCAAGCTGAGTGGTGCAGTTGATCTGCTTGGGAAGGGATATCATCCAGAGGCACCTTGACAGGCTTGAGGAGTGGGCCCATGTGAACCTCATGAAGTTCAACAAGGCCAAGTGTAAGGTCCTGCACCTGGGTTGGTGCAATTACCAGTATCAGTTCAGGCTCGGGGATGAATTGATTGAGAGCAGTCCTGCAGAGAAGGACTTGGGGATATTGGTAGATAACAAGCTGGACATGAGCTGGCACTGAGCACAAAAAGCCAATAGTATCCTGGGCTGCATAAAAAGAAGAGTGTCCAGCAAGTTTAGGGAGGTTATTCCCTCCCTGTACTCTACTCTGGTGAGACCGTGCCTGGAATACTGCATCCAGCCCTGGGGTCCCTAGCAGGACAAACACATGGACCTGTTAGAACAGGTCCAGAGGAGGCCACAAAAATGTTCAGAGGTCTGGAACAACTCTTGTATTAAGAAAGGCTAATAGAGTTGAGGTTGTTCAGCCTGGAGAAGGGAAGGCTACATGGAAAACTTATTGCAGCCTTTCAGTGCTTCAATGGGGCTTATAAGAAAAATGGAGAGAGACTTTTACTAAGGTTTGTAGTGATAGGACAAGGGGCAACAGTTTTAAATTGAAAGAGGGTAGATTTAGATTAGATATAAGGAAGAAATATTTTTTACAGTGAGGGTAGTGAGGCACTGGAATAGGTTGCCCAGAGAAGTTGTGGATAGTCCATCACTGAAAGTGTTCAAGGTCAGGTTGGATGTGGCTTTGAGCAACCTCATATAGTGAAAGATGTCCCTGTCCATGGCAGGGGAGTTGGACTAGATGATCTTTAGAGGTCCCTTCCAACCCAAACTGTTCTATGATTCTATAACCATGCAGTTAACTACTCTTTGTGCCTACCTGCCTTTGAGTGCTCATTCACAGATTTAGCATTATATATGAAACCTCCCTTAGGGCACAATCTCTGTGTTTTAATACTAACACTGAGCACTGTGTCAGGAGAGCTGTCTCTGAAGGGCATTGGCAAGTGATTCATTAATCTGTCTGGAGGATGCCGCATATGGCCAACTTGACTTTGAATCACTGATCTTACAAAGAAGAGTACAATATCACAGCACTGAGTTAAGTTATCTTCAGGACATCCATACAAACAGATTCTCAGCTGACACAACTGTTCACACTTTCTGACTATTCTTTCTAGGAAGATTGGTCCTATTTATGAAGCAGTAACTTGGCATTTATGAGTCCTAGATTAAATTTCTTGTACCTCTGCAGACTTTCTTTGTGACCTTGGACAAACCTTTTAGGAAAAGGTGTTTAAAGGTATTGAACACCTACAGCTGTAAAGATGTGCCTAGTGATTTAAATGGGACATGGACATCTTTGAAAATGTCACAGAATACCAAATATCTTAATTTCAAATCTTCCTTTTACTCTTTTCATTCCTCAGTTGCTCATCAGTAGACAGGAGATAAGAGCACTCTCCTGTCTCATGGGATAAAAATACTTCAGGATTGTGATATTTTTTGTGTATCCATACAAGAAATATGAGATTGGAAAGTTTTAATGTAGGTGTTAGATGGAGAGAGGTACACATCACTCTCAGTATAATCTGAAAAATCACAGATTACAGTAGTACTTATTTTATCATAGTAGCACAACGTTGAAATCTCCAAGCTGTGTATTTATCAAATAATATAATTGTATAAAAAGAACCCTCCTGCTACTCTAAAACACTATTTATGGCAAGAGTTCTCAAAAGCAGAGGTATTCATATAGGTATACATACATATTAAATGGCTCACTATAAAATCATGGGTATATAACAGAAAATTACAGCTAAAATTACATCAGGAAGTGGTAGTGGCGTCTAGTAGCACAGGTCTAAGAACAAAACAACCAAATACAGATACAATAATCTGTTTCTACAAAAAGGTTATTTGCCTGATCAGATGTTTCTGTCTGTAGCTCTTTCCCTTGACTTCCAGCATGCTGAAGTGACAGATCAATATTTTCTTCTACCAAAGACTACAAATCCTTGTAACAGCGAAATCCTTAGTCAAGAGACGATTACAAATATGTTTTTGCCTAATTGGTTCTTATGCTGCTAGTGCAACTGCAGTGTGCCTTTGTAATCATTGTCTTTTCATAAGCAGAACTGAGCAACACGTGGAAAGTTTAGTGAAAAAGGCTGTTTTGTAGGATAATAACATATCAGAGCATCTGACCTTGAAAGTAATGCCCTTTGATACAGAAAGAGTCATCTGTCTAATCCTGTCATAATCATAACTATCTCCATCCTTTTCATTTGTGCTAAGTGCCCAGCAGAAAGCATCTGTTCCACACACTGCAGTTCTTTATGCAATTGTTGGTTTTGCTCTGTGATCAGTTGTTTTGCTCTTTAATTGGCAGCTTAATACATATTTCTTGACAAGCCTTTGTGTATGTTTGTGCCTATGTGTTTTGTCATTTAGTGAAAGTAAAGTGAACCTCTCCTACAGACGGATGGGCCATCCTGCAAGGTGGGGGCAATTCAAAACAGCCTCTCTTCCTACCTCCATGCAATTCCTCACCGAAACAAGACCTGATGTTGGTCATTGATGGAGAACACAAGAATAAGCAGGCAGGAAATTCAGGGGACAGTTCAATTATTAGCTTCTGCCTATCCCAGAATATCAAATGAGTTTGACAAATTTGCTGATATGATTGAAAGCTAACCCAGAAAAAGACTCAACAAAAAAAAATAGTTTTCTTTTGGATCAGTTAGTCAGTTAGTGATCTCACAGGAGTATTACCACTGGAGCTACATAAAAGACACGACTGGCATGCTTGTGTAAGGAAGAGAGAGAGCACAAATAGTCCTTTTGGAGTTAGGTCTTATTATAGATTGATTCAGCTGGCTGTAAAACCACAGAATTGGAGCAGACTTCACTTAATAAGCACAATTCTGTGCTCTCTTTATAGTAAGCAGCAAAAGGACTAGTTTTTTTTTTTATTAAAATGTACTTAAACATACATTTCTTACATACAAGCATTTTAATCAGATTTGTCTTTAGAACTTGTTGGTATTCCAGTTATTATTATAATGCTTCATAAGCTATTCCACATGGTTGCATTCTTGAATGGGGGCCACTGGAGATTAAAGGAAAAGCTCCCAAAAGGGAAGACATCCTACATGATGGGTAGATTGGCCTGATATTAGAACACATGGTTTGACTTGGACAGACACTGCTGCATTGTAATTTTACAAATTGCTTTCCCTTTCTTATATCTTAGCTTTGACAGCTGTAAAGTAGAAACAGTTATATAGGCCTCCTCTGAAAGAGCATTCAGATTCATGAGGACAAAGTGTGCTTTTGGAGGAATGTGTATTACCAATGGTAATTAAGCCTTGCTAGTGCTAATGGAAGCAAGAAGACCTAGGGATAAGCTGGAACTGAATCTCTTTTTTTCTGTACACCACTTCATTGTGCTTATCATTGATGAAATCTGGAAGAAAAGCATTATTTAGGTAACTAAAGTGCTTAATCCCATGCCCAACTTTAGAGATATAAGAGGCTCTACTGCCATTATTGACATTGCTTGCATGGTAAGGCTTGTCACATGTGTCAGCAAAGACTTATGATGAGTTGATAATAAAAAACTGTCTTTGAAATGGGTGAGAAATTTGTTCTGGATGGTTAGAACGTGGTCAACAGCAGTCTGCCCTGTATTGTGTTCCTTAAAAATGTCAGCCTTAAAATTTCTTCTTGTAACTTCCCAGCTCCTATCACTGTCCACCACTGGACAAGTTGCAGATTCAGCTGAACACACGGGAAAGTTGAATAACAAACAATAAAGATAACAGTACGTAAAGCAATTTGAGGTAGTAATAAAGCTGCCGGGATTTGATGTAAATGGCACCAAGCTGGTAGCAAATGTTATGAAAGTCTGCTTACATCAGATGTGTTGGATATCCATTAAATGCACAAGACCCTTTTCAGACAGCTATGTCATTCATGTCAGAACAAAAGAACAATAAAGCAGTGGATTCAGCAAAGGTTGAAGATTATGAAATAAAATTCCAGTGGATTTGATATGTTGAGTGTTGTATTGTGTATTTTTTAAGATTAAATGCAGACTTTCTGATGAATCCTGACATGTTTATTTCTTCCTTCCCCAGCACAACTAAAATAACCAATAAACACAAAAAACTCTTCTGCAAAGATTGTGTTATTATTTTTCTTCCAGGTTTTGAGTGCCTGGCTTTTTGATGCACAATTCATTATTTATTTTATGGGCAGCAGTAAAAATAAGTAACTAACTAACTAAATAGATATGTGTCCCCTCACCCCTGACATCAACAGAGCTGTAAGCACTGGTTTATTTGAAAAAATATTTACGGCTTTTATAGGACACTTTTGGGTAAACTTTACAATGGTCATTGAAAGGATCCTGAAAAAATGTTATGTTGCTACAACATTATTTTGATGTTCCTACATTGCAATGGCTAGAATTTCAGGTGAATACTTATTTGGCTTTGTCAGCAGAGCATTTTATCTAGAAAATCATCATTCTGGGGAATTAAAAACATATGTCTATAATGGCTAATTCACTTGGCCCACTAAAATGACTGTATTTATGTGATGACAACATGTGCAAGCTCTAAGGAGAACAGCCCTATATGAAAAACATTTTGCCTCCACTTTCAACACATAATGCCACATTTGCTGGAGTAGTTCAAGAGCTCCTGCATTATGTTTGTAGTATGCTTCATAAACTGCACTAAGTAAAGCAGTAAAGACTAATGGTAAGCAGACTAGATTGCTATGGAGAGTAGAATGAGTTGATCCAAAATTATTTTATATAATGGGATAAGGGAGATGATGACCCACAAAGAAGTGAGGTAGGGGTGGACTGGGGTGGCAAGCAAAGTGTGCAGTGTGATGTGGAATAGAGACATCTTGAAAACAATAACAGGGCTGAAGGGGCCCCACCCCAAGAATATGCATGCCAATAATGAAGTGCCTATAGGACATCAATGTGGGGGAAGCTCTCACACCTTTTCTGGGAAATCTCCATGACTGAGGGCCTATCATCTGAAGCGCCTGTACACACAGAAAGGGAGATGGTCAATGTCATGGCATGGCCACTCTTGATTATCTTTAAAGGTCATTATGATCAGGCAAGGTTCCTGAGGATTGGAAGAAAACAAATATCACTCCTATCTTGAAGAATAGCAAGAGGGAGGATCTGGAGAAATATGGAGTGGTCAGCCTTATCTCAATCTCTGGCAAGTTGATGGAGCAAATCCTGCTGGAAACCATTTCCAAATATATGAAGGAGAAGAAGGTGATTGGGAGTAGTCAACACGGATTTATGAAAGTAAAATTATGACTGACCAACCTGATAGATTTCTACAGCAAGATATCTGTCTCAGTAGGCAAGGGGAGAGCAGTAGATGTTTATCTTGAATTCAGTAAGGCTTTTGACACAGGCACTCATAGCATGCTTAGACAAACTATGAAATAAGGACAAGATAAATGGCCAGTGAGGTGGACTGAAAGATGGATGAACTGCTAGGCACAAACCTCAGCTGCACAAAGTTGAACTGGAGGCCAGTTACTAGTGAGGTACCCCAGGGATCTGTACTGGAATCAATACTGTTTAAGATCTTCAGTAGACTGCACCCTCACCAAGTCTGCAGATGATACAAAACTGGAAGGAGTAGCTGATGCACCAGAGTGTTGTGCTGCCATGCAGAGGAACCTGAACAGGCTGGAGAAATGCGCTAACAGGAACCTCATGAAGCTCAACAAAGGTAAGTGCAAAGTCATGCCCCTGGGGAGGAATAACCCCATGTACCAGTACAAGTTGAGGACTAACCAGCTTGAAAGTAGCTTTGCTGAAAAGGACCTGGGGGTCCTGGTGGACACCAAGTTCCATGTAATTCAGCAGTGTGCCCTTGCAGCAAGGAAGGTGAGCTACCTCCTGGGCTGCATTAGGAAGATTAGAATGGTTTGGGTTGGAAGGGACCTTTAAAGATCATCTAGTCCAACCCCCCTGCCATGGACAGGGAATTCTTTCACTGTATGAGGTTGCTCAAAGCCCCATCCAACCTGACCTTGAACACTTCCAACAATGGGGCATCCACAACTTCTCTGGGCAACCTATTCCAGTGCCTCACCACTCGCATAGTAAAAAAATTCTTCCTTATATCTAATCTAAATCTACCCTCTTTCAGTTTACAACTGCACTCAATCCCACTGCGTATGTCGTGGAGGAAGATATTAAATAGTTTTGGTCCCAGTATGGACCCTTGAGGGACACAGCTCATTACTGGTTTCTGCTTGGACATTGAGCCATTGACTGCAACTCTTTGGACGCAGGCATCCAGCCAATTCATTAACCATCTAAGAGTCCATCCATTAAACCCTTTTCTCTTCAATTTAGTGGCAAGAATGCTGTGTGAGACTGTACCAAAGGCCTTACAGGAGTCCAGGCAGATGACAGCAGTACCTCTTCCCTTATCCACTGATGCATTCACTCCATCACAGAAGGCCACTAGATTAGTCAGGCACAGTTTGCCCTTGGTGAAGGTCAAGAGAGAGGATATTGTCCCCCTGCTTTAGTGAGGCATATCTAGTGTGCTGTGTCCAGCGCTGGGGGCTGGACCAGACAATCTCTAAAGGTCCCTTCCAACTTCAACTATTCTGTAAATTCATGATTCTTTAACGGGAACTTTTATTGAAAATCAGCTTATATAAACATCATTTTATATGGAAAACTATCCAAAGGAGCCATGAAAACTGCATAATGATCAATTTCAACATAACAAGAACATGATTAGAAAACTGCTGATATGCTAGAGTTCTTTTGTAGAAAATCTAGTGATTATGCAAAGATGATGTTACAGGAACTTATGAAAAATGCAACACAAAGAGATCTTGGAAACATCAGTAAGGCAAAAAAAAAAAAAATATAAAAACACACCAAGAAGAAGCAAGAAGGCAAAGGAAATAACATTGCATTTACCTTGGGAAAATGCAAGTTAATAACCTTACGGAGAATAGTATTTTAAAAAAGAAGAGAAACCGCAATCAAACAATAACGTTTAAAAATCTGGAGTTGGTAATAGATAAAAAAATAAGTAATTATCATTGGTGTGGAAGTAATGTTGCAACTAAATATCAGACAATAATGTGATTTTCTGCTCCTTACTTTGAGACCTTGCATCACAAAAGAAAGTGACCTGGTGAGATAACATCTGGTATGCTCATAGTTACACGGATTTTGAGGTAATTTTTATCATTTAATCTGATCTCACCCAGCAAGAAACTTTTGAGTTCTGACATCCAATATCTTGTGGTTCAGGTTTCAATATTGTCCTGAACTTGTTGGGACATGAGAAAGAACCACCAGTTAGGAGGCTGATCATGTGTTGTGTTTCTGCTCTTAGACCCTTTAGACTCAGAAAACAAGGGGTTTAGCATCTGGAAAGAAGAGGTGGTGCCAAAAAGATGTGTTCCTGAAAAGAAGTGGGGGGAAAGAAAGACATGGTCCAGAAAGAAGAAGGTGAAGGTCCTGATTGGAGTAAACATACTGGAAGTAGGAGGAGATCTGGGAGATGGAGAAGATGCATGAGATAAGTCCCTGAGGATGCCCAGGGACGTTGGCCAGTAGCAGGGGAGGGGAGTTAAGATCTGGTGAGCATAGTGGTGCAGGGGAGAGTGAGTAAGTTAGATAATCAAGTAGGGAAAGACTCCTACATCCTTGCTGCTTATGTTTAAGAACCCCAGTATCCAGACAGATACACTACAGGTTGTCATTTACTCTTTCTTGTCCATGACGTGATACAGACAGACAAAAGGAGAAACTGGGCCCTCATATATGCTGAAGGGTTTGCGGGACAGATATAAAACAACATGTAGCTCTTTGCTTAAGGCAAGAAAATCTCAGAGTCCCTGTTAGTTTAACATGTGAAAAATACCTCCCTAGTTTCAAATCTTTCTTTATTATTATTATTACTATGACTATGACTATATGACTATGACTATGACTATGACTATTACTATTACTATTATTGTACTTATCTATAGATAAATGAACAGGAAATTTTCTGACTTGCTATAGAATACATGGCCACTCTGATGTTAGGGAAAAACAAAACCAACCAAAAAAACTCCCAAACCCACCAACTAATTTCATACAATTTATTTTGCATAAAATGGATTTCTCCTCGACTTCTGTCAGCTACCAGTGGAAACCCAAAACATGCTTATGGTCATTGTTTTAAACCAAAATTGTAAGAGATATTATCATATTAATGAAATTTAAAACCTGTGTAAGGATCAATAAAGGAAGGAGAAGACGCAGAGGCTCCAAGTATCTACCAGGGCCACTGACTTTGATTCCTGAGTGCAAAAGTAATAGGTCTTTCAGAAGTCAGATTACATCATCAAATATATAGGAAAATATCTAACCTTCTTCAAAAGGCCATGAAGTACAAATATTAAGAACCAGTCTCAAGCTTTTACCCACTGTAATGCCCCACTTAGCTCCCAACAACAATTCAGCCTAATTTTGGAAGCTGCTTTTAACTGCTGGGTGTGAGTTTGACCTCACATATTCTAAATTCCTGCAGAACTCTTGGAATTTATTTTTGCATGCCTTAAATCCATGAAGTTCTCCAATCTCACTCCCACAAGAGTTGTGTTTTTGTCCTCTGTACATAGATGCAGACCTAGAAAGAAAGATTCATTCCCTGGACTAGGATTCATCTTAATCATCTTTAGACATAGACAGCACAGATACCTACATTTGAGTTAATTGTCTGGGCTCCCAGAGTAGAAAACCAGAAACTGTAGGCTTGCAGTTAATTTGTTTTATGTTAGAGGTTTCCTTTAATAATGAATCACAAAGTATTTATTTATAGCCATTAAAATAAAGGGAACGTAGAAAAGCAGGTTTATATGAAATATTTGCCTTGGGAACATATCAATATTAGCTTTACATTATAGTGGGATAAGATTCAAAAGCAAATGATACAATATGGATCATTTTGGTGCAGAGTACAAGGAGTGACTTCAGTGTGCATCAGGGGCTCACAGAGCTCCAGTTAACTGAGGACAACCTGGAGGTAAAACTTGTCTCACTGTACACAACTGTGCAATATACATCAGCGTACTCAAATCTCTCCTAGAACTAGTCCCTCCAACTTCAATGTCCTTCTTTGTAAACTATTACATTGCTTGATTACTCTAATTGATTGGAAACTGACCTTTAGAATTTTTTTTTTTCAAATCAGGGATGTACAAACCTAAACTGGTCTCACTGTTCACTGAATCCTGTTATGAATTTTTCTCTGCACTCACCTCATTATCAGATGCAGTGCCAAACCCAATTTCTTTAATAAGCTGAATAGCCTGAGCTCCTAAAGCTTTTCAACATAAAATATGATCCATAGAGGATTTTTGCTGTCTTCCTGCCATCTTCCTTCTTGCACAAGTATTTTTCTGTATCCTTTACAAGTAAGAAGCACAGAACTTTGGGGGATCTTGACAGCATTGTGAGACAAGGCAATTTCCTTATTTTTGTTTGACAGCCCTGCTTTTTATACTTCTGAAGATTATTTTAGTCCTTTCTGTTACAGCACTTCATTGCTAGCATGTTGAAATGATATTCTATTGTTGAACAAAAGTGGTTTTTTTTCTCTGACTTACTACTTTCCACTGTAAGGTCCCTTACCATGTAAGTTCAGCATTAGTTTCCTGCTCTTGCACATGTTACTGAGCAGTTGATTCTAGGGAAACAATTTCAAGATACTTTAGAATATCTTGTGGAAGAAGCATGCCTTCTTCATTATTTATCTTACTTTTTTTTCCTTATGTTCAAGATTTATCTGTAAATATTTGATACAATTTTTGAGATCTTTACTATAAGCATTGTAAATTGGTGAGTTCATGGATGACTCTCCTTTAACAGCTGCTACAATAAGTAACTTCAGTCCATTTGATGTTTTATTTGTTCCATAGAAAGTAAAATTTTGTGTAGTACTTTCTCAAATGCCCTCCAGAAATTCAAGTGTGCTACATCAATATGTTTATCTTGATCAGATGGATGAATAATAGCAGCATAGAATGGGAAAAGACATTCCATGTCATTGAATACAGTTTTATTTTATCACAAACAATGATGTTATGTAATATATTTTGTAGACTGCTCCATAGAAAAACAAGTATGTTTGCCTGACTACTAAAATTACCCTGGTGTATCACATCATTACTGTTATGATTAAAAGCTGCCTTCTAAATTCTAGCCTGAGTTTATTAATTATAATAATGCTTTCTTGTCCCACAATTGCCCTTTATCTCAAATAGTTCTTCTGTCATCTTGATATTCAGATGCAAATATATTGATATTCAGTTCCAGACATATTTCTAAACAGAATACTCTTTTTTCTTTTGCCAGGTTAAAAAAAAAACAAACAATTCTCTTACTCTTGGCTAGTAAACCAGCCTCATTGTTCTTGGATTTTCATAGAAATTATTTTCAGCAGTTATACTATCATCAGGAAAATGGCAGGTTTATTTGATAAGCCACATGGACAGCCATTAATCACGGGTTTTGTTCCTTTGTATATTGGATAACCATTTTATCATTACACTGTTTTCTCTGGGATTTAAGTCAGGTTAAGCAGTCCTCAGTTTTGGCAAGATCTGTCTGTCCTACTTAAAAATATAAACTAGACTGGTGGTCTTTTCAGTCAAGAAGTCTCATGACTCCAACTTATTTATTTCTTTCTTTATTTATTAAATACTGTTTCTTTTTCAGGAAGCTCCTCAAAATAGGTCTTATAAGAAATAAGTTTCTTGATTTGAAAATGCTGAATTTTGGCAAACCCTGCTTATAACCACCCTTATTAGAAATGGTCTGATTTCTGTTTTATTCATAGCATCATGCAAAGCAAAAATATATACTGAACATTTTTCCTTGTTGTGCATCCTTATCTCTTACATTTCCATTCAAATGTAACAGTGGATGCACACCTAATTTAGGAGCTCACCTTCACTGTAATATGCCTACTTACTGGGCCATGACCCACGATTTTTACTGGGCCATTTAAACTTCAGTGATTGTTTTGCTTGCTTTATCAGCTGTCTGCATTAAATTTTCTATTTATTTGAATTCATTATGTTCAAGCGGTTCTTTTTCCATGTCATATTGCATATTAAACTAGAATAATCATTTTCACCTCTTTTTTTAATCAAGACTTTTTTTGTGTAATGAAAGACTCTCTGTGTTCATGAAATCATGGTTTCTTGTGAATCCAATACAATGTCCTTGAAGAATTTACAATGTCCATTAACACTTCCTTCTTTAAATTTATCACTTCATATAAAACATCATTAAGTATTTGGATTAAATTTGTCACTTAATATAAAACATCATTAGTATTAGGATGTTAATATTAATATAATCTCTTGAATTCAGAGAAAAACTTGCCAGTGCCTGTTGTAAGTGATTATAATTGATAAGCAAATCCTAAGAGTTCCGTAAACTTAATGATGTCCAAAAGCCCAGATGATTTTTGTAGATGCAGATAGCTTTTCTTCTTCCTCAATGTAGCCATAGCTCATATAGGTGACTAATCTCACGAGTCTCCTCCAGCAACTGGAACCTGTCCGGTTACTCTTGTTATTTCAGAGTCAGCTCTCTAATTTGTCTGTGTTTCCAGTGATTACCATTGCTTCTTAAAAATGGCCTCATGGATTTGCTGCTAAGACCTGTGACTATTTACTTTAAACCTGCTGCTTTCTTGAATGTGCAATTTTATCTGTATTTCAAAACTCCTTGTGATAAGATACTTCCTTCTGAAAAGGGCCATATCTCTGCAAGTGCACAATCAAGGTTCAGCGAAGTCTAAGTCAACACAGTAAGAAAGAACAAAAACTCCAGGAACACCCAGATTTGTACTTTTCAGGAAAAAACATCGGGTGTTAAAACATTTCTCTGTGAATGAAAATATGAGCTGAACGCACATAATGATGCCCAGAAGGTATACTGTTTCCTCACCTTCCTTGACTTGCTGGCAACGCTCTTCCTAATGCAGCCCAGGAGACTACTGGGTGCTTTCTTTGCAAGGGCACATTGCGGGATCATGTGAAACTTGTTGCCCAGCAGGACCTCCAGGACCTTTTCTGCAAAGCTGCTTTCCAGCTAGTCAGCCCTCAGCAGGTATTGCTGCACAGGGTTATTCCTCCCCAAAAGAAGGACTTGGCTTTTCCCTTTGTTGAACTTTACGATGTGCCCAGTTCTGCATCCTGTTGAGGTACCTCTGAATGGCAGCACAACCATTGTGTGTGAATTCATTAGTCTGAACAAGGAGGGGAGGGATTTCAGTCCATAGCCAGTAACACCATGTGTCTCCCATACATATTTCACTTGTGGCATTTTTGTTCCTCCAGTAATTTCATATTCAGACACTGAAACTATAATGTTCTCATGAAAGGTTTCCATTTGACAGGCTGTGTTTTCTGATATTTAACAGCTCATTTTATGGCCTCCAGACATTCTGCATTCTTTTCTTTTCAGGTAATGGGTACATCCCTACTTACTGCCTAGGTGCAGAATGAAAGACATCTGTGCTCCTAGTAATAATAAACCAACTAATAGCAAGAATATACATCACTGCTTCTGTCTCTAGAGAAATTTCTAGATTCAGTGTCATAAGTCAAGAAAAACATTAGCTCCTCAAAGGAGGCATTGAGGCAGTGTGGGGAGAACTTGAAGGAATATCACCGTAATTCCTCCATCTGGTGACAAACACTCTGTCCTAATAAGCAACATGGTGATTAAATATGGCTAAGCACTCAGGCTAGTTGTGATTTTTTAATTAAAAGAAAAGCAATTTTTTTTTATTTTTTATCACAAGAAAAAGATGTGTTGTCAACCCTTGTGCATAGACGCAATTCAATTCAATTCAAATTCTGACTAAGCCTCTTAAGCAGAGAACAAAACGCAGCATGGCCTTGTTTAGGCTTTTCTTCAGAAATACAGAAACACCTGCAATCAACTGCATTTACTCATGTATGGTATTTTATGCAACAATACATTGGGCTTATCTTTGCTGGTTTTGAAAGTACCCATACACTGCCACATTGGTAGATCCTTTAAATAGAGTACAGTTTGTATAGTACAGACCTGGCTGAGTCAGGCCCTGGGAAGGAGGAAAAGTGTCAGCTGATGAGGAGTGTTTGTGGGCTTTTTTAAGTCTGCATATTTGCTAGAATAGTGCTAGTCTGCACTATGCTAGAATAGACTTTCAGGGTGAACCCCACACTCCTCCTTACAGACATGTTTGAGGCAAAAAAAGTAACAGCAGTGCACAAAGTCAGACAATCGAGCAGTTAACTGAATAGTAGTATTTGTTGATAACTGTGTCAGAGTACCATGCCTGATAAGAATGGTCTGTTTTGGTGCCAAATCCCATTAAAATCATAGGACATCCTCTGTTGATTTCAAACAGATACTTCATCTGAAGTAAAAATGCATCCTTTGAAATGTAATACGTATTTATTACCTTACATAATACTTTGTTACTAACCAACAACAAGAGTACAAATAGCTGATTTTAACTCCAGTAATTCCTTTTTCCCCACAGGTGAATGGTACTCAGAAGTTCTTATCATCTCAAGTGTCTGGTGGTCTACATGAAATAACTTTGTGGATGAGCTCCACTACCTGCATTTCATTCATAGTCATGCTGTTTTTCCAAGCATAAGGTCTGAGTATAGTATAGTTAGGACTCAATCCTCCTTTATCTATACCAGAATCTTTCACCATACTGCCATGGAAACATGTAAGCAACAACATACTCTGTGGCTAGCCTGAGACAGTTCTTAAGAAGCACTATATTAATTCATTAAACAGCAAAAATAACATGCATATTTAGACAGAGGGAGGGGAGGAGAGAAAAGGTCGTCAATACTAAAATACATCCATTCATCCTGTGGCAGTACTTTCTGATGTTTTTCACATTGGTTGCTGTACCCAGTTAATCCTGTTAACTGTATATGACGAGTCAAGTTGACAGCTTGGTCCCTATTTATGCTTGTATTTTCTTTATGCTCAAAGTTTAAATAAATGTAATTTGATGGGGATGAATAAACCCCTCAGGCTTTTTACTGAAACAGCTCAGGAAGAGGCTATTTTAAATGGAAATAAAAGAATACAAAACTAGAATTACCTGACAGCAAAATAGCAGAGCAGTTCTAAAATCCTGCATATCCTACCTACCAGGAAAAGAGTGAAGATGGAAAAGAACCTTTATAATTAATGAATCCACTGTCTAAGAACTACAGTTTGGTCAGCATCACAAACTACATGGGCAGGAAAATATGAATATTTCTTTAATAGGGTATACTGTTTGTTAGAGAAGATGAAGCAACAATGGAAAATATCCTTGACAGCCTGAACATGATATATCAGCAAATTTACCTTCCACTACTGGATGATCTTAACAGCGACTCAGATCATTAGTGTAATATGTCTTAACTGATCAATTTAGACTCAAGATATGATTAAAACATTGATGAAAACTTTCCTCCTCTCCTCCCCTCCCCTCCCCTCCCCTCCCCTCCCCTCTCCTCTCCTCTCCTCCCCTCTCCTCCCCTCCCCTCCCCTCCCCTCCCCTCCCCTCCCCTCCTCTCCCTCCCCTCTCCTCTCCTCTCCTCCTCTCCTCTCCTCTCCTCTCCTCTCCTCTCCTCTCCTCTCCTCTCCTCTCCTCTCCTCTCCTCTCCTCTCCTCTCCTCTCCTCTCCTCTCCTCTCCTCTCCTCTCCTCTCCTCTCCTTTCCTCATGACAAGACAATAGGCAATGGGTACAAACTGAAACACAAAAAATTGCATTTAAACAGAAGAATAAACACTTTCTCACCCCGCTGCCATGAGGGTGACTGAGCACCAGAAAAGATTACTCAGAGAAGTTCTTCAGTCTCCATCCTTGGAGGTATTAAAAACCCAACTGGATATGGCCCTGAACAACCTGCTCTAGCTGACAATGCTTTGAACAGGGGGTTGAACTAGATGATGTCCAGAAGTGCCTTCCCACCTCAGACAGTCTGATTGTGTGAAGAAGCTTCAGTAACTTCTTTATAAGATGGAGTGAATGCACACACAGATATAAATATGTGTCTCCATTGACAGCCCAGCATTGCCAATTTCTTTGAATAATCAGTCAAGAGACAATACAGAAACCCAGCAAGTCTTTAGAAAACTAATTTATAGAATTACTACTGAAGTAAATCTTAGGAATTAAAGCTGGAATCAGGAAACCCACAGGAGAAGTGCTGTGCAAATCATATTTTATTTAGAAAGCTGGTGAGACAAGGCATATTGCCAGTTGAAGTCATATCAAGAAACAATGAAATTATATGATAACTGATGATCTCAGCACACCAGTGATCCAGCTCTTCTTGTGCATTTTGTAACTTTTAGAGAAAAAGGAAGGAAAGGATTGGCTTTGCACACAACTCCTCCCAGCCATGAAAGGCCACTCAGGTGAAAGCACAGCCATCATAGGTCATCCAGCAGTGGGTAGGAGATTGGTGTCACGTTGGTATGGCAACCAGAATACGAACTGTGAATGTAGACCTAAGTATAGAGTTCAGCTCCTCTAAGTCTTGTTTGCAATTTACATTATTGGTTGAAGTGCCAACTGAGTTGCAGGTCCCGAGTGACTTGTGTTTGGATGATTTCAAAAGCTGCCTTTGGGACAAGACCCAGGTCTCTGCCCTGCCTATGCCTGCACCTCCCAGAAGTCAGTAAGAGGAGTCTGGGCTCGCACTGAGCCACTGGGCTTTGAGCTTCTTCCCCGGCACTGATCTGAAATAGGATCTGTGAGCATGTATGAGCAATGTGGCAGAAGGAAAGCTGGGGAGGCCCTTGCCTTAACTGACAGCATAGACACAGCTGCCTTGGGCTGACTTCTTGAAAGTGGGATTTGGGAATGCACTGGGGAGGAGAGAGAGAAGAGGGCTGACGGGTACTGAAAATCGAGGAGATAATCTTTCATGCTGTCAGAAAGGTTACAGAGGTCTCCATGACTCCAGGAGGATTCAGTTCTTTCCAGATGTATAGTATCTGATATATTGCTCAAGACTGCAGATACACCAGTGCAGACCAGGGAGGTATCTGCACAGAGTGATATAATTCTTGTCAGACTGACATTCATTCTCACTTGCTTCCCCCTTCTCTCAGCTGAGAAGCAGATTTCAGCAGCAAGCAGAAAACTTAGAGGAAAAAGAAATAAGGAAAGAAATATAAAGCTTTCACAGAATAATTCTGTGCAGATGTTAGCATCTTAAGGGTATTCATAGACGTTCATATACTCACAAAACTTCCAGCTGAAAGACAGATGACACCTAGTCTAATAAGCACTGGTCTCTAAACAGTCATTCATTGATTTTAATCTTGTTAAATCATGTTCTAGTTACTCAAAGACAGAAAGAAGGAAAGAAATCCAAAACACAACTCAGCAATAACCAAATTCCCCAGGAGATGAAATCAACAATTTCACTGACTTCTCAGGCTATGGAACAGGAGTTTAAAAAAATTTAAACAATAAGTAATGAAAGCTGTTGTGTTTTACAATGTGGTAACATAACAGAAATAAGTAGCTGCAGAGAAAACAGATTTCTAAAGGCAAAATGTGGAGAAGACCTTGAAACAGGAATAAGAAAAGATATTCCAGTGAGATCCAAGCTCTCATGAAATCCATTTGCCCATAAAAAAAATATGATGCTGTATTTATTTTTGGAGCATGCTTATGAGTTGCTTTGTAAGGCTGAAATTGCCATCTATACTCCAACCATTAAGTCTGCAGTCAAAAAGTGTTTTCGACACTTTTCAGAGAGAACACTATGGACCAGGAAAATTGTGCAGTCCAAAAGCAGAAATCAGTCTTAGCTCTGAGTCCCAGCTCCTGAAATGTGCCAAACAGTAGATCTAAACTAGGTGCCTAAGTGTTGATGGGTTGGGGTTCTTTTTCCTTTCTTTTACTAAATGGCAAAAGTGTTCTCAGACTGCACAGAAAGTGTACTTGCCCTGTGGCAAACGGTCACTTACAGAAAGAGGGAGGGCCTGGGCTGGAGTTCAGAGCTTGGCAGAGCATGTCAGGTTGCGTCCTGCTCCCAGTCTTGCCAGTGACTTAAGGAGTAGTTCAGGGCAAACTTATCTTTCTTTTTCCCCCATTTGTAGAATCACAGCATCATAAATGTGCTTAGGGCTTTAAGCCATCTAAAGTGACATCATTCCTATGATGGAGAGATAGCAACCAAAATATCACTGCAATTAATACCATTTACTATCCTTGCTTTGGGTGGAGTGAAATTTAATCCATTAACGCTTATAAAATGCTTCAAGATTCGCAAAGAAAGCCAGCATGAGAATGTAAAGCATTAGCCTTGTAAGTGGCAGCAGAGTGCACTCTGGAAGGAAGAATAACAATAAGATCATTGGGTTAAACTCTCCAAACTCAGAGGAATTTTCAGTTGTTCCTCACAGCATTTCTTTCCCAGGAGCATGTCTTGGTAGCAGCTCTAATCCTGATGATAAGCAGTACTGACTTGAAGTGAACACCAGTGCCTCATAAGGTCTCTTCCTTTTGATCCTGAGATGGAGGGACAGTATTGTAGTGAACTTATTTGCTGAGAGATTACCCTGTTACATGTCTCTCCATTTCTGTAGCAGTGTCCACTGATGTTTCAGAACAGGCGGTGGTTAATGCTGCTCTCTTCTCCTGGAGCCAGTTTGTCATCCTTGGGTATTACAAAGGGAATGTCTTCTGCTGCACATGGCTTTGGCCTTAAAAATACCAAGGAATTCACTGATGATTCCTCACTGTCTCTCAGAATAGTTCGCCTGCCAATATTTTTAGGACAGGCCTGCTGACCTTTTACTGCTTTTAGCCATTTAGCATATGCCATGTTGGAAGTAATCTTCTGGAAAAGTCCCTTCTAGACAACTGGCCAAGACTTTGCTCAACTGATCTGTATGTCCCAGTCTTATCTAGTATGACTGTGTCAGGTGCATCAATATGACTACACCCTGGATTAAACACTGTGTAATTTAACCCTAGGGTCTGGCCCAAAGATCACACCTTCTAGCATAAGGCTTGGAGCCTTGATTCAGCCAGGGCAAACATAAACAGAAACCCCCATGCTGAGAGGAGTTATTCCTTGTGCTGACCATGGATTACTGTGGAATGCATATGTGCCTTTAAAAAGATGCTGTATATGGCTGTAAGGTTATAGAATATAGTCATGGCATTTCTCTAGTCCAGTGACTGATGCTGAGCACTGAGCATTTTCTTCCACAGCCCACCAAATAACAAGGTGTTTATAGGGTTACTTTGTACATTTTATAAGGGTCTTGTTATGGTCATAAAGACGTTAATCAAGAGTAAAAACCAACCAACCAACCAAACAAACAAAACCAAACAGAAGATGTTATTAGCACACAAGCATGGCTATTCCGTAACATCCTTTTGGAATATTTAACCTTGCAAACCCAGCAAACAAAAAGCTACAGTACATACCCATGAAGTCAAAATTTGGCTGTTCTAGGTGAGTGTCACTCCAGTGAGTCTTGTGTTTGAAACAAGAGACCTTGTCTTGCTAGGGTAAGCAGAGAAATGTTGTCCTGTTTGGCTCTCTCACAAGAGTCAGCTGCTTGTGTACCTTCAGAGATCTACTGTGTCTGATCTGAGAAGTGTGGTAAGTTGTTTTGACAGTCTGCAGCTACCATATTATTCCCAGATTCTTGTTCCCTGAATTACTTTTTGTTTGTGTTTACTCAGAGAATAGGGATTGTCTGAAAGTACACACCTCAGTGACCTAAGTAGAAATCGTCGGTCAGTGAAGGGTGATAATCATCCACCAATAAAATAAACATCCAATCCTTTTCTACCCCTCCTTCCTTCCATTTTTCCTCTCAAGTGAGAAGCTCAGTCACTCCCAGAGCACAGTAATAGAAGGAATGAAAGACACAGGATTTACATCTGCATTTGCGGGGGGCGGATTTTCACCTGGCTAAGATGTGGCATGAGCACTTGCAACTTGTGTAATGGGCATTCAATTTGATTTGTAAATGCACAAATAGCTGTCATTTTACTGCAGAATCATCAGGGAAAAGACCTGCCCCAATCCTGGCTGTTTCTCTTGTCATTGCTGAAAGTGAAATTACTGCTTTCCTTCGCCTCAAGAGTTGTCAGGAGGCAGGTAGAATTGTCTAACATCTTCAGACAAGGAAAGTAATGCTAACTGCTGCACACATCCAACTGCTAAATGTTAAAATTGTTAAAATTGTTCTGTCAAATGTTGTCACTTGGTCAAATGGTCATTTCACTAATGCAGATTTTTATTAACCTAAGGTAGAGTGCATTTTGGAATGGAATGGAATGGAATGGAATGGAATGGAATGGAATGGAATGGAATGGAATAGAATAGAATAGAATAGAATAGAATAGAATAGAATAGAATAGAATAGAATAGAATAGTTCAGTTGGAAGGGACCTACATTTTCAGTGGCCAAGGTCTGCCATTCTCCTTTCTAAGCTTCACCATGTCTCTTTTCATGACCACTGTCAGGCACAGCAGTAGCCTACCTTTTTCTTCAGGATTAGGTTTTGACTTTGTGATATTTCCTTCCCTCCTGTGAGTACGTGCAGAGGAAAGGCAAAGCACAAGGTGTCACCACAAGTCACAAGTTCAGTTTCAGAAAAACTATCACAAGATCACCGCTTGATATTTTAACACTGTTTAATCTGAATCCTACTGGCATGTTTATGCTTGCCATGTAGCAATAGCAAAATAAGTAAGAGCGCACAGACATGGCAGGATCCCAAATAATTGTGTGTTCTTACTATATATAAGCACTTTCATGAGTCTGTTCAGCAAATATGTTGCTGTAATCTGCAGTAGGAGGTAGTGACACACATTAGATGGTTTCCAGAGCCTTTAATGGACAAGTCCTTTATCCTTAGTGTCAGAGAGCAGTGAAAGTGGGCTGCTCTGCAGGGGAAGGGGAGACATGAGTCGGAGGTGACAGCCAGGCCAGCAGGGCAGTGTTCTTGCAGACAAGGGGTACAGTCCCACAGTACCCAAAACAGAAAAGCAGAGCAGGTCTGGTGACAGTAACCAGGGGCAGCACAGAGCAATAATTGCCACATTAGTCCTAATGATGAGTCAGGTCTGAGTTCAAGCCAGCAAGTCAGGATCTGCAAGGTGCAAGGCCAGGCATGGACATACCTGCAAGGTAGCTCAGGCAAAGACCAAGGGCAAGGACTGAAGCTCAAATGCAGCTTTTGAACAGGGCAGAGGGCGCAAGCATGGGTGAAGGACCTGGATAAGGCTTCCCATAAGGCGTTCTCACAGCTTAGCTGTTTTCACCAAAGTTTGCTCTAGGGCTACACAGGTGCATCATAGGAAGGCTGACTCTGAACACACACAGAGCTAAATCCCTAGGCTGGAAGGGAGGAGAAAGAGTTTGCAGAGGAGGGTTATAGAAGATGTTTTCAGGCTGGCCAGAGCAATCAGAGCCTGCTGGTTCACTCAGGGCCTCGACACTCAGTGTTCCACCTCTGACCTCTGAAAACCAATGGTAACACTATCCTCAATTTATTAGACCATGAATCTTCCCTACAGCATTAAAAAACAGGCTATAAGGCAAGTAACATTAAGCCATATCTTAACATAGCCATTAGGGATTGAGACAGCTGCTGCACTGAATACCTGAGACATCTGCAGGAACTGGAAGATGTGACAGAGGGCTTGCAGAAAACCTGCAGCAGGAGGTCAAGCATGGTGCAATAAGACATTTAAAATTATGTTAGAAACTTAAGTTTAGGCAGATGAATCAAGCAGTTTATCAGGATCATCAGGACTATTTTACCTTTGTTTAATTAGATGATAACTTTTGCTTGCATGGGAAGTGTCTGCAGATCGGCATGGATAAGGCTCCCTGTGAAGTAGAAAGGCATGTCTTTCGAAAATGTGCTGTGTTAAGCAAGCTGTTAGGGATAATTGTAAATGGTAATGTCTCTGACATTTATATGACCCATTAGCTTGTCTGGCAGAATAAAACCCTAATGTCAAATTGTGCATGTGCTATTAAGAAAGCATTTTTTCCATGGTCCCTGGACTCAATGCCCCATAGTGAAAAAGAATAATAAATTGGCATGCTACAACTGGGGATGTGCATAGGGGTTATGAGTTTTGAGATAAAGAACTATCTATGCATCAATGGTATTGCTTCCCTTAATTACTACTACAGCCCTGCTGATTTTGATACCTAGAACCCCAGTGATAAAATGTATTACCTTATTTAATAACTGAGACTGACAGATGATCAGAAGAAACAAACAGTTATGAAGAGCTCTAAAGGAAATTCATCTGGCTGAGCATGAAACTAGTTTCCAATGAATGCTAGAATGATGAATGTAAAGTTGTTTTGTTTGAAGGACAGTCTGAGATGCCAATTTGCAGAGGAAAAAACAAACATCCTCCTCCTCCTTTTTTCTGTGCACATTTATACATTAGCAATGAGCAAGGAAGTCTGAACATTTTTGTGGAGGAAATTTAAACACAGTTCCTATTTCCTTTAACTTGCACATCAGTGTTTGGCAGGTGTATGTCTCATTAAGTCTCTCCGAAACCAGCATCAGTGCACCAGGGAATAACTCTTCCTTCTCATTATATACTTACAGCAAGATTAGAATCTATGCCTGTACTGGTAGGGATTTGTGTGTTTGTCACATCTTGTAAACACTAATGTAAATAGCTATAAAGGTTTTGCTTACACTTGAACCACTGTACAGACAGAAATGAAGGTGATATTTGAATCAGTAAGGGACAACATATTTTATCTCTGTGGATCGGCTTGTGAAGATGACTATAGGCATAAGAAGAAAAAAAAATGAAAAATGTTTAAAAGATTGGGTAAAAATACGCTGCTTCTTCCTCCCTTTCCTGTCACTGTCCCTGCTTTCCCTCTCACACATACAATCATTATCACAGTCCATAAAACAAGATGGATTTTGGGGGAAATGAGAGCATATAAAACAGACAAAGACTGAATTAATGCCTCAGAAATAAAAATGTTTTACAATGGCAGAAATTTGGAATACTTAAATATGTCAAACAAATAATACAAGCCAGAAAAAGGTCTACACAGCCATCAACTACCCTCTGACATTTGCTAATGTTGGAGGCTGTCAAGTCCAATATTGTGGAGAGATTTATGTATTTTTTTTTTTAAATGGCATGTATTGTTATGAACCTAAAGACGTAGTTAGAGGATCATTTGTTTTAGCAGCTCAAATCACTTCTGTTTACCTCTCCCCTGTCCATTTGATCTACTTACTGGCATCTCAATCTCCTTTCAGTACATCCATGTGGACACTTCCAATACAGGAAGCGTGAACGTAGTTGGAAGACTCATTCAAGTTAAAAATCAATTTATTTGTCTGCAAAGCTATTTGACTAGGTGTGTTTTAGATCCTGATCACAATGTAGATCAGAACAAAGAGGGAGTAGAGCAAAGGGAAGAATGAGTGTTAAAGAGTAGATCTAGTGATTTTGCATCACGATTGCTGAAAATAATGCTTCTTGAATGACTCCTTAATAGAAAAGTATCCAGAAAATGCACTCCAATTGCTTATATTATTCTTCTTCATTTATTTAAGGACACTGGCTTTCACATAAACAACATTGGTTTTAAGTTCAGTACATCTCTCTCTTTTCTGGAGTTAATGAGCACAGAAACAAATAAAACTTCTACTTCACTGTTTTTACACTAACATTGAAGTGGGCTGGCGAGTTAAATACTATTTGAATACCTATGATCTCCCAATCTCTGATCAGGTAGTGGAGGTGGCTTAAAAAGTTACTACCCCTTAGCTCTGTTTTATTGCCTCCCTGCTATGCACTATTAGAGGAATGGCAGAGCTGCACATTATGACATAGATTTTGTATTGGGTTTGTGTGGCAAGATTTTGGTAGCAGGGGGGGCTACAGGAGTGGCTTCTGTATGAAGCTGCTAGAAGCTTCCCCCATGTCCAATAGAGCCAATGCCAGCTGTCTGCAAGATGAACCTGCCGCTGGCCAAGGCCAAGCCCATGAGTAATCGTGGTAGCACCTCTCTGACAACGTATTTAAGAAGGGGAAAAAAAAAAACCCTGCACAACTGCAGCCCGAGAGAGGAATAAGAATATGTGAGAGAAACAGCCCTGCAGACACCAAAATCAGTGAAGAAGGAGGGGGAGGAGGTGTTCCAGGCACCAGAGCAGAGATTCCCCTGCACCCCATGGGGAAGACCATGGTGAGGCAGGCTGTCTCACTGCAGCCCATGGAGGTTAACAGTGGAGCAGATATCCACCTGCAGCTTGTGGACGATGCCACACCAGAACAGGTGGATGCACCCAAAGGATGCTGTGACTCTGTGGGAAGCCCACGTTGGAGCAGGCTCCTGGCAGGACCTGTGGACCCATGGAGAGAGGAGCCCAGGCTGGAGCAGGTTTGCTGGCAGGACTTGTGACCCCGTGGGGGACCCACACTGGAGCAGTCTGTTCCTGAAGGACTGCACCCAGTGGAAGGCACCCCTGCTGGAGCAGTTCATGAAGAACTGTAGCCCGTGGGAATGACTTGCCTTGGAGAAGTTCATGCAGGCCTGTCTACCCTGGAAGGGACCCCATGCTGGAGCAGGGGAAGAGTGTGAGGAGTCTTCCCCCTGAATAGGAAGGAGCAGCAGAGAGAACGTGTGATGAACTGACTGCAACCCCCATTCCCTGTCCCCCTACACCACTGCAGGGGAGGAATTAGAGAAAATCAGGAGCAAAGCTAAGCCCAGGAAGTAGGGAGGGGTGGGGGGAACGTGTTTTTAAGATTTGGTTTTATTTCTCATTATCCTACTCTGATTTGATTGGTAATAAATTAATTTCCCAAGTCGAGTCTGTTTTGCCTGTGATGGTAACTGGTGAGTGATCTCCCTGTCCTTATCTCGACCCATGAGCCTTTCATTATATTTTTGGTCCCCTGTCCAGCTGCGGAGTGGGAGTGATAGAGCTGCTTTGGTGGGCACCTGGCATCCAGCCAGGGTCAACCCACCAGACTTATACCTTAGCTACTTCATTTCAAGGAATGGTTTCTATGTTCTAACTAAATGTATCCTGAGCACCTCTGAAAACCTGGTTCCTAAATTCCATTCCTCCACTTGACCACCTAATTCCTACTTTCAGAACTGGAGAAGAAAGATCACTGTGTATCTATCGGACACCCAAAACTTTAAAAATGCATGATGTTATTTTGTGTTCTTTCTGGCAAAGTTTAAAATAGCTGCTTTTGTTAAAAAAATCTCTCTGCCTCCCTCCTGCTCTTACATGAATGTTCCTGCAGTGTTATATACTCTTTAAATACAAAAAGTGACACTTGTTTGGGAGACAAGAACCCCTCTGGTCCCTGCACTCTTGGAAATGTGTATTCTGTTTATTAGACCTCCAAGGGAAGGGAGTACAAGAGACACTGTCTCCTAAATTATCTGCTCAGGAAAGAGAAAGACAGAGAGGAGTAAATGAGGCAGGGAAGTGACCCTTGCGCAAACTCTCACAGGGAGCTTGTGTTGCAGCCCAAGCATCTTTAGCCTCATCTCCACCGAGGATACCAGCCAATGATGCTTCAAACTGCTTGCAGCCCACAAGTCTGTCACCTTTTTCATTAAGATGGGGACAATGATAGCATAATGCAGGTGCCAGCACTGGGGCAGAAACTGCTGAGACGGGATCTGGCTGCTGCCTTTTTAGCTCATCCAGATCTGTTAATCCTCTCTGGCATTCTCACTCACCAGAGGTGTGATGGTGGCCGGCAGGATATAATTCTTGATGATTTTCTCTGAGTAACCTTTCTACGGGTCAGCCTTAGCAGAGATAAGACTGTCTCTCTAGAGAAAGACAACCACTGATATATTTGGATACTTAGCAAACTTGCTGTCTGAAGCACCTGTCACTGATAGCAGTGGAACAACACTGGTGCAGAGCTGCTCAAATTATCTCAGGTTCAGAATGATTTTTCAGTGCTATCCACTTTGCTGTTTTTTTCTCAAGAGGCTTTTCAAATGTCATATCATCCCTACTCTTTAGCACAATAGTCTTTATGTTAAAACTAGCTATAAAAATCAGCAAGCTCTACCGAGGAATGCGGGCTGTGCCTATTTCACAGGGGGGCAATACAAAATGAGAAGCAGCCAGTTACACTCTTGTGGCAGTGAGAGGCTATTATTTACTCTTAAGAATGGAGGCAAACTAAATGACAAAAATGTCTTCAGGGGAAAAAAAAAGCTTTGCATATCTGCTGGCTATTTAAATGAAGACAATCTGTGGTATAAAATTCTACTTTCACTCCTTATCCATACAGAGGTTTGTACTGTGCCAGATGTCTCAGATGATTGACTAGGTCAGCACATCCTAAAGAACTAAATCTTAAGGCTCGATGCAAAAAAGAAATAAAGATCACAGAAGCTAGGACCTGCATAGCCTAGGTTGGTCTTGGCTCTTGGACCTGCCTGGAGAGCATTGCGACAGTCAGCCTGGCTATTTGTGTGGGGAGATTTGGAGGGTCTCAAAATGACAACCCAAAGAGTCAGATCCTGAGCAGCTTGGAGCAAGAAAATGGGAAACACTGGTGCCAGAGATGATATTAAACTGATATTCCTCTCCCAAAGGCATATAACTCATCCAGTCCAAAACTGATATCTCAAACTGAAGCAAAGCTAGCATAGGACTGTCCTCCTGAGGGCCAACGTCGTCTTCTGCTTTTCCAGAATAAAAACAGACTTCATGCTCCCGCAGAAGAACTTCATGGTTTGAACAGTCATTTGGGATGTGTGAGAGGATGAAATTCAATGCCATTTTTAGACTGAAATGATCTCAAACCCTACACTCACATGTCCCCAGAGAATGCCTTAACCATTGAGCAATTTGTACCTGTCACAGATGCTGAACTGAGGGCACTTGGGAGTGCCACATTATTTGAACCAAGAAGAAATAACATGGGGCATAAGACAGTCAACGCTTGTATTAGGGCACTCTGGGACCAAGATACTAATTAATAAGTAAAGTTTAAAAAAAAAAAAATCATGTGCAAGTTCCAGACTGTTCACATCAGCATTTACTGCCCTGTGAAGCTGCGCTGTAAGTCACACAGTTCCTGCCTTTTGACGATCATCCTGAGCTACCTCTCTGTATTCCAATGAAAAACCTCTTCAGGAAAACAGGATCAATTTTTGCAGACAGAACCAAAACAATTCAATGACCCAGTCTCTGTGCTATTGTGGAAAAACAGGTCGCTTCTGTAAGGCCACTGATCCTGTGGAAAGCTAGAAGACTGATTCCTGTAGTGTTCTCTGCTGAACATCTTTTAAACCCATAGGAGAATGAGATATTTATTTTTGCCTGTGGGCTGTATGTAGCATAGTTTTGTATACCAAAGCAGTGGGTAGTTCATAGTGTGAGTGTTCTCTGGAAAAAGAAGAAAACAAAGAATTACCCTCTCAGTCCTTGGTTTGCATCATTGATGTTTGAATGTGAAAATGTGGCATTTTTTATATTACAATGCTCAAGTTCCAATTACTGTTAGTGCTTCATCCATGGGGAATTATGCCATTGATTTACATGAGAGTTTTGCTAAGCTTTATGCTGATCTGTGTATTTTTTACTCCATAAATACATTTATATCTTTTTCTTCAAAGCTAGAATATAAACCAAAGGGAAAACAAAATCTTTTGCCATGATAATTTCTTTTAAGAAAAGTTGTCTTCCTGGGCCTATTCAAATGATCACAGAATAAGAGATTGTCTGGCAGACTATAAAATCACATAAAATGTTATGCCTGGGTAGGGACTCTTCTATTTACTACAGGATGAAAAAGTAAGAACCAAGGCCTCAGCATGAACTAGGGAAAAGTAACTTTTCTTTCTTTCAGTGTAAACATCCTCAACTGTTTCTTCTCTTTATTGATGATCATATGTCCAAAGAACATCATGGGAACATTTGGTAGGATATGCTTGGATACATCAGGGGTATAAAATATATCCTTGAAAAGATAGGTCTGTCTGTACTAGTACGCATGATTCCACCTGGCTGAATCTTTTGTATAATGTGTAAATCTATTGTAAATAGGTATAACATTGACATTCCTAGAGGGGTTCCAGTTCTTCTAAGTTAGGCAAATGCACCCTCCTTTCTGCATTTGTTTACATTCATGAAGATACCTCAGTGAAGTGTTTTAATACTGAATATTGAAATTCTGCAATTCCTCACAGCTAACAAGGCAGACTGCAAGGATATATGTGAATCAGCCGGTGGTAAAATAATCCCTCTCCTGTTCATTTAAAAGATATATTTTCCCCTAATGTGGTTCCATCAGCTTCTACCATGAATAAATTATCATATGCCAAAGTACAATCTTCTTCTTGTTCCTGTTCTTTTTATTCCTAATTGGTCATTAATACAGAAACAATTTCTGTATGGAACAGTTTTTGGCATTTTAATTGTAAGAGCAGAAGAGATGATAAAAATTATCAGGTGTTGCTGATTTTCTACCAAGGGTTCTGAAACTCTCACAATTCTCTCCCCCCAAATCCCTGGTCTTTAGAGGTGCTAAAGTGATGTGCGAAATCATCTCCTTCTAAGGTCAACAGAAGTTGAAGGCACTCAACATTTCACACGGTCAGGGTCTTACACTCCAAAAAAATAAACAAAAAAGCAAAAGAAAAGATCCGCGTATTTGTACCTTGTCTTCTGTTCATACAAAAGGTCATGAACAATGAAAGATTCCTAGGCACTTTTCAGAAAGGGAGATGTGTTGTAGTTATCTTTCAGAGGAACATAAGAATGCAGTGGTTGAATAAAATAAATAGTGGTGACACCAGCATTTTGTCTCAAAGACTATTAATATCAAATGTTGCAATGAATGTTTCCATATATTCCATATACTTTCCAGCTCTGGAAAAATCAGTTCTATGGTAGTAGGAGTGCATTTCAGCTCTTTTTCCTTTAGAGAATCACCACAATAGTATGGATTATGAAATGATTATGGGCAGCAGGGAAAACTGGGACCTAATTTTTCTCTGCTGATTGATCCGAACGACACCATTGCAGCACATCCGTGGAAAACTTAAAATGACAGTTTAATAGCTAGGATGATATTGATCCACAAAGAGGGAGGTTGGAAAGTCTAAGAGAAGCAAATCTCATCTGTTTCATTAAAATAGTGTGACACTGACCTCTTTCCACCATAAAAAGGGCAAGAGAAGTCAGTATCGGTTTAGAGTCATTTTTCCATAAGAACTGATATTTCTACATTCTAGCATGCAGCCCCTTTAGAAAGATTTTTTTTCTTAACATTTTCTTCATACAGAAATTTAAAAAAAAAAACAACTCTTTAGAGAAGTGTGAATAAGTATTGGTGAGGAATTTTCTCTCTCCTTTTTATCACAGGAGACATGATTCAGGGTGTTCTGTGCCAGGAGATAAGCCCCCTGGGTTTTGTTTTGGCAGTTATTGTCAGAAACCTGTGATTTCTTTACACACATTTAGTACTTTAATCTGTGTTTTTTTCTGGTTTCATTTTCCCGGCATACTGAACAAAACTCCTTTGCTTCAGATATTAGAGAATTACAGGGTGTACCTAAACAAATTTACTTCCCATTTAAAAGAATCTCACAACAATGTAGGCCACAAGAGGTCAGATAATCTGACTTCCTGTTCAAAACAGGTCTTGTGGCCTCTTATTGCCTCTGGTCCTATCACTGCACTTCTGAGAAGAGTTACATTCTGTTTTGTTTACACCTTACCATTAGGTAGATGAAGACAAAACACAAGATCTTCACTTAGCTTTCTCTTTCCAAAGAGAAAGCAACTCTTTTCAGCCTCCCCTCGTGTCACTTATATTTCTTTTCTATCTGATCTTCACCCACAGTGCATGTATATTATTTTACATCCAAACTTTGATATGGAGTAAGATAAGTTTTTATTTTCGATTATAGCTCCATGCATGAGGTATAGATTTCACTAGGCATCTTTGACGGGGCAGTTTCTAACATAAGCATCAACTATTTTTTTTTCCCCAAAGAACAGGGGGAGTTGACTATTTCAACACTTCCTAAAAATAATGTTATTTTGACTTGACTAAATTAATTTAAAAAATAAAATGTTTGCATAAACTATTACATGGCATTTTATTATAATTAAAACTCTCTTGGTGAAAGACAAAGGGTTAATAGTTGAAACAATGTGATAATATATTTGTGGCATAAATATTATCAGCATTTTAGAAAACTTAATTTCAAAAATACATGGCGCAAAAAAATACAGTCATCTAATTAGGGTCATGATGATTTGTTTCTTTGGAAGATTCTCTGTCATATTTATCAGCAGACCAATTATAAAGAAGTATTATTTAGACAAAGCTGCCAAAGAAAATATTCAGTAGTCCACTATGTGAGTGTATTGCTGAGAGAAAAGCTGAGGGGAAAAATTCATGCTTTAGAGTTGGTTTCTAATGATTAAATCAACAAAACAGTTCCCAAAGCCTCATCATTTGGGCATGTGACTATGAATAAGCAGTGGAAAAGTTATATCCATTCCTATTGTTTAAAATGTATTTTTTCACCTAAAATTTGCTGCTTTGTGATGTCTGCAAACACTATTTAAACTGTGCTAAACTGGTATTTCTATACATGAGTTTCAAGCAACCAACTAGCCAATTCAGTCTTCTTAGTATTAAAATTCACAGCTGCTACAAGCTAAGTCTTGCCCCCCCCTTTAATAGTTTCTGTTGCTGCAACTTTGTTTTGGGAACTAGGAAAATTATTTAATATCCTTAAGACCTCAGTTCCCAGTCTGTACACTGGAGATGAGAGCACCTTGTAACCCCTTTCTGCCACGCAACTGCTCTGTTTTCTGCACATTACAGGAAAAAATGAGCCACAAATTGCTGGAAGCTGAGAAGTTCCCCCACAAAGTGAGTCACTTATTCTTTTTGTGATATCACCTTTGTTCTCTAAGCTTTTGTTTTGGACCATTGTCAGCAATGGGATATAGTAATAAGTGATCTGACACAATACAGCTACTCTCATCTTTTTATAATCCCAAATCACTACCAACAGCAATGCAGTTTGGATTAGATTCCTAGTTTAAAAGCTTTTGAGGAAAGAAATGTGAAGAAAATAATAGGAGTCTTCTGTTTGTACTGCCAATGACAACCATTATATAACTACATAAAATTATCATTCTTTATCAGTTTCTTGGCAGAAGTACACAAAGAACAGAATTATCCTAGACTTACTTTGGATTTACTGAAAGCAAAATAATATCTTCATTTCACTAATTTGGTTTGTAGGCATCTTTAAGTTTTCATACTGCTTAAACAGATAAAAAAAAGGCTAACTGTATATTTATTCATTCATTTATTTAAAATAGAGCCTGTTTTCATCTTTTGGTTTCTTGTACATGGAGAATATTGCTATATCAAAAAATACTTTAGGCCATATTTAATACTTGGAACAATTAATCACATGAAGTAATATTATCTTAAGAGAGGCAAGTGACTTTGTTCAAAAGGTTTTTGCCATTCAGCCTGTATTAGAGAGAATGCACAAGGCATTAGTGATAATGACAGGTCTGCTACAAAAGCCATATATTATCTAGACGAGAGTATCCCCCCAGATAAGTGGTGAGTGATTAGTATTTTATTGGCCTTTTGTCAACTTCAATTATGTTTTTTGAAAATTCTGTTTAGAAAGCAAGGTTCGAAATGCTGGATTTAGGGAGCTAAGTGTTAATAGGGTATTTAAGTCTAATACAAACAGATATCTGTACATCAAACAGCCTTACTGTTGCAATTACCAATTTCAGAAATATTCAGATATTCATAGACTTCTAAAACAGAAATTAATTCCTCTAATAAAGTAACACCCCAGCAAAAGATGCTGTTATGACGTATGTGCTGAGATTAGCTAGAAACTCCCTAGCAATAAGCCATTATTATTTACCAGTATGGATCTTGAGGACAAGCTTTTCAAAGACACTTAGGGGTTGAGTATGCCCAATTCTCATTAATTTTATAGGTGATTGGGTATCCAAATCCCTTTGGAAAGCTGAATAGCTCATTTTCTGAAAGTCCAACAGGCTGGATATTTCCTTTTGGGACCACAATTTGTATGTGCCTTAGACACTTGAAGAATTATTTTTCCCATTAACTTTTGATGCAAAAAGTCAGCACTTGACACTCATGCAATATGTATATGAAGCCAAAATGGAAACTTTGATTTACCAAGTCATGTGATATGAACAAATATAGAAAGTGAGTAAGGAAAAGACAGGAAAGTATTTTCCTTTCTGGAATATATTTTACTTCAGGGCAGAGAATCCCCTATTACAAAGCAAAATGACCTCTGGTCATTAATACAAAAGCCATAAAATTACTAGTAAAGCCTAACTGTGTTTGCTTGTCTGTTTTTTCTTTCAGAACTCCACACTAAATCCACGAATTCTTACAAATTTCTTACAAAAGTGTTCTTAAGACAAGATTTTCCACCTCAGAAGGGGGAGATTTCTCACTTGCCTTTATCAGGAGATATCCCTGTACGAGTGAAAACTAAGAGTTGTAATGCTAAGAAAAATCTCTAGCAGATCTGCTCTACTTCGCTGTTAGCAGTGATAGCAGTAGGTTAGACTGCAGACAGAGTGCTATATATAAAAAATAGTGATTACTTAGCATTAGCATTTTTTTCTGGAATTTCTGTGTTTGTAATTGCTGTGGTTTTGGAATAAAGCAATGTTCATTTCAGTGGAGCAGGTGATTAATGAGAAGTGAGTGAATAGTATATTTCCAGAAGTAGAGGTTCAACAATTGAGTGTTATATGCTTGAAAATAATAGAGATTATTTTATAAAATCATAACATTAAAACCAATAAAGGCAGTTTTTTTAATAATTTATGGGCTTTCTGGGAGACTGGTAAGTTTTTTCTCAGTTATCTGGAATGTTGTTTCTTTTTTTTTTCTAAACATCGTACAGCTATTTGTTCATAGGAGTTGGTGCTTCCAGTAAATCCTAGTGTGGTGACATGCTAGGAGCTGTCAGTGTCCTGGCTATAGCCCAAGTCCTACCCACAAGCTGTCACTTGGCCAGCAAAGAATTGGCCATAGTAGATGACTTAATGAAGGAACATTTGACTTGATCAATTAAGTATCAACCAACTTGTCTTTCTCCCTGACCAATCTTGTTTCTCTGCAGGTATTGATTCTCTAAGACCACTCTCATGAGATTTCCAGTTTGGCACCCTGCCTAACCCCCCAATGACATATCTCTGTTTCTCCCATCATATTCAGATCTGCATCTACACCAGATACTATACAAACCTGCAGAAAAAACAGATTAATTTCTAAATGAATCTGGTCTTTTGACTCCAGTTTGCTCTGCCTGAAGAGTGGTTATTGGAACCTGGAACTAAAAAATAAAGAACAGGAAAAATGAGAAAGGCTTCTCTTTTTCTCTTTTTCTTTTTGTTCCCCCCCACCCCCACCTCCCCCCACAATCTGACTGTAAGCACTTTGGGGCAAAGGTTTCTTTGCTCTGTATTTACAGGGAGATCCACATCTGTACTGAGCATTCAGCTTCTGCACAATTCTTTGCTCAGGGCAGGGTATAAAGTTCGACTCTAACCCACAGCGTGCAGTGGCTTTGTATCTCCCACACGGCACATCAGTTTGCACACATTTCTAATTAACATCTAATTTTGGATTAATTTCTGATTCCCTCCTCTGGGCTTTTGTAATGAGATCATGAGTAACACTGGCAGAAGGTTTATACTTAAAATGTATCTGTATGGTAGAACCTCCTAGGTAGTTAACTGACAATAGGATTAAAAAGATATCCAAAACAAACAAGCAAAAAAACCCAAAACCTTCCTATTTGTTAGACATCTGGAGTCTCATTTTTTAGTTTCATCAGCTATAATCAAGGAAAGAATCTAAATACTTTCAGCTCCCAGCAGTTTTTTCCTTTCCTCTCTTTCCATGCATTAAGAAGCTGGGTGTTATTATTAACGTTGTTCTTATTTTCCTTATTTTCCAGTATGCTGATGTGGGAAAGCAGAAAATTTTACTAAATAAAATGCCTGCAGTACCAAATCTACATTCTTAAGTAATTGCTTCTAAATTATTTGGTAAACCCCAGAGCTGCTGGGGAAAATAAATACTTTAAATACAGAATGAATGCAAAATTAAACATGGGATGAGCTGTTCTTATTTACGCACCCATATACAGGAATGCATCATTGGGAGTGTGGCAGTAAAATTGGTATTCTTCACACACTTTGGTATAGATTTCTTCAGAAGACCCAAATCCTGAAAGGTACCCAGTTACCTTTTCCACATGCACAATGTTTGTTTAAAAAGAGCTATAGGGCTAAAGTACCCTGGTGGGATCGTGACAAAATAAATGAATAAACACCTAAGGGCTTCATTAGTAAAAGGATTTTAATGGATGGAGGAACCTAAACTTTCAACTCAGGCACCCAAATCTAACATTGACTTCTTATCAGCCAAAGTACATATCAGCAGTTAAACTTCAAGGTCCATCCTTAAGATCATCCTTTCATCCCACTCACCTTGAACCTATACTTACCAGAAACACATGAAGGTAGATAACCTAAGCTTTTTCCCAGTTACTGGGGAGAGATTCCTTCAGAGAGCATTGCAGACCTTTTGTTGACTGAATCACCCCATAGAGACACATACCAATTGTGGTGTAAGCCTGAAATGTGAATAGATTCCTGTCTTACTTGCCAGAGGGAAGTGTTCAATATTGCCTACGTGCAATCCACATTTAGAATCTCAGGTTTTCTACAGTAAAGCCCGAGGAATTATAGTTTCAGTGCCTAAAGTATCTGTTTGAGATACCAGAGACTTGCAGATCTGTGGTTTGCTGGAGCAACCAGTGGAGGCCAGCTGGAATATCCAAAGGCACACAATGACACTTGACATTGAAACTTGGCATTGTCACATGCCCCTTGCACTTTTCAAGCACCTGAATGCTGCCTAGATTTTTTTGTGCTGGTACTGAATATGTATGGTATTCCTATTCCTTAACATAGATGAAAGAGCCATTACAGACAATGAAGTTTTACATATATGGGAGACACAACACAAGATGTGTGGGTGTACGGGAGACACATATCCTGCTGGAACAGCATGTGGAGACCAGGCAAGATACCCCTCTGTTTCTGATAAACACTGGGCAACATTATCCTGCCCTCCATCTCCTTTGTCCTGACATGGGATCTTCAATATTCAGCTCACATGAAGACATTCATGCTTTGGTACCTTATCATTCAATTGAATACCACCCTGCACATTTAAATATCTGCTTCTTTCCTGGTTTGCTAGAAGTTGCTAAATCCAGTAGCCCAACAGAGGCAAGACTGCCACAGCTCCACGTGCTGAGGTCCACACAATAGCAAGACTGAATATGTGTTCCCACTAGGAACTCACACACAGAACATATATGTACAACACATATATGCATACATACAGGGCCAGCCAAAGAGATAATACAGACAGACACACTCAGCACTCACACAAACACAAACAGCAGCCATAGCCTCATCATGTTCTTCTCACTGTCTGACCAGCAGGAAGGTACATTGGTGAGAGTGTAGATATACACACATACATTGCAGGTCCCTACAACAGCTGGTCTCGGACACTCAGTCTGCCCAGTAGCTGCCCCTGGGTCCCAGTCTTCCCAGTTGCTGGCACCGGGACATTCGAGATGCTATAGGTCCCATGTGTGCACAGCAAAACACACAAACACACACACACACACACACACACACACACAGGGTCTCTCCAGTAACTGGTCTTACACAAACAGTCTATCCAGCAGCTGGTCCTGGATCCTCATCCCCCTTTGATTGCTCCTGCACAGACACAAACACATGCAAATGGGTCTCTCAGTTCACTTCCCTGAAAGGTACCATCTCTCCAGGAGCTCTCCTGCATGGCTTGGTCTCTCAGGTAGCCAGGTCCTCCAGGTGCCTCACCCTGAGATGCACACACACACACACACACAGAGCTCCCAGGTCTGTCTTGATACTCAGCAGAGCTCACACACTCATGCATAAACCTGAACTCGCTCCAGATGCTGCACCAAGAACATATGGGCACCATAAGAGCAAAATGGATACAGATACAGAGAGACATCAGTGTACAGGGTGCCTGTGCCCAGGCACTGGCAGTGGGGCTGCAGGGGGCCTCTGTGAGGAGAGGCCGGGGCTGCCCCATGCCGGACACAGCTGGTCCCAGCCGGTCCCAGCCAGCTCCAAGGGCCCCACCGCAGGACACAGCTGAGACCCTCAGCCAAGCTGGGGCCGCCAGGGGGGAAAACAGGTTGACGAAAGAGCCAAAGGCGGCCCAGGCAGAGGAGGAGGAAGCCAAGGAGGGAGCAGCAGCAGAGGCAGCCCGAGGCCGCAGCAGGAGGAGGGCAGGAGGGGCTGCAGGCCCGCAGCAGGGATCCCCTGCAGCCCTGCAGAGCCCCCGCTGGAGCAGAGCCCCAGCCTGCAGCCCGGGGAGGGCCCCAGGCCGCAGCAGGGGGATCTTTCCTGCAGGAGCTGCGGCCGTGGAGAGCCCAGGTGGGAGCAGGTTGTCCCTGAAGGCCTGCAGCCTGGGGAAGAGCCCTCACTGGAGCAGGGAGAGGTGTCAGGAGGGAGGAGAGAGCGAGAGGGGCTGGGATGGACTGGCTGCAACCCCCATGCCCACCCCTGCGCCCCTCGGCGGAGAGGAGTCAGGAGTGAAGGGGTGAATCTGGAAATGGGAAAGAAGGAGGGGGAGAGGTGTTTTAATTTTGGTTTTCTTTCTCACTAACCAAATATATTTTGATTGGTGATAAATGCAATTAATTTCCCCAAGTCTAGTCTGTTTTGCCTATGACAGTAACTGGTAAGTGATATCCCTGTTTTTATCTCGACCCATGACCTTTCTCATTCTGTTTTGTGTCCTGTAATGAGGGGGAGTGAGGGTGCAGCTGGGGCAGTTGTCTGGCTGCCAGCCAAGGTCAGCCCGTCACACCCATAAACACAAATGCACAGGAAACAGAGTCCCTCATCCATAAAAATCATTAGAAAGAAATTTAAGGAGATGATAAAACTTCCAGGCACAGTCAGACAAATGTACTGACAAGCAACTTGTTTACATGTGACACCTTTGTCCCCTTATCCCTTGGTTTTACCATGCTCCTCAGGTCACCTAGGCTTATCCATTTCCATACCTTTGTTTCCTTCCCTAAACCTGCATCATAAGTCATGCACAATCCCAGGATGCTCTTCCCCTGCATCCCATAATGTGTTCCATGACCCTGGGCAGTGAACCCACTTAGTCAGTGAGGTTACCCAAAGCACTGCTCCTGTTGCCCCATAGTGTGGGTGCCATCTCTGGCCCATGGGACGGAGGCTTTCCTGGGACAGCACTGGCAGGGTCCAGAGCAGGGACTCATGTCTCTGACTGGGATAATGGGGCTCTTCTGCCTTGCCTCTAGCTCTTCTATGTGTACGAAAACAAGCTTTATATCACATAACCTGACAGTGTTAAGCAGCCTGACTTCTTTCAAACCTCTAAGGCATTTACAGCTCAGACATCCCTCTGTCTTGCCCAGAGACCTCAATCTCATAGTCATTTTCAGAGTATTCCTGGGAGTTTAGACTCTGTGAAAGGCATGGAAACAGTAAGCACCTTTACAAATATCTCTGAGAGCAGTGTCTCCTTGTTGTGGAGGAGGGGTGAGGAAAGGGGCAGAAGAGAGAACTTTGAAGCATGAAGAAATTTGCATCCAAACATCCCAGGAGAGTATTCAAACAGCCTGAGTATAGAATATCATAATAAACTGGAAGCTGGGGAATCCGATTCCCTCCTCTTAGAGCTCTTTTATTTTAAATAAGTCTTTGATGTAAAATAAAATAAAAACTGTGAGAAGCAATCTATGGAACTGAACACACATGTCCCATGATAGAGTTAAAGGGCTGAAGCCACCATCTTCTGCCATGTTCTGGAAAAATCAACTGAATACTATAATTTTTGAAAGAGGTGTATCAGATGCTTGACCCCAGTAATCAGTTTAGGTTAGAGACCAAAAGTGGAAAGACACATCTGAACTCCAGAGACAGAATATATAAGAAAACCTATACTTGTTCTTTGCGTTTCCTATAATGATAAGTGACTGGCTTAAACACATTTTTCTTTTTCCTTAGGAACTAAAGACAATGCACAAAAATAAAGGGTTTTGCCTCTATGTATTTTATGAAGGACTGTGCAATTAACAAATATACTTCTAAGCTTTTAAATATCTGCAGCCCTCTGTGTAGACCTTCTGTAGTTTCCAAATACTATCGAATTCCACAGTGCAATTCCAGAATGTGGGTGTATTTCCATAGCTATTCTATATTCTTTGAATCTAAAAGCAACCTTATCTTTCTGGTAGATCCAGTGACACCAAGTCACAAAAGGCTGAAATGAAATGCCACACAGCAGGCCAGGACTGTAACTGAGACTAGAGCTGAGGTTTTTGATGTCATTGGTAAAGGTCTAGTTACAAGTTCATTATGCCTTCAAGATATGCTTTTAAACTGCACCTCTGATTCTGTTTCAAATACTGTCTGCCTTTGTTTTTTGGTTGGTTTCTTTTTTCCGAATGTCTCAAATTCTTTGTTTTCTCTTCCCACTGTCAAGCAATTAATTGTGAACTCTGAACAAATACGTATTGTAGGGCTGGATTACAGTGGAGATAGAGGAACTGTCTGACATAGCTTGCGTTTTGGAAAGGCAGATTTATTATAGATATAAAACAGCCGTGCAACTTTAACAGAAGGACATTTAGAAGGAGAGCTGAAGTGATTAATTATTACACAGTAGACAGTTAAATATTTATTAAATACAGGGGATGTATACTGTAGTGAACCAACTAATGTGCACATGAATTGAGTTTATTATCATTATGGCAATAACTGCATGCTCAAATTGAGCTAAGCAACTTGCAAGTATTTAAGATGCCTGTTTCCAAGAGAGTTTGAAGCTTTATATAAGATATTAAAGCACACGTAAACCATTTAAATAGTAGACTAAACAGTCTTTGCAGAAAGGAGCACTTCTTCCTGCACCGAGCACATTTGATGCTGATATCAGAACATACAATCTGAGCATTTATGTGCATACAACAAGATCAAACAACAATATTTTCTGGAACGGCCTCACACATACAGCTAATGAAGGGCATGAACATCTTTTCCTCAGTGGCAGAAAAATTTTCAAGAAACACACAACTTTGGCATCTACCTCTTCATCCCAAAAACCTGTAAACACTTTCTAGGTCTTTATAGTCCAAAGAAGCAAAACTCACAGATTGTTGAATTCTAAAAGTCATGGGTGTGAAAGAAGGACTGGCTTAAAAGCACTGCACGGTTTTCTACCACTTCTTTAACTCGTGTTAAGCCTTTCCAGGGATACCAGCTACTGTCTCCAACTTTTCCAGAGGGACTGTGGTGCGTTGACCCTGGCTGGATGCCAGGTGCCCACCAAAGCTGCTTGATCACTCCCCCTCCTCAGCTGGACAGGGGAGAGAAAATATAATGAAAGGATCGTGGGCAGAGATAAGGACAGAGAGATTGCTCACTAGTTACCGTCATGGGCAAAACAGATTCAACTTGGGGAAATACGTTTAATTTTATTACCAATCAAAATCAGAGTAGGATAATGAGAAAAAAACTTAAATCTTAACACACTTTCCCCCCACCCCACCCTTCTTCCTGGGCTTAACTTCACTCCCAATTTCTCTACCTCCTCCCTGCCTGAGCAGCACAGGGGGATGGGGGTTGCAGACAGTTCATCACACATTGTTTCTGCCCCTCCTTCCTCCTCAGGAGGTGGACTCCTCACACTATTCCCCTGCTTCAGCGTGGGGTCCCACCCATGGGAGAGAGTCCTCCACGAACTTCTCAAATGTGAGTCCTTCCCATGGGCTGCAGTTCTTCATAAACTGCTACAGCGTGTATTCTTTCCACGGGGTGCAGTCCTTCAGGAACAAATCGCTCCAGCGTGGGTTCCCCACAGCGTCACAAGTCCTGCCAGCAAATCTGCTCCAGCATGGGTTCCTCTCTCCGTGGGTCCACAGGTCCTGCCACGAGCCAGCTCCAGCATGGGCTTCCCACAGGGTCACAGCATCCTTCGGGTGCATCCACCTGTTCTGGCTGGGGTCACCCACGGGCTGCAGGTGGGTATCTGCTCCACTGTTAACCTCCATGGGCTGCAGGGGGACAGCCTGCCTCACCATGGTCTTCCCCACAGGCTGCAGGGGAATCTCTGCTCCAGTGCCTGGAACACCTCTTCCCCCTCCTTCTTGACTGATCTTGGTGTCTGCAGAGTCATTTATTTCACATATTCTCACTCCTACATCTTCTGGTTGTTGTGCAGGTCTTTTTTCCCCCTTCTCTATGTTATCATCGAGGTGCTACTACTGTTGCTGATTGGTTTGGCCTTGGCCAGTGGTGGGGTTCATCTTGGAGCTGGCTGGCGTTGGCTCTATTGGACACAGGGGAAGCTTCTAGCAGCTTCTTACAGAAGCCACCCCTGTAACCCCCCCAGTACCAAAACCTTGCCATGCAAACCCAATACAGAGACTAAGGAATAGTCTAAATACAGGTCCATATGTTGTACAAGTAATGGATGTGCTCTTCCCTCAAGTTGTCTTTTCAGTTCACATAATTATCTCAGCCTGGAGTTTTTATCCTGACTTTATCCTTGGACTTGAGGATTATTGTTCCTTCTTGTGACCTGAAGAAGTTTTTGTAAAATTCCTGTGCTCTTCAAAGTCTGCTTGCCCTTACTGCGTGGATTGATGTAATTAAAAATAGCACTACTTCCTACAAACTTTGCCTGTGTTATATCTTGTGTACCACCAATACTACTGTAAATGATAAAACTAATGAATTCAATAGGGAGAAAAGACATGATATAATGGTAATAAAATAAGCTACATTTGTGTTCTGAAAAGCTGCCAGTGAACGTGCAATGGCAGCTAGGAAACCTCAAAGGAATGGTGCATCGCAGGCAGATACAAATCTCAGCAAAAATATCTTTCCTAGCTTGACTGTGAAGGAATCGCTTCACAATAGAAGAGACATAGGAGAAAATGAGGGCTAGGAAGAAACACAGGCATCTAGTGCCACTTGGGTTGCCCGAAAGTATCTAAGGCTTCCACACATGACTGGCAAAATGACACAGAGCTTATGGGAGGTTAATATCTGTCTGAACAGTCATCTGCAGGCTATGGTGAGACCTGAGACAGCTCTGGTTTTCAATTTTTAGCAAACTGAAATGTTGTCTCGTGACTGAGTAAGTAGTGTTGCACCATTCCACAGATGTTGCTGGCACACTCTGGAGGTTGCCTGTTCTGGAAGGATAAAAGGTTTGACGTGAATCCTTCTCATTTTGAATTATGAGACTCCAGTGAAGGATTGTTTATGAGGTATAGAGAGGTGTATGAGACTGGGAAAGAGATAGGAATGACTGTGGGTAAAGGGAAGAAAGTGCAGTAACATTCCAGCACTAGAAAGAACAAAGATAGAAGGACATTACATGCAAAGGGAAACCACTGATGTGGAGCTCAAATGGGAGGAGTAGAAAATCAGCTGAGGCTGTTGACAGTTGGAATTGTTCAGTGATTTATTTGGAATCCCAAACCCTTAACCTTTTCCAACTACTGAAAAGTATGTGCTTTGGTAAGTAAGAATAACTGCACAGTTACTGTTACAGGGTAGTTTAAGCAGTCTTTCCATTAAAAAAAAAAAAAAAAAAGTGTAGGTTTTAAAAGATAAAGTCATCTTTATTTTGATTCAAAGACTTTTTCAGAAAAAAAAAGGTTTAAAATGTATTCCATGTATTAAGAGTGTTTCTATGCTCCAAGAGGCTTTCCTTTGGGTACTGTAAGATGGTTTATTATCCATTATCTGTAACACAAAGATAATGAAAGTGGTTCTATTGTACTGTATGTGAAACCCACAGGAATACCAGGATTTGACAGTCATGATATATCTCAGTTAGTTTCTAATGTGTAAAGCCATCACAAATCATAGAGAAGACAGTCTGTTGGTTAAATAAGTCTACAAAGTAAGATGATAGAGTTCTTCATTTATCTTCATTGAAACAGGTTTGACTGCTGTGTAGTTGATAAAATAAATCTAGTCCTATTCAGAATCTCTCCTCTCTGCCCATTGTAAGCAAGCAGTTTCTAATCTACTGTATTAATTCTTATGCAGCCCTCATCACCCACAATATTGGAGTATCTTCAATTAGCACATTAAGTAAAATGACTAACGTGTCAACTGTAGCTCATTTTCTTGCTCATCGTCTCCCAGGGGAGAGAAGTGTGTATACAGTGAAGTGTTTTGATTGGAAGTTTTTTTCTTTTTTCTTTTTCTTTTCTATGTGTTCATGAAAGAGACAGTAGGTCAAAGAAATACAATAGGAGATGGAGAGTTTCATTCTGGTTGTCTGCTTTTAGGGGAGCTCATTGTATTATTGAAGAATAATCCCATGAAATTCCATGAACTTCACAATTATACGGAAAGTTTAGTGGTGCCAACAGACCAGAGTTGTTGATCACAGTCTCACAGCCTCTGCTTTCTAAAAGTGCCTGTTCCTCTCCAATGGCTATAAAGACACTTAAAGCACATGCACACATATACAATACAAATTTTAAGGTTAGACAAGATAAATATATCGTCCCTCCCTTGGAAACCATAATAAGGCTCAAGATTCTGAATTTGACTTGGCGTTTAATGACAAGCAGTGATAAAACCAGACAATTATGTTGTTTATGTCTCCTGGACATGCCAGATCCAATGCAGACAGTATCTGCAATTAATGATTTAATTCTAAGCTATATTTCATGACTTTAATCCATCCAAGAAGTGAGAAAATCATGAATATCACAGTCATTGCTAGAGTAGTGTTAAGTCTCTTTGGGCAGCTGGTGACAAGCAGAAGGCATGTCAGAACTGTGGCTCAGTAAGATTCTAAAATCAGCAAGGAATGCAGAAAAAGCAATAAACTATCGACTGTGTTGCCCAAAGATAGATATGAATTCTTCAGCCAACAGCTGTTTCTTAATAGAATCCTTTTAAAGTGCTTTTCTTTGCTTATCAGCATCATCACTGACCTTTTTGGCTTTAATTTCGACAAACTGTTTTTCATCTCAGACCTAGACCTGCTTTCCAAGTGTTGTGCGATGTGTACTAAAGTGGTGTAGACATATATATGGTGAAAGGTTGCTGATATGAGTCTGTATCATTTTATGACTGCATTTAAATGCCACACAGGACCAGAGAAATGGTTGATCTTTGGTGCCGTTTTCCATCATGTTCTTTGGATGTACCTCAGTATTAAAACATTCCCTTGGAAATACAACAGATGTGTCAAATGACTCAGGGAGATCTAAGATAAGAACGTCTCTCTGTTGATCATCCCTGATGGTAGCAAACAATCTATCATGCCACCAAGACTTTTCATGCGCTGGTCTGAAACTAGATTATGTCAAGTCTAGGACATTAGATGTAATTTTGCAAGGTTGAGAATGACCTTGGACTTGCTTTTATATGAAATTCCAGTGAAAAAAGAGATTTCATTTTGACAGAGAAACTAAGTCTTTCCTGAATAGAGTTTTTCTTGAATACAACTATTTCTGTCCTAGTGACTTGTTTTCACAGAAACTTTGAATGGCATTTTATAAAGAGGATATAGTATTAAACAAAACACACAAGAAAAAAGCAAACAAAAAATCCAGTGATAAATTCTTAGGGAAGAAAGGGAGGAAAGGAAAAAAGAGTGCTATCAGAGTGAGATTGTGAGTTGTGAGGAATCAGCTGCTTAAAGTCAAGGTACTTTATTGATCTCCCCTCCCACCTTTAGTATCATTGTGATTTCTTTAGTGTGTCAATGCAGAAGATACATTAACTATTCAGGTTACAATAATAAGGATGGAAAATACATTTATTCCTGAAACAGAAATTACAGATTACAGTAAATAGTCAGATTTCCATTTAGGCTGGTGTAGCAGCAGTGTAAACTACTTTTTTTTTCCTTTTTTTTTTTTTTCCCTGGACAGTCTAGCAGAGTCCTGGTACAAAACAGAAATCCACTGTCTGTCTGGCAAGAAAACAGGAGGGATTTTAAAAGGTTTACCGAAATAGCAGACAAGACTAGTTGATTAGTGGACAAAAAAGAGGTAACTGGGCAGCAAACTCCTTAGGAATTCTTTTCCAGGCTATGCTTTTTCCACCTTGCTGTTGTTTTGTATCAGAAATAAGAGGTATGGTCATGAAAGGTGGCATACGCATTTAAAAACTAGCAAGGGAACACTTGTCAGCTCTGGGTGGTCCCCAGTGATTCCACTTTGCTGAGAGTCATGCTGGGGATGGCACAATGACAAAATACATGAAATGCCTTAAATTTTCTTTGTCTTTCACAAATCTTCTGTGGAAAGAAAGTAACTGCAGTTCCTAAAACCTCCTGTCAGGTTAGATTGGTTCAGGCCTTACCCTTGAGTTCTCCTCAAGCTAACAGAGGACAGAGACCTTGCTGTCCCCACTGTGGTCATGTGTAAAACCAAGAGCTAAATGATACCATGAGCAACAGAAAGAGGTCATGAAACTTGGAAGACAAATTAATCTCTAGCATGTAGCTATTGCACAGCTGCGTCATATTTTGAAAAGAAATAAGATAGACAAGCATAGGTTGCATTTATAGCTGGGTAAAGGGGTAAAGACAATTAAATTTCCATTCCTTTCTTTTTGCAACTCTGATGCCTTTGGTGCAAGTCTGTCAGACTTCATTAGCCAGCTAAAGCTGGACTGAATTCAGGAGTGTGTGGTAGAAGGGGAGGGAGGACCAGCACATGGCTGCTAATGTCCCTGGTTAAACTGGTGTCACTTTTCCTCTTGAATGGACACTGAAGAAAATGTCCTGTAGCAGAGAATAAGCATCACACATAATTCTTAAAGCTCTTTTATCAAAATAAAATCCCAAGGACTGTGGTTTACCTAGTTGTATTGCCAGTGCTCCTTCTGCTGGAGACTGATTGCTTAGGCACAGAAATAATATTCTATTTCAAAGCAGAGCTGAGAAATAAAAAAATACAGTACAGCACTTTCATTAAGGAGCTATGAGTGCCACTTGCATACATCTGAGTCAAGGATACACTCTGAGTTTACATTAATCTTTTGCAAAACTGTGAGGAAAGTAGGATCAATCTACTTTCCTCAATAAAATTTGAGGACTGTGACTGTCCTGTGAGGTCTGGATCATCCAGGCCTGAGTTCTTCAATTTATACTTGTGAAATATATTACTACTAACAAACAAGAAATACTCTTAAATTAGCCTTTTACACTGCATGTGAGCTGTAGTGGAATTTGCTACATTAAATTAATGAAATGATATTTCTACAAGAAAATGTAAAGTGTAAAGTATTTGCTCACAGCTGTTTACTGCGCTTATTCATCAATTCATTGATTATAAAACCAGAATGGACTAAAAGGACAAAAGGGCTACTGATGTAATTTACAGGGGGAAAAAGAAAAGCCTGAAACTCATTTGCCTCATCAGCTCCAGCTGGATACCCAATACCATTGGATGAAGCAAGAAGTTTACTGTAGTGTTTTGCATCTCTGCCTCTACAGGGTTGGTTTCCATTTTTCCACCATTAGTTTGTGAGAAAGAAGAGATAAAAAGGACCTCAAATCTGATTTTTCATCCTTTGTGCTGACACAAATTATCTTTCCTTTGTGAATCTTGGCAGTGGAAAGAGATTTAGGAAAAGTCTATAGTGTTTCTGGAGAGAGGCAACCCCCTAAAATAAACAAACAAAAACCCAAACAAAACACCAATAACCCTATGCTTTACTAAGCTTTTAAGGGAATAAGAGGTAAAATGGAAGAGGAGGAAAAGATTTTTTTCTCAAGGAATGCTTTGTGCATCTTCAGCTGACGTGGAACATTTTGAAATTTCTTGACAATAATCTCGCAGAAAATTTGGTCTGATGAAACTCAGCATGTGTGATACGTAGTAGGCCACTCAGAACACACTGATGTACCAGCTCTGATGCTTCTCTTCATGGTTTCCATCACTGTAGATACTTAGCAGGTAGCTGTCAGGACTAGTTTGGATAAAGCTGACCCTGCCTGAGTGGATGATGTTTTGAGATCCAACCCAGAATCTGTGAGAAGAAAGAGATGTCTGCATTATGAGGTAGGATGGTCTGGAAGATAGGGTGACCCAGCACAGGGAACACCCTCACTGAGCACTGCGGAATTAAATGTTAACATTTTTATAAGGCCTAATCCAGGAAAGAACTAACAAGTGATGTGCTTTCTAACATGAGAGTGGGTCCCTTATAAATTACTCTTGCTGTGGATTTTTATAGGAATGGATCTTTGTGATAAAATGTTAAAAGAAAAAAAAAAGAATAAGAAAAAAAGAAGGTCAAATTAGAAACCTGAGGAATAGATGTATGGGGTGTCTCTGCCCAGTGTGTTTGGCAGGCGAGCACTGCAGGGCAGCCTCTGTGAGGAGAGGCCGGGGCTGCCCCATGACGGACAGAGCCGGTCCCAGCCGGCTCCAAGGGCCTCACCGCAGGACACAGCTGAGACCCTCAGCCAAGCTGGGGGTGCCGGGGGGGGGAGAAAACAGGTTGACGAAAGGGCCAAAGGTGGCCCAGGCAGAGGAGGAGGAAGCCAAGGAGGGAGCAGCAGCAGAGGCAGCCCGAGGCCGCAGGAGGAGGAGGGCAGGAGGGGCTGCAGGCCCGCAGCAGGGATCGCCTGCAGCCCTGCAGAGCCCCCGCTGGAGCAGAGCCCCAGCCTGCAGCCCGGGGAGGGCCCCAGGCCGCAGCAGGGGGATCTTTCCTGCAGGAGCTGCGGCCGTGGAGAGCCCAGGCGGGAGCAGGTTGTCCCTGAAGGCCTGCAGCCCGGGGAAGGGCCCTCGCTGGAGCAGGGAGAGGTGTGAGGAGGGAGGAGCGGGTGAGAGGGGCTGGGATGGACTGACCGCAACCCCCATCCCCACCCCTGCGCCCTTCGGGGGAGAGGGGTCGGGAGTGAAGGGGTGAAGGTGGGAATGGGGAAAAGGGGGTTGGGGCAGGCAGGTTTTTTAATCTTTGTCTGGGACTATTTAATTGGTAATAAATACACGTAATTTCATTTCAAAAGGGTAGAATTCTTGATTTTTGCCAAGGACACAACCAATGGAAATCTTTTTCCTGATATATATACTTACTTCTAGCTTTTTTCCTATTGTAGTTAATCGTTTTTAATCTTTCTTTTAAAAGGAGACTGAGTGGGTATTGATCTGTTTAGAAGAGTTTATCACAAGATACTTATAATATTTATATCTAAGCATGTGTTCAGCTTTTTCATGGGACTTATTTTCAGCGGGATATAACTAGTTCTGGCTCTTCCTTCCAGTCTCCCTGTGTTTCACTATTAAGGGGATCAAGGAGCTTTGGCTCTCCAAGTGTACAGCAGACCAGGATAATCTTCTGGAACTTCAGAGAGCATCCTCTAACTCATTAGCCATAGCCAGGTCAGTTTCTCATCCCTTCTCCTCTAGTTCCAGACTCATGACTGGACACATGGTTTCTTTATTCATTGTAATATCAAGCAGGTATGATGCTTTCTAAAGGGAGCGAGAAAGTGTTTTCTAAGGTCCATCTGTCTTGAAGTTTAAATTCAAAAGGTCTGGTTTATGATTCACCTTTACAAACATTTAATGCCTTTCTAATACCTCATTTCATATATCCTCCTATTGGTTATCCTCTTCTGTCATACATCAGTCAAGTCCCTTTTAATTGTCGGGTTTTACCTACACATGAGCTTGTACACAACTTTAAGTCATTTGCAGCATTCTCTGTTAATTTCATGTTGTGTATTTTGAAATGCTATATTTAGCTATTTCCTGTTTTTCATATTCTCCTCCAGAAAGTACCAGAGGTGTCTTATGTAGATCTTCATTAGTCCTTTGATGAATTGCAATCATCCTGCTCATCAGTCTAGTACCAGCTGCTCATCAGTTAAACTGCTGAGTTTTGCTGATATTGACATTAGCATCTGCAATTCTTTTAAAATCAACAGTTGCCCTAGAAGTCAGTCTCAAAGAAATGTATTTTAAAGTTAGGCATACAGTGTAAGCTTGACTTGTACTATAACTGATTGAAATGGGTATCCCAAGGGAGTCATTTAATGTAAGATGAATGCTAATTTTAAAAGAGAACCAACTTTCAGACTCTGTGGACTACAGAGGGAGCCTAGGTGATTAGCTTAGATTTGACTTTTAAATGGCTTAAGTTAGGTAATATAAATCCCAACCTGCATGCCTGGAGTTTATCGGTATTTAATCAACAGATCTTATTTGTATGCAGCTTTCTATTTTTAAAGAAATGTAATCTAGTTAATGAAAATAAGCTGAGACAACAAAAGGAAATATTACAGTTGTAGTGCTAGCTCTAATGAAATCAATGGAAATTTGCAATAACTTATCTACCTAGAAGTAAGACTTTGCCTTCAGGTCCAGCTCCTAATACAGAGGTATTGATTGCACATGTGAGGACTGGACTTTTCTTATAGGCATCTTTAAATACTGTGTTATTGAGATATTTTAATACTTTTAAGGATTGGGAATTTACCTGTTATGCTAATTCAACAGTTAAATAATAAGGAAAAAGAATTTTCTTACCTTGAGACGTAGTAAGCCACTATAATAAGAGAAGGTGGTATGCGTAGCTAAAAAAACCCAACCCAAACCACCACCCAACCCAAACCAACCCAAACCAAACCACCAATAACAAGAAAAAAGATATGTAATAAAAGCAATCTTCCATATATATTGATTTGAGCCATTGGCAGCTCTTAACAAATTGCTATCTATCATAACCTTTTATTGGGTCATTTTGTTTACCACATTACATGAGGTTTACAGCCCATTAAGATATGCTGTGTTAATTGACCACTTTTCTCTCTGTAAATAAGTCATCAAAAGTTATTTTAGTTGGAAAACTAAATTGTTAGAAGTTAAGGTTATTAAAGAATATGCAACAATAATTAAGCAGAATAATCAAATCT